>NW_028093985.1:9273854-10473854 GCF_014824575.4 Sturnira hondurensis | reverse complement strand
TCCCACTTCCTTTACTTCCTGAAAGGGAGGCACAATGGGTTTTTTTTTCATTATTTACTGTGGAACTTGGCTGAGCTCTTGAGGTAATTTTCACAATATTTTGGTGGGCTTCTCTATGTCTGGGTCCCTTGTTCTTCAAGTTTCACTCTTCATGCGTCTTTCTATTCCCAGACATGTCAGGAATTACTCTCATTCCCTAAGACTAGAATCCCTTAATTTTTATCTTGAAGATGGTATTCCCCAACTCCCTTGCAGCTAGACATGCCCACTTGCTATGGTCAGGACAATGAGTCATAAAGAAAGCAAAGTGTTACACAGTTACTTCCAGGAACCATTTTCAAGAGAGTGAGCATACATCCATACCCCTGCCTTCTCTGTTCCTTCTTCTCTGTTTCTTAAGACACAGAAGCTATTGTCTTTGTACTGAGGTTAAGGTCATACCATGGAACACTAAGGATACTTAAATCCCCGATACTGTAGAGCTGCCTACAAGCCTTAGGCCTGCTCATTTGATGTTTAATTGAAAGAGAAAAAATGTCTCTATTTACACTCCTTTTAGGTTATATATTTTATTTTATGTTTGTCACATACAATTTAGTTTAACTGGTTTAAGACAAATGCTCTAATTAAAAATATATATTATGAAACAACTCTATAAAATAATCCATCAAACAACATTTTTTAAATTTTAAATAAAGTAGCCCTGGACTCATTTCTTTCTAAATTTTAATTGTTGTGTGCAGTCACTGTAGTTGATGACACCTGCTCTATCTTGCCTGATGAATGGCTTTCTTTCTATGGCATCTAACAACTACTACTCTAGGTCAAGAACTTTCCAAACCACATCAGTACATTCTGAGGCAAATGCCAAGTAACTATGTAATCAATCACTCATGTGTAGGATTCTCTCCCTCAAGCCCAAACTACTTTAAATTTTAAGGGCTTATTGTAAAATGTTGGCCGAGTGACCTCTGGACTAGAAGATTATTGGGTTTCTCAAGGCGTTTTTTAAAGGCTTGTATTTCGGTCCCTATCTGCTTTAGGCCAGAGTATGCTCAGTTTCTTTATAATTCACCATGTTTTAATTAAGCTCTAGACATTTCTATATTAAAAATAATAATAATAATAAAGCACTAAAAAGATGTCTAGATTATTAGCTTGAAGACCTAATAAGAAAGGTAAAAATTAAATTTAAAACCAAGACATTGACCTTTTCTTTTTTTTTAATTAAAAGTTATTAGCCTATGTGAGGAATGTTACTAAACTTCTTTTTTTTTCTTTATTTGACAAAGATTTTTTAAAAGACTTTATTTACTTATTTATATTTAAAGGGGAAGGAGAGAGGGAGAGAAACATCAATGTATGGTTGCTTTTCTTGCATCCCCTGCTGGTAGTTGGCCTGCAAGGAACCGGCCTGCAACCCAGGCATCTGCCCTGACTGGGAATTGAACCGAGATCCTCTGGTTCACAGGCCTGTGCTCAATCCACTGAGCTACACCAGCCAGGGCCACATTGACCTTTTCTATAGGTATGCAATTGTAACTGCTGTGTGTAGAAGAAATTCCTTCACTGCAAGGAGACTATTTTACCGTCTTTTAAATTCAAAACACCCTATGAATTGGAGAGGAATGTCAAGAAAGTGCATCTGTTTAACAACTTGCAGTTTGGGAAACATTCTTTAGAAAAACTGCATTAGTATCAAAATGGCAATGTGCAGATTGGAAGATATAATAGTTTGCAAAGTCTCACTCTCCTTCACTTAAGTACGTGAAGGCAGCACCAGAAGCCATCTGGTTTGGGAACTGTTAGTCATCTGTGTTCTGATACTATGCTGCTGATTGCAAAGAAAAGAAAAGAAAAAAATAGAGGTTCCCTGTATATGCCCTCAAGCTGAAGGCATCACCAGACTTGACAAGTCAGAGATAGCATTCAATTGTAAGCATTCAAAGCCCACTTAATAAGTGGGATTAGTACTGTCTCTTAAAAATGCTGCTTTGAGTTCAGGGCTCTATTTGTGGAAGAAAAATGAAGAATAACAGGAGGTACTCTATAAATGATAAAGAAATAGAAAATAAGAAAAGAACCAAGGAAGTTGGCTTAAGGCTAAATCATATGACTTTTCTTTCACAACCAGTGAAATGTATAGAAGCCATTTTCAATGCTCCTGTGTATTAAATGTACCAATATCGTGCCATTTATATACATTTATAATCAAAGGTAAATATGATGAAATGATGATCTTGAGGGCAACTCCACTTTGCATAGCAGAGAAACACCTTTCAATTAGATCACTGTTTAATAAATTAGATTTACCTGGAATATTGAGCATCCATAAATGCTCTGTTCTCTCCCCAAGTCCGTTCATTTATTCTGTGGAGAACAAAGATTCCTTATCTTGCTACATTTAAAGTGAACATAGTAGAATCTTGGGGGCAGCTCCTAAGAATCTGACTTGTGTTCCATTAACCTTTCAACCTGCTTCCCAGTATGCTTGGTTTTAATTATAATAGATTTCAATCCAGATAATTCTGGGTCACTTTCAACAGAACTGATAAAAGCAAAAAAGCAATATAAATAATAATTTATTATTTCAAATAATCATAACACATTTTAACAGAGATTTACAGCTTACAGCGTACTATAATTTGCATTATCTCTTTTGATTATAAGCTGGTTTGCCACTGTGTGTCTTGCATAAAAACTCAGGAAGTACTTTTGGATTGATTAACTATATAATATTCTTTCTAATGCAAGCAGTGAAATGTTCAGCAACCCTGGTTATATCATTACCTTAGCTGTCTGGTCCATCATGATGATTTCCACAGGGAAATTACTTCTAAATACAAACATACATAGAACTTTATCAAAAAGGGAGGAAGATTAAGCCAGTCATTAGACAAGGGTGTGGCTTTCTGCGTTGCACAAAGACAAAAGCAGCTGCTTTGTTTACCTGATGCACCAAATTCTACACCCAAAGCTGCTTTGAAGTCCGAGCTTGTCCTATTAAAATCCCAGTCACAGTGATTTGTTCTTACAATATTTTTCATCATGCTAAGCAATATTTGAGTGTACTTTAGCTTTAGATTGTTTTCAGCTTTTGTTCCATAATGTTTTCATTAGATGTATATGCTAAAAGAGGAATGAGTCAGGGAATAAGAAATTACCATTAGAAAATTGTAGCAAGGCAGGCTTCATAAATAATGCTTTGTTTTGGCGGTTCTTGTCAATCCAGCCAAGTCTCTCAATGCCTATCTTTGTTGTTTTGAAAACTGTAGTGTCTGGCACTAAAGCTCTTTCTTCTTTCTTACAAGAAAACACAGGGAGGAAGGTTGTAGATAAAATCATTATGAAGATCAAAAATATGTTTTGCTACAAAACCAGAAGACCTCAGACATGAATAAATTCAAAATGGAACATATTCTAAATTAATTGACTATTCCATAATACTGAAAAAAAGAGGGGAAAAGAAGAAGGAAAGAATCATGTACTAAGCAGAATGTTATTATTATAAAATGCAGAAAATGAGTTAGTAATACTTGTATTCAAATAGGTAAAAAAGGATTGATATCAAAAGTCCTCTACTATGTCTGAAATTATTTGGATATGCATACTTTCATACAAAAAAATCTTATAAGCAATATGGGAAATACATAAAATAATACGTGTTTAGTTTTCAGGTGCTCACATCATGTAATTTTTTAAAAAATATTTTATTTATTTATCTTTAGAGGGGAAGGGAAGGAGAGAGGGAGAGAAACATCAATGTATGGTTGCCTTTCGTGCGGCCCCTGCTGGGAGTTGGCCTGCAGGGAACTGGCCTGCAACCCAGGCATGTGCCCTGACTGGGAATCGAACCTCAATCGTCTGGTTCGCAGGTCCGCACTCAATCCACTGAGCTACACCAGCCAGGCCACATCATGTAATTTAATCATGAAATTGTGATGATGCTCACTAGGCCAGTATGGCAGACACACCTGTGGTGATGCCCAATGAGTCATTTTCTTGTATGGTCCCTTTGACTAGAGTACAGGAGGACCTGTAACTTCTTTTAGACTATATAGACTAGGGCCAAAAAGTATGTGTATTTTTGGCATAAAACACCATTTTAATAGATTTGAGCTAGAGAGCCTCCAATTGGCCATATTAGGAACACTCTAAGAAGACCCATGGCAAGGTTCTGAGGGCAGACTCTAGGACCTGAGGGGGCCAAAGCAATAGCTAGCCAGAAGCTGAAGACATCAGTTACACAGCTGTAAGGAAATCAATTCTGCCCACAATGTGAATGAGCCTGAGAACCGATTCTTCTCTAGTTAAGCCTCTAAATGGAACACAATCCCGTCAAAATCTTGATGTAGCCTTCTGAAAAGGGGCAAAAGCCCCAACTAATCCATGCCTAACTCAATGCACAAAAACTCTGAGATAATAAATGTGTGCGTGTTTCAGCTCCTGTATGGCAATTTGCTAAGTCACAATAGAAAATACACATCAAATTAAAGGGAGTTACCTTTTCTTTTCTCCCACATGAGAACACACAAGTTCTACTCTCTTTGCAAACTCCAATTCTATAATGCAGTGTTATCACTATAATTACCATGTATTATATCAGTTCTTCAGACCTTATTCATCTTATAGCTGAAAGTTTATACTCTTTTACTAGCCTCTCCCTATTTCCTTCATGCCCCTCGCCACCACCAGCCTCTGGAAATGATTTTTCTACTCTTCATTTCTATGAATTTAGCTTTTATAGGATTCCACGTATAAGTTGATACCATTCCAGTATTTGTCTTTCTCTGGCCTATTTCACTTAACATAATATCCTCAAGGGCTGTCTATGTTGTCTATGTTGGCTCAAAGGCAGGATCCCTTCTTTCTCATGGCTGAATAATATACCCCTACATATGTATGTACAATGCCACACCTTCTTTACATGTTCATCCACCGAGGGATACTTGTTTCCATATCTTGGTTATTGTGAATGATGCTGCAAAGAGCATGGGAGCGCGTATGATCTCTCTTTGCTGTCCTATTTCTATTTTCTATAACTATATACCCAGAAATAAAATTTCTGGCAATATGGTGGTTCTATTTTTAATATTTTTGAGGAACTTCTATAGTGTTATTTATATTAGCTGTACCAATTTACATTCCCACCAAAAATGCACAAATGTTACTTTTTTCTTTACATCATCAACACTTGTTGTCTCTCGTCTTTTTGACAACATTCATTCAGATGGGTGTGAGGAGATATCTTATTGTGGTTTTGAGTTCCACTTTCCCAATGACTAGTGATGTGCAGCATCTTTGCACATACCTGCTGGCATTAGTATGTCTCCTTTGGAAAATCATATATTCCATTCCTCTGTCAATTTTTAAGTTGAAGTGTTTGAGTTTTCGTTATTTGGTTGTATGAATTCTTTATATATTTTGACTATTAACCCCTTATTGGATAGACGATTTGCAAATATTTTCTTTCTTTTTAGCTTTGATGTAGTTTCACATGTTTATTTTGCCTTTGTTACCTTTGCTTTTGGTGCGAAATAAAAAAAAAATCACTGTAAAGACCAGTATCAAGGTCTTATTCCATTTTCTTACAGGTGTTTTATGGTTTCAGGTCTTACACANATGTTACTTTTTTCTTTACATCATCAACACTTGTTGTCTCTCGTCTTTTTGACAACATTCATTCAGATGGGTGTGAGGAGATATCTTATTGTGGTTTTGAGTTCCACTTTCCCAATGACTAGTGATGTGCAGCATCTTTGCACATACCTGCTGGCATTAGTATATCTCCTTTGGAAAATCATATATTCCATTCCTCTGTCAGTTTTTAAGTTGAAGTGTTTGAGTTTTTGTTATTTGGTTGTATGAATTCTTTATATATTATTGGATAGACAATTTGCAAATATTTTCTTTCTTTTTAGCTTTGATGTAGTTTCACATGTTTATTTTGCCTTTGTTACCTTTGCTTTTGGTGTGAAATAAAAAAAAATCACTGTAAAGACAAATATCAAGGTCTTATTCCATTTTCTTACAGGTGTTTTATGGTTTCAGGTCTTACACCTAAGCAAATACTTATGCCTAAGTATTCAGTTGTCTTTTGTGTATGCTGTAAGATAAGAACATGGTTTAATTGTTTTGCATGTGACTGTGCAGATTTTTCAGCATGATATTTTGAAGAGACAATCCTTTCCTCTATTGTATAACATTGGCTCCTTTGTCATACATGGATTGACCTTATATACATGGGCTTTTCTCCAGATTTTCTATTCTTTTCAGTTGATCTATGTGTCTGTTTTAATTTCAATGCCACATGGTTTGAATACTATAGTTTTGTAATATAGTTTGATATCAAGATGTGTGGTACCTCCAGCTTTTTTTCCCAAGATTGCTCAGGGATTGTGTGTGTGTGTGTGTGTGTGTGTGTGTGTGTGTGGTTCCACTTAATTACAGCATTTATAGTACATATGCAGCACTCCTTCTATAGAGCACTAGAATTTTGTGAATGGTTTTTCCAAAAGAGGTTCTCACTGCAGACTATAATAATGGTAGTATACTTTTGATATTAAAGAAGGTAAGTTTATATTTTTCCTTTTTTTATTATTGTTCAGTTACAGTTGTCCCTATTTTTCCCCATTACTCTCTCTTGCCCTACTTACCCCCACCTCCCACACTCAGTCTTCTCCCATTGTCTTTGTCTATGTGTCCTTTGTGTATTTTCTTAATGGCCCTTCCCCTTCTTTACCCTGTTATCATCTTTTTCCCTCCCCTCTGGTCATTGTCAGTTTGTTCTTTATCTCCAAGTCTCTAGTTATATTTTGTTTACTTGTTTGTTTTGCTGATGAGGTTCCACTTATAGGTAAGATCAATGGTATTTGTCTTTCACAGCCTGGCTTATTTCACTTAGCATAACGTTCTCCTCTTCCATCCATGCTATGGTGAAAGTTTGGAATGCCTTCTTTCTTTCTATCTATGCAGATAGTGTTCCATTGTGTAAATGTACCACAGTTTTTTGGTCCATTGATTTACTGACAGGCACTTAGGCTGTTTCCAGCATCTGGCTATTGTAAATAGCGCTGCTATGAACATTGAGGTGCATACGTTTTTTGAATAGGTGTTTGAGAATTGTTAGGGTATAATCCTAGCAGTGGAATGGTTGGGTCAAAAAGCAATTTCATCTTTAGTTTTCTGGAAACATTCCATAATGTTTTCCGCAGTGGCTGCACCTGTCTGTATTTTAATTTCAATGCCACATGGTTTGTGGCATTGAATTTTAATTTCAATGGCACTGATTCCCACCAACAGTGCACTAGGGTTCCCTTTTCCCCACAATCTTGACAACATGTATTGTTTATTGATTAGCTTATGATGGCCATTCTGACTGGTGTAATGTGGTATCTCATTGTGGTTTCAATTTGCATCTCTTTGTTGGCTAGTGATGCTGAGCATCCTTTTATATGTCTCTGGGCCCTCTGTATGTCCTCTTTGGAGAAGTGCCTATTCAGGTCCTATCACCATTTTTTAAATTGGGTTGCATACCTTCCTAGTGTGGAATCATATGAGTTCTTTACATATTTTGGAGATCAAACTCTTTTCTGAGGTATCATTGGCAAATGTTCTCCCATATGGTTGGTTCCCTTTTCATTTTGCTGATGTTTTCTCTTTTTTTTTTTTAGCTGTGCAGAAGCTTTTAAATTTGATGAAGTCCCATTTGCTTATTCTTTCCTTTATGTCCCTTGCTCTAGGGGACATATCAATGAAAATTTGCTATGTGGAATATCAGATTTTCCTGCCTATGTTCTCCTCTAGGATTTTTGTGTATCGTGACATATGTTTAAGTCTTTTATACATCTTGAGCTTATTTTTGTGTGTGATTTAAGTTGGCAGTCTAGTTTTATTATTTTTTTTTGCATGTAGCTGTCCAGATCTCCCAACACCATTTGTTGAAGAGGCTATTTTTATTCCATTTTATGCTCTTGTCCACTTTGTCCAATATTAATGGATCATACAGACATGGGGTTACTTCTGAGCTCTCTTTTCCATTCCATTGGTCTATGTGTCCATTCTTATGCCACTACCCAATTGTTTTGATTACTGTGGCCTTGTAATATAGTTTGATATTAGGTATTGTGATCTCTCCTACTTTGTTCTTCTTTCTCAAAATTGCTGAGGCTATTCAGGGACCTCTATGGTTCCATATAAAATTTTGAAATGTTTGTTCCATATCTGCAAAACATGTCATTAGTATTTGAATAGGGATTGCATTGAATCCATACATTGCTTTGAGATGTATGGACATTTGGATGATGTTAATTCTTCCAACCCGTGAACACAGTATATACTTCCATTTATTTTTGTCTTCCTTAATTTCTTTCTTCAGTGTTGTATAGTTTACTGAGTACAGTTTTTTCACTTTCTTGATTAGTTTTATTCCTAGGTACTTTATTTTCTTGTTGCTATAGGAAATGGGATTTTTTCCTGATTTCTGTTTCTGAGATTTTTTTGGTGTACAAAAATGCCTTCAATTTTTGAATGTTGACTTCGTATCCCACTATTTTGCCAAATTTGCTTATTAGGCCTAGTAACTTTTTGATGGAGCCTATAGGGTTTTCTATGTACAGTATTCTGTCATCTGCAAATGATGACAGTTGTATGTCCTTCTTTCCACTTTGGATGCCTTTTATTTCTTTTCCTTGTCTGATTGTTGTGGCTAGAACTTCTAATACTATGTTGAATAAAAGTGGTGAAAGTGGGCATCCTTATCTTGTTCCTAATCTTAGTGGGAAAGCTTTTAGTTTTTGCCTGTTGAGTATGATGTTGGCTGTTGGTTTCTCATATATGGCTAAAGAAGGTAAGTTTAGAGAAGTGGAATAATTTACTCATTTCCAGCAAAATGAGGCTAAAGTATTAAGAGTTATAAATTATTTAATAAATGATAATGATATAATATTACTATTTTGAAAGGCAAATCAATAATCAATATATAGTATAAACCTATATTATTATAGAGCAAAGTAATATGAACTATGGAATTTATGAAAAGCTCAACTGACTGAAATTAACAGGTGCAGAATCTTAAGAATAAATACGGGTGTATAATGAAGAAAAACTGAAATTTCTTTAGTATGCATTGTAAATGAAAGGACCAAAAACCTTACTGAGAAAATGCTAATAGTTTTAAAGGATAGGTATTAAAGATTTGCTTTAAATTTTCATGGTATAGATTTTGATAGGACATAAGAAAGAAAGTGTCCTGACAACATTATTTGCTAAAAATTTCAGAACGGCTAAAGAGGGTGGTGGAAAATGCTGTTGATGAAAGAATCAGTTACCTTACATTTTAGATGATACATATATCTTCCTCAACTGCTCCTGGAATCTGGGTCTCTCATGGCTGCAGTAGAAGTGCTGCCCACTTAAGCCAGAGCAGCATCAGAGGTTGGTGACAGAGCATGAGTTCCATGGTTCAGGTTGTGGCTGAGTCTGGAGGTCTCTGTTGCAGCCACCAGTGTGGCGCTCATGTCATGGTCACCTGTGTTCAGTACAGAGTTAAGCAGGTTCTCTTGAGGGTGGAGGCTAGCCCTGGTTGGGAGCTTGGGGAGACCTAGTGAGTAGGGAGCTGACCCTGGAAGCAGGGGACTCTCCTTGGTTACACTTACTCTGGCTGAGATGGAACAGCAGGAAAGGAGCTTGGTGCCCGTGAGCGGAGGCACTGGGCTCCCCTGCGCCTCCTGTCTGCTGGACAAAAACATGGCCTGTTCCTCACTGCTCTTGCCCCCCCAACTCAAGTTGTTGCTTCCAAAATTTTGGGTGACAAATTTCAAAGCATTCTTAGCGAAAATGGTCTATCTCAAAGATTTGAAATTTTTAATTGCTTCTTCAATGAAGATGTTTCTTTTTTTCTTCCCATTTTGGTAGAGTTCTCTTTTATGTTATTTTTTTAAATTATGTTTTGTTGATTACACTATTACAGTTATCCCAATTTCCCCCTTTGCCCCTACACCCAGCACTACCCACTTGTTCAGTCAATGCCCACACTATTATTCAGGAACTAACACACATGACCAAAAATGTTTCTCTTTTTTTTAATTTTTAATTTTTTAAATTTAATTCTTGTTCAAGTACAGTTTTCCATCCCCCCTCCCATTCTCTCTTTTTTAAAAGATTTTGGTTTTATCTGTTGAAAATACTTGAGGCTTTGAATGACCTTGATGAGCCTCTCTTTCACGGTCTCCTTACCCTCCTCTCTATCTTGATTTCCAACTTCCAGGCTTTTGTTTTTACTGTTATTTTTAATAAATCATATACCTCTTACATTTTTAAAGTACCTTATCTGAAAATGGGGATAACATCTCACACATATGTCAGGATAAAATGAGGTCATAAATATGTGATATTTAACTGTTCCATCTTTTTTTTCAGAAATATACAGTTTTACACCATGACTATTCTTCCTCAGAAGGTCCAAATTTTAATTCTTGAAACATTTTGTAAGGGGAACTCTAGCTTTCTTTCAGGGATTTACAGGAATAAATGTGTTAGTGCAGCCCAGTAAACTCAATAAAATATGAACTCTCACACATTTTCCACACTGACATCTTTTGAACTTTTCAAGAATTACCTGTAAATGTAAAGAAACTGCTGTTGACCTTTGCTTGTACCTCAAATTTACAGTTAAAGGTTTAGAAGGTAATAGTCTTTTATTTCTACACCTTTTATATTTGACCAGATGGACAACTGCAGAGCCCTGAAAGTGTTGAACTCACAGAGCAAGTTCAAGTGTGTGACGTTGCTGTGATGCACCGACTTTCACAATATCCATGCATGAAGCACTATACTTAAGTTGAAAGGCTAACTGCATGCTCTCTTCAAAGCACTCACTGTGCCCCACAATTTTTAATTATCTCAAGCAGATAATTGTTTACATAGTGTGTCATTTAGTACTATTTGATTTTTATATAGGTTATGTTTTAATTTTTTCCACTTTGACATAAAGTTGGCAATGAGATAGTTAAGCAACAAAGTATTTTTCTCCATAAAGTACAAAGTAGACTGTTATTAACCAACTAAATTATAACAAATATAGAGAAGTTAAGATCCTATGCCAAAGAAGATTTTATATAATAGCTTCAGATAATGAAGATTAGCAAAGCACTTTTCCAAGATGTAATTCTGATTAGATTAGATAAGTGAAAATTAGTATTCTAATCTCACTAGAGCTTCCTGAGAAAAGCCATCCCAAAAGTCTAATAAAATGTCTCAAAATTCAGTTGGCAGAGTTTTTCATAACCTTGCACCATGATGTTTTCATTGACTCCCCGTGGCTTTTATCCATCTGAAAAGTTATGTCAGTCATTTCTGTAACATAGAATAAAGTTGCAATTTGAAAACATCTTTTATGTAATGTAGAAATAATGTGTTTGTTTTCTAATTTTAAATATGGTCTCACAACTTTTGAAGATAGCCATAGACCTGACACACAGATGAGGAATTACAGACTAAGTATGAATTGCTCTCTGTATTGGACATGGCTACGATTTGTATAGGGAGGAAATAAAACACCATGGAAATAACTAAAGACTGGAATGACAAGGGATAAAGTGATAAGGCTAAAATTATGATTCAAGTAATACCACTTCCCCCAAATCAAAGCTGTCTTCATTGTTGAAACCTTCAATCCATAAATTAATTTTCATATGATCCCATCTATTTCCCTGGTATTGGTTGGGAAATCTCATTGTTTTCTATAACACAGACATGTTAAAATTTGAAGAATATTCTTAAGTTCCTTAAATCTTTGTTAAATACATCTTTTAATTAGTTATTCATTTTTCGTATGCATTGTATATTCTTTGGTATCTTCATTAGTTTCACATTTGCCCCTCGACATATTGATCGACCTTGTTTCCTAATTAAAAGTGGTAAAAAGGGGGGAAGAGGAAGGATGAAAGGAGATAAGGGAGAGGAGAGAGGGAGGGAGGGAGGGAGGGAGGGAGACCAGTGTTAAGGGCGTTGGGAATAGATGACGTCTCTTTTTTTCTTTGTTTGTTTTGGACCTTATCTGGAGTAAGTATTTAGGTAAAAATTCTATCTGGGGGGAATGGCAGTAAATAAAAGGATCCATCAAATGTAAGAAAGTAGAAATTTTTTTAAAACTATGAAAAAAGTAAAATTAAATTAAATTAAATAAAAAGCAGAACTGGCGAAATAGGAGGAGGGAATAAACAAATAAACAAACAAATAAATAAATACTAGGCAGTAAACGAATAATAACAGCCGACACTTATTGAGGGCTTGCTATGGTCTGACAATTTAATACTCACAACAGTATTGAAAGTGTTGCATCTTGGCCCTGGCTGGTGTAGCTCAGTGGATTGAGCGTGGGCCTGCGAACCAGACGATCGCGGTTCGATTCCCAGTCAGGGCACATGCCTGGGTTGCAGGCCAGTTCCTTGCAGGCCAACTCCCAGCAGGGGACGCACGAAAGGCAACCATACATTGATGTTTCTCTCCCTCTCTCCTTCCCTTCCCCTCTAAAGATAAATAAATAAAATATTTAAAAAAAGAAAGTGTTGCATCTTTAATTTTGCAGATCAAGATACTGAGTCTCAGGGGATTAAACAATGTAACTTAACTACTGTATGGCAAAACCAAGACCTGCAAATATGACTGCCATACCCCGATGTGCCAGAATACAATCATTAATTGCAAGAGGTTGGCCATTCTTGTTCTATTACAATTTTTTTACTTTCTTAAGAAATCTTTCCTTGTTTTTTATAATAAATAAAATTTCATCAGGGTTAAAGAATCACATGGCTTCCAGAAATAACTGCCAAAGTACATTAATGCATGGTCAACCTTTCATGTAATTTTGGCTATACATTTACATAGAATAACAGCCTAATTTTAAATTATTTGACTTCTAGTTTGAGAAACATTAATATACCTTTTCACACATAAACACATGCCAGTCATTTTAGAGAAGAGAATTAAATTTTCATTAGCTATAGAACTTAAATTTAGGTTATCTAAAATTTAAATAGTTTATTATAATTAACGATAAGACAGTTTAAGTATGATGGGCCTCTTCTAAGCATTCTGACAATATGCTTGTTAATTCTTTAAGTAAACCATAAGGCAAAATTAGAGTATGCATTTAGAAATAGGCATGTCAGAAGTACATAACAAATTTAGCTTTGAGATTTACACAGCTGTCTCTATGTGTCTTAAGCAATGAAGAACAGATTGGGCAAGATTTTAGATTTATTAATTAGGGGATAAGTGAATCTCTAAAAATTCCATGGAGTTTTGATAAAACCTAAGGCTTCTAGAAGCTAGAATTTTATCTCAAGCCAAATAAAATTTTAGTTAAAATTTAATGAGACAGAATGTCCTACGAGAATAAGCTATTACATATAAATTAGCATAAGTCTTACTCATAGTTGAGACAAAAAATGCTTTTTTGTGTTAGTAATCACTCATTTACTCATTAACTACTAAGTACTTATAATGTGAGTAGCATAAAGATCAGACAGTGATGATAGAGATATAAAAATATATAGCCACTTCCTCTCAAATAGTATACAATCTTATAAGGGATATACATTATAAAAATAATTATATTTCTGAGAAGTGCTAATATAAAACTTGAATAAGATCAAATTTAAAGGATGGATGTTATGGACAGGAGCTGTGGCTAAGCAAAGGACATTAGCTAGAAAATACTTTTGAGAAGAAATGACATTTTAGCAGAGTTTTGCGTATATTAATTAGATAAAATAAGTTTCCTCCATATTTCTAACTCAAGAATCTTTCATTGTTTGGTGGTGTTCTCAAAATATACTCTTAAGTGTTCTACCTCCTATTTACCTGAAATGTTTCAAATTGGCATTATAGAAAATATTTTAAAATCTGATTTTGTTTGCTTTTTTAAATGACATGCCCCAATGCTTATATTTCTTTCCATAGAACAGCAATTGATTTCCTCAAATATAATTGTTTTGTTAATCCAAAACTTTCACTTATTCATTCACTAAAAATTCAACCTCTGAGACGTGAGGCACTCAAAGACCATCAGGAGAACACATGAGAAATTTCTGACTCTAGGACTTGCCTACAGAGCAAGGAGCCTCTAAGTCCCCCATGAACCCAACAGTCTGTTATACCCCTGTATCCATCTCAGTCTTAATTTGCTTCCCCATTATCCCTACCTCACTTTTCACACTAAAAACTTATCTTCACTTGCTCAACTTCATTGCCTCCCTAGTTGACACCGTATGTTTTCTCTTGAAGCTCGTCTCAGCTAAAAGGCTAATTGAATGTCTCCTGCAATGGCTGTCGCATTTTTATGCAGTTCTACTGCACATAAATTCAGCCAGGTTGTCTGGGGTTGCAGGCATAATTCTGGAACTTTGAACATTCAGAGATGTTTTTTTCTTTTCTTGGCTGTAGGTATTCTAAACAGTCTTTAGCATAAATAGATATGCATCCTGGAATTTTATTCTTCTGCAGAATTATGCTTTTAGCTTCATTTATACTTATTTTATTTCATTTTTATTGATATAGGGACACTATAATAGACACATTAAAGAATTTCTTCAAGATATAAAGAATGAGTTAAAGAAGTTAACTTCTTCAGTATATTTTTAGAAGAATAAACTGATCGGCAAAGTCATGGAATTTCAGAATGTGATGAAACTCAACATCTTTCTCCAGTCCTTTTAGGTTAGAAATAGAGAAACTGAGATTCAGCGAATTATTACCCAAATTTTAATTCAGTGTAACTTCCTTTATTTTTTGACTCGATAACACTGTTCACACATGATTTTTATGCTTTTTAAAAATATGTTTATTTTTATAATGTAAAATTTTATGCAATAGAACTCATATTATTTCCCACTAAAAATATTTAAAGATTTTCCACTAATGGTTAAAAGCAAAGACAAGCCCTGGCTGGTGTAGCTCAGTGGATTGAGCATGGGCCTGCGAACTAGAGGATTGCTGTTCAATTCCCAGTCAGGGCACATGCCTGGGCTGTGGGCCAGTTCCCAGCAGGGGATGCACAGGAGGCAGCCATACGTTGATGTTTCTCTCCCTCTCTCCTTCCCTTCCCCGCTAAAGATAAATAAATTAATTAATTTAAAAAACTGTAATGAAAAGTAACTCAGTTCCTTCTCTTAAAATAAATTTTTTAAAAAGCAAAGACAAAAAATGTATCCCCAAACACCAATTTTAAATAGTAAATATATATTTTCCATTTCAGCATGAGTTGCTGAGTATTTTTAATCTATCTTACATATGGAGATAGCTCATCAGTAGCAATTCCATGTAGGAAAAATACATAAGATGCTTAAAATTTGTATACATGTCTAGGCTGATATTAAGGTGCCTCCTTCTTAGTTTTTATAGCTTGCCCAGGAAGAATAAAGATTATACTTCCTTTAACCTACTCCACAAAGCATTTGAAGTGGCTTTCTAAAAAATATAGATAAAAAAACAAAAAAGTAGAGAGAAAAGCAAGGTTTCAGGGGAAATGAAGGAAAAAATAGCAGTCAAGTCAGGAGTAAAGCAAGTTTACATGATGCATATCTTAACATGGTTTCTTGCTATGCATCTTTCTTTGCTAGATAAGAGCCAGAGTGAAATTTACCTTTCAATTTCTGCTAATTTAAATGAAGTTGTTCTCTTATCCATTCAACAATCAGCAAGTGTTTGTTGAGCATTCACTTTATGTCAATCTCTATTTTAAGACTGGACACAGCAAGAAACTTAGATGATGTCAGTAATCTCGTGGAGTATAATTCAAGTAATATAAATGTATCTTCTTTCCAGGGATAGACAAATAGCTGCTCTCAAGAAACACATTTTTTCATTTGTTTCTTTCATTGTTGTATTCATAATAAGCACACGGAACACTGGGCTAGGTGCTGGCCATGGAAGCACAAGATGTAGTCCCTGATTTCAAAGAGTTGATAGCGTATTGAAATAGAAATGGAAAACAACTACAGATGACATTGAAAATGCAGGGACAGGAGTGAGCACAAAGAAGAGACTCTAATTAAGGCTAGGAAGTTAAATTCATCTTCCCAGTACCTGGGTCTAAAAGGATTAAATATATGTGAAAAAAATAGCTTACAAAAGGTGGGGAGTTAAACAGCTTTTTTCATTCAAGTTCAAAGGCCCAGAAGTAAGAGAGTAAATAGTACAATGTAGTGGTTATATCTGAGGCCATTGTAGAAAAATACAAGAAGAATTAGAAATATGAGATTTGAAGGTTAAGAAAGAAATCTGATTTGAATATATAGATAAGAATGCACTTCTTTTAAAAACTTAAATATTTCTAATATTAATTCTAAATGATTGGCTCGATTATTGCATTCAGTCCTCAGATTAAATGGCATCTCTTCAGGGAGATTTTACTATCTAATCTAAATTAGCTATGCAACTACACATTTTATTTAATTTATAGCTTTGTTACTCTGCATTTTCTCCTTTCAGTCTTACATATTTTTCCTTCTTTATCGTTACCCTCTGGGATGTGGGAGCATTAGAATGAAATTCTCTATGCCCTGAGCACTGAGTACCTCACCATGTTCTTCGGAAGTTGCTAGGGAACATTGCCTCCCCTAAGGAAGTGAGAAATGCAATAGTGATGGTAGCACCAGCATCACAAGATGTTCATTAGAAGCTGTCATCTGCAAGCCAGCAGTGATGGCAGGGCTGCTACTATCAGGCATCACAGTCTAATTAGTGGTAAAGCAGAATGGGAGAGTCAAGCTGGCAACGTAACAGTAAGACACAAGGTAGATGGGATTCCATCAAAGGGCAAGTAGATCAGAGTGACAATTAGTGTGGATTCACCACCCCAAAACATTTACCGCAATAGGCCAAGATGTTTCTAAGGGCAAAATAGATGGACAGCCACTTAGTGTGTTACTATAGTTACATAATCTGAAGAAATCATAAGTGAACAAACAGCAGGCTAATACCAGCCCCTGCGAGGGACTATTGTAGCTCCCCCACCAGTTGCCTGCCTCAGGGGGGCTCCCCTCACCAGCACACACAAGTCGGGATATGAGTGGTCTAAAATAAATCTGCAAAAAAGAATTCAGAAAATAGATGTAGTATGGAGCATGCTAAAACTAAGGGAAGAAAAGAAAAATACTGGAAAAGAAAGAATACAAACTACCCTAAAATTTAGGTAAGACTATGGCAGAAGTGAAAGACTGAAGACTATTTTTTAAGCTTGGAAAAATCATTTTAGCATAGCGTTGGTATAAAAAAAGTCAAGCAACCACATTCCTACAACAGGTTGTATGGTATGAGGTGTTATAAAACAAAATATGATAGACTCAAATGTTAACAATCACTGCATACAATGGGGGACCTCCAAAACCCAAAATTATCTTCTAGAGAGAAAGCCCCCTGTAGTAAAAGCGCTCCCTCTAGGTGTGTTCTAGGAACCCAGCTGCATCAGTGTGTTATCTGTTGTTGTTGTGAGAAGTTGTGTTGGGCTTCAGTGAATATTTTTTTAAGACTCTTACAGTGTGTTCACCCATCTCATGGTGAGTGATTTATGAGCACATCTGCCCACACTGTGCTGAGTGTTCAAACAGTTTTTTACCCAAACTGGCATGATCCCTGTGCCCTACCATCCCTATTCATCCAATCTTGCCCCAAATGACCTTTTTTGTTTGTTTCCCCAGATAAAACAAGTTCACAAAGGGAAACATTTTACCGGATGTGGAAGAAGTAAAACAAAAAAATGGCAGAAGCACTAAAAGGCATCAAAAGCAATTGACAAGTTCAAAGACTGGTCTGAGCAGTAGTAAAATGTCTTGATAGGTGTACCGCATCAAATGCAGAGTGCTTTGAAGGTGACTGAAGTTTAAACTTCTAAGACTAAATAAGCAAGTTTAATAAATAAATTAGAGGGGGTTGTCCCCCATTACTGCCTAAAATTAAAAAGTGTAATATGGTACAGCAGATTGCATCTGGCTACAAATATTTTTTCTCCTATTGTGAGATAGGTGGTCAATTAACTTATTTCTGAATTTGGACTGCTATTCATTTCCCTGGCCAGTGGAATACAATGGAAATGATGTCAGTGACTACTGAAGTTTTAAGGAGCATTTCAGTGTGTTTTAGGTCTCTTAGACCTCTCACTCTCAGGATACTCTTCACACCTCCCTCCTGGAATTCAGTAGTCATGCTGTCAGAGGCCAAAGCCACATAGAGAGACTCCAGCCTGTCGCTCTAGCTGAGCTCCTGGGCCAAGGCCGGTAGTAACGATCAGCCATGTTAGTGAGCCATCCTGGGTCCTACCCAGCCAAACATTAGTTCAGTACAGCCCCCGCCAATCTGACTGTCACCTCATGAAAGACTCCAAGAAAGAATCACCAAACTGAGCCAGCCCTTCAATCCATGATTTTGTAAAAGATAAGGTTTTTTAAGTCGTTGTCTCAGTTTCCTGAGGTTGCTTTAACAAATTACTACAAACTGAGTGTCTTTTTGAGCTTTTATAGTTACTTTTCATATGTGGTAGAGACATATGTACAGGAGAGATGTCAAGCATTTTGACTCACTGGGGAGATACTGGCTTCTGATGAAGTCAATACTTAAAACTGCTGCTACCAGGAGAACAGGTTTATTTCTTACAGACAAGGAAGGGCAACTTATTCAAATGAAGGCAAGGCAGGGTAATAGTTAATGTGGCCACACATCTTTATTGTATGGTCACAGCAGTTATAATTTTATACCCATTTGCTCCCCAGCCTTTAAAAGAATGCCTTTCATTGTCTTCTTTTCATAGATTCAACACCTAGGCATCCATTTACAAATGGAATACTCTTTCTTATTCTTTCAAATCAAAAATTCATGTCTGTCACTCTTTCAAAATAGAGTTAGATGGCTATTGATTCCACAACCCAACCCAATCAGAAAATTTGCTTCCATCTACTTAAGGATTAGTAATATTTATCTTAATATTTTAATGTATCTAAGACAGGGAAATAAAGTTCTATGTTAAGATAGACTAAGCATTTATATACTGTAGTAAAAATCTTGAAATAAATTATCATAAATAACGTATTTTTGTATTCTTTGTTATAGAAAAAGTGAGAGAGAGAAAGCCACCTGGCAACATTATAGGACCATGAAATCCCCGTTAATCTTACTATATGGGAAACAGGAGTTTGCAGGTGCTTAAATTAATACTCTGACTTCTTAGCCTATAAAATTCTCAAATAAATTGAAGACAACTAGAAAGCAAAGGATAAAATTGAAATTTTCCAGTCATAGGTGCTTAAATAAAGTTAAAAAAAGCAAGAGTTTTTAAGCAGAAGTAAATTAGTCTTTCCATTTATAATGAAAAGGAGAATTTTAGCCCCAAGGAAGGAGAGAGAAAAGGCTAATACCCAACCCTCCCTTTACTGGCAAAGCTCAATTTTCTTCTTTTTTTCTTTGTCTCTTCTGCATTTTCATTCATAGGTAAAAATATTTTGTTAGGTTTTTTTTGAGAAATAGGGATGATTCAATAGGTAAAAAATAAATATATCTTTTCATTCTCTTTTGTTGATAGCCTGAATTTTTTGCTTGTAAAATATTTAGTGAATGAAAAAGGGTTCGATTGAGAGATATGACCTTTTCTATTGAGAAAGAGAACAGTCTTCTAACTATTTGTGCCAGTAAACAGCACCACAAATAATCATCTCAAAAAGTTAACTCTATTATATAAACACTAGATGCAGTTTCAATCTGTGCAATATTTTGCTGAAAGATAAATTTAATCAAGATAGTCTTGCATAAGGATTTGTCTACTCAGTGTTAAGTACATTCAAGCTCAGGTCAAATAACATCAAAATTAAATGTAAGCTAAAATGAAATCAATGTCAATGCAAACTTTGGTAAGAATAAAATCTTTTCAATTCTCAAGGCAACTTGACATTAAGTGGAGAAACTCTAGATAAATACTATAAATTAATTCTAGGAAGAATGATTGTCTGGGAAAACTAAATGTAAGTGATAGGAGACTCAGGAGTTGGAAAATTTTAGTTTAAGGTAAATAGTTATAAGCCTAGTAGGTAAAGCATATGTTAAAGCTATTGTTTCAGGACTGCAGATAAGACCCTTCAGGACTCCTGGTAGAGACAGCCACTAAAGATTACCACCTGGGGAACAAATGGTGATATTCTGGCTGTTGTGTTTCAGGGGGAGACAAAACAACCGCCAGCCAGGGGAAGGCTAACTGCTCCAGGCAAGAATGCTCCAGTTCTTTTTAAATCTAATTTTCCCTGAATTTCAAAATGCCTCAACGCACTTTGTATATTTCCTGTTATATAAAAGCTGGCTTGAAAGAAAATGTAAGACGGTCTTTTAGGGTATGGACCCACCATCTTCTCAGATCCCTGGCCATCTGAGTAAAGCACCTATAAAGATACATTCCCCGTCTCTGCTTATTGGGTTTGGTAAGTGACAGGCAGTACAAACGCCTGTCTTTTCCAATTTCATAAGGACAGACACCCATATAACTACTTGTTCAAAGTAGTCGCTGCCACAATGACTTTAAACCTTACAAATACAAGCTCTGGCCAGAAGGTAGCTAGTCATGTCATATGAAAAATAGAGACATTTACTGAAGAAGTTACAAGATACAAGCAACACTGTACATAGGACAGTGACACTGCAGCCCCCTTCAAAGTAGGCACCTTGGGACGCCACATAGTTCTCTCAGTTCCCACCAACTGCCCCAGTGTATGAAATCTCTTCCCTTTCAAAGGTGATTTCAGTTTGGGGAAAAGCCAGAAGTCACAGGGCCCCAAATCTGACCTGTAGGGGCACTGAATCACCTGGGTAATTTGGTGTTTCATAAAAAAAAAAAAACCTGCACGGGATGTGATGCAGTAACTGGGCACATTGTCCTGATGAAACTGCCAGTCTCCAATGGTCCATAACTGTGGGCTTCTGAACCATCCAAATAGTTTCTGCAGAGGAGTGTTCAACCTTAACACAAAATTTGATGCAGATTCGTTGCTCCACTAGCTCAGTCATTTTGGACACGACAGCCATGCACATGTTTGCTCAAGGGAGTCCACCACCCCTCCGACTAGTACAGTGAAGTCATCATTGTTCACCCATGCACATCCAGTCCACTGGATGGCAGGTTAGTTCAGTGTCACAAGAATTGTTAGTATATCAACAATGGCTGGGCATTTTCTGGACAGACTGAATATACTTTTGTTCATACCCTACATGACAAAGGTTTATAGGAACAGCTTAGCTTTAGAAGTTGTGGTGGAAGATTGATCAAGTGTCAAGGTAAATCATGTCACTCTGGTGTATTTCGTTGTTGAAATTTGAAAGCAAAGTTGGAGTTGTTTTGGCTTCTGCATTAACCTGCACTAAAAATGTGGATATGATTTTTAGAGAAAAAAATGGAATACTACAAAAACATTTCTAAACATGGTGTTAAGCTTTTTCTCCAGCATGTAATGCTGGAGACACCTTGCATTTAAGGTTGGCTATTTCTAACTGGCTATCAAATCCTGTGCATATAGTGCCCCTGCAAAAAACCTTAAAAGGCAGTAAGAATGAGTAGAAGTCTAACAAAATTCTACCACACATCCCTAGGATGAAGCCCCTAAGTGAATCTACCCTGTTAGAATCAATCTACCTTGTATAAAGGCAGGTGATTTCCCCTGAGGCTTCTTCATTTACATGTCTCCTACTACCAAAAATTGGGCATAGTTGCTGTATTAACAAAAATACCTACCCCGAATTTTAAGCCTAAATCTACTACTAATTAGCTATGTGATTTTAATGTAAGTTCACCACTATGTTCCAGTTTCTTCATTTGTAACAAGAGAGGGATTTCGAAATAATACCATTAGTGTAAGAATCTTTTAAAAAAGTTATCAGTAAATAGTCTCTGTTTAACAAAATCATGAAAGCACTGTACAAAATTAAAAAAAATGCTATATTGTTGAACTCTGGCTGGTGTGGCTCAGTGGATTGAGTACAGGCTATGAACCGAAGGGTCACCAGCTCAATTCCCAGTCAGGGCACATGCCTGGGTTGTGAACCAGGTCCCCAGTGAGGGCCACATGAGAGGAAACCACACATTAATGTTTCTCTCCCTCTCTTTCTCCCTCCCTTCCCTCTCTCTAAAAATAACTAAATAAAATTTTTAAAAATGCTGTTATTGAAATAAATCCACCCTAATGAACGTTACTTAATTTGTGTTAAGAACAGTCCTTACTCATCTCTCCATGCTATTAGACTTAAATGCCTGCTTTATAGACTAGGCCAAATTTTACGGCCAAACTCTCCCTACCACTATCACATCTGATGACTCATAAACTGCTATCTTTAGAGTCTCTGCTAGATCGAAACAAAATTGAAACCTCGCACATGGTTTTCTGTCTGATATTGAAGTAGTTTCAAATGCAAGATCTTGTTGCTACTTCTTTATGTGGTTTGCTTCTTTATATGTGCCCTCTTGTTGGCCCTCTGCCGTCTTTGGGTATCAGTATGTGTAGGTGGTTTCCTTGTGTGTGTGATCATAACTACACATCCTATTTTTGCACACATTGAACACGTTCATCTATTCTGAATTTAATCCTTCTATCAAGCAAGTGTGCTACCCTTGAATTCTCTACAGCTTCATGAAAGGCTTTGAGTTGAAGAACTGCATACGTGAAAATAACTTTAAATGTCTGTACAATAATTTTGCTTACAATTTGGAGGTATCTAGTCCTAGAAACAATCTTTAATTCCAGAATCATTTTGTAAATTCTTGGTGAAAACACTAATGTTTGTAGAATCTCATTCACCATTAATGATGTCTCATAGTAACACTAATTATAAGTAAATCTTAAATTTAATTATCAATTAAATAAGTAGATGCTCATGCCTTAAGACAAGCTTAGAAACAATATCCTTAAGTTGGTTAAGCAGGGGATTTCTAAGCTTGTCTTAAGGCATGAGAATCTACCTATTAAATTGATATATATACGTATATATATAGAGAGAGAGAGAATATAGGTTAGTAAATCAGTCAACTTTTGCTTTCTAACACAGCAAAATAATGACTGAGTTCTTGTAAGCTAACACATTGACTTGTATGAAATACTTAATGACATGAATTATATTTGCTTAACTCTAAAATATTTCTTTCTTACAATTATTTCAGAATTCCAAGTCAGTCCATCATATCTACGCAAAACTTTTAGATTTGTGCTAAAACTAAATGAAATTGATTATCAATAATAAATTAAGCAAATCTTATTACAGAAAAGACCACTTCAAACTGGAAGAAAGTTCATTGATAATTCAAGAATTGTCACATTCCAACCAGATAAACAATATATGCGATAAGTACCAAAGCTACTAAAGTGTCCTGTTTGGCCCTTTTTCCATGCCTGTATTTTTTTTTCTGTCTCTTCAGTTTTTCCTTCTTCCAAATACCCGTCTCTCTGCATTTCTTCAGTCTCTGTTTTTTTCTGTGCTTTGCAATTCTCTTCAGTTGTCATTAACTGGCAGACATACACTGTATAAATTAGGTAAATATTTTACTGTATGGGACAATAATATAAAAAGCATTTGGAATAATTTTTCTAAAATTAGATGATTTTTTAAAAATAAGTAAATTGATTAAGTAGTCAAATGCTCTTTCATCACCCCAAGACTTCTAAAATTCTCTTGCCAGGATATCCAGCCTTAGACCAACTTCTCTGTGGGGCATGCTGTACTCCGAACCCTTCTCTTCTTCGGTCCTTCCAGCACAACCTACTTCCTTGTAAGCAACTGGAGGGGCAATGTGGTCTTCATGGGCTCTACCCTTCTATTTGATTCTAAAAGTAGCTTTATGAACATATAAATGACCTGCAATAAACTTCATATATTTAATGTGTATGACACAGTAAACTTAAACTTATGAACGAACAAGTTAGTAAACATATTCATCACCTCCCAAGGTTTCCTTAGGCCTCATTATAGTCTCTCCCTCCACACCCCTCCCCTTCACATCCAGGTAACTACTGGTTTGCTTTATGTCACTATGTAAGTTTGCATTTTTTAGACGTTTGCACAAAGTAATACTCTTTTTCAGGGGGGTTGTCGGGCTTCTTTCATTCACTAGCAACATATTTTTACTTTGATTTATGTTAGTCAATTTATAAGTGATTTCTTTTTTGAAGATTTTATTTATTTATTTTTAGAGAGAGGGGAAGAAAGGGAGGACGAGAGGGAGAGAAACATCAATGTGCAGTTGCCTCTCGTGTGCCTGCCATTGGGGACCGGGCCCACAATTTGGGCATGTGTCCTTACTGGGAATCGAACCACTAACCCTTTGGTTCACAGGCTGGCACACAATCCACTGAGCCATATCAGCCAGAGCTATAAGTGGTTTCTTACAAGTGAGTTGTCAGATTGGCCCCATATATAAAATTACCTTGGATGAGAGATCCAGCATAAAAACTCTGAGAATGATGATTAATCTATCTATACAATCAGCTTTGGGACACTGGAAACTGGAGGTACAGAAAGACGTGTGTAGTTAATATGAAGAGCATAATCTACAAAATAGGCAGAAAAGGAGATAGTTTTCACTGTTTCCTTATAATGCCAGAGCCACAAAACGAGATCAATGGTCTTGCCTGTAACTTTAAACTTTGGCATTTAAATCCTTCTGGATTCCCAAGGATGAGTCTTGTAGTTTAAAACAGGTGTGTAAGTATAAATATTTAAGCAGAAATATATACATGTAATTCTTTCCTAGGGTATGTATCAAGCCATAAGCCTGTTTTTATCAATCTAATCAGTAACCAAATAAGATCATGTACGCATTTACCTCTTCACCAATTTGACTTTTTAAGCGAAGAATCAGCATTTATTTTACCTTTCCAGAAGTATTTTACTTCAAAGTGATAAATTAGTTGACAAAGGGAAGTATAAGAATTATATAGAAGAATCCAGTTATTAAAGACAAAAAGAGTGATTGAATTAGAATCACTATAACAAGCAAATGATTGTATTTTGTTATACTGCAAGAAGATATTGCTCAAAGGTATCTGGGGCCATCCCATTCACACAACAAAAATGTGTGATTCTTGTGATTAAATAGAATATATTGTAAAATGAAGGGCGGGGAAGATACAAGTGAGTATGTGGGGGATAGATGGTGATGGAAGGAGACTTGATTTGGGGTGGTGAACACATAATACAATATACAGATGATGTATTATAGAATTGCACACTTTAAACCTATGTGATTTTATTAACCAGTGTTGCTCAAATAAATTCAACAAAAAAGGAAAACATAGTAAAATGTACTAATTTTACATAAATGAATTATTATATCTCTCATACCTATGTATTTAAAATTTTCTACTTTAGTTTCCATAAGCAAATGTATTTAAAGATTATTTGACATTTTATTTCAAGTTGAGTTAAAGAATGATTATACAGCTAGCTGCTTATGATTTTGTTTTATGTATAATTGTTTTCATCCAGAACAGCTTCACCTATCAAGACTACTAAGAAAGTACATGCCTTTGTCTGGTGTGAAAAGTCTGGATAGATACTTGTGTATTTTTATTAACAATACTATTATATCAAAAGCTGCTTATTCCATTAGCAAAAGTAAAGGAAAATCAAATGAGTTAAAGGTCTATCAAGTTCTAATGCTGGCCCACTGTTATTTAATAAATAACATTAGAGTCTTTCCTTAGTGATGAGGGAAATATCCTTTTCAAGATCATAAACAACTATGGAGAATACAATTAAGTTTTTCTTTGCTCTATTTAAAAAAGCATAATGGATAAGGCTTTTTAGAGAAATAAATATTTCTAGTAAATAGAATAGAACAGAGAATACTGCCAGAAGCACTTCAAGAGCTACAGTGGACCTGTCTGCATTAAGGAAGCTCAGTGTTGTCCCTTATACAAGCAGAAAATGTAACTCATCCAAATACTAACATATAACCAATTATAATAAATTCAAATAATGATGAACTTTAAGCAGTTTTCTGGGAAGAGCTATTAGATATAGCTCTGCTTTGAAAGGTTAATTATTCCAGGAGAAGTAAAAAATATTGATGTAATATTAGATCAAATTATGTACTTGCATTGATATTTGGGCATGTTTGAACCATTAAATAAACCATTTAATAAACCATTAAATATTTTAAAACAAATTATTATTCACAAGTGATCAAAAGTCCATGTTTTTGTTTTGTTATGATATTTATAGTTTATAAAATAAATTACGTGACATTTTCTATCAAATATGCAAGTCACACAGAATTAGCCTGGCCTGGCAAATTCTATATGAAATATAATTTTAGTAAGTTCAATATCAAATGTTTTAAATAACTTATTGTCTTTCTTAATTTTTTAGAAAAATAATAAATAGTGTATTTTCATGCACAATATTTATTGAAAATCACTTTTGGTATGATTAAAAGTTTTTAGAATTCATTTTTATTTTGTTGACTTTTAACATTTGTGATCACACACACAATGTGCAAGCCTTGCATTTATTTATCAGAAGTAACTAAAGTGCAAAGCAAAATAAAAATATAAAATTTCCTAAAATGTACAAAGAATTTTGAAAGTAAATTAGAAGATAAATTTAGTAAATAAAGTTAGGAATTATATAAATGTAAACCCATAAGCTTAAACTGTTTCTACAATTGCAACCTACAGAGAATAAAAGTCAATGAATTTGTACAAATAAGAAAATAAAACTATATTTTGAGTAGCAATGTCTTAACATGTCCGTGTAAAGGAAATATTAGAGAAGCACATATCATAACATACAAATGTTTCAAAAATCCCCCAAAAATACATTAAATGGAAAAAAGAATACAGTAAATTAAAAAATGAAGAAAAACTCAATATTTTTCTCCATTGATATTTCTTGTCTATCTACCCTTCTTATATTATGTTATTATGAAGCTTTATTTCATTTCTCCAATGTAAATTTTATATAAGTGAAAACTAAGATTTAAAGAAATTAAATAATTTACCCAATATCTCAAAACTTGTATGTAATGTGATGGGTCTTCTTACAACCCAATACCATTGTTACTCATCAACCTACTAGAATAGGTTGTCTGTGGACACGGGGTTTCCCCACCCTTACTACACAGTGATCTTCAGCAGGTCATTGCTGTACATAGTTTGTCCTTGGTTTTCCTATTATTAAATGAGCAAGTTGGATTAGATAAGCTTTAACATTTTTTTGTGCTAAAAATATTGTAACTCTCTCCGTTGGTGGTGTATAAGATGATTTAAGTCATTGTATGATCTTAGTAGAGCTTGGAACTATATATTTTATAATTATCTGATAATTGTTTATAACAGATTGCAGTATTCCAATGGACATTCAAGATTTTTACACTTTTTTCCTGTGTCTACTCTCATCTCTGTCACGAATCTGGCACTTGAATTCTCAGAAACTCATTTCATCTTTAGATAAACTAGACAATTGTAATTGTTAGGACTAAATTTTCTTATCTAAAATCAAGTCTGTTTCTTGTAGTATGTATTGATTTATTCTACATTTTCTCTAATGGGGCCATGCATAATGGCCATTGCCATTACAATGGGGCCTGTAATAATATATATTCCTATTTTATATGGTAGTCCTGAATATTTCTTTTCTATGCTATGCAGCCCTGTTTATGATTCTTAATATAATATAGATTCTAGACTTTCATCCTTCTATTTTTTTCCTTCTGTGAGGTGTTTTAGATTACCTAAAGTCCTTTTGATATATGGCTCTTTGAACTACACACAATATACTTGGCCATAGTCAGTAACTGTTTAAGTAACATAAATTTGACAGAGTACGTTATATTAAATGAAAAAAAAAATCAGACACTGCTTTGAGGAGCTTAATGTAATGGCGTTCACCTGCATTTCAATTTAAAACAATCTTAAAATTAGAATAGAGTCTAAGTTACAATATGCAAAACAAGTGAGTCATAGCTTTAACATTAAAATGTTAAAATATTCAAAGACTTGTGTTCTGCTTCATAAAAAAATACTTTGTTACAGGCATACCTTGTTTTATTGCACTTCACTTTTTTGAGCTTCACAGATGTTGTGTTGATTTACTAAATGAAAGCAAGACCCTCCACCAGCAAAAATATTACAATTCTCTTTATAGTGACACTGTGTTGCGATGGTCTGGAACCTAAGCTGCAAGATCTCTGAGGTTTGCCTTTAGTAGCATGTTCTCATTTATGTTCCTAATTATTAAAATGATGATAATAGACATCATAGACTTTTTAATCATAAATTTAGAAAATTAACACAAGCTATTAATTTTCCCATCACTGTCATAAATTTGTTTGAAAAACATTTTTGAAAAAAATTTCAGTGCCATTAAACATGTTGAATATCACTTTGTTCCGTCAGAAGTGCTTAAAATGATATACTTAGAAAATAGAATTAAGGGGAGTCTTAAAAAATCTGTACAAGTTAAATTTATTAATGTAATTTGCTAATGACAGATTATGAGCCAGGTGATAATTCAATGTAAGATTTAAATGTCAACTAATTAAATTACATCCCTATTATCTCAAGCATATATTTATTTCAAATACATCAGTGTTTATAACTCAATAAAATTTTTGTGCTGCTTCATTTGTCAGAAATTTTCCCACTGGAAAATATATTAAATGCAGTCGTTTCAGTTGACTTTTATTGCTAAGCCACTAAATAAGGAATTTAAAATATTAAATAAAAATTTTTGATCTACTTGCTACAGTTATCCTAATGCTGTAATTCAACTTGCCATGTAGCAGGTTTCATCATTTTATCACATGTTTAAACATCAGCTTTTAAACTTGGCAAAACTATCTGAAAAAAACAGGGCATGATCTGTACAAAAACTATATCATCTGACCAATTGAGAAATGACATGACATGACCAAGAATATGTGTGTATTATTTTAGCTACTTCATTTTTATATAATATTGAAAATATTTTAAATTTTTTTAATTAAGAGAAATATAATAATCAAGATCCTGAAATGTACACATGTAAATTTGTACATTTGTACAAATTTGTACAAATCTTGGTAAATTCTTTTAGGGAGAATCTCATTCCTGTAGTTTTTCTTTTTTTCAGTACTCAATATTATCATGAAAACTATTTTTCTAACCTGTGTCTCCCTACAAATCCTCCATTCACTTTCTGAATGTGTTAAGTATTAAGTAGTTTTTTTTTATTTCTTTGATATATGATATTGCCTAGTGAGCTTACCTGAGTCACTCAAAAATGGAGATTTCTAGGTGGTACTCTTAATCATTTACACAGGGGGTACTAATTTTCAAAAAATAGGTACAGATTAGGAAAGCACTATGTGCCAGCCAACAAATCAGGTTACATCTGTCCATGAAAAGACACAGAAATTGTGCTCTCATAGACAGCTTTTAAAGATGCACAAAGAAGTGGCATTGGAGTATATAATCAGAAAGAGAGCAAATAATTATAATGATTGAACAATGAATGACAATTTATTACATGTGAATCTTTAAGTTCAGTGGGATAATTTGTAAAAGAAGTTGAAGCCATGTATTAAATTAGATGAAAATATGACTTTTTCACTTTAGCTAGGGTGAATTACCTTAACGTAGACTAACCCTCTGCCAAAAAGAACCAAAGAATCCATACAACAGGTAAGAAACACATATGTGAAAATATCACAGAGATACTGATACTGGCAACCAAATTTGAGGAATCAAGATCCAAGAAAAAAATACATGATATAAACGCAATATTCCAAGCACTTGTCTCTCATTCCCCCATAACCCCCTTGATACATTTGCTAATTTGATACCTCTCTGGTACAGAGGTTAAGGAGTTCAGCCGATTTTGAAAGTTGAATGTGGTTAGTAGACAAAAAATAAAATGTAGTACCTGGCAAGGAGGAAGGACTTTGGAAAATACTCCAGATTTGCAGTCAGTTACCTTGAAGGTCTATATCCTAGAAGTGAGGAAATATAGAAATATAGAAATATATTGGTCTATACAAAAACTGAAACTCCTCAATAGGAATGAGACCTAGGAATAAGAAAAACTAAATTGTAGACCTGTCCTCACAAAGATTTTTACCCTGCCTTACATGAGCTCAAACACTGTTTGGATGGGGATGATCTTCCTTCAGTTAACTGCCTGCAAGAAACAAAATCATTTCTCTTTGGAGGGAGTAACCATAAACCAGAACCTTAAATTATCTCTACAATTTCCAGTTTGCTGCATTCAAGCGAATCTACCAGACATGACACAGATGACAATGAATGACAAAACCAAGGGAACAAACATGAATAACGGAAATGAGCCCACGGAAGATACCAGATAGAAGTTTAATGTAGCTGTGATTAATATATTTCAGATAATAGAAGATAATAACTTAAGAAGAAAACTGGAATCTATATATTTGTTTATATATTAGTCAGTTATCAGTGTAACAAATCCCCCAAATTTAGTGGCTTAAAAATGACCTTTTATTACTTCTCCAAAGTCTATTGAGTTCATTAACAATAATCTTGATACAGGGCCAGGTTTGGCAGCTAGTTGCTTGGCTGGAGATGGCTAGCTTAGAACTGACATTACGAAACTCAGTTCCTGTAGGCTAACTAGCCCTTCCTGATTTCATGTGGTAGAGTTTGAAAAGAAGACACAGATGGATGCAAGGTCTCTTGAACATAACATTGGAATTCTCCATTATTTCTACACATTGTATTGGCTAAAACAAGTCTCAAGGTCAGCCTGAGTACAAATGATAGGGAAAGAAACTCTATCTCATGATGAGGGGAGCTACAGATCCACTTATAGGAAGAGGATATAGGGAGAGGTAAAAAAAAACAGGAGCCATTTTTGTAATCAATCTACCACCGTCTTGAGTCACCATTTACATTTTTGTTTTAGATCCACACGTGTTAGGATCAGCCTGCTTCTAATTAGTGGAAAATCCTCCCAGAGTCTGCCAACAAGTTGACTGTCAGTCCTAGCTTTTGCTTTTTCTACTGAGACTCCTCTGTTTTGTGTCTTCATCTCAGGCAACTGGTAAGAGTTTATTTAAATAGGTAGCTTTATATATTTATTTAATGTAAATATGTAAGCTCAATAAATAGAGGAACAACTTATTTTACAACATGACAATAATTTTAAATACCTCTCCATTACTATAGTCATCCAGAGACTGCTATTTTATACTTTAAGTGTATACTTCATTTAGGTCATGCATATATTTATCTTGGAATGTTTGCCATTCTTCCTGTATTCTTAGCAAACAATTCTTTGATGTTGTGCTTTGAGCAGTTTGTTTTTTGTCTTCATAATGTACATAATAGAATGAAGGTCAACACAGATGCCTTGCTGTAAAAAGTATAGCCCAAGGGATCAGAGATATAATTGAGTCTGAGAGCACAAGTTAGTGTCACAGCAGAAATTATCCCCGAGTCCATGCTGTTATTATAGAGAAACTACCTTTTTAACAACCCTTTGTTTTCCAAAGTCAGTCATGTCTGAATATAGATAAATAATTTTAAAAAGGTAAAATACTCTGAGATGAACAAGGAAACGATTTAATCAACATTTCCCAAAACTTATGAAAATAACTCTTTAGGAGATACTTCAAGTTAATTTAATCAAACCCGCTTTAAAAAACCCTAGATATTATTTGAAAGTATTTTATTTATATCAAGTATCTATTAGTTGTAAAAGAATCTCCTAAATAATATAAATTATTATTTTTAAATAATATTTTTGTTTGATTATCAAATCTGGAGAGTAAATTATCCAAAGAATAGACTCTAATTACATTTTTTCATCAATTTGCTCTTATTAATTCTTTTAAAAAATATTTCATTTATTTATTTTTAGAAGGAGGGGTGGAGGGGGAAAGGAGAAGGAGAAGGAAAGAAATACCAATGTGCAAGAGAAACACAGGGGACCAGGCCCGCAATCCAGGCATGTGTCCTGACCCAGGAATCAAATGGCAAATGTTTCAGTTTCCGGGATTGGTGTCCAGCCCACTGAGTTACACCAGTCAAGGCTTATTTCTTTCTTTCTTATTAAAATACTTCCAAGATATAGATTTTTACAATATGTTGTTTTGGTGTTCAGGCACAGTAAAAAAACCCATTAGTATTTACTTTAGTTTTAAAATCTACATTAGATTTACTATCATGGGGAATTCATAAATCTATACAATTTTAATTTTAAATCTGATATGTTTTAGTTTATAATGCTAATAAAATTGGCTATATTGAAAGTAAGCTTCAATATAGCTTGGATAATCATTAATTTCATTAATAATTAGAAATCTTTAATTTCTTAGCTGTATCTCTAAAGGAAATATATTCAAATAATTTCTCTTCAGGTTTTTTTATACTCAAAAAACAAAATATCAAGCTTTCCAAAAAAAATTTTGTATCTAATACATTTTAACTGTATATAGTATTTTTTAAGATTCTTAAATGTTCTGTGCTGTTAACAAACATTTCTTTAATATTTCAAATAAAATCCCAAGTCTGTATTAGTTACTAAATTATATATTTTAAATTAGAATCAAAAGCTGATGAATATATGCCAACTTGTCTTCAGCATCAGTTAGTTATTAGTTATTACACACCAATTAGTTATTTCTGTGCTAAATTCTAAACATTTTAGAATTAAAAGACTCACTAAAAAATAGCAAGACCATGCCATGTAAATTGAACTCTCAGTCACAGGTTATGCAGCAAGAAAGCTGCTTGTCAGGAAATTTGTATTCCTATTTATTTTTACTACAGCTTGATCCCTATTTAGTTTCACTACGACAAGAATTCTACACGATACCAAAGGATTGGCCTCTCATTTTCCCTGTTTCATTTGAATCTTCAACCTCATTCCCAAATTATATAACTATACTTTTTTTGCTAATTATTTAGAATTCATTTTCATTTAATTAGCTTTGAGAACATGTTAATGTTTTCTCTCCATTTAAACACTATTTTCCATTGTACAAGCTTATACCATCTTTTCAAATTATTTTAAACTTTTTTTTGCCTCATTTAGCTAGCAAGAACTCTCTCTTATTGTCCTTTCCTTGTACTTTTTCCTGTCTTACAAGTGCACTACTTTTACACTTATAAAGATTACCTCCCACTGGATTTTGTGTAAATCTTGTGACTTCTGGCAATCTCGAATGCTATGCTAATAACAGTGGTGAATATTTAGTCAGGGTTGGGACTGAGCCTTACCTGGTACTCAGACCTTGCTGTGTAGCAAGTACTCCAGAGAGGGCATCCTGTGAGAGATTAAAGCTTTATTTTTTTTTCTCTTTTAGTGAAAGAATTGTCAGAAGAATTTCTTAGACTCATTAAGACTAGCCTCCCTTAGAGTGTGTGAGAAGAAAGACAAATAATTAAATCCATGAAAACCTTTCAAGTCACTAGATTGGGGGGGAGGTGACAGGTGAAGAAGTGGACCAATCTAATAAATGCACATTCTGGACCACTTTGTAGGGAATATTTCTGGAACCTGTTAATGTCTTTATAGATGACTATCTGTTGAAACTTAAAAAGTCTCTGTATTGACAGCTACTACTTTGGATGGGATGGAGGAGGTGATGTGACCAGGGGAAATCACAGTGTAGTGTTCTAGGGCCTATCTAATTATGTTGCACCAAAAGCTCAACAGTAACATATTTTCTCATCAAAACAATATCAAGACTGGTTGATCAGACTTTGAGGCTTTCTGTGTGTATCTGTTGATGTTGAAATGCCTACTTCTGAATTGTGTGAGTGATTAGGGTACTGGGACAATTCAGAAAGAGTTGGTAGGTTCTTAAGCAACAAATTAAAAAATTAAGAGGAAGGCAAACCTTTCTGCTTCAAATTTAACAACCGGCTAATAGACATTAGACTTTAATTTAAGAAACTGCTATAGTGTAAATATCTGTATCCGATTGTTTGAGAGGTCAGCTTAAAAAACGTTCTAGTTTATAGAGAATCATTATAAGAATTTATTTTAGCCAAACTGACAGGGTATGCTGAGGAGCAAGATATCAAATGCTCTGAAGATGAACAGTTTTGCAGTTGTTTTATTTATTTGAAATTTAGAAGAGAATATAAGGAAGATCACATGATGGTAGGGGAAAAAACAGATAAGGACGGCGCAGAAACAACAGACATGGTTTGCTTACAGCAAAGACAAGGCCTGGAGTGTGACTACACACCATGACCTACCCATTTAGGAATTTATCGTCAGATGATCCTGTGAGGTTACTTTCCATGGAACCCCTTTTTTATCTACAGAGATGACATAGACACTAGGAATAAAGCGTTTGAAATTTTGCAGTGTGGGTAATGTATCACAGAAGAAAGGAAACGATAGATAGTAGAATGCCTTCCCTCAGCCAGACTCCAATGACTAAGCTTGACCTACCACAGGGAGAAGAAATGGGGCAGAAAGTAACTTTTTTCAGAAGGGACATGTTGGAGTTTTAACACAAGCACTGCTACTTTTGAGCCCATGTGTTGACATACAATCCATAGTTAGAAAGTGCCCCTTTTCTCCCTGTGTTGTTTTTTTTCTGTATATTAAGATATTTGACATCTTAACATTTCTGCTGGATAGAGACTGTGCCTCCTGTGGCTCACCAATTCTTAAAGATAGCAAAGGGCCCAGCTGGGAGCATACCTTTGATATGCAAAATAACTAGTCCAGAGCCACACACCCTTGATCTTGTGCATCCCTGGAGGCCTTAATCAACCCAGGATTAGATACCAGGCTACTAAAGATCATCTGTAGCCCCAACCTGCTGGTTATTCAAATTTGCCAATTCTAAACTGTTTACCCTGCTCTGCCTTTCTGTAGAAACCCCAATAAAGGCCACAACTTAAGCATGGGCTTTGCTCCTTCTCCTTTGGCCTTCTGGCCTGTGCTGAGTGGCATGTGTTGACTTCCTTCTCTGGGACCTGTGAGAATAATACTTTTTCCTCACGGGCATTGTTCTTGTTTCTCCCTGGGGCTGCACCAACTTCAGCACAGCACATCCAACAGGTAACTTTCTAAGACAACTGCACTCTCTGTCCCAGGCACCTGCACAGCTTTGGCAGGGCAGGGGCCAGCGTGCCTGCAACGGGAGGTCAGGTACACCTTACCTTACTGGAGGAGTGGCATCGACCAACACCAGTCACTGGCACGCTCTGCAGAGCAGTTCTGCAAAGGACGGCAGAACCAAAGCCAGCGTCTCTCTGATCTTCCTCAGACACATTCTAGAGACTGCCCAAAACAACCAGGAAAGATTTTGAAGTAGACATTGATTTCCTCAAATTATGCAGAAAACAAGCCAGCAATATTTGGGAATTTAGATTAGGGTGACCTGCTTGGACCCACATAGGCTAGGGAGGAAGAAGGATGTTCTGATTTCAAATGAGTTGTTGAATATGTATGTGCAGTTCAAGGTGTACTTGATTCCTGCACTTTTCAAGGGTGAATAAATGTTTTGTTTTGCTTTGTCTTTTTAAATATAATTATTAAAACTTGATTTAAGGGAGGTCATGAGTACGAACAGTTTGTTATCTGTGCTCAGTGTCATAAACTCTGTAGCCAAGTATTCCCAATACTGTTGATTATTAAACTGAGATGAAATAAATGTTGATTATTAAACTGAGATGAAATAAACAGGAAATTTTATGAAACTAGAAAAAACTGTAGAAAATAGAAAATGTCTATGGAGGAACTTAGGGAATTTAGCAAAGTTTTCCAAAAACAAAAATTGTGGAGAAACGAAAGAGTTTTCTTTGTCATTTTGCTAGAAAGAGACTATAATTATATAACCTCAAATGTATTAAAGCATGTATTATATTGGTTCATCATGTATGAGTCAAGTAATACTAGGTAATCTTATTGACTACACGGTAAACATTAGATTAGATCACTTAAATTTATCATCTCATTTAATCCTCTCTACAATCTTTTATTTTACAGTAAAAAAATTATGTTTAGAATCACCCAGCCAGACTCAGTGTAGAAGATCCCAATTTTGTGGGCAACATCCAAACATCAAAGATGGAAGCCACTTGAATAAATGCTTTCTCTCCATCAGGTCCAATGGGGCTTTTGACCCGGGTCATGTCAATGTCATAGAGCTTCTTCACAGCCTGGTGCTTGTGCTTGTTGGCCTTGACATTTACAACAAACACAAGTGAATTGCTGTCTTTTGTCTTCTTCACAGTGGTCAGAGTAACTTGATGGATAGTGGTCAAGCCTGTTTCCCCTGGGGGTGCTCTTCTGAGGATATTTGGGCTGCCTTTGGAGCCACAGCATCTTGGACCATCAGAAAGTGGATGACATGCAAATTTCCTTTTGTTTTCCCTGTGTGGCTCTGGATGCCTCAGCACTTTTTTCTTTGCCTTACAATCCTTTGCTTTGGTTTTAGCTGTGGGAGAGGCGGGGGTTTCTTTCTCTACTTTCAGCACCACTTTCATGAAGTCTCCCAACAGTCTTAAGTGTGACTATTCTACACTCTTTTTGATTTTATGAAGTAAAATATTGAAAAGAAAGTGATTTTTACAGTCTTAATGAGGGAACTGTGAATAACTGTGAGGGCTGTAAGATTACCCTGCTTGCAAGCTAACAAGTCAGCCTGTCACAGTTTTGTAGGTGCTGGCAGAAAACACAAGACTCCTGGGTCAGAAACAAAGGACTTTATTATTCATTGCACATTAAGCAGCATGCTTAATGTTTCATGTTTGTGACAGTTTCTTTGCTTCCAAGTTTCATATGAGCAAAACAGAGGGATTCAGTTCAGTAATGTGCACACAATAGGCATGTGTTGCTACTGAAGAAATGCTAACTGAAGGAACCTGATGTTTTATAATGGACAATAAGATAACCAACCTGCTCTATGATCCGGCCAGAGCCTTTCTTTTTATTTTAATGACTTTGTTTTTCTTTATTTTATTTTACCCTTCTCCCCAAGGAAGACACTCTATATTCCAAAGCTGTTTATGATATAAGCGTCATCAAATGATACTCTGGAATATAAAAATTGTCTCTGCTTGCAAGATGTGGAAATGAGAGACCCATTGACATTTGTTTCTAAAAACTATCTACTTCTCATAGTATGCCACTTGCCTTCCAGTGAATTTCCCCATGAGCACACCACTTTGTCACTAGTCACATGAACTTCCACTTTTTAATGGCAGAGCTTGGATTTAAATCCAGGCATTCTGATTCGGTTGTTGTTAAAAGAATATCAAAAGTAGCTAAGTAAAAATCTAGGGTAGTTTGTGTGCTTGTTATTAACTAACAAATAAAGAACTCAATTTTCTAGTTTAAAGGGTGAAGAGAAATTAATTAAGTAAGAAAAGAAAATAAAGTAAGCTAGAAGTAAAAAAGTTGGAGCATCATTTTTTTGCTACCTTGATTTTCCCTTGGCATTCTTTGATGCATAAAAAATAAAAATGGCCCTTGACTGTGTGTCTCAGTTGGTTGGAGCTTCATCCAATAAATTGAACATTCATAGGTCCTATTCATGATCAGGGCACATGCTTAGGTTGTGAGTTTGGTCCCCAGTTGAGGCACATATGAGAGGCAACAGATCAATGTTTCTCTCTCACATTGATGTTTCTTTCCCTCTCTCTCTCTCTCTCTCTCCCCTTGCCCCTCAACCTCTAAAATTGATAAGCATATCCATGGGTGAGGATAAAAATAAAACATCTGGAACTTTTAGCAAAATGAAAGTAGAAGTTTAAAAAAGTCAAAACTATGTCTTAGTGTTAAAGATACCTTTGCTTGACAGCCATAAATTGTGGCATATTTCCTTTTAAAAGATATATTTATTCTTACAACAAATAAATGTTTAATATGTGCCTTCTTCTAGGTACTATTGTTCAGCTATACTAAACTATCTATTCAAATATGCACTGAAGGGATGCAAAATCCTGGTTAGTTTGGTGTCAATCCCACAAATTATTGTGGATCCTTACTCAGTATTCTCATACGTTTTAGAGACATCGGAGCATAGTAATTATGAGTGTGGACTGTGTAATGAGATTGCCTAGGTTTAAATCTCAGCTACACCACCAAGTAACTGTGTTAGCATGATAATAGTCGCTACCATGCTATAAAATACCAAAGTTACTCAGAAAGACTGCTTCAAGTGAACCAGAGAAAAAGAGACAGAGGTTACTATTGTTGTGATGGTAATTCATCCTCTAGGTTCCACTTACCTCCTCACGTCTCATCCCTTTTTCTTCCCTGGCTCTCAGGCCATCACAGTGTAACCTCCAGCTCATCTAAGTAGATTTATTCTAATACACTCTGTACTACACCCCAATCCACTCTTCCAAAAGCATCCCCATGCTTGTCACACTGTCTTGGAATTGTCTGTTCATTGTCCTCCACCCCTACCAAGGTGTATACCACAGAGAGCAATTCTCTTTGCTGGCTGATGTCATATCAAACAGAGCACTAGGTTGGCATCGTCTTTCCTTGGCAAGGGCATTTGTTGCCTATTTATTGGTGGGTACCTTTCTGTTCGACTCTCCTGCAGTGGGCTTGATTCTCCTTCCTCCCACTCATTTTACTCTTGTTGTTCTTACCTAGGACAAATATAAAACTAACAAGGAAGTTAAAGCTAAATATACAAAAATCACTTTAAAAAATAGTCTTCTCTACATCTCTTACCATATTCAGTTTGATGTTTATAATTTTATGTTATTTGTAATTTCTTCAATATATTTTCCACTGAGTTGATCAATTTATTAGTTTTTTTGAAGAACCACCTTTCACTTCTCAATTCTGCTTTTTTTCTGAACCATAATTTAGTAATATCGTCTTGCATTTTTTATATAGTTGTTTTATTTTTAATCTAATCATTCTAGAGTAAATTTTTGGTAGTTCTTTCAAAATGCAAATGGTCCTCAGAGCATTTTAAATGGCAACAATTTAAACATAGGTAGTTTCTAAACAATATTAAAAACAGTAGTTTTAAGGAGACTGATGTGTTAGCGCTATTATTCCTGTGAAGGCAGATGGTTAGCACACGAGCAAGCGTGTTGTTAAGGTGGCGAAGGATATCACATTATGGAAGCTGAAGGAAAAACATGAGAAGAAATTATTTTTAAGGAAGTGGTTCAGAGGAAGAGCATTTCCTCTACTGCAAGGAGACTCCCCGCCTTCGGAACCCTGGAGTCTCTGGGGCTGACCCCTAGGTTTATAGTCCTGGCAGGTCTCTGGGGGCTGGTGTGGAGAAGACTTGGCTCCCCACGGAACAACCACTTAAATAGAATCAAACAATTTTCCTCTCTGTTTCCTGGCTTTTTATAAATTCCTTTTTAAAGAAAAAAAGTACTCTGAACACAGTAGTTATTCTTTAATTCTTTGTAGGTTAAGAAAAGAAAAAGAAGAGAAACACTGTGGGGTTTTTTTAAAGTTTTTTTGAGTATCCTCACTTGTTCTGAAGTTTGGATTTAGATATATTTTCCATTTGATGTGCTTTAAATCAGTTAATACATGCATGGTATTTGTCCTATGTATTTTCTGAAATTTTTTCTCGTAATACATATATATGAATATGAGGGGGAACTCCAAAACTTGATTTTATTAAAAATTATCTATTCTTATATGTTTAAACTTCAGTCACCTTCAAAGTACTCTCCATTCAATGCAATGCCCCCATCAAAACATTTTCTTCCACCACTTGAAACAGTTTTTGAACTCGTCAATTTTGATGCCTTTTATTGCTTCCGCCACTTTTTGTTTCACTTCTTCCACATCAATTTCCCCTTGAGGACTTTTTTCATCTGCGCAAACAAAACAAAACAAAATAAAAGGTTGCTCTGGGCAGGATCTGGTGAATAGGGAGGGTGGAGCATGGGGGTCATGCTGTTTTTTGGTCAAAAACTGCTGAACACTTAACGAGTGGTGGGCCGATGTGCTCATAAATCACCCATCATGAAATGGGCAAATGCATTGAAAGAATCTTCAAAAAAAATTCACTGAAGCCAGAAGCAGCCTCTTACAACGATGCCTGCTGGTACAGTGATACAAATGAGTTCCTAGAACACTCACCTAGTGGGGAAAGTCTTTACTACTAGGGGCCCACCCTCCAGAAGATGATTCCATTTTGTTGTTGCCCTAGTATCTCTGTTATTGCCCAGCCTTCTACTGAAGTGTATATGCATGTATATGTATGTATACACGTGTATAAGTGTGTGTATAGGAAGAATGAATATAATATGTATATATTAAGATACAGATGAGAATAAAATTTAGTGAAATGTGGATTGTAACATAAAAAGGGATGGGGATTATCCTATCTTCTAAAACACAAACAGAGGAGCTAAGTCATTTTCTGAAGTGATATGTGTCTAGTGATATGGATCAATGTGTTTTACAATGTAGCTCCATGTGGCAAGGATGAATTCTGAATACTATGATTTGTGTTTGATAAAATAGTTCTAACTTCTACAAACTATCCCCCAACATATAGTATGTAACGGCTTCCTGTCAGTCCAGAGGGACAGTTTGCTAAGATCCCAAGGAAGAAACACAAGGAAATGACTTACAACGACGAGGCTTATCACCGGCACACAGACACATGACAGGGGAGAGGAATACCCTTCACCAGCCTCGCAGAGACGAATCCCCGTTTCTCATACATGTTGTGCGAAATGGGCATAATTAAAGCAACTGAAAATGTTGTTTGGCAGTCCTCAAGACAGCAACCTTAACGGAGTAACCTATAAATAAGATTTTGAGTGTTTTGGTTTGATGATAAATAAGCTCTTTGCTTAGAAGGAACTGAAGTCATCTCAGCAAATGCAGCACTCTCCAGCCCACTTTCCCCGCACTAGGAGAGAAGAAAAGGCCACTCCTTTCCTTAAAGGCATCATCATGAGAGCAGTAAAAAAAAAAAATGCTGGTGTGGGGTGTGTGTGTGTGAGAGAGTGGGACTGATGAATGGTGATTGTGAAGTGGGTTTTATAAACTCTTTTCTCAGCAATTAGCAGGTGGCAGACATGAGTGGGTCCTGGACTTGACTTTCACTCCATCTGTATCCACATATTGGAAGAGAGAGGGAGACCTCTCCTTCTCTCTCTCTTTCTATACCTAAATTTATTTTTCCCTCATGTGCCCCAGAAAACCAGATTATTCAAAAGGAATGCGATACAGTTTCCCCCAAAATTTCAGAAAATATTTAAAAAGATACATGGTTCTGTAACTTTAGATTTCCTAATCCCACATCTGAAGTCTATTCAGCCATACACATTCTTACAAGAGAACTTTAGTGACTTAAAGAATATTATTGATAGTAAGATGACAATTAACTAAGTTCTCCAGGCATCAACAAAGCAGGGGAAATAGTTCACAGTCTTTTAGGATTCAGGATCCTAGGTATACAAGGTAAGCACAAAACACTAAATACAAAAGAGAGAGTGCAAAATTGGTAATGTTTAAAAAGCAAATGAGAATACTTCTTTCTAACTTAGAATTATATGGCATGAACTCTCCTTTAGGACACTTTTTAAAATGTTTTAGCAAAGTGGGAACTCATCTCTTCAAACTTCTTTAAGTCATTAAAGAACACATAATCTCACTAGTAAGAATAACAGCTTCCACTATAACATTTTTTAAATGGATGAAGGTATAATATCACGTTTTAGGAAAATATTCTAATTATCTTTTATTGTTTTGTTTTCTTTTTCTTCTGCAATTGTTTCTTGTCCCAGTTTTCTTCAGAATTTTTGTAAACAAAGTAGACTGACTCAGTAAGTCAGTCAGCCTATTCCAGCTTTATCTCAATCATATATTGTTTCTTTTTGGTGGGGCAAGAGCAGTTTTAAAAGCAACAGTGTTAATTTTTTTTTCATTGAGTAAACACAGAAGAGTTAGCCACGGTGGTGACTAGAACTCAGTATATTTATTTCCAAAGGTCCAGCAGTGTTTTTGCATGAAGGAAATTTTGGCACAAGACTGACAATGATCGTTGACTTCTGTGTGTACATCAAGTGGTTGGCAGAAAATGCACAAAGCCCGGATCAGCACGCAGTGCAGAGGTCGGGCAAACATCCGTCTCTGCTGAGGCTATAGCACGTTCTGATGAACTGTGGCAGACTGAGAACATCGGCAACATCCTCCAGGAGTTAGAAATTTGGCGAAACTTACATGATCTCTGTCCTGGACTGTGGAAAAAAAAATTTTTTTAAACATTTTATTTATTTATCTTTAGAGGGGAAGGGAAGGAGAGAGGAAGGAAACATCAATGTATGGTTGCTTCTCGTGCATCCCCTGCAGGGAACTGACCCCTGCCGAAAACTGGCCTGCAACCCAAGCATGTGCCCTGACTGGGAATTGAACCGCGATCGTCTGGTTCGCAGGCCCGCGCTCAATCCACTGAGCCACACCAGCCAGGGCTGTGGAAAAAATTTTTAAGTGATGATTTCTAAATTGTCCTACAAATCTTCAGTTATATGTACCATTCTTTTTTTTTCCCTTTCCTCAAGCTTAGGAGGAGAATACAAATGCTACCAAAATAAAATGATCAGAAATTAGGAGTCATGTTGACATAATGTAATTTTCCTAAAGCACTGAAATTGTGTCCACTTTCCCAAATGGCAGGAACAAGGTAGAACACAGTATTATCAGGGTGGAACTGATATGCAGATAGTCAGACAAACATAGACCTTTTATTTGTTTAGCCAACTGCACATTATGCAAGAATATGAGCTCTTGTGGTTCTGTTTATTAAATTTATTGGGGTAAATTGGTTGATAACAATACATGCATTGTTTTTCTTTAACTGTTGTTACATTTTCTTCCAGCACTTCATAGAGCAAGAGTAAAACTGAAGCCAAAAATTCACTTTTGATTATCCGAAAATATAAGAAGCCCACATTCTAAAAGCAACAGTTAACTACAACTTGCCCAGATCAAAATTCATGCCAGGCATCATGCAATTCGATTTTATTTATCATTTATGTATTATTTGAACTTAGAGATAAAAAAATGGCCTTCGGAGAGATTAACTAACAGACCAAGGTCATTGCTGGGAAGTGCCTGACTCGCAAGGATCACTTTCAACTTCTGTCTGCCTCCAATGTCTGCGATCAAACAGTGTCACGGTCTTCAGTAAATTCATATGCATTTCAGCAAATATTATCGCAGAGGGAGCTGGTGAAAGACCCTCCAAAATAGAACTTATTTTTCTGGTATACCACAAAAAGAATTTCTTACGGTCAGGCTTTCTGCATTTAACCTCATAGTGATATTAAAAGTCATTCCCAAAACATGTAGATTAATATAAAAGTGAGTAAATAAAGCAGAAGCTAAAAATATATTCTTCTAAAATGACCATTAGATATACTTTGAAAGGTGACAAACCCTGTTTTTGGTTATACTTTCTTGGTTATTTGGTGTTTAGAGCATGAGGGTCTAGAAGGCTGTAAGTTCTGCATGCTGTAGTGCACGATGAACAGGGAGTCCCCGTGCTTGTTTGTACATGGATACAGGAGGCATTTCTCCTTCATGAGGTTATGCATATCATTGGCTTAATTATTGTCAATTTGTGTTGTGTATCTTTTTTATAATGTCAACATTTGTGAGATATGCTATTTGCTGTGTAATTTATTTCAAATGTACTAGTCTCTCATGATAGTATTCTTTGTATATGTTATAAATTAAAAATGATCCCAGGGAAGTCTCATGTGGGGGACAGGATGCTCAATTGGCCTCCTAATTTTGACCTTTCTGGTGTACATGCCCTGCATAATCTCCTCGCCTTACCAGTATGTGAGCCCAGTGAATACGATGGGATATGCCTCCCATAAAAAGGTTATATGGAGAAGGTGGAGGGATTTTGCAGATGCAATTAAGACCGTTAAACAGTTGACTTTAATCAAAAAGGAGGTTTCTTGGCGATCCCACCTAATAATGGAGTCCACTTAAAGAAGCTCTCACAGTCAGAGACAGTGAAGATTTGAAATAGCAGAGTCCTTTTCTTCTTCATCTTGAAGCAGTGAACTGCCTAATGGCAGAGAGACAAGGGACAGTGGGTAGCCACTAGGAGCTGAGGACCTCAGTCCTATAGCTTCAAGGAACTCAATTCTGTCAATGACCAATAAGCTTGGATGGGACCCTAAGGTTTAAATGAAACCACAGCTCTGGCTAACAGCTAGATTCCAGCCTTGTGAGACCCTGTGCAGAAGACTAGATGGCCTGTCCTCAGGTTCCTAAACCAGGGAAATGGTTAGGTGATAAACTTGTGTTGATTTTAACCAATAAGTGCGTGGTCATTTGTTACTCAACATAGAAAAGTGGTAGATACAGACCAATCTACAACTGTTTTCTGGTACTAAACCATAGAAACTCACTGTGTGCTCTCCATGTTAGTGTATGACGAAGATAACCACAGATGAACTGTCAGTCTCCTCTACTGTCGTTAAATAGCCCCTTTTTGCACCTCTAGTGGTGCTTATTCTGCTTTAGTCCAAAGAGTAACATTAAATAATTGAAATTTTAATTCCTGATCAACCCCCAAAGCAAAAAACAGAAATGTTTTTTTAAAATTAAAAATATAACATGGAAAACTGACCATAAAATCAATGGCAGAAAGCTAATAATATATTCTTGTACTCTGTTCAGTAAGTTTAAGTCACATTCTGATATTCTACTAAAACACTGAATTTGAGGGAGGTTTTTTCTTTTCCAAAATTTATCAAACTATAAAATATAATATCATCAAATACATTCATTTCAAACAATTCAATTCAACTCAACTACACCAACCAATTCAAATGCCCCAGGGACTGATTACATAGAAATAATAGGCTAAGTATATGATAGAAATATTATTTACTCACTGTGCTGAGAAATATCACTTGTCCTTCAGTTTTACACTCATGATAATATCTGTAATGACTTGCTCAACCATGTAATGAGAATTATATTACACATGGTTTTTTAAAAGATTTTATTTGTTTTTAGAGAGGGGAAGAGAGAGAGAGAAACATCAGTGTGTGGTTGCCCCTCGTGTGCCCCCTACTGAGAACCTGGCCAGAAACTCAGGCATGTGCCCTGACTGGGAATCTAACCAGAGACCCTTTGATTCACAGGTCAGCACTCAGTTACTGAATCACACCAGTCAGGGTGATAGTTTTTATAATTATAATTTTCTATATTCTATATGACCTAAGCCAATCCCTAAAGTATATTTGAACTATGTAACAGAATATATTTTTCAAAAGATTCCTTTTGTAAGAGCTGGATTTTGTAAATCAAGACTATTTCTTCATTGATATTATAAATTCATACTCAGAGAGAAGAAAAATGCATATAAAATAATCATACTTTCTGAAAGATGCAGTTAGTATTCTTTTTAATATTTTTTCAAAAACCTTAATTGTAATATAAGTTAAGTTTTGAAGCCCTGGCTGGTGTAGCTCAGTGGATTGAGTGTGGGACTGCGAATTAAAGGATAGTGGTTCGATTCCCAGTCAGGGCACATGCCTGCGTTGCAGGCCAGTTCCCAGCATGGGATGCACAGGAGTCAACCATACATTGATATTTCTCTCCCTCTCTCCTTCCCTTTCCCTCTAAAGATAAATCAATACAATATTTTTTTAAAATTTGAGTACTTCTTTTAAATATCCTTAGGAGAGTCTAATGTTCTTCATAAATAACTATTTCAATATTATATTAAATTGTTTATTATGAAAATTTAACCTCAGACATAATCAATAGAATTAATTTAGCTATATTTCATTATGTCTCTGTGTGTCAAATAATTTTGACCAGAGAAAAAGACTTTTCTGAACCCTAGTCTAGGTCAGACCCTCTGTTACAAATTCCTAAACATCTTCTTCTATTTTAATAATTGACTAACTTTATTTTAATTGCTTTCTAATGCTTATCTTCACCACATACCTGCAAAGTACACAAAGATAGAGAATGTATTGGTCCTGTTCACCACAGTCTTTATGGCCAAAAAAGAGTGTGTAGCACCAAATAAATGCGCAGTGGGAAGACTATGGGACCCAAGAGGTGGTGAGAGGACAGACAGAGGAAGTGAGGGAAGCGAGAATGAGGGAAGGGGAGTGATGGGAAAATGAAAGGAAGAAGGAAAGAAGAAAAAGTAGAAAGCAAGTAAAAGGAAAGGAAAGGAAGGAAGGAAGGAAGGAAGGAAGAAAACTATGATCATGAATTAAAAAATAATTAATTTCTCAACTGTAATAAAAAACATACCTATCCTTTAATAAAGACTTACTCATAGAGATTCATTATCTCTTCAACATCTGTTATCTCCATTCTGTATACTTATATATTTTGTAATTTGAAACTATGTACATGAAGTCACTGGCTGATGTAGCTTAGTTGGTTGGGTATCATCCCACAAACCTGAAGAATATGGGTTTGATTTTCAGTCAGGGAACATGCCACTCAATGTGAGAACGAGAGGCAATCAATTGTTTCTTTCTCAGACTGATGTTTCTGTCCCTTTCTTTCTCCCTCCCTTCCCTTTTCTCTAAAATCAGTAAACATGCCCCGTGGTGAGGATAAATATATGTAGGGTCCTATAGAAGTAATGGTTGCTTGAGTGTGGTTGGTAGGATATGTGAATGTCTCCCATGCGATGGACAGCAATTTGAACATTTCACCTAAAATGTCCACTGGTGTGCTAGAGTGTGATATTGTTCTGTTACAGAATTACATGCTTATGATTTTATAATAAAGGATTTCGCAATAAAATAGGGGCATTATTTGTGCCAGACCCTGTATATGTATACATATATGGAGTACTAATACAAAATATGAAACTCAGGCAAATTTTTGTAGATAGGTGCCTCAGGATTCCCCCACCCAACTCGTATTGAGACACAGTGGCGATATGCCACTTGAGTTTTAGGCACACAAAATAATTATTTGATATAGTGTGTGTGTTTTGCAAAATCATTACCACAGTAAGTTTACTTACTATCCACAACTTCACGGAGTTAAAAATGTTTTTTCTTGTGATAAGAACTTTTAAAATCTACTCTCAACAACTTGCAAATATGCAAGTATTGTTAACTATCGTCACCATGCTATATATTCCAGACCCAGGACTTGCATTTCCCACGAGTGGAAATCTGTATCCTTTCAACCCCTTCACCCATGTTGCCCACCCTCAACCCCCACTTCTGGGAGCCAACAATTTGTTCTCTCTCTCTATGAGTTTGGTTATTTATTTATTTATTTTAGAGTCCATGTATAAATGAGATTATGCAGTATATCTTCCTCTAACTTACGTCCCAAAGCACTATGCTACCAAAATTCACCCATGTTGTTGTAAATGGTAGAATTTCCTTATTTTTATGTCTGAATAATATTCCATTGTGTGTGTAGATATATAAAATGCATAACTTTTAAAATTCATTTACTTGTTTCTATGTCTTGGTTATTGTAAAGAATGCTGCAATTAACATGGGGGTAAAGATATTTTTTAGGGAGTGCTTTGTTTCCCTCAAGTACGTCCTCAAAAATGAAATTACTGGACCATATGGTAGTTCTTTCTGAATCTTTTTGAAGAACCTACATATTGTTTTGTTTTGTTTTGTTTTTTGTATAGTGGCTGCTCCAATTTACATTCCCGTGAACAATACCCAAGAGTTTCCTTTTCCTCACACCTCTTCCAACCCTTGTTATTTTTCATTGTTTTCATGACAGTCACTCTAACAAGTATGAGATTACACCTCATGGTTTCAATTTGCATTTCCTTGGTGATTAATTATGATGAGCTTCTTTTCACGTACCTCTTGGTCATTTGTATGTCTTCTTTGGAAAGATGTCTATTCAGTTTCTCTATTTTCAACTAGACTGTTTGTTTTCTATATATCGTGTATATATGTTTGTATCCACACATATATACATCCATATATCATATATGCTTTATACATCAGTATCAATAATACACACATTTATATAATGTATTCATATATTTATTAAAATATAAATATTAACCATATGTATTTATTAAAGGTATAATATGTTAATGCATTTGTTATATATTATATCATATGTATTTATATATATTCATACATACATACTGCAGGGAGCTGTTTTGCATGGCGTGAAAATGTAGCTCAGCACCCACATGGAAAACAAGTGGAGAGTGAGTTGGCACACAGGGCCACGCCCATGGAGAGGTTTTCCTGTGGGGAATCAGACCTGCATAGTACCTAGACTGCTGTGAGACTTGCTTTCACTAAAACCCCCTCACCCTGAATTGAGGCAGCAAATGTTTACTACAACTCCCTAAAATCTGAGCTAAACCTCCCAAGTATGGAGTGTAACCAGTTAACCACTTTTCCCCTTTATCTGCAACATCCTTCTCTTTGAAGTAATTAGCAACATTCTTTTCTTTGTTATCTGTAAAAGGTGAATCTGTGAATAGTAAATGAGGACCATCCTGTATGTAATGTACCCAAAAAAGCAATAAAAGCCTGTCTAGGCAGGGACCGGGCCCCTCTCTCTTTTTCTTTCTGGCCCTCTTTCTCACTTTGAGAGAGGCCACACCATTCCTTTTTCTCCGTAGGACTTCTGCAGTCCTTGTGTATTTGTTCATAGCAACCAAAACGCATGGATCCTGCCAGCCAGGATCTGCATCAACATATATAACCTTTTGTCATATATATGATTTGCAAGTATTTTCTTCCATTCCATAGATTGACTTTTCAATTTTCTTATAGTCTCCTTTGCTGTGTAGAAGCTTGTTAGTTGGTTATAGTTCCACTTTTTGATTTTACTTTTGTTGTCTTTGCTTTTGGTGTTAAATCTAAGAAATCATTGCCAAGATCAATGTTTCTTCCAGCAGGTTTATAGTTTTGGGTCTTGTGTTCAATTTTTAATCCATTTCCAATTGACTTTATGTATAGTGTAAGAGAAGCCCAGTTTTATTCTTTTCAGTGTGGCTGTGCTATTTTTTCAACACCATTTTCTTTCCCTGTTGTATATCCCTGGGTCCTTTGTCATAAATTAATTGATCATATATATACATGGGTATAATTCTAGGCTTCCTATTGTCTTCCATTGATCTGTTTTTGTTTTTATGTCAATAGTATTACTGCTTTTATTATACTAGCTTTGAAATATAGCTTGAAATCAAGATGTGTGATGACTCTAGCTTTGTTTTTCTTGCTCAAGAGTGCTTTGGCTATCCACAGTCTTTGCTGTTCCATACAGATCTTAGGGCTGTTGATTCTCTTTTTGTGGAAGATGCTTTTGGAATTTTGGCAGGGGTTGCATTGAATCTGTAGATTGCTTTGAGTATTATGGACATTTTGACAGCATTAACTCTCAGTACATGAGTCTGAAATATCTTTTCATTTGCTTGTGTCTTTTATATCTTTCACCAGTGTCTTATAGTTTTCAATGTACAGGTATTTCACTTCTTTAGTTAAATTTATTTTGAGGTATTTTATTCACTCTGACACAACAATAAACTAGATTGTCTCTTAAATTTTCTTCTAATAATTCATTATTAGTGTAGAGAAATAAAAGTAATTTTATATTGATTTTGTATCCTGAAATTTTACTGAATTCCAGTAACAGTTTTGACAGATTTTGGTGAGTTTGTTAGGGCTATCATTTCATTTTCAAATAAGGACTATTACTTCTTGCTTTCTGATTTGAATGTCTTGTTTCTCTTTTTCTTGCCACACTGCTCTGGCTACAACTTCCAGCACTCTGGTGAATAAGGGACATGAGAGTGAGCATCCTTGTCTTATCCTAGTTTTAAAGGAAAAGATTTCAGCTTTTCACCATTGAGTGTAAAGTTAGTTGCAGGCTTGTTCTGCATGGACTTTATTAGGCTGAACTGGTTCCACCATGCCCAGTTTGTTTCGAGTTTTTATCATGAGTGTATGGTGAATTTTGTCCAGTGCTTTTTCTGCATTTATTGATAGGATAATCTTATTTTAATCTTCATTTTGTTAATGCAATGTATGACATTGATTAATATTTGTATGTGGAAGCATACTTTTACCCTTACAATAAATCCTACTTGATTGCAGTGTATGATCCTTTAAATGGTTTTTAAATTTTGCTAATATTTTGTTGAAGATTTTTTCATCTATGTTTATCAATGATATTGGCTTGTGGTATCCTTGTCTTGTTTCATTGTCAGGTTAAATGCTGGCCTCATAATATGAGTTTTAAAGTGTTTGTCTTCTTCTGTTTCTTAGAGGAGTAAGAGGAATTGATACTGATTCTTCTTTAAATCTTTGGTAGAATTCACCAGCCAAACCATTTGGTCTTCACCTTTGTTGGTAAGTTTTTAATTACTAATTCAATCTCTTTACTATTAGTCTGCTCAGATTTCCTTCATAACTCAATGTTGGTAGAACATATATTTCTAGGAATTTATCTATTTGTCCAGATTTATCAGTTTATTCATTTCTCCACATTTTCCAATTTGTTTGTCCTATAATTGCCTATAGTTGTCTCTCATGATCAGCTATAAAGTTTCCTCTTTCATTTCTAATTTGATTTATTTGAGTCTCTTTTATATCTTAACTTTTCTCCTCTCTCAAGTAACAATAATAGTACTTATCTCATTGGATTTTTAGGGAATTAAATGAATACGGAATAACTTAGCACAATGTCGAAAGCATAGAAAATGCTCATAATATTACTATTATTACAGTTTTTACTGTGCCACTCCTACTTCTTCTTATCATTATTACTACTGCTACTGTAAGAGTAAGGTTAATTTGATAACTTTTTTCTCAAAGCCTTACCCTGAGTGATAACACTGGGTGTGAATGAACATAGATGTACTCCAAAGCCGGCATTCTTTCTATTACTGTGACATGTGTCTACTGTGATGTTGGAAAGCTCCAAATTATGACATGCTTGTCCTGCATATAATTACGACAATTCAAATGTATATTCAAGATTCAAGTATCAAATCTATGCAATTTGGAGACTGTTCTTGGCCATTCTATGGATAACATCATTTTCTTAAAGCAGAGGAAACTGAATAACTTATAGTCAATACATGATTAGAAACTGAAAATAGCAGGTCCTGTCACTAACCTCATCTTGTGGAAACATTTACCTTGTTTTAATCTTTGTAAACATTTCAAAAATAGCAAAGGAGTTGGAAAGGGAATTTCTTCCTGCTGAAGATCTATTCATTCAAATTTTAAAAGGCCAGAGACTCTAAGGTTTTTCCTGCTTTACAACTTTTTAGAATTAAAACCACATGACTATTTTTTCTTCAGTGCCTGTTTATTAGAACTAATGTTCTTTGAAATTTTGCCTTTTGTCTTTCTCTGCTTAAACCCTTAGATCAGATTCTGATGACCTTGCTTGGTTTTGCATTATCCCCAGTCAGTTCGCCCTCAGGTAATGCTGATGCTCTCTAAGTTTTGAATTAATGGTCCTCCCAGGGAGGTCCCCCCAGGACTCTGATGCCAAAGTTGCTGAAATTGCTACATAAGTCAGAGAATCTACTTAGATGAAAGCAAAAAAAGTTAGCTCTAACTCCAGAAATGAGATTCAGATGTTCAGGTATTTACCATAACATATTGTTTTTGATTCATGTTTTTGTTTCCAGGATAATAATCAGAATCCAATGTCCTATTATAAATAACACTTATACATGTTCAGGTCTGCTTCTGGCACTATATCAATGTATATTTCAATAAGTAAATGAAACTTTTAATCTTCAAAATGGCAAATACACCTATCTTTTCTTAATGACTTTAATTTCTTTTTTGAAAACCATACCTCTTTACTAGAAGTCCTTAAGGTGAAAAATAGTCACTAATTTTAATGAGAAATGTTATAACGCTCTCCAACCCAGTCTACGGTACCCAAATATTTTCACAAAATCAATTAAACAAAAAGGGCACATTTTATATATGATTAACAATAAGTTCAAAATAAAGGGTCTCCTAATATCATAAATAAGGTATCTTTTACTTATTTAAAAGACAGCTTTGTTATTGTTCAGATATGGTGAGACCAGTAGCACAGGAGAAAATTGCCATGGAGAAGAGAGTTTATTATTTGTTCTTCCCAAGAGAAGGGGCGCACAGGCCAGTGCTGCTACCGAACAGCAGGATGGGCCCTCCTGCCGGCAGCCATCCCCCAGGCAAAGTTCCAGAGGCTCCTGTTCCAGAGACTACTGTTCCGTGATAAGGGAAAGGAGTCTTTGTGAAAAAGCTACACAACTTTGAAATAACAGCTTTCCACATCCCTTAGTCACTTAAGCATATTAATTAAAGCTAAACTCGTTCATCTTTTAGTTGCAGCTTTAATCATTTAAGTCCATCAATTAAAGTTAAAATATTTAACTCCTGAATTCCCTTATCAGTCCCCCTGTTATTTTTTAATTATCTTATTTCTATAGGATTAGTTTACAAATGAAAACATAAGATGCAAAAGCTACACAACTTTGGAAGACCGGCAGGCTCCTGCCTCAGAACCCTTCCCCTCTAGAATTCCCAAAGAAGAATAACCTTGCCACCCTCTGCCAGGCCAGCCCGATTTTAGGCCACTCCCGGAGTTTTTTCTCCCATCCAAATTACTGTCCTTTGGGAAATGCAAGAAGCTGCAGCACGATCATCCAGGCATCCTCAAGGAAGAGAGGCAGGCTCTGTCTTCCTTCTGCTTGAATCTTTCCATCCATAGTTCTGTGTGCACCTGAGGCATTCAGTTTCTCAGCCAATCCTGTCCCAAACTATTTACCATTGCCTCAGGCAACCTCCTGCAGTCCATCCTCACACCCCACCCCACCCCCCGCCATTGGGTTGATCAGATCTTTCTGTGTCAGTATCAAGGTCTATCAGGAAGTAGAAAAAGCAAGGTGAAATGTGGGGCACGGGTTTTTACTGTGGTTTCCTTGGGAATGAGTGGGCAAGGCAAGGTAAATATGAATGGGATTAGCTATCTTGAATAATTTTGGCAGACGCAGGGGCCTGTGACAGGTCCCCAGTTGTTTGATACCTGGCTCTTGGGTGATAGAGCAGGAGAGTAGTAATCCTGAGTGTAAGAGCTCTCTAAAGGAAGTGATTGGGTGCTTGGACTCTGAATTGGTTTGCATATGAAAAGTGTGTTTATGAGTTCTTTACTCTCTCTGTCAACTAGCTAACCTGGGGTTGAACAGTCTCCTGCCCCCAGACTCAACGGGGTTCCAAGATGTCCAAGCATCAAGTACAAAAACTAGAAAACATGGTTATTACATGCCATGTCCAGGAGAAAGATAAGGCCTGATCTAAGGTGATGAAAAAGTACAGAGTCATTCTTTGAACGATACAGTCCTCTTTCTACAAACGTTTTTTAACCATTTGGGGCTTCTGGTTACTGTGCTTTCAAACAAAATTTTAAATAGTCGTACACAGGGAAAAAATACTTTATGGCTTTATGGCAAAATACACCCAGAAGCAAATGAGTACTTTCAAATATGTAAAAACAATAGAAATTGCTATCCCTTAATTAATTATTTTAAATATCCCTATACATTTAGTGTATGGAGCAAGGAGATCATCCAAATATGGGACACAACTTAATTTTTGTTCTTCATGATATTTTCTGGTTATAAAATCAATATAAAGTTAATTGGTATATGTGTGTGTATATATATATATATATATATATATATATATGTGTGTGTGTGTGTGTATACACACACACACACATAGCCAAAAGTACAGTGTTGAGTTGTTACTTTTTACAGCATATTTATTTCATATGTTTTGGGGTAAAAAAATACAATATACTAAAAAATGTATTTGTCTCTAAAGTAGTATAACTTTAAAAAAATTATTTAACTAATCATGATCAACTGATCCCTAATTTGAGATGTTTGCATAACTACAATAATAGCAACATCTACAACATTCATATTTTAATTTAGTCTGCCTAGAAAACAATGGTTGTAGATATTTACCTCATTCTGGCTTTTGTCACGTATGTGACAGTATTTACTCACAACACAATCTTGGATTGATCACCTTCTAGCTCCAACTTCTTAGTACCTCAAACCCTCCTCACAGTCCTCTAAGATGGTAGTTTCTAAATGCTGATTATTTCCTGAGACACATAATGTGACAATGTGGTGTGAAGTAGGCTGTTTTGGTATCAAAACATTCTTATCACTTGTTAGCAGCTTATCTAAAAACTTCCACCTGCAGTGGCACAGCAGGGTGAAGGCCTGGGGTGTCAGCGGTCTCTTCAGAAGTGCCCACTCCATCTCTGTTTTACCTCCAGCAGGGGTTTGGGGTCCTTATTTACTACTTAATAATTTCCATTGAATAGTAACATTTATTTTTTATGTCCATATTTCCTAATGTTCATCAAACATCTGAAATATTCAGTTTTAGTCTTTTCTTAGAATGGTCAGACTTTCTAAATTTGCTGGATGCATAATGAGTAAAAGTTCTTTAGATAATTATAATAGGCTAAAATTTTTCTGACACTGTCACTGATACTTTCTAGAGTTCTAAGTTGTCTTCCATTCTGCTTCTGGTTTTGTTTTTTTTGAGCCTTCCATCTACTTAGCAAAAAAGTACTTTTGTTGCCAAGGTCCTTGTATCATTTCATTTTATTAATTCTTTTTTATTTCTTATTGTTTCCATAAAAATCTTGGGGAAACAAATTCATGTATCAACAGTCACATACCCACAGATGTGAAAGATACATTAATAGGAGTTTTCTCCTATTTGTTTAGCAAAATGATCAACTATATTTTATCAAATATAAAGTTAAAGGCTCTTTAAATTATATATTTTAATGCTTATAATTATAAGCTTCTACCAATTCTCCCCACTCTTTCCCCTCCCTAACCCTAGTCTTGGTTCAGACCTCTTTGGGATGGATAAGGATACTGATTTCCCAGAAAACTGATTAATTTGTTTATGTTAATGTCATGCTTATGAATTATCTTCTTTGTAAACTGTTTGGGAACAATGAATACATTGTTTTAGGGTTATTTGCTCTGTGCAAGGCACTGCACTGAGCACCATGGGGAAAGGATAAACTCCTCTTTGACATAGTAGTTCCACGCAGCTACCCATGAAACTTACAGGTTTGCCATTGACCAGAAGAGTGGGATTTGGAACGGGAGCTCTAGAATCAAAACAGTTCTGGAAACTTCTACTTAAGGAAAAAAGACATTTAACTCATACATAATGGTGTGTATACTGACTTAACTGGCCCATGAATGTTCTTCCTTCTCTGCTCTCATAATTAAATCCCTTTATATTACTTCTGCTTCCTCCTTTTGCACCTAGAAAAGAAGAATAAGAGAGAACTAAAAAAAAAAACTTTAACACTCAGCTTTGCTTTTATTTCTCCATCAGGACATACTCTACTGTAGAGAAGAGGTAATCATTCCCTTAGAAACCTACACTGTCACAAAGGAAAAGCATTCCTCAAACCACTTTTGAGATCAGAAAACAACCGCATTGGGTTTTCACTCCATGTTAATGCACTATCTGGAGAAGCGGGAAGAGCACAGTTCTGCCTTTCTACATAAAACACTGAACTTGGTGACTTATTTACTAATTCATTAAAAAATGAGTTTGAATGTCCTGGGATCACCAGGCAAGCAATAAAACCAGGTCATAATTTTTATGGAAAATTCTTAAGAATGACAGACAATGATTTTTTAAAACAAATAAATTAGTGAAAAAAAGAAAAAAATTATCAAATCAATATATCAAACAAGGATGAACCATTTGCAAAGAATTTAGACAAAGTAGTGAGGATGTGACAGGCTGCTCGTGCCCAGGTGGGCGGGAAGAGAAGCCCCTTGAGGGAGTGACACTTTATCAGGGACCTGCCAGGAGAAATAGCCATCCTTTTACTTTGGTGTAAGATCTTTCTAAGCAGAATGTGGGGCTAGAGAGTGAGCTTATTACTTCTAGGAATGGAAATAAATTAGTATCCCTATGAGAAGGATCCTAATCCCACCATGTGGACCCTGCCCTCATAATCTCACCTAAACCTAATTATCTCCCAAAGTTCTTATCTCCTAATACTATCCCATTGGGAGTTAAAACTTCAATCGTATGAATTTGAGAGGGACAGGGTCATTTAACCCATAACATATGCCCTTGAGGTTATTTACATCTATGTTTGTACAGTGGAAAGTCTTGTTGATAATGGTGTGTTACTGTGCATTTTCCTGAAACTCCATGTTCAATGACGTTCTGCTGACAACTTGAAATCAGTCTGAGTAAGAGTATTTATACCATAGACTTTGCAAAATGCTAAAAGCCAGATTCTTCCCCCTTCAACCCCCTAGAAAACTTTTTTAACACTGGCTAGCAGGTACTGCGTATACAACTCTGGGCCGAAAGAGGTTTCGTTTGTTTGGGGGATGGACCATACTGCTGGTTATTTACACACTGATACTTGTAGAATAATTCCCAAGTTTACTGTTTTAATTCTGTTAAGATAAAGTATAAGTCTCTAAGGATAGGGTTCTTGAGGCAAGAAATCATGGAGGAGAACATTATCACAAAAACAATCCTTTTAAAAGGGGAAGAGTGGATTGAAACAAGAAGCCCAGTGAAAACAATTGGCCTGAGATAAGTAAAAGGTGTCTATACTGACGTCAGGAAGACCAAGGCAAGTACTCCGGTGTCTGGTACAGGAGATGATAAGGACCTTGCTTCTCCTTTTGCCAGAAGGAGAAGATATCCCTGCCAAGTCCATCTTTGAAAAAGAAGTCTCATTCTTCCTAGTTGCAGCTGCTGTATCTGCTCCCAAGTGGATCACAATGTCCAACAACTTGCTCACCTTTGTATTTCCTCATTACACCTGATCTCCAGAGATAAAAGTATTCAATCAAAAGCACTTTTTAAAATTACTTTTGAAAGTTTGATAAGTCTTAGAAATAAAAATACTAATGCAATGTATTTGCCTATACTACTTATAAAATTAATCTCTGAAATTAAATTCAAATCACAGGTCATGCAAATCCTCTGAGTGCACATTAGAAATAAACTCATGACAAATTTCCCTAAAGTTTGTATAAATCCAAAATTACTGTCAATATTTGTGAGTGGGATATTAAGCCCTTGATACAGTCAATGCTCAGAAATTCCATTAGAATGTAGAGCACTTGATAAAATACTTTATTTCTAGTACCTAAATATAAAAATTAGAACCTGTTATATGTAAAAAGGAGCAATCTTCAGTCACTGTGTGGCCACCGAGGATAGGTAATGTCTCAAATAATAAACCTCCAAATTCCTTAGAGTTTAAGCATTCTAAGTGGAACTGACTTTCAGGTGATAATAACTCAATTGAGCTCAGGGCAGCCAAAAAGCATTTCCTATTTCATTAAATTGCTTCCTCTGGCTGATAATTGGAATCCAATTTGGATATTGTGGTTTTGTGATTGTGAGATAAATTACCATCAGGAAACACTCTGATATCTCCAGATCACACACAAGATAATCAACGTAGTCAGAACTGATTTTGAACTACCAGACTACAGTAAGTCTTTTCACATAACTTGAATGATTTCATTTCTTACTGCTTTAATACTGTTCAGAAAAATATGTAAGTTCTCTGAGGAGAGGATTTTTAAAACTTAGCCTATATAACACACATTGTGACAGAAGTTCCTATGGAAGAAACTCATGAATCAAATAGGGTATTTCAGTAGATTGGTTACATTTTTTGACTGAGAGTCTCATTCAGTTTAACTAAAGAGAAGGAAAGAAGGCAGAGAATCACAAATACTAAATAAGGATATATAATCAGGTTAGGTTTTATGCAGAAATAGTGTTCTGGGGTTAAAATATTTTTTCTTAGGTTAAGGACAAGACTTTATAGTCTTTTTTTTCCAAATCAATTAGTATTAACCTGACTCACCTATTCTCTATGTCAGCTGCGTTCTCCACTCACTACCTTCAAGCTTTTTCACTCTCTATTCTGCATGTCTCTTACAGGTTTCATGGTTTGCTTTATCTCCCACCTTTGCCATGGAAGGACCACACAGGGCGGCAGCGAACAAGGCAGAAATGACTATGCCCTCACAAAATTTGCCTTATAGTGAAGGAGATGGAGGTTACCTAGGAATGCAACATAAGGAAGATAAGTGTAGATTATGAAAAAAATCTCCGAAGGAAATAAACCAGGGCTTGCAATTAAAAGAAGGACCTGAGTGGGACAAGGCGAGGACGAGTGATGGTGATCGATCAGTCCTGCTTTCGATACAGGGATTCCAGGGAGTCACCATTTAGAGAGTTGGGGAATGAGCAATGCAGCAAGGATACAAAGTGGGAAGAATTTTGGTTTACTAATCATACAATGACTTAATGAGACCTTGCAGCTTACTGATAGCCCATATTGGCAAAGAACATTGTCCAGTCATTTTTCTTCTCTTTAGTGCTGGGCAGTCAGTGAGCTGTCCCAGTAAGGGAAGCCCTGTGTTTTTAGTTTAACTCCCATATTGATTCTGTGCTTTGCAGCTCCACAGCAGACTAAGTTATATGACTCTGGTGACTTGTCTGATTTTGTTTACTGTGGCATCCCCAGTGCATCTCCAACACATAGAACTTTCTTAGTACACAGTGAGACTTAAGAACCATGTGTGGAATTAAGAATTTAATGAATGATTCTATGGAATATAGGTGGATTAGGGAATGAATAGGGAATTAAAATTGTATTAATCTATGTAGGTATAATGTACGAGGTGTCAATGAATCTGAATTAAAGAACTCAAATTGTATTAATCTATATAGAAATAATGCACTAGTGTGTCATTCAAGTTATTTTCCCCATGAGTGAGGTTTGGTTGAACTGTCTTGGATATGCAGTTTAGATTTGCATTATTTTTTTTAAGTGTAAAGTTTAAACTGTTGCTTATATTCATTTAGGTATATATACTTGAAGCCATCAGGGCTCAAAAATCAATGTGTAATTTATATTTTAAATTTCTAAACAACGAATATAGTGCCTGTACTTAACTGTATGTAGCTGTTGAATAAATGAATTAATGCGCATATACTTTTTTATTTCTTCTGTTTTAATGTTGGCTTAGAAAGTGTACACTATGGATTTCTTGCTACAAAAACATGTAGAAAAACTGAGATGGTTTAATATCAAATATACAAAACTTTTTCAACCATAGAATTAATTACATTGTTTAATTTTAGGTTATTTCCCCTGCAACTATAACTTTTGACTATAGCTTTCAAAAGTTTTTGCACAGTTATGTGTCCTATGTAATGAAAAATTAATTGTTAGCACAAGTGTCACCCATGAAAAAGCAGTCACAGAGTAGATGAACATTTAATTAGTCTTTGATATTTCTCATAATAATTTTTTTTGTTCGTTATTCAGTTAAAAATAGTCTTTTGATGTTACTCAAACCTCCGCACAGTCAAATTCTGTTGGGGATATTTTCAGATTGAATAAGAAAAAGACATCTATTATAAATGCATAAGAAAATTAACAAACAAATTAGATTTTCTTCTGACAAAGTGATGTAGGCTTTGTCTATAGGATCTAAAAAATTCAGGATGTAAATTGAAACAATATGAGGCACCTGTTCCCTTATTCTCTGAAGGTAAGGATGCTAATTGAACTAGTGACATCTGGTACCTAATCACAGGTAAGTTCTGGACTAACTATGTATTGCTGCCTCAGCTGAGGGAGAGGAGGTGAGGTGTACCAACAGCAGTTCTGTCTGAACGAGAATCCAACTTCTCAGGCTGTTCAAACAGGGTAAACACTTTGATACGTGCTGCCGTTCCAATGAGAGCACATTCATATATTAACAGTTTCACTAGCATTAAACTCTGCCTGTAATGGCAGATTCCTGGCAATTTGTTCTAATAATAATTGAGAGAATTTCCATGCAGTGCTTCATTGCACAAACCTTTGTTGTCCAGTCAATGTTAGACACTGTTCTAGGTGCTGTCTGGCTTACTCAAGAGCAAAACAAACAAGCAAAAAAGTTGTCACATAAAACAGAAAATTATATGGAATTGTCATGTTTTAATATGAGTGAGAATGAGCATTAACATTAATGTCATTACGTAAAATATTATAGAACATTTTAGTCACAAGAAAACTGAGACCCATGAAGTGGTCATGTCATCCAACTCCGTCAGTAGGACAAACTGCAGGACAGAGCAAGGACTCAGGTACTCAGGAGGACTATCTCAATTCTCTAGGATCACCTCAACTTTACATAATTTAGTCATCTGGGTGAAAGTTATTTGTGATTACTCTGTATTAATTTTTGAGTTATTAATATGGACATGTGGCACCAAGCAAATGGGATGCAAGATGTATATTGAAAAGCATGCTGCTTCCATCTACAGCCCAAGCACGCACATTCTCTTCTGCAGAGGTAACTGACCCTACCAGTTTTTTTAAAAAATCATTCTAAAGATCTTATAGGAATAAGAAACACACACAGGTGTGCATGTATGGGTATCTATATGTATGTGTGTATATATGCATACATATTTGATGTAATGCATATGTGTGTGTATGTGAATGTGTATTTTTCTTAACAAAATGATGGCTAACTATGCATACTGTTCTGCACCTTTTTTTATATTTTAAACATGTTTTTTAAAGAGTGCTCCATATCAAAACATAATTAACTTCTTTAGCCATTTTTGTCTTAGAAAATAGATTTGCTCCATTTTTATTTGAATAGGAAATACATGCATGGGGTACACAATATAAAAGAAATAAAAGAGTAAATAGTGGTAATTAAGTTTCAGTTTAACATCCAACCATGAAGTTTTCCTATCCAGAGGCAAGTGGACTTCTCTGGTTTTTGAATATCCTTCTAGGGATAATTCTACACATATACAAGCATACATGGATATATAGCGTAACTCCATTTGTTTGGCAAATTTGTGTTCCCTCCTGCTCTGTAGCCTAGACATTACAGAAGACTTCTGCTTGGATACTGACCAACAGAAGACACCAGGACTTAATTTAACCATTAGGTTAGGGACATATCTGTTTACTGTCCTGTAGTTTGATTTCACATACACATCATCATTCATAAGAGTGATTATTCCATGGACTTTCATTAGGTTGATGAATATGGAGTTTTTCAATTTCTTTGTCTGCAAATGACTTAACCTGTTCCAAACTGAGCTAATTTACCTTTATATATCTGGTACACAGCAGCGATCCTGGGTGCCCCTTTACTGTCATCAAGAAATTTCAATTTCCTTCTTTCCTCTTTGGTGTGGGTCTCTTTTTTTAGTGTATAACAGGTGCCCGCCTGCCTCATCCCTTCCTTCCTTCCTTCTTTCCTTCCTTGGCCTGCAACCCAAGCATGTGCCCTGACTGGGAATCGAACCACGATCGTCTGGTTCGCAGGCCCGTGCTCAATCCACTGAGCTACGCCAGCCAGGGCTATTTCTAGTTCTTATAACATAAAGGGTGCTCACAAAGAACCCAAAATGATAGCAATCGATTCCAGATTGCCTCGTGCTACCCTAAGTCCAACCAGCAATTGATGTTTGCATTCTTATGGTAGATTGCAGAAATGTCTACCATTCCTTTGTCCTTTCAAAAAGACAAAGAGCCCATTTCTATTTGAGTCTGAGCTGGCCATTAGAACATTGTGAAAGTCATCCTGCACCAGTTCTGAGGCCTTGTTCCTTTCCATTTCTTTACAGAACTGTGACATTGCCATGTGAATACAACCAGAGTTGGACTGCTTGGAGCATGAGACCTCATGGACAGTTGTCCCCCTTGTTCCAATAAAAAGCTCACCAAACACCAGAAACTGTACTCCTGAACTCACTTGAACCTGAGTTGGAAAATACAACTATTTTTCATATCCAGTTTCTCCAACTGAAAAAAGATTCTCAATATAAAAAAATATCTTGGGACATTGACAAAAGGCTTGGGTATAGAGTGTTATTCGGCCATAAAAAAATGAAATCTTACCTTTATGACAACATAGATGGATCTAGAAGGTATTTTGCTAAGTGAAATAATCAGACAGAAAAAGACAAATACCATATGATTTCACTTATATGTGTAATCTAAAGAACAAAACAAACAAATAAAATGAAACACAATTATAGATACAGAGAACAAACTGAGGGGGCTTTAGGGGAGGAGTATTCTATTGGTAGAATAAAGTTATTGGATTAAAATTATTAATTGGTAGTTACAAAATAGGCATGAAGATATAAGCAAAAGTGCAGGGGACATTGTTAACAATACTGTAATAACTATGATGCCAGGCTGGCACTTGAACTGCTGCAAGGGACACTTCGTAATCCATATGAACGTCTAACCACTGTGTTGTACACTAGGAACTAATACAAAATAGTGTTGAATGAAAAGTGTCATTGAAAAATTAAATAATAAAAAATCTGAAAGTATATAGAAAGTATCAGATAATGTCTGTTACAACCTCTCAACTAGAAAAAAGAAGTTTTTCTAGAAGTCTTAAGGGTCTTCCAGAGCAGACTAGCATGACAGAGTGAAACAGAAAGAATTGTGAGTATGGATTTTGGGAATAGAATTCATGCAACAAAATTCATTATAAACCACTTTTTAAAGAGAACTATGCTAGCCCTGGCTACTATGGCTCAGTGGATTCAGTGCGGGCCTATGAATCAGAGGGTCTTCAATTGGATTCCCAGTCAGGTCATATGCCTGGGTTGTGAACCAGGCCCCCAGTAGGGGACGCTTGAGAGGCAACCACACATTGATGTCGTTCACCCACTTCCTCCCTTCCTCCCTTCCTTCCCCTCTCTCTAAAAATAAATAAATAAAATATTTCACAAAAGACAGAGAATTATACTAACAAAAGCACTGTCTGCATGGATAAAAGGTACTGAGCCTGTTCAAAAAGGGAAGAGATGTGAGGAAATGGAGACAACTGTACTTAAACAACAATATAAATAAATAAATAGATAGATAGATATAATGAAAAAAAAAAACAAAAAAAAGGGAAAAGATTTCTTGGCCCCTATGTAATAGGAACTAAACTAAGAAAATTTCTCAGTTGTGTTTTCCAATACCATGTTCAAAAGTAGCCAATGGAAGTGGAAATGAAGACATCCTAGAGCTGGAGTTGGAAATCATGGAAAACAATGGCTGGGGGAGTGATTTCCAGGGAACAGAACCAGACCCTAATCAAAAACATTCTCTCTTCCTCAGTCAGATAGGCCTGGCAACAACTGTCTCACTGGATTTCTGAATTGTCATGGACTAGTGACTGAGATAGTCTTCTCTCCCCACCAAGATGGAAGCACTTACGTAGTTTTTCTGCTCCTGTATCTCAATGATCTGTTTTCATATGTCTTTTGAGCAAAAGGAAGCATCCAAATAGCTGCCTCTAGAAGTGATGTAGATGAGAAATCCAGGGCTTTGAGCCTGGAGTTACATTAGATGAGATTTTCAAGGGTCCTAGGATGGCTATAGCACGTGTTGCTGTGGAAAGACGTGATTATATCCAGATTAGCCTTTATGGCAAATGAAAAGAACAGGCCTCAGATGCTCCTATCACCCCAGAAGAGCCTCCTTGCTAATCTGCAGACCACAGATGCAAGCTGTGCCCAGAAGAAGTTCCCAGAAGACCACAGCCTAAATTGCTGACCTATATAACTTTCACTTACTATGCTAGGCACAGCATTTTGCACTTACCCAGTGTAATGCTAAGGCTGGCACGTAAATTCCTCCCTATGATTCAATCTCTTGGATCTTTAACTCTGCAAAGCATTCTGGTTTTGAGTCTCATAAGATAATAGCAAGGGATATTGTCAGATAATAAGGAACAGGAACCTTAGGTATCCCCTAAGGTTATACAATGGCAGCAAACAATTCTGGACTTTCTGATGTGCCATGAAATCCAGTCAATTGCAAATGTGATTCTTCAGTTTTTAGCAGGAAATCGAGTTAAAATACTGCCCACAATTAGCAGTCATTATGTGTGCAGTAGGAGTCCCTTTGTTAGCTCCTAAGTGTGTAGTAACCATGAAGCTGCTCTAATGTGTGGGCCCCTGTAAGCAGGAAATGATCCTGAATCTTTGTCTCAATGAAATAGTAGGGAAGAATATAGTATGTAGTAAGGATATTGCTTATCCTTTATCTGAATCACCGTTTTCTAGGTCACAAAAAATCTCAGTTTCATTGTAGGAAGGAGAAGCAGAAAGTATTTGATATCCATCTTCTGAACTATTTGTGGTGCCCAGAAGGCAACAGGGGCAAAGGTGGGAGAGCAGGACTCCAGCTACTTCAACCTGTGTTTCACCAGGGCTACTCATCTATTTCACTTATAACTATTGCTAGTACTTTCTGAGCAGTAAGATTATACAAGCATTATTTCCTGTATCTGTTGTCACAGAGAATCCACGATACAAGCAACTTTTGCTTCATTTTCAAATGAAAAATCCAAGTCTTGGGATTTGAATTACCCAGTCTTGTGGTTAATACCTGCCAAGGCCTTTACTCAAACATACACGCATTCATGACATAAAGACATGTCTACAATATTAAAATTAAATTCCATCTCTTCATTTTTTATATTTAAAGAAGAAGGAACTCCTACTCTTTGCAACATCATGGATGGAACTGGAAAGCATTATGCTGAGCTAAATAAGCCAGGTGGTGAAAGACAAATACCATATGATATCACCGTTAACAGGAATCTAAACAACAAAACAAACAAGCAAGCAAAATATGACCAATGACACTCAAATACAGAACAGGCTGACGGGGTCCAGAGGGGAGAGGGGAGAGAATCACAGGGGAAAAGGGGAGGGACTCACATGAACAAGTATAAAGGACACATGGACAATAACTAAGGCGGGGGGTGGAAATGGGAGGGAGGTGGGGAGCACTGAGGGGGGCAGGGCTGGGAATATAAGACAGAAAACTGTACTTGAACAAGAATTAAATAAATAAATAAATAAATAAATAAATAAATAAAATTTGCTGCTAAATATTTGAGAAACATTGGATCACTTATTATAAAGAATCTAACACAATTTTTATTTTAAGTTGATTCAAGGGTATACAAAATATTTTTAAAAGTACAACATTTTGAGGAAAATATTAGAAATTATTTACCAACCCATTATGTTCTAACTTAACATTTGTATTTTAACAACATAGAAGATTTTAACATGTAGAATATACCATCAGGTGCCAACTTATAGCAGGGTAAATATATGTATCTTCTTGCACCATCATAGAAAATTAAAGTTTCATAGTTACATTATAAAGACATAAATATGTGAAAATGAAATTTCTAAAAATATAATTTTATAGCACAAATGCCTTGAGCTCCTTTTACTGAAATGCTTTGAACCAATGATTCTTTAGAGTACCCTACAGAGTAGATAAGAAAAAAAATGGTGATTCTTATTGTAATTCATGTATAAATTAATGTACAATTAATATACAATTAATTAGTGTAATAATTAAGTCAATGTAATTAAGTGCTAAGTTAACAGATAAAGTTGCTAAATATGGAAAGACATTTTCTTGTTGACTTAAAACTGGAATTTCTATGAAGGACAATCTATCCATTAATCTAGGATATCCAATCGATCCTAGATTAATACTAAATTATCTAGGATATATTTATTTACTAACTATCTAGGATAGATTTAGTATTAATGCAAAACATTTAAATTTTAATTTGCTAAAATATTTTAGGAGAAATCTTCAATGAATGGTGGAATAAATGAAAAAGCATATTCTCAATAGACATCTGTTCATCTCAGTTATCTTACATTGTTCAGAGCTTCACAACTATGTTTTTAAACAATCTGGAATAAATCACATTTTGCCATAATTTTTAAATATTTGGCATGTAATTTATAAGTTAAATCATTTTCACAAAAATCTTAAGTTAAAATATAAATATTAAAATTGTAAAATTGTAAAGAATGTATAATATATATTAAATTATTGAGATGTGGGAAATACATTCTCATATACTTTTCATCCAGTATACACATTTTTTTGCTGTGTAATGATTTAATGAGAAAAAAATATCTTAATTGAAAACCATCATCCATGATCAGCGGATTTCTTCCTAGAGGATGAGACACCCATCAAGCTGGGGGAGGAGTGATGATGTTCCACTTTCTGTTAGAACAAGTTCTGATGTCCTTAAATTCTTAAAGTTTTCAGTGATCCTGGAAATAGTGATAATAATAATGAAAGCATTATGGACCAGGGATATTTAGAGTATAAATTGACATGAGAAATATTTTTTCTAACCTTCTTCCTTGGCAAGTAATAAAAGTGAATCTAAGGGAGTTAATTTACTCTCTTGTTGGCATAGAATTTGAGGTTGATACTTTCTTAGCGTTTGTTCTGAATTCCATGTTACTCTTATGTACAGTTATGTTAAATTGTGTAATCTACTGTCCTCACCTTGAGGAACTGTGTTTTATTATGTTAGAGTTCTAATGACCATGTTTTATGAGAATCAAACTCTGTAAAAATTTCACAGTAATGAAAGTATGAAAATACAAAATGTAATATAGACTTTTACTAAAATGCTTATAAATAAAAATCAAGAATGATAATATTTCTGTTTATATCATGTCCAACTTTCAACAAATTTCCCATTGTATTTCTATTTACATTGTATTTGTACTGGGAATTTCTTATTGCTGGGGAAATGAATCTTAGAAACCCAAAACCTACCTTAGAGTATATTTCTATTATTGTGTTACGTATAAGGCTAAGAATTATTTTGGTTAATATAAAATAATGCCCATCCTTGGTAAAATGAAACATTAATATAAATTCTGGTCTCCTAAAGAATATGTGGCCAACACAGCATGGCTGTGAAAACCTGTGGCTAGCTGTACATGGCAGGGATTAAATACTCATTATGTTTTGTAAATTTATATGCTATCTAAATTATAGATTAAAAAATGACCAAATGTATTATGTAAAAAACTTTCAAAATCCTGGTTTTATATCAAATGCATAATTTGCTAAAGTACTTTGCACAGCTAATGAGATAATAATGTACACTAGAGTTATAAATCCTAAATTCTCCAGGGCATTTGTATGTGAATTCATCCTTTCATTTGGTAAGTATTTATAAAGATCATATGTGATAGACACAAGGGACATAAAGGATAGCCCTTTGAGGCATGAACATTTCTATTTAGTATAAAGCCTTCACTGCAACTTATTATTATCTGGCTCGGGAAAGATTTGAATAGCCCAGGACAGGTTGTGTAAGCACTTTCATGAACTTCCAAACACATCTGAGATGCTTTGTGTCTCTATTAAAATCAAAGCATATGGTTAAAATACTTAATAGTATTTTATAATAATATTTTATTATAATAATAAAATTAAAATAATTTTATAATAGTATATCTGTACTTTTATATTCATACAGATATATTGAAAATTAAATCTGACGGATATGTTTTCACATTTTATGTTGTCTCCCAGAAGTAAATCATGACACATTACATTTCCATCACAAGGAGCTTTTCCTTTCACTGCGTTTGTATACAATCAGCAATTATTGTAGATTCATATATGAAACCCTAAACTTTGAAACATAATACATTTTGGCTTTAAAAGTGTTGAAATCCCAAGATTCAATTGTATCAATTTTTCTTATTAAAATGGAGATATGCTACTATAAAGAAATAGTAAACTGGAATACTATAATTTATTAGATTCCAAATCCAATAATTTAGTTTGCAGTAAAATCAATTATTAGTCATAAACCAGAAAATGTTTTTGCTCCTAAATTATTCCATTCTAATTTTTAACACAACTTCATTCAATTATGTAAACACATAAAAATCAAAAAAGTATTCATTCTAATCATGAGTGCTGCATTTCCTGAATTCTTATTGCACACCAGACCAAATAAGTCCATGCATTGAAATACTTATTTCACCGTTCCCAGGCACTATTTATAGCTGCATGCCCATTAAGGTAAAAACACTATTCAGCAAAATGCCTAGAGCAGCCAAAACTAACCTTAGTACAATGTCCAGGACATTCAGTTAATTTCCAGGAACCCACTACTGATTATAAAAATAAAAGTTACTAAATTTTGTTCAGTCTTGTGCACCTAAAGTTTTGATGTTTGATGGGTGATATCATAATCTCAAAAAGTCAATAAAATGTAACAAATTTTCCTAACATGACCCTCAGTGACTAAGAAATCGGTGCTTATTTTTCATGTTAAAAATGCTTCAGAATTATTCTGCCAAAATTTTTCATAAGACAGCCATTTAATGAACTTCACCTTGTGGTAGGTTTATAGTGATGCTTAGCTTGCTGGCTGGTGCCTTGTAATCATTATTTCTTCCTGCTGTGTTAAAACAATTATTTCATGTCTTCATGCAATTGCTCTCAAACAGTTGTGGAGTACACATCAAAATCAGTTCAGGAAAAAAAATGTTGAGGACCATTATTATAAAGACAATGGTTACAAAACACATTCTGACAAAAAATAATTATGACCTGCTTTACAAAGAAAACCGGAAAAAATCACAACTATCTTTAGACCAAGTATCAGATATCATTCTGATACTCATGACCCATCTGCCCAACTTGGGGCATACCAAAAGTTAAACATGCTTCCCAAGGCGCAATTGTATATCCAGACCATTTCTCTCATTAATTACTCATTGAATGTTTAAATTGTTTATGTTACGTAGTTTAGTTATTTCTATTGGATGTCACTCATTCCTTTGGAATCTAAATGTTAGTCTAAGACTAGTTAGCCAAATAAGCAACAGATATAGAGAGCATACTTTGCTGTCATTGACTAAATATAAAATGTCAGATTTTTCCCAGTGAAAAGTGAGGTACTCTTTCAGGTGTTTAGGGAAGACATCGGCTCTTTTAGAACACTGGGTATCCTCTACTATATTGTTTCCCCAATAGTTTAGGAAAAATTAAAATCCATAACCTAAAAGTTTAAAAGGCCTTTATTCCTATGGGCTACCTTTGTGCCAGCACGATAGATGATTTTTTAGTTAAGATAAAATATACTGTAACAAAGATGAGCCATTGACACCCTGTACATGACAAATCATGGTATAAATGATTTCCTAACATTTGCACAGAAAATATACCTGTATAGTATATAGTATATACTTTTATAGATGTACATGTAGAATATTAGTGTTGGGAGGCACAGAAGTGTGAGAGATTGAAAGGCATTTTAATATTGTTGGAGATTGTGTGTCATTAGATCTTTATTACATTGTGTTATATATTATTTCTAGTCTTTTAAAATTTATTTTAACAATGGAAAAATATACAACAATGTATATGGTTACAGAGTCAGTTAATAAAAACAGGTCTTTCTTATTTCTCTATAGTCAGTCTTTTAAATCCTTTTCATAGTCTATTACACACTATTAAATTATTGCTACATGGGTATGAAATGGAAATTATTACATTATAAGGTAACATTTGTGGTTAGATGATTTTTTGGTTGGATTTTATTTGGTTAGGTTTTATAAACTGCATCTTAGTGATGAGGTAGTGACCAAACTAAAAAGCATAAACATTAATCTCAGAATAAACATGGACCAGATGGATAGCTTGAGCTGTCTATTTATTTTAGCCATAATTGCATGGATTAAATGAATTAAATCTGATAAATCCACAACTCATTAATAAATCTAGAAATGCTTGATGAATTTGCCTTCACTTTTAAAATTACATCTTAAAGATTAACTCTGAGACAGAATTACGGAATACCTCAGAAATCAGTCTAATCTACTATTGCTTTTCTCTGTAAATGAACAATCTTAATCTATTTTTATATCCAAAGAATATTTTTAAAGTAAAAGAAATTCTAATAAAATGCTTTAATATTTCAAAGAAAAAATAAAAATAAAAAATATGTTAATATAGTTGAGATATACATTGTATTTTAAAATTTCTTGTAAGAGAATGAATGCATCTACCGCCACATTGTCGTTCAGCATCAGTAAAAGCCACCAGTTTGCCCCGAGTGCAGTGATCAGTAGGACTCCCCTCCTCCTTCTCATCTCTCATCCTTGTCCTCTTGCTTGTCATCTTTCTTTTTCTCTAATCAAATTGATGCCACAATATCCATCCAGTCACTCCAGTGAAAACCCCAAGAATAATTCTTCTATATTTCTGTCTCTCTCTGGATCAGTTAGTATTGACAATCCCCCATTGTCTTGGTGTTTTATCTCCTAATTATTTCTTTAATTTTTCCCATTTTTTTCATCACTAGTGTTACTGTCTCTATTAAAGTTCAGAAAACATCTCTACCCTGGACTACTTTGACATTTTTTAACTACCTGTTTTCCTCACTTTTAATCTTCTGCCCTCAAATCTATTCTCCACACCACTGCCAGGGTGTCCCGTTTAAAACAAAGTATCTCTTAAAACTTTTCAGTGGCTCCCAAATTTCTATGGAATGAAGTTCAAACTACCTGTATGTCACAACTAACTTACCTTGATCTTGGCCCTTTTCGATCTTTGCAGACAACATCTTCACTCTTGTATATTGAAGTCTGTTACCTAACTACTGTACATCAACAGCTCCTGGTTCTCCCTTAAGTTGTTTTGCATCTTCATGAGTATTCAGATGAAACGCCTAAGGATGAGAATGCTCTTACCCAGTTTTTCACCTTGTAGGATAATTCTTCCAATATTTTTGTTTTGAAGATTTGGATTGTATATGTAGATCATTAAATTTTCCATTTTTAATAACCATTTCTGTGTATGTTTTCTATCCCACAGCATCTTATATATCCTTAGATCCCTGGAACTCAGCAGAGTGACTAGAACAAAGGCACTCAGTACATTGTTATGAATAAATGATAGAGTTCAAGTGAGTGTATCAATTTCAAAATGTTAACAGAAAATGTGAATGATTCAACTCAATTTCCATAATTTAATCCGAGTTTAGCCATTTGTTGAAATGCCAAAGTACAGCCTCAGAATTACCATAATTCATTTAAAGCAATTTAAAATGTGGTCACCCTATTCTGGGTGAAGGAAATACACTGTAAGAATGTGTTGCAAATTTATCTACTTACACAGGTGTATGATGTGCTTGTAATTTGGCTCTGCCTCCTGGCTATCCTATGAATGAGTGGTACCCACAATGTCCTGTTCTCAAAGCCCTGTTTGGCTCATGCCTATGATTTCTTTTATGGAATCAATTCATCTCACATTTTGTTTTCCTGTTTATCTGCTGCCTCTTATTTTTCAGCATTATTGTCTTTTCCAAAGAACCCTGCCTCTTCATAACGTGTCCAAAGTAGGACAGTGTCAGTTTTGTCATTTTTGTCTCCAGCAATGTTTCAGGCTTAATTTGCTATAGGACCCGCTTGTTCACCTTCCTGGTGACCTGGGGTATCTGTGGGCCTCTCCTTTGATACCATAATTTAAATGAATTAATTTTTCCCTACTAGCCTTCTTCCCTGCTCAACTTTTGCTTCCATACATAGTCAATGAAAATTGCTGTAATTTGGTAATATGTGGATAATCTTAGCCTTACTTACCTATGGGAACACGATATTCTCTACTCTAACCTGCAACCCTTAAAAAACAACTGGGAGTTCTTTCATAATAAAAGCAAATACCTTCAACTCTTCTCAGAAACCAAATGATACACGGAGAGGACTCTTCAAATGTAATAGCAGGCTCTATAGGGGTTTCATGTTTATAAGCCACCAAAATTTCAATCATCTTTATGAGCAAGAAAATGATCATATTCATTTAATTGTAGTTAAAATATTTGCCATTTTCTAACAATCTTATACTCTTTATTGGAAATTTAAACTGTCTTCAGGATACACTTCAACATGAAAGAGAAAAGCATTTATATATTTTTCATCTAGTCATACACCCCTTTAATAGTCAATATTATGTTCAACTTACGCAGGGTGCCGGTTCTCTCATCCCATCGGTGCACCCCTTCTGTGTCCTCATAACTAACATGTAAACGCCAGTAGCCAGTGCAGTATTTGCTAACTGCTTGTGAATATGTTTGGCAGAGAACTGTGGGTTTTTTAATGGCAGAGGTCTTGCTTTTTTAGATCCTCAAGGTAGTAGAGCTTTCAGTAACAAAAAAATGAGGGTTACATAAAACCTTCCTGCTATGGTAACTTCCCGGGTTCTATTCAAGTTAAATAGCTCTTCAACAGGAAGTTAATATGCCAGCTGAAGTGTTAGCATAACACAGCTTCTGTACAGAGACTTTCTTTTCAGTTCACAGAACATCCTGTGGTGAAGGTGTTGATGTTGGAAAGAAAAACTTTTTCCAATTCAAAGAAAAATGTTTAATGTGTATAAGCTTTTTTTCTTTCCTTGTTGAGTTATGCTTTGTAGGGAATATGAATTGAAAGGTGAAGAACTAAACTCTGTTCTCAGCTCTGTCACTGTCTTGTTGCTTTAGGTTATGTGAAGTCACCAAAGTAATTATCTTCTCTGGTTTTCCACATGTACAAGTAAAGATATTATTTTTTTCCACAAATAACTGCAGGGAATTAAATTCTGGAGGTTGGGTAGTAATGAGAGGTAATATAAATCGAACTTGATGGCTGGCTGGTTGAGGTACTATAGGAGGACCTTCTGAAAGTAGGTACGTTTTCTGAAAAGCTGTAGCTTAATATACAGCCTGAAAGTGAGTCTTGAAAAGTTCCTCTATTTAGAAGGTACAGTAGCAACATGTAAGCCCGAAGTGACAGACAGAATTCAGAAGGAGCCAGTGTGGCATGTGCAGCAGAGACCAAGAAAACTGCCTTCCCGACCACCCACCCATTCCCTCTCTGCGACCCAGCTCTATGGCCCGTTTCAAGAATTGTCTCCTTTGAGGTGGAATAATAAAACTCCACAAAGATTTCCAAGCCCTAATCCGCAAAACATGTGAATGTGTTTGGATATAGAGCAAAGGGGAATTGCTGTTGCAGATGGAATTAAGGTTAATAATCAGCTGACCTTAAAAGTAGAGATTTTCCTGGATTATCTGAGAGAGCTCAATGCACTCACAGCAGTCTTTAAAAATGAAAGAGGGGAAAAGGAAGATGTGAGGACAGATGCAGAGACTGGAGTGTTTTGATGTGAAAGCCCTAAATCATCATCGCTGGCTTTTAAAATAGAAAGGGCTGCCGTTTGTGGGCAACCTCTCGAAGGTGGAAAAGGCAAGGCAATGGATTCCCTTAAAGGGGGTCAGCCCTGCTGACACCTTGATTTCAGACCAGTGAGACCCTCAGCAAACTTCCCATCTTTACAACTATAAAATAACAAATTTGTGTTATTAGCCATAATATTTATTGTAATCTGTTATAGTAGCAACAGAAAACTAATACAGATGCTTCCCATACAACAACATTTTGTTTTCCTTGGTGCACTGGTCAAACTAAATTGTTACAATGCAAACCCCTTCAATACAGTAAAAATAGTACTGTACTTGGAATTAATAAAACTGGACTCTCACCTTGACTTTTACAAAATAAACAACCACATTCACTTAACAAACCTTTAAATCTCTGCAACTTACTTCCCTTCTTCATAAAACAAAGAGTGAGCGAGATAAGATGATATCTTAGCTTCCTTGCAGTTACACTTTATTATAAGTATATGACTGAGTTCATTCAGACTAACATGTATTTTCCAGTTCTGTTTTATTGCATGTAATCTTCCCCTAAGGCTTTTCCATTTCTAAGAGAAGGTACTTTCTGCAAAAAGGAATTGATTTCTAAATAGGAATCCATGGGAATTCTATAGGCATCGGTGGAAGGGTACACAAGATAAGAAAGTTTCTAGACCTTTTCAAAAGAGCAGATAGATGGGAATTTTAACCATCTGTATCACTGGCCTTCAGTCATTTTGGGAGGGTAGGTACCCTGAGTGCCCTCCTCGTGTTGCCTTTTGTCTCTGTAACCATCTCTGAGTTACAGTTCATTGGTTCTGGGTTACTCTCCTGATGCAAAGTGCAGAATTTGCAACTCAAAGTACTTAGTTTGACTTTGGTGGGTCCTTGAACTCAGAACTATATAAAAATCCTCCACAAAGGCAGTCACTTGTGAGACATTTGCAAGTAAAGCTAAAAGAGTTGGTTTAGAAAGGCAGAATAAAAGAAGCAGATGTGTAACGGTGAACAGAGATGAGAGACTAGTTAGCCTTCTGTTGGGTTGCAGAGGTGAGAAAGATAAAATGAGAATGGATGTCAATGAGTGGCAACTGCCCGACTCTGAGCCTGGAGAGATTTGGCTTCTTTTAAACTGCAAGGTCATACAGTACACGCCTGCCAAGTACTGTCCCTTTTCCTTCTTCCATATGAACTCCTTTGTGTTGCTTCTTCCTGCAATAAAATAATCTCTGCCTAGAGCAATAAACATCACCTATTCAGCACTGATTTTTCCATGCAAATGCCAGACCATTTAGAAAATCCATTTTAAATGATCTCACGTCATTTGGCTATCAGAACACCTAAGCTGATAACTATTTAAGTATATAAATGAATAAGAATTATAATTCACAGCATGGGAGTTATAAAATAAAATATATGCTTCTTGATTTTTGTCTCCTCTCTGCCTCTTCCCTGTTTACTATTTCTCATTTAAAAGCTTACGCAGATATGTGAGAAACATATTAATATTACTATTATTTACTAGGGATTTAACATTGTTTAGAAAAACAAGAAGTAATGCCTTGCCTACTGAAATCCTCCTGGCTTTTCAAGTGATATTTATTTTTAAAAAACTTTGTTATAGACTTCTAGAAGTTATTTTGTTTATAGGCAAAAATGATAAACGAGAATTTTTATTCTAGGATGCAGTTAAATGTTCTGTACTTAACAGACACATCCAGCCCTGTGTTTAGCATTATATTAAAAAACATGAAGGTTTTAAACATTAATATTCTCTCTTGGTTCTATAAGAAATTGTGTCAAGTTCTATTCTACCCAGGAATTGTATTCAATGTTTTAGGTATAAATATACAAACTCTCAGAAAAGGTGGAATTTATTGATGTATTACAAGAGTTATGGCAGTGACAGCTTGTCATATGCTTTGCAAAGAAAAGTCATTAGCCAAATGGAAATTTAGGTCAGCTAACAATTCTGAATGATATTTAAGGGATCACTAAAATTATTGAAAATGGGCTTCATATTTCATCGTGGAAATGTCACACTTGATTCCTCATTCATTTATTTACAGTCATGTTCCCAAACTTACTTGAATATGCAACCAGTGAAGATCAATCATTTAATAAAGCTTTACTCGCTCACAGTTCTGAGTCTCAACAATTCAGGTAAATCGCTCTATCTCATGTCTTTGAATAAACTCTCTCATTCTCTGACAAATACAAGTAAATATTTATACGTATTATATATACATAAATACCTGTTACAGGTACTAAAGATACGAAAGTATGAATACTTAAAACATTTTCCCTCTGATGTCTTTTAAAGAAAATGTATAATCTGCACTGTATAATGTGGGATCATGCAAATGGATGCCTTACAGCTTCATCAGGGTGACCAGACCACAAAGAGTGTTAGAAAAAGAAAAGAACAAGTAAATTAACATGAGAAATAAACTGCAAGTAAATTTTTTTAAAGAAAATCTGAATTAAAAAGATGCTGTAAACTGTAAACTTCATATCTTTCAGAGTCAGAATTAATTTTTCTTCGCATGTATTTCCATGCTGATATTAGACTTGGCTCATGGAAAAGATCACCCAGTATTGTTTGAGATACACACATATGCATATATAAATACTTTTGAATGCCTAGTATTTTAGAATGGTTTCATGTGCTTTGGTTTGAGCAAAATTATGTGACTATTAGAAATTTACATTATATCAATTATCCTAAAGTATGCTCTGGGATTAGTGCAAATGCTTTCTGATTATTTAATCTCTGTAACTGACCTCTGAAAAATTCTGGTTTTTAGTTACTTTGACTTCCTCATTTTCAACGATCTCATTGTCCTTCACTCAATCAACTCATTCCCATGACCAGGCTCTAAAACTCTTTGCTAATATTTGTACTCCCTCTAGACTTCCAGTTTTAACCATCCAACTTTCCATTTATAACTTTTTATCATTTAGTGCAATCTCTTTAGTGTCTGATTCTAATAATTCTTTGACTCCACCAGAAACTCCAGTTCATTGATTCTCCCCATCTTTTTGCTCTCTGTCAATCATTTTTTCTTCAAACTTCTCTTTATCTGACTTCAGTTCCACACCAATCATTATTATTACTCCTGTGCATGGATCCTTCCACACCTTTATTTTTCTGTCTCCATAAATTTGCTGAGGAAAAATCCTACCATTGTTTAATACGTGTATGCCACATCTGCTTAGAGAAATATACACAAGCACACTCAAAGTCAATTTTCGATCGCACCCCCTAAACAGTTAGTGCTTCCGATCAGTTCTACCATCCTCTGCTAGATGAGCACTTCATAGTCTCCTCCCTGTGCGCAAGCCACCTACCAACAGTCTTCTGCTACCACATTATCAACTGCTTATCTTCATTTCTGTTTCACTGAGTAAATGGAAGTGGTTAGAAGAGATATTTTTCATCCTCTCACCATCAAATTCATTTCTTTAATGTAATACCCTCTTATTCTTTTCTCAGCAATACATTTTACGAAGATAGTACACTCCATTTCTTTTGTTCATTTTGTTTATATGTCCCCAGCATCCAAAACAATGAATTGCTCCCCATAAATAATTGTTGAGTGAAGTCAATCTATTCTCTGATGCCCTCTACAACTCTGGTACTATCTTTTAAAACCTATTATTTATTCTTTGTCTCGTGCTTTTATTACTTAGAACAGTACCAACATATGGTAATTCTTTGCTGAAATTTATGAAACATAATCATGTTTGAATATACAGTATATTTAATCACAGTTACTCCAATAACATAAACTAACAACAAATTTAATGATGCTGTGATATCTTACTAGGACATTTTTTAGTCAAAACAATTTACAAAACAATTAATCTTCAATTAGTCAGAAAATTCAAAGCATTGTATTCTATCAATATTGTAGCACATTCAAGTTTAATAATTATGTTTATTTATAATTGATTTTAAATGAAGCCCTCTCTTCTCCTTGAGCTATATTATTTCCTTTATATATCCTACAGTACAGCCTGAAGTTTTAGTGGCAATAGACAAAACACAAAACCATATCAAATTAGTTCCATTTAAATCAGGCACTTTGTTCCTGAGGAGTCAACTTCCTCTTTGTGGGTTCTTCCTCCTTCCAAATAGACTCTCTTCTTCTTTTTTTTTAATTTAAAAGACATGCACTGAAGCTCACAAATCACAAAACTTAATCCAGATTCCAGGATTCAAGCTTAGATTCATAACTCAGGCCTTAAAGATATTTTATAGTCTTTAAACTTTTATCTGTTTATGAACATCATAATAAATGATTAGACTTTTGTTGCTTTCTCACTGCAGCAAACTTTCTCATTTCTGCATTTGACAGTTTCTGACTCTGATTTCATTCTCTATTAAGTTCATTGATGAATATAGCAGAAAAAGAACAAGTTGTGAGGCCATCTTTACATTTATTGACATGAATTGTTCAAAGAATTTACTCAATAAGAATTTGCAATTTTCTGTTTTTTCTTATTCATTTGCAGTCCTAATGTTACTGACACTCAATATCATGTTATGTTATAGGTAAAACCAAGAGTAAAAATGCCCACTCTCAATAAGCATATTAAAATAGGACAGTTTGCTTTAATTTTTATGCATATCCAAAAGCAACCTCTATTTTGAATGTAAAATGAATTTTTGGAAACAATCTTAAATGTTATTGCAATACATCATTTTATATTTTCTCATTAACAATATTGTACTCAAAAGTTTTGTATTTTATCAAGACATTAATATAAATTGCAGGCATAGGGCAATGATGAGTGAAAAAAATACAAAGCTATGTGCTGGTCCTGCTGGTTCAAGCAACGTAGGATGTATCTGTACCCTTTCCCACATGACAGTAATTTTCATACATGATGAACATTAAGATATACTGTCACCAAGTATTCTTTGCCTCAATTTAAAATTTCTCACACTTTCTATGATGTTCTATCTTTTTTATATGCTAGGATTTTATTTACCCTTTAAGATTCCAAAAGCATGGCTATGTTATTAAAGCCTTTTACCTTCAAAAAGTAAAAAATAATGTAATAATAGGCTCTTATGTGCTTTAACTGATACAACTTTAATGTAGACTTTATTTTCTTCTGACTTTGTACTACAGTTTGTGATATCTGTGTGGATGCCTTTAAGGAGAAGATTGCTTCTCCTTGTTCTTGTTCAGGCCTTAGCAGAGAACGCAAGGTACTCAGCTGTGTGCTCTAATGAAACAAGTGAAGTTCATGCATATTCTAAAATCAGTGAAACTGGAACATTGACTTTAATAGAAAGAGACAGCTCAGGTCTAATTCTAAATTGTATGCATATATATATTATTTTGAAAAGATATTCTTCAAATTGCCATTTTGGGGGGTTTGGGACTATTTCTTTTTAATTTTTAAAGAAACACACGTGCATTGTAGATAAAAATTAGAAATGTGAATGAGCAAAAGGAAAAACAATAAAACCATGTGAAATGTTACTGACTAAGGGTGTCTACTGTTAACATTCAGTATGTATCTTTCTGGGTACTGTTCCCAAGGTACTATTCTCACGTGGTTCTCAAAGCAAAGAACAAAACAAATGAGACCAGGTCAAAATAGTTAAAAGCAAAGTGTTGTCAGTTAGCCTGAGACCATCATTTGGGTGGTGCTGTGACAAGAGGATTTAAAATTTTTAGTTAATCTTTATGTCCTACCATTTTCAGTTGTCAATATATATACAGTAAAAACAGAACAGCTAAAGATTCTAATGTACTTTTACATTATTCTTATTGTTATTTCAAAAACCCAGTTATAGATACAGAATAATTATACTAAATGTCTTAAATTTATCTAGTTAATTTAGTCATAATATCCAAAACTATTACTAATATGTCCTAATATTAATTGCAAGTTGATTTGTTTACCTTTCTTTAATTCTGATAATTAAAGTGATATGTTATTTAAGAAAATGTAATATAATTTTAAAATGCAATAGAAATATAACTAATGAAACATCAAAATGTCCATACTACTCAAAGCAATTTACAGATTCAATGCAATACTTATTAAAGTACCAATGGCATATTTCACAGACATAGAACAAACACTTTAAAAATTTATATGGAACCATAAAAGACCCCAAATAGCAGCTGCAATGTTGAGAAAGAAGAACAAAGTAGGAGGGATCACAATACCTGATATCAAACTGTATTACAAGGCCACTGTAATCAAAACAGCCTGGTACTGGCATAAAAACAGGCACATAGACCAATGCAACAGAACAGAGAGCCCAGATATAAACCCAACTCTCTACAGTCAACTAATATTTGACAAAGGGGGCAGTAACATAAAATGGGGTAAAGATAGCCTCTTCAACAAATGGTATTGGGAGAACTGAACAACTACGTGCAAAAAAATGAAACTTGAGCACCAACTTACATCATACACCAAAATAAATTCACGACTTAAATATAGGTTGTGACACCATTAAAATCCTAGAGGAGAACATTGGCAGGAAAATTTCAGATATTCCACGCAGCAAGATTTTTACTGATACGTCCCTGAGAGCAAGGGACATAAAGGAAAGAATAAACAAATGGGATCTCATCAAAATTAAAAGCTTCTGCACGGCTAAAGAAAACAGCATTAAAATAAAAAGACAATCAACTGTATGGGAAAACATATTTGCCAATGATACCTCAGACAAAGGTTTAATCTCCACACTATACAAAGAACTCACACGACTTCACTCTAAGAAGACAACTAACCCAATTAAAAAATGGGAAAAGGACCTGAACAGACACTTCTCCAAGGAGGACATACAGAGGATCCAGAGGCACATGAAAAGACGCTCAATATCACTTGCTATCAGAGAGATGCAAATTAAAACCACAATGAGATACCACTTTACATCTGTGAGAATGGCTATCATAAACAAAGCAATAAACAACAAATGTTGGAGAGGGTGTGGGGAAAAAGGAATCTAGTCCACTGTTGGTGGGATTGCAGACTGGTGCAACCATTATGGAAAACAGTATGGAATTTTCTAAGAAAACTAAAATTGGACCTGCCTTTTGACCCAGCAATTCCACTGCTGGGATTGTATCCTAAGAACCCTAAAACACCAATCCCAAAGAACCTATGCACCCCAATGTTCATAGCAGCACAATTTACAATAGCCAAGAGTTGGAAGCAACCTAGGGCCCGTCATTAAATGAATGGATCAAAAAATTATGGTACATATACACAACAGAATTCTATGCAGCAGAGAGAAAGAAGGAGCTCCTACCCTTTGCAACAGCATGGATGGAACTGGAAAGCATTATGCTGAGTGAAATAAGCCAGGTGTTGAAGGACAAATACCATATGATCTCACCTTTAACAGGAAGCTAAGCAACAAAACAAACAAGCAAGCAAAATATAACCAAAGACACTGAAATAGAGAACAGGGGGACAGTGATCAGAGGGGAGAGGAGAGGGAATTTCAGGGGAAATAGGGGAGGGATTTAGAGGAACAAATATAAAGGATACATGGACAATAACTGAGAAGGGTGGAAATGGGAGGGAGGGGGGAGCATGAGGGGGTGGAATGGGATGGGAGTAATAGACAGAAAACTGTACTTGAAAAATAATTAAATAAATTTTAAAAAAGGAAAAACTCAGTGTTATCTATGATATTTAATTATTTTACATTTTAAGATACTGTATATATTTTATAATTTTAAATTGTGTCATGGCTCCATGTAAATATTACTTCATAGTTAATGAGACTGAATGACATATTTTTAATAAAGCCTCACTATCCCATGTACAATGTTTCTTGTATCTTATATTTTTTCAGTAAATGTCTCTGTGCTTCATATCACGTGACTAGATACCTTCTGGACAGACAGTGTCCACTCTCATCAAATAGAGAAGCACACCTGGGAGACACTGCAGGTTCCATTATAGACCACTGCAATACAGTGAATATCACAATATAGTGAGCTACACAAAACGTGTGAAAGTTATCTTTATGCTACACTGTGGTCTATTAAGTATGCAATAGCATTATGTATTAAAACATCGTACATGTCTCAATTGAAAAAATATGTTATTGTTAAAGAAGACTAAGCCATAATCTGAGCTTCAGCAAGTCATGATCTTTGTGCTAGGCAACAGTCTCGCCTGAATGTTGGTGGCTGCTGGCTGATCAGGGTGGTGATTGCTAAAGGTTGTGGCAATTCCTTCAAATAAAACAACAAGGAAGTTTCCTGCATTAATTAATTCTTCTATTCACAGACAATTTCTCTGTAGTACGCAGTATCGTTTGACAGCAATTTACCCACAGTAGAACCTCTTTCAAAATTGGAATTCGGGCCTCTTACACCCTGAAGCTGCTTTATCAACTAAATTTACATAATTATTCTAAGTCTGCTGTTGTCATTTTCACACTCTTCACAGCACAGCATCTCCACCAGGGTTAGTTTCCATCTGAAGAGACCACTTTCTTGCTCATGCATAAGAAGCTATTTTCATATGGTAGTTCTATCATGAGATTGCAGCAATTTACTCACATCCTCAGGCCATCCCTTCTGATTCACCTTCTCTTGCTATTTGAGCCACATCTGCAGTGACTTTCTCCACTGAAGTTTTGAGACCCTCAAAGTCGCCAATGAGAGTTGGAATCAACTTCTCCCAGACTCTACTAACAGTGACATTTTGACTTTACTTGTGACATTACTTCCTGTAATCTACAAATAGTTTTAATGGCATCTAGACTTGTAAATCCTTTTCTGAAGGTTTTCAGTTTACTTTGCCCAGAGGAATGACTATAGAATATTTAGCTTTTTGAAATGTATTTCTTAAGAAATAAGACATAAAAGTAAAAATCACTCCTGGCTTCATGGGCTGCAGAATAGATGCTGTGTTAATAGGCAAGAAAACATTAAACCTTATTGCCCATCTCCATCTCAGCTCCTGGATGACCAAGTACATTTTCAGTGAGCAGTAATAATTTGAGAAGTATCTTTTTTTATCATAGCAGTAGGTCTCAACAATAGGCTTAACATACCCAATAAACCATGCTGTAAACAGATATGCTACCATCCAGGCTTGCGGTTCCATTTACAGAGCACAGGTAGCATTAACTGAGCATAATTCTTAAGGCCCTACGATTTTTGTAATGGTAAGTGAGCATCGACTTCAATTTAAAGTCATCAGCTGTCTTAGCCTTTAAAGTCATCAGCTGTCTTAGCCTCTAACAAGATAGTCAGCCTTTGAAGCTTTGAAACCAGGAATCGACTAGTGTCTCTAGCTATGTAAGTCCTAATGGCACCTTCTTCCATTATAAAGCTGTTTTGTTTACATTGAAAATCTGTTGTCCACCATGAACGTGAACTAAGTGGTGGTGGATGCTAGAGGATGGAGGGAATTCAGGTCAGAGAGGGGATAAAGAAGAGAAATAAATTAAGACAACTGTAATAGATTAATCAATAAAATATACTTACAGTTAATCAAAACAAAAGAAAATCTGTTCTTCATCATAGCTACCTTCTTTAATTATTTTAGTTAGATCTTTTGGATAATTTCCTGCAACTTCGACATCAACAATTTTTGGTCCCTGGCTGGCGTAGCTCAGTGGATTGAGCCCGGGCCTGCGAACCAGACGATCAAGGTTCGATTCCCAGTCAGGGCACATGCCTGGGTTGCAGGCCGGTTCCTTGCAGGCCAACTCCCAGCAGGGGACGCACGAAAGGCAACCATACATTGATGTTTCTCTCCCTCTCTCCTTCCCCTCTAAAGATAAATAAATAAATAAAATCTTAAAAAAAAACAATTTTTGTTCTGACTCGCACTTTTATTTTATGGAGATGGCATCTCTTCTTAAACCTCACGAACTAATACCAGCTACTTCAAACTTTTATTCTGCACATTCTTCCCCTCTTTCAGTCTCCATAGAATTGAGGAGAGTTAGGGATTTTCTCTATGTTAGGCTTTGGTTTAGGGAACGTTATGGCTGTTATTATCTTCTATATAGAATACTAAAGTTTTCTCCATATCAGAAACAAGGCTGTTTCACTTCTTTATTATTTCTACAGTCACTGAAATAGCACATTTTTTCAATAATTTTCTTTTGCATTTAAAATGTCACTGTTTGGTGTAGGAGGCCTAGCTTTTGGCCTGTCTTAGTTTTCAACATGCCTCCCTCATTAAGTTCGATGGTTTGACTTACAGACCATTGTAGGGATACTAATTGGCCTAATTTCAAAGTTGTTGTGTCTCAGTGAATAGCGAAGCCTGAGGAGGGGGAGAGAGATCAGGGACTGACTGGTGGGGGGAGCAGTCAGAACACAACAAACATTTATGAAGTTTACCATCTTATGTGGGTACAATTTATAGGCCCTCAAAATTACAACAGTAATATCAAGAATGAGTGATCATAGATCACTACAACAAATAAAATAATAATAATAAAGTTTGTAGTGTGAGAAATATCGAATGGGCCACAGAGACATAAAGTGAGCAACTGCTATTATAAAAGTGATATGGACCGGCTTGCTCAATGCTGGGCTGCAAAACAAAGCACAATAAAACAAGGTATGTTTGTATATGAAAACGCTCGGCACCCAATTCAGATCTGTTGGTGAGAAATCTTTAAGTTGCTTCAAATCACTTAACCATGTTGCTTCGCTTTCCTTTGAGAAACAATAAAAACCCTAAATCTTTCACTGATGTTGTGCCAAATCTTATGACCTGTCTCTGGGTCAACACGTTCATCTATCTCCTCTTCCACAGGTGTTCTCTTAGCGAGCACCATTTCTCTAAGAGGGAAAGTATTTGAAGTTCACTGATCTTCAGAGGTCTGTTCTCATTGTCAAGTAGCCATAAAGGACTTTTCTAAAAAGAGAAAGATGTAATCCAGACTTCAGAGTTAGGAAAGAAATTTATGGATTGAAAATGGGTAGACTAGTTTCCCAACAGGATTTAAAAGAGCTTATTTATAAATGGAATTATTAGTATGGTAGGAATGGGTTTGGAGAAATAAATTGTCACCACTCCTAAGCCCTAAGGACTAGGAAGGATAAGATAGTTATAGGAGTCCCGAGGGTCTTGAGAGGAGCAGTGACTTTCAGTCCAGAGATGCCAGACTAAACTCACGGCTTAGGCAGGGAGTTGGAAGAATAAATACTTTGCTTCCATTCTCCCCTTTTCCTCTAGTTTTCTCTTGGAAAGACCTAAGGTGTTCTCAAAACCAACAACATGAAGCCTTGGAAACCAACTGATGTAATACATTCATAGTGACAAAGCATGAAGACTAAATATAGAAAGCAAACAAAATAATCAGCAGAATTAGTCAATGTAAAATTAATGTATATGGCTAAAGAGTCAATTTAGATGAGAAGAAAATAATTTATTATTTTACTGTAAGAGAGCATAATACATATTTATGAACAAAGAGATAGTAAGTGGATGCAGATTGAAAAAATGTGGAAAAAGAATAGTTGAGAAAACAGATCTAAAATTAAGGACTTCTACATCAATGATACATTTAAGTACAAAATTATAAAGGAAATGGGGAATATATATATATATATCTATATCTATATATATATATATATATATATATATATTCATCACAGAGATAAGTTCCACTTTATGATTTGACTTTAATGTCAGGCCATTCCCAGTTTCTTCTTTTTATTATATGTTTATGAAAGCTGGTTATCTAGCTTACTAAATTTGAGGTTTATTTAAAATGAGATCTACTGTTTAATTCAGCAAATACAGGGTCGGTCAGAAGTAAGGCCTTCTTGAGTGTGGTGGGTAGGGTAATAACGTGGGTGTAATGATTTGTAGTTTTAATATGAACATTTCACCTAAGATTTTATATGTTGTACTTGAGCATCATGTTGTTATATTACAGAATTACATGCTTATGATTTTGTAACAAAAGATTTAGTAATAAAAAAGGGGTGTTATTTGTGCCAGAGCCCTGTATATCGAATAACTATTGTATTTAAGGTATTAGTACACGACAAAAAATAAATAGGACAGGTCCCAAATGCCTAACAGTTAAAAATATCCTGGAGGGATACAATATGTAAAACTATGATAATTTGAATTACTCTGTACAAACACAGATTAAGAAAAAATCTTTATGAAATGATAATAGAAGAGATAATAAATTTTGAGGGAGAAGATGAACAAAATTTATAGAGAGGGTGCTGAGATGTGCTTTCAAAACAGAAGGAATAGCAAAGAGCAATCAAACAAAGGAAATATGAAAATAGATAATTAATGTGGGAGTGGTGAAAGAGTCTAGTACAATGAACATGAGGTGTATATATAAAAGATGTGGTATGTGCTTTTCATTGATTATCCAGCATTAATTCATGCTTGCTCCTTTACTAAGAGGATTCAGATTTATTTGAGGAAGATACATTCTCAAGTTAGTAATCACACTTCCTAGCTACCTTACAGTAGTGTTCATGGCCATGTGATTAAGTTCTGGCCAAATTTACTGGATATTCTATAGGTAAATATCTTTTAAAAGGAGGGTAATCGCTGGCAAGAAATATTTGCCTTGTCCTTTTTTTTCTTATTCCTTTCTGGAAGATAAGGAGGGTAAAGCCTTAGCAGCTCTTTTATGAGCATGAGACAATAAGTAGATCCTACTGAAGGTCTGAGTGGAGAAATGAAAGAATCCCGAATCCTGATAATACCATGGACATGGTGTGCAAGTCTGGAGGGTCCATTCCCAAACTTCAGTGTATCTTGTATATTCTTTTGAAACACAATTCCCTCTCTTGTTAAGTGGCTGGTTAATGAGTCTCTGTTCTCACAACCAACAGAAATTCTCAACCGATAAATGCGGAGACCTGCCTGAAAAGGTCGTGTTTTTATTGAGTTCATATAGTGCTTATCTCAGTTTCTTTCAAGTGTAAGCTTTAATTGGTGGTATTTTAAATTACATTTATCAGATGAATGACTGAATTCATTAATGAATTAATGATGGATCCTCCCATGAAGCCTAAATGGCATAGGTATTAAAAAGAATCAGGAATTTTTTTCTCTGATATCCCAACATAGATTATATTGAATAAATAGATGGATATTTTAAGGTAAATTAAATTCAGTCCCCAAAGACTACATTAGAAAGAAGAATGTTTGATTTATATATTTCTACATTCTAGGTAGAATACATTCTAGGTATTTATGTATTAGCAGTTGGATAGATACTGGTTGACCTTGAATGGCACTTCTCATGTGCTTTCGTTGTAGTGACTCATCGTATTTTTGAGGTGAGCTAACTTGCCCTTGTTATAACTAATTCCAATTTTTAACAGCTCACAGTGTCAGGAATATTTTCTTTATACCTAACTCACATTCTTTGTACTGTTTTCAGAGAACATAGAAAAAAGTGTGCACCTGATTTTTTTCAAAAACAAATCTAACAGTAGCCAAACTTTTATTTCATAAAAAAACAGCCATAATTGTAGCAGGACAACTGATATGATTAAGAAATAATTTCTCTCAAATTACAAAATAATTAGAAGAAGAAGTATCAATCACCTAACAGTCAATTGATACAGTGTCACTCTACTCTCTTCTATCATTGTCATTATTGAAATCTTATGCAGAAAGTACTGTTGAATAAAAATATAATCCAAGTAAGCATCTATTTATTGTCTAAAATGGTTAGTCTAAAATGAATACGTGGACTAGTACATAAAAATGACTCATCTTTACTCAGTCTTATCACTTTATAGTATTGACACCTTTAAAAAATGTATAATAATATACTAAAATAGGTATATTTCTTCATTGTATTTATATGTGTATACACATGATAAGTGTAAACTCAATATTAATGCAGAACAGTATATTAAATGTTTTAATGTAGGGAACTTTAGTAATTATGATTGGTATAAAGAATAAAACAGGTGTAATTCAGTATAGTTATTAGTATAGTTGGAAAACTTTATAAAATATTAAAATGTATCTGAGAGATTAAGACACTGTATCTGTCACTCTAGTGTATTATGAAATGAGTCCTTCTTTTCCTTGTAAGAATGGAAGGTTAATTACAAATGAGAAGTACCATGGCGGGTGGGGAAAGAGTAAAGTAGGGGATGGGAAATGTGGAAATATATCCAGGTTGAGAAATTTGAGCAGTGAATGGGAGTAATTTTAAAAGTGGAAATAGAATAAACGACTCTTTTAAGGAGTTAGACTATAAAAGCAAAGAGAAAAATAGGATACCAATCAGAAGAGAGCTCCAATTCAGATAATCTATATGTTTGCTTATTTCTTTGTTAAAGGCTGGAAATAATTGAAAATATGGACTACTCTCAATTATCAAATGGAAGTAGAGTCAGGAAACAATGACTAGTTAGAAGCAGAGATCATAATGGAACTGACCACACTGGAGCAAGTGACATTTTGCGATTGCTTTAAGTAAGCAACGCTGAGATTCCCACCTTGATTTGATCTTATCAAATTACATTTGTCCATGCACTTAGGTTTTTATTTTTCTCTTCCTTATGTTATAAAAGGTTAATACAGGATAAATGAAAGAATTGAGTCTATACACTCTTTATACAGTGTATTGGCTCATAGAATTTGTTAAAAGTGGTGGGAGTCACAAGGACACCTGAATGATTATGTCAGTAAGGATTGTGAACACATACAAGCCTAGAAGATGCAAGATACATTGGGAGGCCAAGCCAACTCTGCCAACTGTACTAAACAATGTGAACTGAAGTTTGCATAGAATGAAAAATCGTGATGCTTGCATCAATGTGGTGATTGGGAATCATGACCAATGGGAGGGTTTCCAGACTAATAGCTAAATGTGCTGGCAGATTATTAAAAAAACACTTATGACCCCAGTGAAATTATTTTTCAAAAAATATTTTAATAAATTTTTCAACAATGTCTGAAGACTTTAGGCACACTTAAATCGTAATGACGGAGTGCAAGAGCACATATTGTTAGAAGATCAACAATTTAAGTATTTCAGCAATTTGACTGGGAAATTAAAATTAAATTTAATGAATATATACACTTCTTTCTAAAAGCTGAAGGGAGGCTTACATCTCTATAATTTTATTTAAAAAGCCTACACGGGGCAAAAATGGAGAATATATTGTTCTCAAAAGATTCAAAACTAGTATGAAAAAGACCACAGTGTATTCTCTCTGTCACAATCAGACAAATTTGAGAACTAGTTATGATTCTGCCAATTTGCTAACTCTCAGAAAATGACTGAGTTACTTGGCTTCTTTGAGGCTCAGTTGCCTTATCTTAAAATAAGAATACTAGTAATAATTGCAATATATACTTGTTAGAAAGTAGTGCAATTAGAATATAACTAGCATGGTCCTTGATGGGAGATAATTTAGAGTCATTGGTACTGCAACTGTATAGATACTGGTGTTGGTATTTGTATTTACAGCAGTGTTAGTGCGCGTATTGGGGTTGCTGTTGGTATTGGCACTGGTATTGGTGTTGGTATTAGTATTCAGGTGGGTATTGATGCTGGTGTTGATGACGTGTGGATGCATGTTTGTGTTGGTCCTGGTGTTGTGCTCATGTTGGTGTTGGCGCTGGTGCTGGCATTGATAGCACTTCAAGGTGCAGACTGAAGGCCATTGTCAAGGCAATAGAAAATAATTAGGCCCAAATTTTAGTAATCCACAAGGGATAGAACCACTGAGAAATAATACAAGGACAATTCATCTCAATAACCTGGAAGATGAAGACCTTTGCAATGAAAAGCAAGTAAAAGTTCCCAAAGTCTGACAATAAAATTATATCATGTTCTCATGTCTCTCATGCAGATAAAAGACTCCCTTGTGGGTCAAGAGGGGAGTGTGAGCAAAAGACTTATTTAAGAGAATCATAGTGTAATTTGAAATACTTATGTGCAATATTACCTGTCACATGGCAGATTATTATTTCCTCATCAGTCCTTTTTTGCCTATGTTCATCTGTTTTTTTTTCTCCTTCTACATCTAAAGAAAAGAATCAACTGCAGCTTGGTCTTTTCAAAAACCGTTTCATTTTCTGTGGAACTAGGTTTTATTCATCATGTGATGGCTAAAAAGAAGTATATATATATATATATATATATATATATATATATATATAAACAAATTCTGAAATCAAAATAATTTAAAATCCTTTTATACATGTCCTTTGTACAAGGACATGTTCTTACAACAATATAGTCAAAAGAAATGGCAATTATTAAACTTTTATTTATTCTCCTTTTCTTCAGTAAGGTTCTGAGAAATAAAAGCATCTTTTAAATTTAAAATATTTTAAACAAATTTGAAAATGGTGGGGGTAAAAATGTAGCTGCTCAGAGTTAATTTCTAATTTCTATAAAAGCATAGAGTAAATGTTGGCTATTTTTAAAAATTGGGAACACAGGTCATGGAGTAGAAATTTAATGGATGTGTTCATCTCTTCCTGAAAACTGAATAAAGGGTTATGACTACAGTCCTCACAGGAGAGCCAAAAAGAAAAATTTAAAGACTGAGGTCACCTATGTAACTAATACCTAATGACTGACAATTGTAGGAGCAGTTCTGCATAATTGATGTAGAATCTTTGGCTACCAAAATTACCAGGATAAGTATTTATTTTCTGATTTTTATTCTATCTGTAAACTTTAATAGTTGACAACTGTTAAAATGTTTTCATGTTAGTTGTTCATATCTATATCATAATGTAGACAACAAGCTTAGGCTTAACTCATTGATTATTCATCATTTATTCATTCAGGCCTTAGAAAATTGTTATCAGTACATATTTTTAAATGAACAGAATTATGCAGATTCACTATGAAATGTGATTGTAAAAATAAGGCCCACAACTTCTATTTTAAGTGAAATAAGCCAGTCAGAGAAAGACAAATACCACATGATCTAACTTACATGTGGATTGTAATAAACAAAATAAACTGACAATCAAAATAGAACCAGATGCATGGAAACATAAAAGACTGAAATCTATCAGAGGGGAGGGGAGTTGGGTGACTGGATGAATGAAGGTGAAGGGATTAGCCAAATAACATATATGCATAAGCCATAGACACAGACAACAGTGTGGTGGTAGCCAGAGAAATGGGGGGTGCAGGGTGGGTGGAGGGTAGTTGGAGGTTGGCAAAGGGGAAGAAAATGGGGACAGAAAAGGACATTGCTCAGGGCGATGGGTGCACTGTGCGCAGATGATGCCTTATTGAATGGTACACTTGACGCCTGTATGACTTTGTGAGCCAATGTCACCCCAATAACTTCAATTTTAAAAAACCTAAAAATAAATAAATGATAAATTTCCCCTGAATGTTTACTCTGTTTTTCCTTCAGTTATGAACCTGAACCTGAGAAAAAGTAAGTAATTTGTGGAATGAGCTTAATGCAAGAATTTGAAGAAAAAGGGATCAATTGCCTAAAGGCTAAAAAGTGGGCTTTTTTTCCTTTGTGTTGATTTAATAAGTGATAGGCAGGAATAAAGTCTTGACATACAATAAGTGTAATAAAAATGGAAGCTGTTGAGAATGTTCGTCTTAGTAAATAGGACGTTAAATCTCAGGAAGTACTTGAACAGGCTCATTGGGAATATGGGGAGAGCTCAGAGTGCCAGGGCAGGAAACAAATGTGTGTTTGTACAGACTGACGTTATTCCTGAAAGAGTGCCCAGAATAGAAGGTATTTGGAGAGGTGTCAGGTTGTTATTCTTTTACCTGGTTACCGTAGTCATCATAGTGATGTCGTGGGAGTAAAAGATAGAGAGATTTTGAAACACATACCTTAGCTTCAGGAACTACTTTCCTTGGTGCTAAGAGTAGGTGAGTATCACTGACATTTAGACACACTAAAGTCTGAAAAAACTTTGTTAGTAAGCTTCATGAGACTTACAGCGAATGTCATAGACAAGTTGCAATTGCAAAATGTTATTCATAATCAACAGTTGCATCTCCAGCTCTCTCTATATCTATCCTTCTCCCCCCCGCCCCGCCTCGGTATATACAGGGTAAGGCATAAGTAGGTTTACAATAGTTCATATGGAAAATAATAAAAATAATTAGAAATACTAATACAAAAAATAAATTCTCCATTTCACATCCTCACAACTGTAAACTTAATTTTGCCCCTTTCTGTATATATTGTTTCTTCGGACACGCTAACATAGATCTAGTGATATACAAGGAGGGAATGTAAATAAACCCAGAATTTATAAAAAATTGTGTATTTATTCTTACATATTTAAACTTCAGTCACCATGAAGTACTTGCCATTTGATGGAACATACCTTCCAAGACATTTTTTTGCCACTGCTCAAAACAGTTTTTGAACTTGCAATTGTATGCCTTAGTGCTTTTGCAGGATTTTTTCTTGTCGTACCTATTCTACATTGGCAAAAATTTTCCATTTGATGAATTTTTTTCATCTGGGGAAGCAAAAAACAGTTGCTTGGGGTGAGATTGGATGAATAGGGACAGCGGGGCATTAGGGTCAGGCCGTTTTTGGTCAAAAACTGCTGAACGCTCAGCGTGATGTGGGCAGGTGTGCTTGTAAGTCACCCATCATGAAATGCACAAATGTGTTGAAAGTATTAAAAAAATTTCATTGAGGCTGATGCAGCCTCTCATAACAATGCAGCTGGTACCTGATAGAGATGGGTTCTAAGAACACCCATTCAGGGGTAGAAGCCTGTACTACAAGGGGCCCACCCTCCAGAAGACAAGTTCTGTTTTTGGAGAGTCTCCCCTCATACTTTTAAAAAGGATAATATAGAAAGGGTCAGTTTATTTCAGAAAGGAAAGTTAGTTTAAAATTCAAAAATTAAATAGTATGAAAATATTAACACTAATTCTCAATATTATATTAATAAAATAAAAGAGTATCCTATGTTAATCTAAATAATGGCAGAAAGAGCATTTAAAATTTATCAATTATTTATCATAAAGGGCTTTTAGAAGCAAATTAGGAATAGGTTTGAAATGGAAAGCTTTCTCCCTGAGACTAGGAATGAAAAAGAATTGCTACCAGTCATACTTTTAATTAATATTTACCAGGGGCCCTAACCAGAATAATAAGGCACAAAAGGTCATTATGTTTCAAAGAATGAAAAAATATCTCTATTTGCAGAAAATCTGATTTTATTCATAAAATATTCAATACATTTCAGATAGACTTTAATATAAATATGAATGATAAAATACTAAATTTTAGAAAAATATTAAGTATTTTCAAGATGTTGGGGTAACAATATTGTAAATAAGACACAATAAATACTAAACAAAAATTGAATAATTGGACTGTATTAAAATTATTACTTCTGCTCATCAAAGACTCCAATAAGAGAATGAAAATGCAACCACACACTGTGAAAAGATATTTATGATACAAATAATAGAGATCATTTTGCCTTTGTGGCACTCATCATGAAGCATAGTTTTTCATTCATTTGTGTAGATTTTTGGTCAATTAATTGTCCTTACCTAGAGCTTTAGTTTCATGAAAGCAAATATGTCACATGGTTTTGCTCATTATTTTGTTCTATTGCCTAATACAATGCTTAATGCATAAAAGACAGTCAATAACCATTTGGTGAATGAATATATTTAATTTAAAACCATTATAAAATCAATAAAAAATTAAAGTGGAATGATTTGTGTATTTAATTTAATTAGAATGAATTTTTCTTAATCTATGTCAGTCTTCTATGTCAACCAAACTGAATATATTTAAAATTTTACCAAAGAAGCAAAGTGAATGGTAAAAATTTTGTAGAAAAGCCTATGCAGTAAAGATATGTCTGAAGACTTGAACTATATTAGAAAGATTGCTTATGTTTATTAAAATCTAATACACTACCCTTAAGTAATTGTTAAAAATAAAAGACTGGCAAAACCCTACATATCAAACTAATAAATTCAATCCAGATTCATTTAAGTAGTAATTTAGTAATGGAATAATTTAATATTCATATTCATATGCAATATTATACATAATCATTGAGTTCTTTGAATAATATTAAAACAAAGTCTTTAAAGCACTTTTTACCACTTAGTGTCTATATGTATGCCATTCTGCTTACAGTTTAGGTTTTTAACAGAAAATTGAAGTGGAGAGTTCAAATAATTTTACAGATTATGTAAACAACTAAATCAGCATCAACATTGTCAAGAGTAACTTAGATATATGAGAAAGTAAAAATTTATGTTTCAATATATTTTTTACATTTTGATGTTATAATGTATTCAATTATAAAATATAATGTTATGTTAGATTATGTGGTAATATTTTTCAGCAACTTCTGAGTAAAATTTGCCTGTTTGGTGATATTACATCTATTCTATACACTAATATGAATTTTTCTGAGCCCATAACATCAAGGTGCAAAATTCTTTTAGCACAGGCATGTCAGCAAGATGTATGGATAAAACATCCCTCACACATCCCTCACACATCCCTTAGCAACAGTAATTTGGGCCTATCTGTACATACACAAATCTCAGTTATTTGCCTATTAAGTTCTTAGAAATAGGTACAACTTTCACAAAGTAAAGTAGTCTGAAATGAAAGTTTAAAACAAAATGAAAATATGAAAGATATTTTCACTTTTATTGTAATAATGTATAAAATTTGGAAGTCTATTTTTAGAAGTTTATTAAATTAAAACACACTAGTATAGTGTTTATCTTCACATTTCTTGTCTTCTAATTAACACTAAGGGGCCTACCCAGGCACATTAAGGATTCATTTGACCCAGTAAATGTCTTAATCACAATCTTGTTTAATGCTTACTATCCTACAGAAAGACTCAACCTATAGGAACGTAGCTTACTGATAATATGGATGAATATGGCCAAACATAAATCTCTACTTGTCTATGATCTGTAGTTCTTAAATGTGCCTTTCCTCTCTTGGCCATTGTAGATTCTTCTTATTCTCCTTATGATCCTTCTATGCTATTGTACTCACTGTACAATAAAGAACTTACAGTACTTTACTGTACTGATAAAGAACTTTATTTTAATTTTATTACTACTTCTAAAGAAAGGACATGCTATTCCTACCTACTTTAAAAGCCTCTTGTCTTTCTTGGGCCAGCAATTCCCAAGGCATGCTCTCATGGCCGACGGCAGCAGTACAAGAAAGCAAGCTCAACCTCAAAATAGTTTTCACTTCTTGCATCGTATTCACTAACAGCTCACAGGCCAAAGAAAGTCATGTAGCCAACCTGATATCTGTGGCGTAGAAAATACATTCTCCCATGAGAGTGGTAGAAAGAGGCATTAAATATTTGCTACAAAAATAATCTAATCTACTATACTTAACCAAATAGGGAATTAAAGAAAATGAAATAAACACCTGAGAACTCCCCCCTTCACTCTGCTCCATGCATATGAATGCTATACAAATCCATTAGGTCTATTACATGCTTTAGCACAAATTTAATTCCTCTCTTTTTACTCTAAGGTTAAATATGTTTAAATAAGTAGTAAAGCTAAAAACATGTTATAATTTTCTAATGCAATGCCACATACAAAAAAAAAAGCATTTTAACTTTGAAAAACAAGGTAAGATCTATTCTAAATTGGTTTACAATGAAAGGATGGTTAAGTGGTCAGACTAAGAAATTGCTCTATTTTTCACAAAGATTTTAAAGTTGTGTTTAGTCAAATGCTTAGACAAAAGAATGATGCTTGTGTCTCTATACTACTTCAAAGTCAAGACAAGATTATTCATGCTAAGTGCTTAATTCTATAGTTCATTTCATTGATGACCATCAATTTATAGGACAACGTTCTAGTTTAACCCACTTCTTCAGTTGTTAATCATTGCAACCGTTTTATTTCTACCTACAAAATACAAAGTGACAGAGAGAATAAGGCCATCTAAAATAAATAGATTTTTAATCTTAATGGTGTGATTGTTTTTCCCTCCTAAAAGACTCTGCCATCCTGGATTTCTGAGTCATATTACTTGACTTCATTACATATTGAAGGTTAATAGTTTTTAATTTCCAATAAGTCAGTATTCATTGAGTTGTTTACCTGTCATTACTTGATGATATATAAAAATCCAGGATAAATAATGGATTCTGCCATCTTCACAAACTCTAAACAAATATTTGAAAACATAGTCAGGTTTCTTTGAAAAAAAAGTAACCACTCTGGTGAGAAGTTTTATTGGGCATACCCAATCTACAGTTTAGATAATTACTTGAAACTTTTAAACCTGGTTGATTTGTATTTCTGTGCTATTAAGCAAGCACAAATTTGTGTTATTGTATTTCTTTGTATTATTTTTTAAAACAATTTCTTTTTTTTAAACAATTTTCTTAACTCTGACCCCCTTTTTAAAAAGATTTTATTTATTTATTTTTAGAGGGGAAGGAGAAAGGGAGAGAAACATCAATGTATGGTTGCCTTTTGCGCATCCCCTGCTGGTAGTTAGCCTGCAAGGAACTGGCCTGCAACCCAGGTATGTGCCCTGACTGGGAATCGAACCATGATCGCCTTGTTCGCAGGCCCACGCTCAATCCACTGAGCTACGCCAGCCAGGGCTTAAAACGATTTCAAATGTACAGAAGACTTGCAAATATAGTGCAAAGAACTTTTACTGAAACAGTTCAGTGTAAGCATGCTCTTCCCGGGCAGGACACCTTGTCACCTGGACTGGTCTCGGACTCCACATGCTAGCTTGCCTTCCACAATGAAAGTGCACATCTCTTTAGCTACCTAATCTGTTAGAATGGAATTACTCAAGAAAGGAAGGGGAAGAAACAGCTGTAATTATACTTTTGTATTTTTTTATTCATTTTGGTTAAGGAGCACAGACTATGTCATCGGCTATAACATCATGACAGAAAGACTTTGGAAAGTGTTACTGGAGAAAATTGCAATTCAGAATATCTTTGCTTTATTTTATGAACTTGGTTAACCAACTCTGAGATTTCCTACATCAAAATGCTACATCTTACCAACAGCAAAATCAATCATATAACAGCATAACTCATATTTAATGTTGCCTGCTATATATTTTATGTTATTTGGCAATAGCCTAAATTGAAAAAGTTTGTAACAACACTGAAGACATTTTCAATGCATGATTTAATTAGCATATGTCCAAACATATGAAGATAATTTTCAAGTATGTTGTTACAGTTGTGAGTCATACTTAGATATATCTATTAGTATCACTATTGCGTTTTTTATTTATTTTTATTTTTCAATTTTATGGACTAATTTATTTTAAGTAACACACCTTAGAAGATGTTAGAAATGAAATATAAAAATGCAGGAGAAAAAGGTAGTCTATTCCAAAATAAAAAATATTTGTCTTTATTTATGGAGAAATGACCTGTTTCTGTAACGTCAGGGGGGAGGAATAAGCTTGCTATTAGTCCTAAGTGCATTTTCTACAAGTAAACCACAAAGTGCTTTTGTGAATCAATATGCTCTGAAAGAAAAATACTGAAACCTATCCAGAGGGGAAATCATTTTCAAAGTCAAAGGACAGTGGTGGTAATGAGCAATGGAAAGTTTTTCTTTCTATTCAAAGTGTCCATGTGTTCTCTGCCCCTAGAGACGGGAGATAGGCACATGGACAATGTAATGGAGAAATGATAATAGCCCAGTAATCCCGAGGCAGACAGCCTGCCCATGGAAACTGCTGCAGTGGTGGTCTAATATTCAATTTTCACTTGATTTCTTTCAGAGTTTTTACATAGATCTTCCCACTATTATATATTACTGGGTCAGCCATAAAGTTTGTTTATTTTTTTCCATAAGATGGCTCCAGTAATGCTTAACTGCTGAAAGAATTTTGTTAGATTGTATTGTGACAGCCATCATATTAGTGTGCATTAAAAAAACACTAAAATTGATGGACTTTCCTATAGCCACTTTAATATGGAAGGCAGAAGAAAATAAGCAACATTTTTGGTATATTATGCTTTATTTTTTCAAGAAAGGTAAAAATGCAACTGAAACACACAAGAAAGATCTGTTCAGTGTATTGCGAAGGTTCTGTGATCATTGAACATGTCAAAAGTGGTTTGCAAAACTTTGTACTGTAGATTTTTTACTGGATGATACTCCATGTTTGGGTAGATCAGTTGAAGTTGATAGAAAACAAATAGAGACATTAATTGAAAACAATCAGTGTTATACCACATAGGAGATAGCTAATATACTCAACATATCCAAATCAATAAAGTTATTGGTGAAAAAAATGGGTGTTTTATTTTATGGAAAAAATCCACACAGACTTTTTAGCCAACCCAATATAACTTAGAAGTACTGTTCTCCCATTTTCTACTGATTCTCCTCCAAAAACATATTTGTATGTTAAATTTTTGATAAATAAAATCAGTACATATGTTATGAATGTTTTCCTTCATTAGTTTGTATTCAAAGGCAATCACGTAATATATTTCACTGTGGGCAAACTGTGTATGTCAATATTTTTCTCATTATGTTATGGGAAAGATAGAAGAGAAGCAAACCACATTAGTTCAGAATCATACAGCTACCAAGAATCTGGAATATAAATATTTAGATTTAACCATTATCTTCTGATCATTTATTCAGCAGGCCAACATTTATTGAATAACTGCCTCTGCCATAGAACTATAAAATGTTAGCCCCAGGAACACAGTGATAAATGAGAAAGCACCTAGGCCTTAGAGCTACGGAGAGTCTAAATGGGGCCTCCATGGAGCTGCATTCGAAACATTTGGAAAATTGAAAGTGAAAGTCATTCTATCATGTTGCATTAATATCCATGAGAAGAGAACATTCACTTTAGAAAGAAGTATATTGTGAGAGTCAATGTACCCAGAAAACATTGATTAAATATTAATAGGTTTCTATGATACTTTAAAAACAAGTATAAGTAGGCATCAACATTTCTTGGTCTGAATTATAAAGGAGGTAGAATCTTTGGAAAGTAGAGCTATAAATTCTAACAATATAAACTTCTCTATCTTAAAGTAGGAGTTATATTCCAGCTGTCAAAGAATCAGAGAATTAATATACTATATGAAGGAGGACCCCCAAAACCCTGGAAATTTATTTATAAAATATTGTGTATTTATTCTTACATATTTAAACTTCAATCACCTTCAAAGTACTCTCCATTCAATGCAACACACCTACAAGACATTTTTTCCACTGCTTGAAGCAGTTTTTGAACTTGTCAATTTTTTATGCTTTTGGGGTTTTTACTGGTTTTTTTTGTTGTCCTTCTTCCACATGGGCAAAACATTTCCCTTTGATGACTTTTTTCCTCTGGAGAAGCAAAAAAAATTGGTCAGGGCAAGATCAGATGAATAGGCAAGGTCAGACATTAGCATCAGGCCATTTTGGCCAAAAACTGCTGAACTCTCAGCGCTGTGCGGGCGGGTGCACTGGTAAATCACCCATCATGAAATGGGCTAATGCGTTGAAAGAATCTTAAAAAAAAATTTCACTGAGACCAAACGCAGTCTCTCATCACAATGCAATCTGGTACACAGATACAGATGGGTTCCTAGAACACTCACCTAGCAGGGAAAGCCTGTATTATAAGGGGCCTGCCCTCCAGGGGGTAATTCTGTGTTTTGGGGTGTCCTCCCCTTGTATAATGATTAATGTCTTAACTCATTCTAAGTATGTTCTATTTCCTTAGTTGAGGATGTTTTGAAATATCTGCTTTAAGGGAATAATTGCCTTCAACCTTCATTTTACTTCTCCTTTATAGACATTCTGCACAATTGTGTGAGATAATGGTGTACCTCATTGTATGTTTTGTTCATTCAAAATACTGACTAAATATATATCATCTACAAATAATAAAACTGTTCACATTCAGTTTGGCTGATAAATAGCTTCTCTTTCACTTTTGCTATTGTATGTCTCAGTAGAATTACAGGTTTATAATGTCACTTTAAAAATTAATAAATTCGGAATTGATTTTAACTACTATAACTTCTTGCATCCTATTATATAATATAGTAAAACTAAGGAAATATATCAGTTATCTATTACTGTGTAACAAATCTCTCTATATCTTATAGGCTTGAAACAAGAACAAAATACTATTTCTCATAATTCTCTCAGTTGGCTGGGAAATGCATCTGCTGATTTTATCTGGGTTCACTCCTGTGGCTGCATTCCCCTGGCAGGTGACTGGGCTGGATGGTCCAAACAGCTTCAACAACAACTCTCTGGAAGTTGGAGCCACCTCTTAGCTGGGATGCTTAGGTTTCCCTCCACTTTGCCTCTCATCCTCAAGTGGGTTTAACAACACTTCTTTTCAGCATCCTCTGTTTCTTTACCCATTCATCCATTGAATAGCATGTTGGTTTTATCTTGGCTATCATGAATAATGCCCGCATGAACGTGGGGTTACAGACACCTGATCCAGAATGTGATTTCATTTCCTTTGGCTATATTAGCAAAAGTGGGATCGTAAGGCAGCTCGAGGATTAATTTTCTGAGGAACCTCCACACTGTTGTCCAACCTGCTACAACACTGTACCTTCCCACCGGCCGCACACATCTTCCCCAACACTTAACCTCTTGCCCTTTTGCAAGTTATACTTTGAGTATTTGCCCTGGAACAACCTAAGGGGATTTTCAAAGAAGCATGTCTGCATATATCAATCCCCCATGAAAGGCTGTGTGACAAAGCACTCACCATTTTGGGAAGCTCTGGAGTTTTCAAGCCTCCTTCCTTTTACTGCAATCAAGTCTGTTTCCTGGTAACTATTTTTCAGTATTTCTCACCTAAGCATTTTCTAGAATGATACCAACAATGGGACCCATAGTTCTCTCCATTCTATCAGGCGTTTCTTTCTTTTTTATGTCTTGATGCCTGTACATATTCTAATGATTTGAAAACTCATGATGGAAGCTCTTTATGGTTCCCTCGACTACTGGATAAGCCCTTAGCTTTGGGCATATACTTTCAATGTCTGCCTGAAGTTTAAGCCTATTTCTCTGTTACTACTGAGATGTATATATTCTTGAGGTGGTGATTACAGCCTGAGAGATAGTATCACAAGCATATGCTAACCCGTTACTGCTTGAAATGATATCTTAAAATAACTGCTTCCAAGGAGCAGTTTCTCAGTAGATCATCTGAGATATACACTAATTTTTAATCTCCCCTCTGAAGGTAAAAGATTATTATTTTGTATGTATTTTAAATGTCAGCGAAATATCCATTTTAGAAAAACCTTCTGAACTTAATTAAAATAATAAATTAAGCTCATTCATTTATTTATTTTTAATTTTTAATTAATTTTTGTTGTATTTTGTTTTTTTTTTTTACAATATTATGGACTCTAATGAAAGAAATGGTCATATAAGCACATCTCCTAGAGTGAATAAGGTCAGACATACATTCTGGAAATTCAGACAAAAACATGGTTGACAGAATTTCCTTCATCATCCAATTTCTTACTTTGGGCCATAAAATGTCCATTCCCATTTGTAATAAAACAATTATGCTTTCTTAGGTACAATGAAGGAAGTAACTAAAAATATTAAGTGGAGAATTAAAAATTGGCATCTTTTTTTTAAATTATTTTTTTAATTTTAATTTTAATTTAATTCGTGTTCAAGTACAGTTTTCTGTCTATTATTCCCATCCCATCCCACCTCCCTGTGCTCTCCCTCCCTCCCATTTCCACCCTTCTTAGTTGTTGTCCATGTATCCTTTATATTTGTTCCTCTAAATCCCTCCCCTATTTCCCCTGAAATTCCCTCCCCTCTCCCCTCTGATCACTGTCCCCCTGTTCTCTATTTCAGTGTCTTTGGTTATATTTTGCTTGCTTGTTTGTTTTGTTGTTTAGCTTCCTGTTAAAGGTGAGATCATATGGTATTTGTCCTTCAACACCTGGCTTATTTCACTCAGCATAATGCTTTCCAGTTCCATCCATGCTGTNCGTTTCTTTCTTTTTTATGTCTTGATGGCTGTACATATTCTAATGATTTGAAAACTCATGATGGAAGCTCTTCATGGTTCCCTCGACTACTGGATAAGCCCTTAGCTTTGGGCATATATTTTCAATGTCTGCCTGAAGTTTAAGCCTATTTCTCTGTTACTACTGAGATGTATATATCCTTGAGGTGGTGATTACAGCCTGAGAGATAGTATCACAAGCATATGCTAACCTGTTACTGCTTGAGATGATATCTTAAAATAGCTGCTTCCAAGGAGCAGTTTCTCAGTAGATCATCTGAGATATACACTAATTTTTAATCTCCCCTCTGAAGGTAAAAGATTATTATTTTGTATGTATTTTAAATGTCAGTGAAATATCCATTTTAGAAAAATCTTCTGAACTTAATTAAAATAATAAATTAAGCTCATTCATTTATTTATTTTTAATTTTAATTAATTTTTGATGTATTATGTTTTTTTTTACATAATTATGGACTCTAATGAAAGAAATGGTCACATAAGCACATCTCCTAGAGTGAATAAGGTCAGACATACATTCTGGAAATTCAGACAAAAACATGGTTGACAGAATTTCCTTCATCATCTGATTTCTTACTTTGGGCCATAAAATGTCCATTCCCATTTGTAATAAAACAATTATGCTTGCTTAGGTACAATGAAGGAGGTAACTAAAAATATTAAGTGGAGAATTAAAAATTGGCATCTTTTTTTTAAATTCTTTTTTTAATTTTAATTCTAATTTAATTCGTGTTCAAGTACAGTTTTCTGTCTATTATTCCCATCCTATCCCACCTCCCTGTGCTCCCCCTCCCTCCCATTTCCACCCTTCTTAGTTGTTGTCCATGTATCCTTTATATTTGTTCCTCTAAATCCCTCCCCTATTTCCCCTGAAATTCCCTCTCCTCTCCCCTCTGATCACTGTCCCCTTGTTCTCTATTTCAGTGTCTTTGGTTATATTTTGCTTGCTTGTTTGCTTTGTTGTTTAGCTTCCTGTTAAAGGTGAGATCATATGATATTTGACCTTCGACACCTGGCTTATTTCACTCAGCATAATGCTTTCCAGTTCTATCCATGCTGTTGCAAAGGGTAGGAGCTCCTTCTTCCTTTCTGCGGCATAGAATTCCATTGTGTAAATGTGCCATAATTTTTTGATCCATTCATTTACTGACAGGCACCTAGGTTGCTTCCAACTCTTGGCTATTGTAAATTGTGCTGCTATGAACATCGGGTGCATAGGTTCTTTGGGATTGGTGTTATAGGATTCTTAGGATACAATCCCAGCAGTAAATCAAAAGAATTGGCATCTTGTGTCCCAAAAGGATCTCTTTGAGAATATAGTCTAAAGTAGAATACTAAAGACATTCACCTTGTCAGTATTTCAAAGGACATGAGAGAGGGGGCAGTTTTAGTCTGAGCAAGAGAGCAAACATCATCGGAAAAGTTTGAATAGGTCAGCCTGATCAAACTTGGTGTATGCTAGTCTCTTCTGCATGTTACCTGCAACACTTACAAGACTCACAAACACTTTCATGTAAACATCATTCATCCCATTTAACAGATAAGAAAGAGAGGCCCAGAGCACTTAACTAACATTCCCAAGTTCACACAGTTAACTTGTGAGAAAGATCACCTTGTTTGACTCAAAGGATGTACCCTTTCCTTGACACCAAAAGCCAAGCTGTTGTTTTTCCAGACCCACGCTGAGGAAAATCCACAAATTCTAGACTTATTTGTGGTTGTGTTAGCAGTGTAGCATGACAGCGAAAGCAAAGGAGAGTGAGTCAGGTAAGCTGATCCTGAATTTCCCTTCACTGAGCTGTAGGTTTCCTGTGAGTCATTTTCCGTCATGGTATATAGTTTTTCGCATTTGTAAAAATACAAAGTTTAAACTGGACGTTCCCTAACACTTATCCCAGATTCAAAGTTCTGTGACTCTCAGATACCCATTCAAGTTACATGTTCCTTTTAAAATAACAATTATCTGCATTTAGAAAGTTGTATATATTTTTTATGTCAGTTATTATAAACATTTGGAAATGGGATGAAGGCTTTAGTCTGCAAGACATGGCACTGCCCTGCGATAACCCTGTCAAAGTCTTCTCATGTTGCTGTCTGGTGTTTGATTTCTAGTTGAACGATGTGTGACTGAAAGTCTTTTGAGGTCAGTAATTCTCATTTTGTCTGGCAATTACAAGTTCCTTTGGCTTATATATACAGTTAAATTTCTGAAGTAGAATGGCAGCGATCCATTTTACACATTTTATGCCATTCACTGACTTGGTCTTTAGAAGAAAAAGCTGACATTTGGTTAAAAGGAACAATAAAACATGAGATCTAAAAAACTGTAAATGAAGGGGTTGTACACCTATGATACATATGTAAATATGTGTCTATACACATATACACACAAGTAAACACAGGTAAGCCGAGTCATTTTTCTTTCTTGACTGAAATACCGTGTTTCTCATATTTTTTAAAGAAGTAATACTAAATTATTCAAATTGTTTCAACACCCAGATGTTTGCCATTAAAATGATCTTTTACTTTGTAACTAAAAAGAGAGGAAATTTTCTAGTACCTCTACCTGTTATTATTTATTTTAAAGTTATAATTTATATTTTACAAAATATAAAATATAACTAAGAAGAAAGAAAACCTGCCTTTAAGCCCACAATATAGATATAACCAATTTTAATCCCTTGATTCATATTCCTGCAATTGTAAACTTTCTCTAAGCATTTTTGTGTATAAATGCAATCATATTATACATACTCTTTTTAATTCTCATGGTGGAGTTCAATCCACTGACCCATACCATCTAGGGATCCACATACTCTTTGTTTAATCTGATTTATTTTGTTCCTATTTCATATGAACAAAAGCAAATTAAAATAGTGAATGCTTCCAAAGCATTTGAAGATATGGATATAATAAAATTTATTCTATTAATTTTTTATGATTCTTCAGTTAATGATTTTTCTCCTTTTTGATATTATTAAAATCAAATGTGCAATAAGTATGAATATATCCATTTGTGCTTGACTAATTTTTCTTAAAATTAATTTTAGAGCATGAATTTATTACGTAATGGTGAAGCAGTATTAAAGGTTTTTCTAGTTACTGTTAAATTTCACTACAGATTGTCTTTAAAATCATTTTACATTTATGCTTTTTTCCTAACACTTTTAAACACTGAAACTCCCTTTAAATATTTTGACCACTTTGTTAACATTTTCCATATGTTCATACAAAATATGCAACTATATTAATTGTAGAAGTGTTAAAGGGGAAACCCCACATTACCCCAACTGATTTTTTATCTTGCTCCATAAAATGAAAGCCTCATGTTTTTGAATCCTCTAAAAACCATTTCACCTTCTTTTACCTCTCATACAGGGTATGACTCACCCCAACTTCCAGCTCATGAATCCTGGTGGAACAGGTTCTAGCCCATTTCAGGGATGGGTATGTGACCAGGCCTCAGTCATGCAGGGAATTCCATTTGCCAGGCAACAGAGATTGGTTCAGGTATAGACACACCCCTTAATTTAGAATAGTGACCAAGAGGATTGGAATTTTGTTCAAATTGATGGAAGAAGAGATGTTTGAGTATACTATAACTGGATGACACAGGACTGAAACTTCTGAAGCCTTCTTTCCACTACATGGGGTATACTTCTCTGACTGGAGCCAGCAGATCATAGGCAGAATCAGGAGATTGGTAAAAAGTCAGTACTTGTAACTTATTCCTAGGTTATGAGAGATCCCTGAATTTTAATCACATAAAAATGAAATTCCCATTTGGGTTAAGTTTTTGGTACCTACAAGTTAAGGACACTAATATAACTAATATATGTTCAAATACATTTTTTAATCTTTAGTAGCTCAGTCTTCACCAAAGTTTGCAGCAATGGGTTTATTTCTGAGTCTTCCAGAACTTGGTATTTTGTTCTTGTTTCTTTGTATATACAGTCTGTACCTCCAACCATGTTATAGAGACACATAGTCTGTTACTCATTATTTTCCTGACTCCTCTGTCATCACTGGACACTGAAACAGTTATACTTTACTCTTGGCAAAAACCACATAAACATATAATACTGGTTCAGTGGTAATAAACTCCTTAGCTTTTTCTTGTCTGGGAAACCCTTTATTCTAAATGATAGCTTTGATTCTAAATTATAGTTTTGCTGGGTACAATAATCTTGGCTATAAGTCCTTGCTTTCCATCACTTTGAATATTTCTTGCTAATCCCTTGCAGATTTAAATGTATCTTTTCAGAAATCAGCTAACATTCTTATGGGAGCTCTTTTGTTGGTAACTAACTGCTTTTCTCTTATTGCTGTTAAGATTCTCTTTTTGTTTTTCACCTTCAGTATTTTAATTACGATCTGTCTTAGTGTGGGCCTCTTTGGGTTTATCTTGTTTGGGACTCCTTGCACTTTGTGTTAAAAGGTCTTCTTTAAGAAGAAAAGCAAAAATATGAACAATAACTGGCAATAGATAAATATGTATCAATGACTGAATCTAAAAAGCGAAATAAACAAATAAACAGGACAGAAACAGAGTCATATATGCAAAGAATGTTTTGATGGTTGCCAGATAGGAGGAATGTTAGGAAATTGGCTAAAAAGGTGAAGAGACTAATTGGTAGCTTCAGAATACCCATGGGGATGTAAAGTACAGCATAAGAAATAGAATAGCCAAAGAACTTATATGCATGACCCATGGACATGGACCTGTGGGACTGATTGTCTGAGGGAGTGGTTAGGTGGCTGGGTGGAGGGGGACAAAGAAAGACAAAATTGGAACATTTAATAGCATAAACAATAAAATATAATTTAAGAATAATAAATTTAAAAAGAAGGACCATAAAACACATTAACAAACAGCAACTAAATGAAAACATAACCCTCAATATTTATTGCTGAATTATGTTTATAATTTTTTCTGATTATATTCAAATGTTAGAGTTCCTCCACCTATACACAGTGAACTTTGAAAGAACAGATTGTAATCCTCACATTTCTTTGTCTTTTCCTAAGAGTGTTGCTTTTAACAAAATAGGAACTCAATAAAAAATGTGCTGATGGATTGGAAACTAGAATTTAATGACAAAGGGAAATAGCAAAAGAGGGTCTTTTCACAAAATAGCTGATAGCCCTAAGACCCCACAAATCCATATTAAAGATAAGAAAAATTGAACTAGAAATACCTGCAGGCCACAGTGGTTAGTATATCTCAAAGATTAGCAACATAATGGTCCTAAACAATCACACATAACATAAGCTATAAACTGCATAATCAGAGAATTAGTCTATCAGCCCAGTCTATTGGGGATATATTATTTTATTCACTTGTTTTTTTAATTTCAAAGTGTATTGCTTTTTCTTATCTTTAAAAATAAATAAAATACATTTTACTGGAAGTCTTGGTGTATTCTTTACATTAAAATGAGTAAATTTTATAAATCATCCCTTAATATGTTATTATTAATGGATTACTTATAACCACATAATTAATTACTAATTTATGTAATTAGTTAATAAATATGTTAGTTTGTGCTTAAAAAGAGTTACCTTTATTTACTCTTGAAACATACTCTTGGTAGAGGAGAGATGAAGCCTAATTGCAAACACAGAGGGATTTTCACAATACAGCACGCAAGCCTCAGGTTGTCATCTGTTTCATAAAGATTTAGTTCAAAAAAAGTAGAAAACCCGTGGACCTTTCAAGATGTACAGAAATGCTGTATGACTGATGCTGAAGTCAAATAACTGGCAAAAATAAGTCCCGGATGACAGGGGGTTTATTTGAACCAAAATGGGTTCCTATCATATGAAATCTTTGTATTAGTGTGTAGCTTACATGTTTAACATTATATATTTCATTTTTTAAATAAAATTGTTTTATAAGTTTACAACATATTTAATAAAGCAATATTTTTGCTGTTTAAAATTTTAATGAAAATATTTTAACTTAAAATTTTAAAATATTCATAACGGCATGCCTTAGAGATAACCTTTCCTAATACTTTAACGAAAACTTTCCAAAATGTTTTTTTTGTGTAACAATGTACATATTTAGACAAAATTAGATGACATTGTATTGATTTGGAAAGTTGTTCACTGGCTCACTGAATCTTGATTTTTACTGTATTAATGAATATTTTTCTATTATACAATGCTGAGGGTCGCATGTGTCCCAATGGTGGGAGTACTGTTATTTAATTAATCAAGCAAATACTTACTTGTAATTAGCCTTTAACATTTACTATTAGCATCAAAAATTTGATGAATGAAAAGATGAAGTTTCCATCTCTCATTAATGACACTTGCATTTGTTTACCTCTGTTAAGCAGTTAGGTTGGTGGCCACCATGAACCAGGACTTCTAGAATCAGTTTGTCACATATTCTATTTTGCTTTCTAAAATGATAACAGAAATTCCAGAGAAATTTCTAAAATTGGCATAGATAATAAATAGATAATTCGAGAATCATGACAGTTACAGGTAAAGGGACAAATGGAAATGTTAACCTTACTAATAGTCAGAGTAACACAGAATATTATGGGTATTTTGACTATCAAATTTGAATAATTTAAAAAACTGACTCATATATACTCTATATGCTATTGGAAAATGGGTACTATGGTATACCACTGGTGAAAGGTTAATTTGGTACAAACTTTCTGGACAATTTCTGAGGTATCTATGGAATTTAAAATCTGGATGCTTTTTTTACCCAGAAGCTTCTCAACTAAGAAACTGGTGTAAAGAAATGATTGCTGGAGTTTATAAAGATGTATTTACCATCCTGTTTGCTAAAGTATTATTTGTAATAATAAGATAAGCAATAACAAAAAACACAGACAACCTCAAAATCAATTAGTATGGAATTGGATGATGGTGTTGTATCTCTCATATTACAAAGGAATGCTATATAACCATTTTAGAATTACCTTTAAATATATAATGAACCAAAACCAAATTAATGATATATTGATTAATGTATATAATGAGAGAGAGAAAGAAGAGGATAAAGATAGAAAGGGAGAAGAAAATATATATTTATATTTATGTACTCTGTTCATATGCATTTAGGATACAGCTAAAAATTGTAATCCAAAATATTAGCAGTCATTAAGTAGTGATGGATCATGGGTGAATATTTCTAACCTTTAAAAAAATCTAGATCAAACATAAGCATTCACCTTAATGGCATAAAAATTAATTAAAACATCTTATGAAGATCATAAAACTATTTTATTAAAGTAGTAAGATTATTTAATCTTTAGTTAATAATAGACATTTAACTTATTTGGAATACTAGGTATAATGAATAATATGATACTTATTCTACTTGATATAATAAATATTCTGAAATAACCACTGTTGTAACAGAATTGTTATTATAAAACTATATTATATAGAGTCCTTGAGATAAATTCTTAGAAATTATTTTATTAAGTCAATGCTTTTATATATTTATTTATTTATTTAAATTTTTTCCTTTTTGAGAGGGGGGAAAGGAGGAAGAGGCAGAGAGGGAGAAACATATCAATATGCCAAAGAAACATGGATCAGTTGCCTCTCCTACACCCTCAACTGGTGACCTGGCCCACAACCTAAGCCTGTGCCCTGACTGGGACTCGAACCACCTACTTTTAGGTTTGCAGTAGGACACCCATCCCACAGAGCCACACCAGTCAGGATTATCTTTATTTTTAAGGCCCCTCATCCATATTTCCAAATTGCTTCTAAAAAGATGGAAACAATTAATATCCTCGTTAGGTACATGAGAGTCAGTCATCACTGGGAACTATTCTTCCTGTATAGAATATTTTAATTATTTTATGTTTTAATTATCTTGTTTTTTAATGTACAGAATATTTTAATTTTTATGGAGTTAAGAAAATTTGTTACTAATTTTATTATTTTCATTTTTTCCTTGTCCAAAAATTAGATTAAAATATTGACTTAAACTTTCTATTTGATAGTGAAGCTAATTAGATTGCTAATCTATTTTTAATTTATTTTAATTATTTAAATAGAACATAATTTAATTTTCAAAATTATCCAATCACTGGAAGTATGCTTCTTTTATTTGATTTGCAGAAATGCTCAGTTACATGTGCATGTTAAAAACTGAAAAATTTCCTATTAAATTTCAGGTGTGGAAAAATTGCAGTCTGACCCTGCTGTTCTCATATTCCCACAAGAAAGCAATTGACTGTGGTTGGAAAGCTGCTGCACACTTTAGACTGGGCATGCATTTTCCAGTTTGCCCCTGCCCATTGTTGTATTCTACTACAGCCACTTCACTTTTGTAGGTGGCTTGCCTCAGCACAGTAGGCATTTAGTGTGAAATTTCATTTTAAATAATAGATTAGATAGATATTCACAAAGCAGAGGTACCAGGATTAACCTAAGCTTTGGTTTCCTCTTGAAATTATATTGTACATGGCATCTAGAGCTAAATGGGTTCCAATATCTGTTAAGTTCAAATGGTTATGTGGTCTGGGCAGACCAGTGTTATAGGTGTATATGTGGAGCATGGGGACTGTATCATGGTGAATTTAATCAAGACTAAGACATCACTGGAATATTTAGGGTGTATAAAGGTACTATTAAAATATATCTTAGCATTTCACAAGCCTTAAAAATAAAATAAAAGGAACTTCTTAGTATCATATCTGAGACATAGCATATGGTAAAAGTAAAATGTTTTGAATAAATGAAAGAGTAAATGAATGACTGAACATCCCATGGTTAAATTTTATTACTGGAGTGGAGATTTGCACTGAGGGTGAGAATCAGTGCAAACTGCCAAAGAAAAGTGAACAGAGCTCAGAGCAATGAAGAGGAAAATAGTACAAAGTGACCCACGAGCAGGCAATGCTTATCATTAGTTTCACTCAGTAGACTGACTGAAGAAAAAACTGACCAGAAAATTTCATTGATAAAAATATTATTAGGCAATGTTCTAAAAAAAAATAAGATGTAATGTTTAGACCCTTTATGTTGGTCTCATTTTGTAAGGAAGCTCATCAATGAAAACCCAGCTCTCTGTTCATCCTAAGAGAAACAGTCATAGTACATCTGACCTGTTTTTTTTTCCCAAGAGAATCAAACTTCTCTTGACATATTGCCAATGAAGTAAAGTTCATACAAATATACTAGATAACCAACATTCCTCTCTGTAATAATTGTGATAGAGATTTGTTCTTTACAATGAAGTTTAATAAGCACAAAATAATTTGTGCAGTCTTGAATGTTCAGAATGCAAGTGAAAAGTAGGTAGTACATCCTTTCCATTTTTTAAAGTTCTCTCATGGTTGAATGAAATGAGTATTATTTGTGGACAAAGGCCTTTGCTTCCTATAATATGCTACCCAGGTGTTTGTCTTCCTAACATCCTCTGAGCATTCCACTTCTGGCCCTTCTAGGACCATGCCACCGCACTTCTCCAGCCCAATTCTCCCACTCCAGTTTTCATGCTCTGATCTCTAGATATCCAGATATCCAGATATCTGCATTTATCCAGCAGGATATGGTTAACCTTATACTGGAATGCTTCTCATTTTCTTTCCTGGGAAGAGCTCAACGTTTTCTCCCCGACTCCTATCGACCCCAACTTCCTTTACTACTTTGCTAGTTTTTGAAGAAGGGACAAAAATCTACCTAGAAGTTAACATCCATTGTCATATCACTTTACCAAAAAATTGTTTAAATAGTCATAGAGATAGACTCACTATTCTTTGTAAAGATTCACATGAAGATGTATAATATATCTTCCTTCTTAGGTTCAGATAGAGTATTGCAGGAGGTAGAGACAAGCCAACTTACAATGTGCTTCTATAGGTTACTCATGTGTGCACACCCCTGGCATTATAGGTGGGCTAGAACGCCACCAGAGTTTGAACCACTGTAGAGTTATTTATGTTTGCTTTGGAAGTGCTAGGCAATGCAACTAGAAAACTAAATAGAACAGAAGGAATTATGATGATTTCTAATGTCCTTTTCATTCCATACCATGAACCGAATGGAAGGCTCGGTTACTGTCAGAAGGTGATCTCGAGTTCATGGATTCGTTTATTAAGGAGTGAATGATCCTAGAATTAGAAAGCAACAATACTCTAGTCATTGCCCTGAGCTGTCTGAGTTGGTGCTTGTTGCTCCCGTGGGAATGAATCCTCGGCCAGCAGCCCCAGTGACTGCCAGGAACAATGAATTAAGCTCCACACTGACCACTTCCTTCATAAGACTGCCTTTTCAGGGCAAAAGTGCCAACTGGAACTGAAAACTGAGATCTATTTTATAGCATGAAAAGGTATTTTACAGAACGATTGAGAAGCAAAAAAGCTCCCTCTCTTGTTGGGAATTTAAGCTATTCAGAAAATTCATAAGACTATTCATCTGCATTTAAAAATTTAAAATAAAAAAACTGAAAGAAATATAGCAATAAAAATATAACTTTAGCAGAATATAAAGTAGATAAAATAGTATATTGCTGAGGTTAAAAATTATAAATGGTAAAGGGCCTAACAACTCCCTTTATTTAAAGTAAACTAGCTAGAAGTTGTGGATCAATAGCCTAAGTACTTGTTATCAAAACAAGTCTCTTCTAAAGGGAAAACTTTCTGGTACTTCCAGCCATCACCCGAAATCCGCAGGCAGTGTCGTGGACCAAAATGAGTCAGCAGCCTGACTCATAGCGCAGAGTGACACATAATTGAATAGAGGAAGGAAAAATGTTCAAACAGTGCAAAAGTGCTCTCAGCTGATGATGCGTCAGGTGACCACCGGCAACACTGGAAACACTTCTGTCCCTCATTCTGCCCACTGCTAGGATGTCTTCTTCTCATAAACAGAACTACAATATACTTTGCACATTCATATCAATGCCAATTTTATTTTAAAAAGTAGAAAAATGTAATTTTAAAACTTTTTGGCAAAAGTATCTATTTTCTATTTAGATGCACTTTTAATTCACTTGTGTATAATCTGCCAGTCTGATTCTCTGAATTCATTACTTTACTTGAAAAAAACTGAATTTTGATTGATTTATAACCTATAGTTTCAAATTCATGTTAACTTTTGTCATTACGTTATTTTATTGTAAACATTCAGAAATGTATTCCTTATAATAAAATAGTAAATAACAATTCAGCTAAAGAATTTTCTTTTTAATTTTATGTGCTGATTGGATGAAATGAAAGCTCACATTGCAATGGGTTTTTATATATAAGCCGCAACTTTTCAGTTCAAAACATCTATTGCGTTATATTTCAGATTACACATTGCATTACAAATCAAGTTAAATCCCTGTATATACTTTAAGGAAAAAATTACTGAAGTTAAACTAGAAATCTTTGAATTTTCTGAGAATTTAGTGACGCAATTACAGTTGTCCCACACAAGGAACAAGTATAAAGGGCCGATGGACGAAGGCAGAGGGGGAAGGACTGAGAGTGGGGGTGGGGGAGGCAGAGAAAAGCGGTGGCTGGAAAATGGAGACAACTGTGCTTGAATGACAATAAAGAACGCAAAAAAACCCCCATAATTTGAAAAAGTATTCAGTGTAGCAATGGTGCAATTTTGCTTCATAGTCTCTTATATACCTATTTTGTAATTTCGTCCTTGAAAAGACAAGGACAAAACTGTTTTTTATGAAACAGTTCCCTATGATCATCAAATAAAGCAAAAAAAAGTCACGCTGTCATTGTGTTTTGAGAACTGTATTTAGCACCTCTTGGTTTGCCAATGAATTCTGTGCTTTCCAGCAAGTCACTTGACTTGACTAACCTTCCTTTCCTTAGGTATAAAATTAGGAAAACAGTAGGATGAGCTACAAAGCGCTGCTGAGATGCTTAACTAGGGTAATGTGTAAAACACATATCACAAGGTGTTTCACAAATAGTCAGCTCTCCAACAATGGTAGCCCAAAAATACACTGATGATATACATCAAAGGGCACTTTAAATTATTTTGTATTGAAATTATTTTGAACTTATGGAAGATTGACAAAAAGTAATACAGTGATGCTCCCATGCACTAGAGGTGTCCAAACATTTTCTGTAAGCAGTCAGATGGTAAATATTTTAGGCTTTGTTGGAAAGATGGCCTCCTATTGCTCTGTGCCCTGATCAGCGTTTGGTTACTTTTGTTTCCAATTTTTATCATTCTGATAGGTGTGCAGTGCTGTTACTTTGTGGTTTTAATTTTAATTTCCCTAATAAATAACGCTGAACATCTTCCTATATGCTTGTTTTGCTGTTTGTGTGTCTTCTTAGGTGAGGGTTCTGTTCTGACTTACTGTCCATTTTTTTGTGTGTGTTGACTGATCAGTTTACTGTCTTTATATATTCTGAAAACAACACCTTTATTGAATATATGATTTCAAATATATTTTCTGTCTGTGGTTTTTTGTTTCATTGTCTTAGGCATTGTATTTTGTAAAATTAAAAAAATTAATGAAGTATCACAGGACTGTCTTGGTTTAAATTTTTGTTTCGTTTTGATCGCTCTCAAAAGCATAAGATCAAGATTTTATAATTTTCTTCATAGTGAGGACCATTGTATTTCTTTCATCCTCCCAATTGTAACACAGGCACTAAGGTTTTGTATTGGTTTGTATGGGGGAAACATGAGTTTAAAACATTTAATCAAATGTTTCATATTATGCTAAGGTATTGTGTTAATACAATAATAATGTAAGNTTTTGTTTCATTGTCTTAGGCATTGTATTTTGTAAAATTAAAAAAATTAATGAAGTATCACAGGACTGTCTTGGTTTAAATTTTTGTTTCGTTTTGATCGCTCTCAAAAGCATAAGATCAAGATTTTATAATTTTCTTCATAGTGAGGACCATTGTATTTCTTTCATCCTCCCAATTGTAACACAGGCACTATGGTTTTGTATTGGTTTGTATGGGGGAAACATGAGTTTAAAACATTTAATCAAATGTTTCATATTATGCTAAGGTATTGTGCTAATACAATAATAATGTAAGATAAATTACAGCTATATTATGAGGCATGCATCATATTTTATTTTAGAGACATATTTTAAAACTACTATGTAAGGAAAATTGTTCTAGGAATATTTTATCTACAGACAGAAGTAACAGAATCAATGTCAACAGTAAACACATGAAATTAAATGTAATTGTCCCCAAGGCAGAGAAAACAAACTATATTTTAAATTGCACTTTCTAAAATGTTATACATTGAAATATATTCTATTTTCATTTTCAATCTTTTTAAATAAAACTGTGATGGTGAAAACATTTTTTTATTGACAGGGTTTTCTCTTTAATTTGCAGTCAGTTTTGGAGCCAGGAAAATCAAAGAGGATATTGTGTATTCATAATCTTTGTTATTTGTTTATGGATAAGTTTTGTCTGTATTTCCCGTCCATTTTGGTCTAACTACTATGCTTGATGTGTCAGACCAGAAGTCATGTATATTTTAAATAAACAAATCTCTGACTCAATTTTCAACAGTGGTATAAATTGAGAAAAAGAGATGGAAATGTCAATGAAAGTGATAAAAGGAAAAATAGTCCAAGATTTTCCTTTGGACAGTTACACTATTGTCTTTTTCCCAGTTAATCATATGTTTAAATAACTATGGCTATTGTGGGTATAAAGGACATTTTTCACCATTTTGTTTTAAGTCAGAAGACTGAGTTCCAGTTCTTAGTAAAATGCCCCCTCGGGTTTACACCATCTAATCCTGAAGAAGCTTGGCACACGGCTCTGTCTATCCCACAGGTGGCAAACGCTAGTCCCAAGGTCCAGTCTGGACCTACACCTTGTTTTATCTGATCAGGCACCTTGTTTATACCTGGTGGCAGTGCTAAGCTCTCTCTTAACTGCTAAGGAGTAGTTACATTTATACGGTCCTAAAATTACAGTTGGCCTTTTGAAAACAACTGCAAGGGTGATGTGGCCTCCAGTGAAAATCATTTGGACATTCCTGGCCTATCCTGTAAAATAAATTTTTTTTTCTTATCCTATCCTGTACATTCATGAGCATTTATTTCCTTTCTTCACTGACAATACTAGCTTGCTCCTTAAAGTTATTTTTAATTATTTTTCAAGCAAATGCTGGTATTAAAGAATTACTGTAATGCTTGCATCAGACTCAGGAGACCAGAGGATATGTGCTGTGTTCACAAAAATTCCTTAGACTGGATGCATTACAGTCAGAAACAATAAATTGTGCCATTTGGTTAATACGTATTTGGCAGTGGTTATACTATTTGATGGAGAAAAGAAGTATGAAAATTTAAAAAGAGAGGGTGTGACTAATATTATTTTCAGGTGATATAATTGTATTTCTGGAAAACACAAAAGATGAGCTGAAAAACTGATATGAACAGTCAGTCAAAACTTTGATGAAGTATCTACATACTCATACGGACATGTTAGTACACATATGTACATGCACACAAATAGTCTTCATATAAACAGAAAAGAGTCAACAACAAAACATAATGGAGACATTTGCAGTTAGATGGGTACATAAAAAGATAAAATACCTGAATAGAAACCAACAAAAAGAACTTAAAGGCAAACTTGTGTATACAGATAGGGATACCAATATTATAAACATGTTTATTACCATTTTTATTAGACAAGTTCATTCTATAGTTCATTATGGACAACAGTAGTGAGAAATGTTCGGTTTTTTTGTTTTTTATTTTTGTATTTTTCCCATTATCATTTAGTCCCCTTATATGCTCTTCCCCTCTGCAATCACCATGTTGTTGTCCATGTCCATGAGTCCTTTTTTTTTTTCTTTTTGGTCAATTCCTCCATCTCCTAACCACTCTTTCCTCTTGGTTGCCATCCTGTTCTCCATCTGTGAGCCTGTTTCCATTTTCCTTGTTCATTCGACTCCAGTAATGAGTGAAATTATATGGTATTGTCTTTCTCTGACTGGCTTATTTCACTGAGCCTAATGTTCTCCAGGTCCATCCATATTGTCCCAAAGGGTAAAATTTTCTTCTTTTTTTATAGCCAAAGAGTATTCCACTGTGTAAATGCCCCATAGTTGTTTTATCCACTTATCCAATGATGGACACTTGGGCTGCTTCCATATTTGGCAATTGTAAATAACAGTGTAATTGACATAAGGGTGCTTATGTTCTTCCAAATTTAGTGTTTTCTGTTCCTTCAGATATATTCCCAGAAGTGGGGTTGCTGGTAGAAAAAGCAATCCATTTTTAAATTTCAGGTAACTTCATACTGCTTTCCACAGTGGTCGCACCCATCTGGATTTCCACCAACAGTGCAGAGGGTTCCCCTTTCTCCCCATCCTCACCAGCACTTATTGTTTGTTGATTTATTGATGATAGCCATTCTAACGGTGTGAGATAACATCTCACTGTGGTTTTAACTTGCATTTCTCTGATAATTAGTGACATTGAACGTCTTTTCATGTTTATCATCCATCTGTATGTCTTCTTTGGAGTATTGTCTATTCAGTTTCTTGGGCCATTTTTTTATTGGATTGTGTTTGTTTGTTTGTTTGCTTGTTTGTTTGTTTTTGGTGTCACATTTATAGTTCTTAATACATTTTGGATATTAATCCCTTATCAAATGTATAGGCAAATTTATTCTCCCATTCAATGGGCTGTCTTTCTATTTTATGGATCATTTATTTTACTGTGCAAAAACTTTTTAGTTTGATGTAGTCCAATTTGTTTATTTTTTTTGGTTCTCCTTGCCTGGGGAAATATATTAAATGAAATATTGCTGTGAGCAATGTTCTGAATTTTGCTGTCTATGTTTTCTTCTATGCTTTTTATGGCTTCAGGTCTAATACTGAAGTCTTTAATTCATTTGAATTTATTCTTGTGTGTGGTGTAAGAAGGTGGTCTGGTTTCATTTTTCTGCACTCATCTGTTCAAGTTTCCCAACACCATTTATTTAATAAACTATCTTTAACCCATAGTATGTGCTTGCTTTCTCTGTCAAATATTAATCGACTATAAAGGTGTGGGCTTATTTCTGGGTTCTCTTCTGTTCTATTCATCTATGCATCTGTTTTTATGCCAGTATCATGCTGTTCTGATTATTATGGCCTTATACTATAGTTTCATTATGATTCCTCCAACTTGTTCTTCTTTCTTAAGATCGCTGTTGCTACGTGGAGCCTTTTGTGGTTCCATATAAATTTTTGAAATATTTGTATTAGTTCTGTGAAATACATCATAGGAATCCTGATAGGAATTGTGTTGAATGCATAGATTGCTTTGGATAGTATGGACATTTTAATGATGTTAATTCTTTCTATCCATGAATAGGATCTGTGCTTCCACTTCTTTACATCTTCTATTTCCTTTTTCAGTGTCATAATTTTATGAGTACAGGTCTTTTACATCTTTGACTAGGTTAATTCCTAAGTGTTTTATGCTTTTTGTAACAATTGTGAAAGGAATTATTTTCTTAATTTCCCTTTCTGTTAGTTCATTATTGGCATATACAAATGCAACTGATTTCTGGATATTAATTTTGTATCCTGCTATTTTTCTGAAATGAATTACCAGGTCTAGTAGTTTCTTGAGAGAAATATATTTTTAAAGATAGGGGGATATTTTCTTCATTTTATGAGAGGGTTTTTATCCTAGAAGTTATAAAAACTTTTCTACTGTTGTTCAAGTACAGTTGTCTCCATTTTGCCCCCACCACTCTCCACCTTCCACCCTCCATCCTACCCACTTTGGCTTTTTCCATGAATCCTTTACACATTGTTGTTGATGGTCCTTCCTCTATTCCTTTCCCATTATTCCCTCCCCACATCTTTCTAGTTATTGTTAGTTTATTCTTTATTTTAATGTCTCTATTTTGCTTGCTTGTTTGTTTTGCTAATTAGGGTCCACTTATAGGTGAGATTACACAAAATTTGTCTTTTATCTTCCAGCTTATTTCACTGATCATAACACTCTCCAGTACCATCCATGCTGTCGCAGGAGGTAGGAGCTCCTTCGTTCTTTCAGCTGTGTAGTATTCCATTGTGTAAATGTATCACATTTTTTTTATCCACTCATTCACTGATGGGAACTTAGGTTGCTTTCAGCACTTGACTATTGTAAATTGTGCTACTATGAACATTGGGGTGCATAGGCTCTTTTGAATTGGTGTTTCAGTATTCTTCAAATACTGAAACAAATTTGTCAAAAGGGAGATCCAATTTTAGTTTTCTGAGGAAATTCCATACTGTTTTCCACAGTGGCTGCACCTGTCTGCATTCCCACCAACAGTGCACTAGGGTTCCCTTTTCTCCACAACCTCACCAGCACTTACTGTTTGTTGATTAATTTATGATGGCCATTCTGACCTGTGTGAAGTGGTATCTCAGTGTGGTTTTAATTTGCATCTCTCTGATGGCTAGTATTGACAAGTATTCTTCCATATGTCTATGGGCCTTCTGTAAGTTCTCCTTGGAGAAGTGTCTGTTCAAGTTCTTTGCTCATTTTTAAATTGGGTTGTCTTGCTGGTTTAGAGTCATGTGAGTTCTTTATATATTTTGAAGATCAAATCCTTGTCTGAGTTATCATTTGCAAACATATTTTTCCATATGGTTGGTTCCCTTTTCATTTTGCTGGTGTTTTCTTTAGCCGTGCAGAAGCTTTTTATTTTTATGAGGTTCCACTTGTTTATTCTATCTTTTATGTCTCCTACTCTAGGGGACATGTCAGTGAAAATATTGCTACATGGAATACCTGAAATTCTTCCTGCCTATGTTCTCCTCTAGGACTTCTGTGTTGTCACAACTTATATTTAAGTCTTTTATCCACCTTGAATTTATTTTTGTGTATGGTTTAAGTGGGTGATTGAGTTTCATTTTATGGTATGTAGCTGTCCAGAGCTTCCAATGCCATTGGTTAAATAGGCTATTTTTACTCCACTTTATGCGTCTGCCCCCTTAGCTGAATATTAATTGACTATAGAGACTTGGGTTTATTTCTGGCCTCTCTATTCTGTTCCATTTGTCTGTGTGTCTGTTTTTTATGCCAGTACCAGGCTGTTTGGATTACAGTGGCCTTGTAATATAGTTTGATATCAGGTATTGTGATCCCTCTTACTTTGTTCTTCTTTCTCAAAATTGCTGTGGCTATTCAGGGTCATTTATTGTTCCTATAGATTTTTGAAATGTTTGTTCTATATCTGTGAAACATGTCATTGGTATTTTAATAGGGATTGTGTTGAATCTATAAATCGCTTTGGTTAATAAGGACATTCTGATGATGTTCATTCTTCCAATCTATGAGCACAATATATGTTTCCATTTATTTGTGTCTTCCTTAATTTCTTTCTTTAGCATTGTGTAGTTTTCTGAGTATAAGTCTTTTACCTCCTTGGTAAGGTTTGTTCCCAGGCACTTTGTTTTTCTTGTTGCTATAGCCAATATTTTTTTCCTGATTTCTATTTCTGATATTTTATTGTTAGTGTACAAAAATGCCTTTGATTTCTGAATATTGACTTTGAATCCTGCTGTTTTGTCAAATTCACTTATTAGGTCAAGTAGTTTTTTGGTGCAGTCTTTAGGGTTTTCTATGTGCACTATCATGTCACCTGTGAACAGTGACATTTTTACTTCCTCCTTTCCAATTTGGATGTTTCTTTATTTTTTATCTCATCTGATCATTGTGGCTAGGACTTCCAATACTATGTTGAATAGAAATGTTGAAAGTGAACATCTTTGTCTTGTTCCAGATCTTATTGGGAAAGCTTTGCTTTTGCTCATTGAGTAGGATGTTGGCTGTAGGTTTCTCACATATGACCTTTATTATTATGTTGAGGTATGCTCCTTCTACTTCCACTTTCCTGATTGTTTTTGTCATAAATAGGTGCTGTATCTTATCAAATGCCTTTTCCACATCTATTGATATGATTATGTGACTTTTGTCTTTCATTTTGTTTATGTGATGTATTACACTTATTAATTTGCAAATATTGTACTATCCTTTCATCCCTGGGATAAATCCCACTTGGTCATGGTGTATGATATTTTTAACATATTGCTGGATGAGGCTTGCCAATATTTTGTTGATGATATTAGTATCTATGTTCATCAGCAATACTGGCCTGAAGTTTTCTTTCTTTGTTGTGTCTTTTTTCTGATTTTGAAATTAGGATGATGATGGTTTTGTAAAAAGTTTGGGAGTCTTTCTTCTTCTTGGATTTTTTTTTTTGAATGGTCTGAGAATAATAGAAGTTAGATCTTCCTGAAATGTTTTGTGAAAATCTACTGTGACACCATCCAGTCCAGGCCTTTTGTGTGTCAGGAGTTTTTTGATTATTGCTTTGATTTCATCAGCTGTTATCAGTCTGTTCAGACTTTCTACTTCTTCTTTATTCAGCTTTGGGGGATTATATTCCTCTAGAAATTTGTCCATTTTTCCCTGGTTTACAATTTTTTTGGAATATGTTATTTGTAATAATTTCTTAAAATTCTTTCTATATCTGTGGTATTAGTTGTAATTTCTCTTCTTTCATTTTGGATTGTGTTTATTTGGGTCCTCTCTCTTTTATTCTTGATGAATCTGCTTAAAGACTTATCAAGTTTGTTCATTTTCCCAAAGAATTGGATTTATTGTTCCTTTGGATTGTTCTTTTAGTCTCTATGTCCTTTAATTCTGCTCTAATCTTGGTTATTTCCTTACTTTTACTCACTCCAGGCTTTGTTTGTTGTTGTTCCTTCAGTTCTTGTAGATGTAGGGTTAGGTTTATTTGAAATGTTTCTACCTTTTTTAGATAGGCATGTATCACTGTGAACTTCTCCCTCAGGACTGCTTTTGCTGTGTCTTATAAGTTTTGGACTGTTGTGTGTTTATTTTCATTTGTTTCGAGAAACTTTTTTATTTGTTTTTTGATCTCATTATTAGCCCGTTCATTGTTTAACAGCATGCTATTTAATCTCCATGAATTTGAATGTTTCTGAGTTTTTTCCTGGAGACTGGAGTTTAGTTTCAGGCCTTTGTGGTCCAAGAAAATGTTTCATATAATTTCAATTTTCTTGAATTTGTTGAGACTTTTTTGTGTCTTATTATGTGAACTATCTTTGAACATATCCATGTGAATTTGAAAAGAATATGTATTTTGCCTCTTTGGGATGAAAGTCTCTCTCTCTATATATATATATCAGTTAAGTACATCTGATCTAGGGCATTGTTCAATTTCACAATATGCTTGTTGACATTTTGTTTGGAAGATCTATTCATTTTTGACAGTGGGGTGTTAAAATCCCCTAGTATAAGTGTGTTGCTGTCTATATCTTTCTTGAAGTCCTCCAAAATGTTCCTTATATATTTGGGTGCTCCTGTGTTGGGTGCATATATGTTTATAATGTTTATGTCTTCCGGATGGATTCTTCCCCTGAGTATTATGAAGTGTCCTTTAGTATCGCTTTTCAGGGCTTTTGTTTTGAAGTCTATTTTTTCTGATATAAGTATTGCTACCCCAGCTTTTTTTCCCTGTCTACTTTCTTGGAATACTTTTCCCAATCCCTCACTTTCAGTCTGTGTAGGTGTTTGTTTCCTGAGGTGGGTCTCTTATAGGCAGCATATGTGTGGGTCATGTTTTCCTACCCATTCAGCTACCATATGTCTTTTGATTAGAGCACTTAATCCATTCACATTTAAGGTTATTATTGACAGGTACTTATTAATTTTTCCCCCTTTGTACCTGTGTTCCCCTCTCTCTCACTCTTTCCCTTTCTATTCTTATAGCAGTCCTATTAGCATATCTTGTGGAGCTGGTTTGGTGGAGGTGTATTCTTTCAGCCTTCTTTTGTCTGGGAAACTCCTTATTTCACCTTTCATTTTAATTGAGGGCCTTGATGGGTAGAGTAGTCTTGGTTTTAGGCCTTTGCTTCTCATTACTTGGAATATTTCTTGTCATTCCTTTCTGGCTTGTAGTATTTCTGTTGAGAAATCAGCTGCTAGCCCTATCCAAGCTCCTTTGTATGTTACTTCCTGTTTTTCCCTTACTTCTTTTAAGATTCTCTCTTTGTCTTTAAAACTTGGCATTTTGAAGTTATTAAAAACATTTTAAACAACAATTATTAAGAGTGTGGTGCTAGGCATTGAACAGGTAACCCAATAGGTGAGTCTATAAAAGCAATCCCTAGAGCCAAATATATATTCACTAAGTGACTGAGTTGACATGGCATCAGTAAAGAAGATATGGATTTTTTCAGTAAATATTTTTATGTAACTAGTAGTTTTCTGGGAAATAAAGTAAGATGTATACTACCCCTTTACACACAAAAAAATTTACTTTGATAAAAATTATAAATACACACACGAAACCATAATACCCATAAAAGTACTAAAAGAAAGTATGAGAATATGTTTATATGCAGAATAGTAAAAGCTTATCTTAGCAAAAAATAAAACCTAGTAATCATAAGCAAACATACATAAATTTTATCACTTCAAATACAAAATATTTTAGTATAATAAAATCAAACAAAATACCTACAAACTATCTGGGAAATTTTTCACATAAATATGATACATAATGGGCTAATTTCTTTAATAAATGCAGAATTTTCACAAATCAAGAAAAATATCAGCAATCCAGCAGGAAAAAAAGAGAAAAAGACATCCAGTGTCATGATATAAAAATAACAAAGAAAATATAAATTATAGTAAATACATGAAAAGTCACTAAAACCCACTCCTGATAAGAGATATCAAAATCACATGATGCCAGTTTTCATCAACACAGTTGATAAGCACAAAAATTGCAAACATACTGTGCTGGCCAGAATATGGGGAGACAAGCACTTTGATGCATTATAGGTGAGAGGATAAATTCATCTTTTGTGAATAGCAATATGGCAAGAGGTATCACAATTTTAAATGTATGTACCCTCAACCAACCTTGTCACTTTAAGAGATCTATTCTAATAAGTTTATCTTGCATACATGTGCAGGCAGACAGGTGTGTCCACTGAACATTGTTTGCAATAGCAAAAGATTGAAAATAATTTAAATTTCTATTAAGAGAAATTCATGTTCCATAAATACTACACTGCCCTTAATATAATTTCCAAAAATAGTTTTTTTCAAAAAACAAGATGGGAGAGCTGGATAGCTATATGCAAAAAAAAAAAAAAAAAAATGAAACTCAAGCACCAACTTACACCATACACCAAAATAAATTCAAGGTGGATAAAAAAATTTCAGTATAAGTTGTGACACCATTAAAGTCCTAGAGAACATTGGCAGGAAAATATCAGATATTTCATGCAGCAGTATTTTTACTGATATGTCCCCTAGAGCAAAGGACATAAAAGAAAGAATGAACAAATGGGATCTCATCAAAATAAAAAACTTCTGCATGGCTAAAGAAAACAGTATTAAAATAAAAAGAGACCAGCAATATGGGAAAACATATTTGCTAATAATTCCTCGGATAAGGGTTTAATCTCCAAAATATATAAAGAACTCATAGTACTCCAGTCCAAGAAGGCAAGCAACCCAATTAAAAAATGGGCAAAGGCCTTGAGCAGACACTTCTCTAAGGAAGACATACAGAGGACCCACAGACATGTGAAAGGATGCTCAGTATTGCTAGCTATCAGAGAGATGCAAATTAAAACCACAATGAGATACCACCTCACACTATTAAAACTGTGCATCGTAAATAAAGCAACAAACAACAATTATTGGAGAAGATGTGGAGAAAAGGGAACCTTAGTTCACTGTTGGTGGGATTGTAGACTGGTGCAACCACTATGGATAACAGTGTGGAATTTTCTCAGAAAACAAAAAATGGATCTCCCTTTTGACTCAGCAATTTCATTGCTAGGAGTATATACTAAGAATCATGACATACCAATCCAAAAGACCCTGTGCACTCAATGTTCATAGCAGCACAATTTACAATAGCCAAGTATTAGAAGCAACCTAGGTGCCCATCTGTAAATGAATGGATCAAAAAGCTGTGGTCCATTTACACAATGGAATTCTACGCAGCAGAAAGAAAGAAGGAGCTCCTACCCTTGGGACAGCATGGATGGAACTGGAAAGCATTATGCTGAGTGAAATAAGCCAGGTGGTAAAAGACAAATACCATATGATCTCACCTTTAACAGGAACCTAAACAACAAAACAAATGAGCAAAATATAACCAAAGACACTGAAATTGAGAGCAGGGTAACTGACCAGAGGGGAGGGAATTTAAGGTGAAAAGAGTGAAAGATTTGCAGGAGCAATTACAGAGAAAACATGGAGAATAAGGGAGGAGGGTGGAAGCGGGAGGAAGGTGGGGAGGGTTGGGGGAAAGAGGAAGAAAGCTATACTTGAACAATTTTTTAAAATGTGAAAAAAATAAATAAAACAAAATGCATAACATTTATATAATTTACTAATTATTGTGAAAAGTATATATGTATGCATACATATACATGTAGACCATATGTGCACATATATGTATGTATATGTGTATGTTTGTGTGTGTGTACACATATATCTTTAGAAGATTATACAGCAATAGCTACTAGTTGTGACCAATTTTTCCTGGGGAGGCTACCAATAAGTAGGAAGTGACACTAAAAGGGTCACTTGATATTTGTATTTCTCTGCATGCTTGTACCATTGAATTTTTATTATGTGCATATATTAATTATTCAAAAACAGTTTAGGGAGCTAAAAATTAAATTCCTGAAACAGTTGGAAACCTGGAGGGACGGAATCAGAGGCACTAGAGATTCCTCTCACCAAGGTCAGTCTGATGGCCAAGGCTTACTTTTGCATAATGACCCTGTGTATTTCCTGGAAACAGCACCACCAAGGAATCAAGATGGGAAATACTGAGAACTTGGAATCTGGTATAAAACATATAGTATTTTTTCCATTTTTAAAATATTTATTGTTTAAATTAATTTTTTGCTTTTATTTTTGATGTATATTTTTAATGATTAACTTCCCTTAGTGAGCATGGTGGGAAGTCTAAGAAGTTTAAATTAATGCTCAGCTTTGTCTAAGGACCACGATTACCTTCACTGCAAGAACCATTTATAACACCAGTGAAACTACAGAAGAACAGAAAGTGTTAATTCTAAAAATTATATATATATGGCTCTTGTGTGCTGGAATAATGGGGGGAGGTCTTGCGGGAAGACACGAAATCAGCAGAAATTATGAAAGGTCACTTCCAATGCTCATATCAGCATGAGTAGGAGCTTGGAGGGAATAATTTGGCTTGGCACTTATGGAGAGCAATGAAAAAGTGTTTCGAGTTATGCAAATATTGTGAACAATTGTAAAATGTGCTTGGACCTCTAAATTCAAGCACAGTATATTCTAAAATGATACATCAAGAAGGTCTGAGGGAATGTAGAATATACTAAAAAATGGCAACTACAATTACTGCTACTTCAATAGAATATATAAATGTATAAAGTAAGTTAGATGATTGTCTATCTAAAAACTACAACATAATGGTTGTGAATGTCACTTCTGAAATCAAACCAGGACTCAGATCCTGACTCCTGGCTGCTGGCTCCGTCCCTCAGTACTGCCTTAATCTTGGGCAAATTACATCAGCGGCTTGACCCTTTCCCCCACAGTTAAATGGAAATAATAATAATAGTTACCTGATAAACCTTGTTGAGGTGATTTAGTAAAGCAATATATGTGAAAACAAATCTGTGTTTATTATATAATTGACCCTCCATAATTGTTGCCAATAGAGTGTGATAGGCTCTGAATTCAAACTGCTTAGGTTCAATTACTGGCTCCAACACTTAATAAGCTGAGACAATGAACACTTTACCTCACCAGTCTGTGCCTTATTCCTTCTCTCTCTAAAAAGTGGGATAATAATAGTGATCTACTGTGTTTTTTCTGTTCTGCTTAACAAGTTACCTCAAATTTTGACATTTAAAACAACACCAATTTGCCCTGGCTGGTGTGACTCAGTGAATTGAGTGCCAACCTGAGAGCCAAAGGGTAGCTGGTTCGATTTCTAGTCAGGGCACATGCTTGGGTTGCTGGCAGGTCCCCGGTTGGGGGCATGTGAGAAGCAACCACACATTGATGTCTCACTCCTTGTCTTCCTCCCTCCCTCTCTGTCTAAAAATAAATAAATAAAATCTAAAAAACAAAAAACAAAACTCACAGTTGTGTCTGGCTAGATTTTCTGCTTTGCATCACACAAGGCTGAAATCCAAATTTTAATTCAGGAATATTTTAGATATTAAAGAAAATTTTGGATTAAATCCTTTTGGAAAAGTTTCTTAAACACAGGATCTTTCAAAGTTTTATTATGTTAACATTCAGCATGAGTCTTTATGATATGCAATGTTAACCAGATTATTTGACCCAGGAAATTTTTGTTTTTTCCCAGAAACTATTAATATCTTGGGGACAGTAAGCCTGTAGAAAATGTTTTGGAAAGTGCTGTCTTCAAGTGATGTATAGATTCATTTTTAGCACTTTAAGCACATATAAACTGGAGCAGCTATAAACTGTAGGCTGGATCATATATGATAGGTAAAAGTCCCTTAGCATTTTATGTGCGGCAGAAGATCCGTAACAGAATATCATTCTTTCATATTTTCTTCTTTTGTAAATAAATCTCTTCCCTTTGGTCTTCTAACATTTCTCATATTCCACTTCTGAAGAGGCTATATATGAATTTAGTAAGTGAAGGGAGTACTATAAAAGCAAATTAGATACAGTGCTTGTAACTTTCAAAATGAAGGGCTTATTGGTACCTGTTCATTATCAGGAAGTGGTGGGGCGAGGAGTAACTAAGCCTAGGGAGCTATAGACCTGAGGCTATGTATCAGATTTAGATGGTAAATGGGGCTTGTGGAAGTAGAAGTATTAAACTGGCAACATGTTTTACAAGTCATCTACCAGTTAATATAAGATGGCATTTATAGTCATAACTCCAGGTATTTGGTCACAGAATATGCATTTTAAAGTAGTTTTATGTTCTCCTGAAGTTCTTTTATTTTAAGGTTTTAAATTAAAAAAGAAAAAAATAGTAGCATACACTGACTGGTATCAAAAATTATTTAACTTTCTAACACGTTTATTAAGGTCATATGTTATCATAAAAATTGAAATAAACAGGGAATTAAATAGGAAAACAATATCTCACCAAAGAGACATAGGTTTTTTGATATAACATTTTTGAAATTTAGGGCTGTCTTTTGGAAATAACACTAATACCTACCATGTCATTTCATTAAGAAGGAAGAAGTACCTTATGGTAGACATGCTACAACACAACCAGAAAGCACACTTTCAAAATTAAGTAATAATGATGTGGCAGAAAGTTGGAGCTTAATTGTTTAAAACTTGTTTGCTACAGCTTAGGCCAGTGATGCCTTATTCTAACACCAGTTGTTTTGAGGATGAAAATAGATAGCAAATAAATCATTCGTTCTCTTTTTCTTAGCAAAGTCGTTTTTTAAACTCTTTTTTCCCCATCCAGTTCCTTAAGTGGGTGAAAAAAGTGAAGGGATTGATAAGTACAGATTGGTAGTTACAAAGCACTCATGGGAATGCAAAGTGCAGCATAGGAAATACAGTCAATAATACTGTAATTATGTGTGTGCCAGTTGGGTACTGGAAATTCCAGGTGGAACACTTTGTAAAGTACAAAGTATGTTTGTCTAACCAATATGCTGTACATCTGAAATCAATATAAATAACATTAAATGTAAACTGTAATTGAAAACATTAAAAAATTGAAAAAATCTATTAGCAGAAAAAAACTATTCTTTCACACTCCCAGTAAACATGAGATCAGAACAAACCTTGTTTCAAATAATTTTTGTTGATGTTTTTTGTTTGCCTGTGGTGTAATGCCTTAACTCCCCCATAGCAATATAAAGTATTACTTTTCCATCAGTCTTGCATCCTTGATTCCACCTCAAATTCCAAAAAGAAGGTAAAAATTAAAGTTTAAGTAACTCAAGGAGGCAAAAGGAGATGAAGTTTCATGGCCCAATGTCTTGTTATCCTTTTCTTAGTACATTCTCCTTTCACGTTGTGCCTTCAAGAATGTCTTCTTCAGTTTTTCCGTGTCTTTGTTTCTGTCCCTCTTTCTACCACTCTCTCTATGAGGGGAGGGGGGAAATCCTGAGTTTCATTTTGGTACCTGCAACTGCTGGAATGGAATCCATGTACACTAAGCAATCATTCTAACAAGAAAGAGAAGAGAGCACTATTGTAAGCCATGAGCTGTATTTTGGTTCAACCACTTTCACCGCAAAAACCAGCCCGTTTTTTTGGTGGGTAGCAGGGTAATTTGATCCACTTTGGTGATGCTTTAGGAATCTGTCATTGCCTTCTGTTTTCTTGCACTGTCCCCAAATTCGCTGCAGTATTTCTCATTTGAAACAGATGTCCTGCTTAACAAGACGCATGTCTCCTATTCCCTTGCCCTAAGCCTTCATCTTTTTGCCCCTGAGAAGAGATGAGCCCACCACCCTCTGTTCCAGCCCCAGAACTAACAAAAGTGCAGACAAAAGTAGAGCAGCCCTGTCTTGTATGATTACAGTCAGGCTGCTGAATAGGTTGCGTCTCCTGAGAATTCAGGACAACTCACTTTGCAGGGTTCTGTCTCTTGCAGTTTCGTGTCCCAGGAGCCACTTTTCAAAATCTCTTAACTTCTTTTCCTGGCTGTATTGGGAACTGGGCTTCAGGGGAATTCTTAACATAGTCCATCATAACGTCGACGCTGGAAACCAAGGGAAATCTCAGACAACAGGCGTCTCTGTCATGCGTGGAAAAGGTACAAGAAACGTAGGAATGTAGGAACTTCAGAGGCAGTAGCAGGTGCCAGGGTGTGGCTGCAGTTGTCTCCCCTTTCTCTTCCAGCAGAAGGAGCCACCTGAGAGAGAGAGAGAGTGAGAGAGAGAGAGAGAGAGAATAAAAGGGAGGACTGGGGGCGGGTGGCGCCAGGGGAGCGCGCCTGGGAGGCTCAAGCTCACACGCACGCCGCCTCTGTTTGTACACAGTGCGCTCCCGGCTGCAGGCTCGCCTGCTCCACGCCCGCTCACGCTTCATTGTTCTCCAAGTCAGGAGCCCCGCAGCCACAAGGCTAGAGCGGCGCTAACAGCGCCGGCTGAGCGCACAGTGTCCGCCAGCGAGGGTGACCGGGACCGCTCGCGAGCCCGCGCCTCGCCCCGCCCGCTGCGCTCAGCCGGGACCCACCCGCAGCGGAGGCTGAGCCAGGCAGCTCCCCAAAGCTCGCCCACCTTTTTGCGCCAGAACGCAGGCAAAAGGAGAAGAGAAATTCCTCTCTTTGGTCACCCACTCTTTCTCGCCCTCTCCAAGAATTTGTTTAAGGAAGCGCTTCGGCGAGAAGACATCTTCCTGAATTCACGGTCAGGGGCGGGGTTGCCGGCGACCTGCGGTGCTGCCTCCCCGACACTGCCCCCGGCTACGATCCTCGATTAGCTGGAGTCGAGTCTGAGAGAAGGGATCATGAAGAGCTCCGTGGCCGCTGGGCTCTTGGTCGTGCTCAGCCTCGGTGTCCCCCAGTTTTGCAAAGGTGAGGCAGCGAGGGCCGGGCCGCTGGGTGCGGGACACTCGAAAGTCCTCTGAGAAACGCTGTGCACGGGGCTGGCATAGAGGCGGTCCCCAGAGCGGGCTAGGGATGTTGAGTACCGCGGGCGGGCTGCTCGGAGGAGGCGTTCAGAACGGGGTTCCCCGGAAAAGTGCGAGTCAGAGGGAGTGGACGGGGTTGAGCGGGTGGCACCTAAGTGAGAGTGAGGAAAGAGGGGAAAGAGGGGAGGCGGGAGGGAGCCGCGCTCTTTGGCACCAGCGATTCCACGGTTCACTTGGCCATAGGGTGGCCGTGACCGCTTGTACCCTTCCAAGGCAATGCTTGTAAAGCCCGCTACGATCACCGATCCCCGGGCTGGTATTTCCTGCGGGCCAGCTGGGGAAGCGAGGGTTCGGGGGTGGGGGAGCGTCATCTAGTTAAAACGGGATAAAGCTGGAGAGCTGCAGGACCGCAGCTGCCTCTGGGGTGCGGCGCTTTGCCGCGGGGCTGGGCTGAGCAGTTTGCAAACCCAAACCTAACGCTCGGAGTTTGGGCAGAGGGTGAGATGGAGAAACGGTCTGACCAGTCAGTTCGGCTTTCTTCCGCCTCTCCCTCCAAGAAGGCAGCATGATGGATTACCCTAGAATTGGCCTCTTCTCTAATGGTAGGGGTCTCGAGCTTTGCTCAGCCCTCCCTTCCGTGCAAGCTGAACTCTTGAAAATAGAAAATCTTTCGGTGCAACCCTTGCTCCCCCACCTAAGAGCAGAAAAGTTGTAAGAGCTGGTCTGGTGGTGCTTTCCATGACTTGTGTGAAATAAACCATACTGTTAAAAAAAAGGAAAAAACAGAGGACTTCGACGAACCTCTTGCTGAGTTGTATAGATAGATGACTTCCAGGTCCTTTTCGAGAAGTGGCTTTTCATTGCAAGCCCTGGCCGTGGTCCCGTCACTGCGCCCGTGGAAGCTGAAGTTGGCACAGGAAAAGGGCAGGGGGGGAGCGACAGGGGTTCTGGGAAGGCCGCGAGAGGGGGGTTCTCGTCCCTTCTACACTCACAGATGCCGGTGGCCCCTTCTAAGGGGCTCCTCAGGCTGCTTCATGGAGAGAGCTGAGCGCACTACAGGGTTTAAAATTCCGTGCCTCTAAAAATGGATAGTTGGATTAAAAATGTGTTGACTAGAATCCATTTGAGGTTAGATACTGCATAAATATTCTGCACCATCCATCCATTTGTTTCACAGGAAAATTGTGTACTCTTGGTCTACTCTTCACCCAGGAAGCCCGGCGTTCCTAGCCACACGCCCTTGCTGCCCTGCCTGTAGTGATCTGTGTGGCCTTTCCTTTCCTCGCCCGCCACTCTTCCCCAGAATGAGGACGTTATCCCCAGCGTGGGTGTAGGGTGTGCTTCCCCAGCGCTTACAAAGTGCCCTTCCAGTGATCAGGCAGAGGCAGCCCCTCCACTGAAGGTTACAGAATGGTAATGGCTCTGTAGTTGCTCGGCCGGGTACCCCCAGCGATAATGCTCCCACCACCGATATTTTCCCTTTCTCTTATTTCCGGAATGAATTTCATTTGCACTTTGATCCCTCAGCTGGAAGGGGAAGGGGAAAAACTGCAGTCACTTCTCTCCTCCCTTCCCTGCCTCCCTTCACGAAAACACACACACTCACCCACACCTACACCATGCCACTGCCACCATCTGTCCCGCTCTGAGGAGGGTGGCAGAGGTGGGAGAGAAGGAGCTTTTAGTGTGTGTGTGTGGCCGCTCTATGCTTGCTTGGTCTGGTTACTGTAGCCTGGGTCGCGATGGGTCCCAGCTCGCTGCAGCCCGAAGCTCTGCCTCCTCAGGATAACCACGCTTAGGGCACAGCTTACTCCTTTAGACAAACCTACCGTGGTAAGGTTGCCTGGCTTCCCATTCAGGCTCACAGACAATGCTCCCGGCAGCTGTGTACTGCATATTCTTTAGTAGCTTTCTCCTTTTTCAGCCAGGCTGTGGTGAGAGGGAAAGAGGGCTTAAAGAAGAAACAGCATTTTCCATGATCAATTTATGTTACATTTGCACCTTCCTACTTTATTCTCCCTCAGCCCTGCAGAAGGCAGAATGCAGCTTGCATGACAGCTCCAAACAATTAAACTTTGAGCAAAGTTATTGAAGCCAGTGTTAACACTTAGAATTTCTCTGTACCCTTTCCCTTCCACCTCCACACACAGAATTTGTCCAATGCATGCATACTTTTTAGAAATTGGAGTCCCCCTGTGTGGGTTGTAATTTTTGTTCATTAAAGCATGGGATTCGATAAGGACATGTAATTCCTTTTATTAGTCGTTTTTATTTTAAAATTAAACCAATGGATCAGTCAGACTGAATATTTTATTAACTCTTAAATTATTCATCATTATGGGCTGCTCTAAAAAATCCAATAACATGCATACAGTTGCAACAAGCACGTGACATATTATGCAATCTGTCCCTGTGCCTGCAGCTTGTGCCTAAAGTCTTTAAGCAAATGGCTCTGTCTAAAAATGTCTAGACACGTCCTAAATACTATGAATCATTGCCCTTTGTGTTTTTTAAGTCAATGGCACTTTTTTAGTTAATTGGACATGACCATAAATTAGTTCCTGAATAATCTCACTGGGAATAAAAACACCATGCTTCTATGATTAGTATAGGAATATTTATGCTAAAATAACAGGTATTTTATGTTTAAAAAATTATTATACATTAGTGTCTTCATTACCTGTTTTACACAGTCATTATTTTCAGACCTTAAAAATAAGTGCTAACGTCACATTCCTGGTGAAACATTTAAAAATTTTGAGATGTTGAATTAAAAGTAATAATTTAGGGAAAATAAAATATCCAGCTGTGGCTGTTTGACACTAATGCACAATCTCGGCCGTGTCACACAGTGTCATGGTGCAACATATGTCTTTTCCCCTTCTGGTCATGAATATTTTTCCTAATTATTCTTGAAATACTTCCTTACAATTGAATGTACTTTTTACATTTGGATGATTTTGAGAAAACATTTCCAATAACACAACTTAATACTTAAGGAGTTGAAATGGTCTGTTCTTCCCTCTATGGTCTTGAAGTAACAAAGATCTTTGAAACCAAGTAAATCTGTACCACTTCTAAACTCTTCTCTAAATTTAAACTCTTTGTATTTTGCTCAGATATCTTAAGATCATTATTCGTTAAAACGTGTTCAGGATTAAGGTATTTTTAATAAATAGTTAATAAAATTTACTATTCTTGCCAGACACATGTGATTTTTCCTTCTTACAACATTGTGCCAGTATAGAGTAAAGAGGTAAAGTGTACATGACTGCAGTAAAATAGTTTGGTTACTCACAGCCATTACAAAATGGTTGGCAGCTTCAAGACTCTGAACTTATAGCCCAGACTCCTAATTTCACTGATATTAATTAAGATAAAAGTTTTAATTAGATTATTTATTTTTAAAACTTTGTATCTTTTACAGGATTTTGAATAAGGGGATGGACTTTATATGTTATCATTAGTGTGCAGTTTAAAAGCTTGCTAGATTTAAGAGTACCTAAAGCCCAAGAAACCAATTCTGATATTTGCTGTTTACTGAACACACTTGCAGGTGCAATAGTGCTGAGTCTGATTTACAGGGTAATGGGTTCATTATATTCTTGCCAAAATAAATAAGCAATAAAGACACAAAAAACCATGCAGGCTTCAAAACTCAGTTCAAGCCAGAGTAAATCAGAATGAGTAGGTACTGAGAAACAAATAGCAAACTTTGAAAATGTATAATTAATGGTATGGCTTCTGTCAGAGCTAATAAATTTGTTCTTTATACATTTGAATTTATTCCCTCAGTAGTTTGCAAACAAACATGTTTTTTGGGGGGAAAAAGTAGAAAATCAAAGCCAAGCCATTCCTATTATTCAGTTCTATTCTGTGTTTTAATGAAGATGTCTAGCGTGGCTTCATTTTAATTTTTGTTTTTAAAATTAATGCTCATGTAATGACTTTAGTATCTGTTGGTTAATCAAAGCAACCATGTATGTCTATACAAAGAGTTGACTGGTTCCATATGGGCTAGTGACAGTTTTCTTGTAGTTATGTGATAATGCTAGAACTTAAGTGCTATAAATACTTAAACTGAGTGAATTACCACTTAATTGTCACTTAAAACACCTTTAAAGAGTCTGATTTAAAAGAGTTGTTGAAAGGAAAAGGGGACTGGAATCAACTCTGCCCTTTCCAGCAGGCGTCAGGATAATCAGTGGATATCTTTTAAAGGAAAGATGGAAAGAGTAAAAGAAGTAAACTTGTAAATGCTAATCTTCAAATCCACATGAAGTGAATTTCTATGCAGCATGAAACTGATATTATTAGTTAGTCTTCAGTGATCCTCTGGAAAAGCGAGGACCCACTGTGTGTTCCGCAGGGTTTTCACATGGGAGCAGTGTTGCTCTCGCTGTCGTGAACAAGCCCATGTGTGGGCTGAACCAGTGTTCCTCAGGGGTCTCCCGAGTGCTTTCAAAGCAAATGCATACAGAAGCATGAGGTGCTTGCAGTAAAACAATTATTAAAATATTTGGCATGCTTTTAAGCTTATTCTACATACCAAGTGTCTGTTTTGTAAAGAGAAATTCTGTGATACTGACTTACATGAACATATGTACATGGACCAACTCCATGTTTATTTACACCTATATGACTAGTAAGAGATGACTGCGTATCTTTTTCTGTCATGATAGTAAAGTGAATGTTTTCTAGAGTTTGCAAGTTTTTAAATAAGTCATGTGCACAAAAAAGATTAAATGACATATTAAAGCTTTAATGCTTATCAAAGCATTATTAATCCTTACTAATCCTTATATATGTGCCTACTGTGTATCAAGCTGTCGGTGACTTGACATCATTTATTTGTTTCTAATTGATCCCTACCTGAGAACGGTTCCTTGCAAAGTAGTTCTGGCATCTGTTCATATAGCCTTTAAAACCAGGTTACAGATTCACCGTCACACTATTTCTACAGAAGTTCCTCTCAGGTTTTTACACATTGCTGACATCATGTTAAACAGTTCCTCTCAGGCTGTATCCAGTGACATCCATTCTGTCAGAGTCCTTCTAAAATAAAAGCTCTTTCTCTCCCTATCCATCTTTTTCCTTTCTCTCCCACTGTACATACATGTTCCCTGGCTTGATTGCATCGAGGGCGTGGCATTCACTATAAAATTCTAAAAAAGGTTGCAAATCCCCCAGACTCCATTTGTGATTTATTTTATTTTGTAGAAAGAAGAAAAGATGACAATGTGAAGCCTCTATTACTAAATCCTGAGGTTTAAAACATAAACAGAAATAAATTGGGATCTGAATTATGGAGCAACTCAGGATTTTACACCTTGATTTGATCATAGAACCTACCTAAATCTATCAGCTGGGCCAATATTTATGTCCACTCTACTTGTAGCCAATTCTCTTCTTGCTTTGACTGTAGCACATAGCTGAGAACCTCGAAGAAAACATCAAAAACTTCTGATCACCTAAAATAGATACTACATTTAAGCCTTAGATCATATAGAAAATCTATTACTCTTGTTTTTTTTTTTAAGTTCCTGGGCTCTCTTTAAATTAGATCCAGAAAGTGAAGGGCACATGAAGTAAAAGGTCAGTTTTAATCAGAGCAATAAAACATGGCGCCATTAGATGAAGAGGAGACTGGAAAAAGTATACGCAAACACAGTGAGAGCTTATAGGGTGAAAACTGGGGAGCAGTTTGGCTAACTAAAGATGAAAGAAAGGCAGCCCTGTGTGAGAAGATATTGTAGTAATTGGTGCCAATATTGGTCTTGCATTATGAACACAGAGTCTGCAGTGTGTTTCATATTTTGCGGTACAAAGGAAGTAAAGTGTATGCATCATTGAGGAGATTTTGTCAAAAATGCGTAAGCTTGAAAACCTGCTTAATGGTGGAGACAGAACTCAGAAGAATTTACCTGTTTGAAAACTTTGTTTTCCCATCATGCCAGAGAAAATGTTCTTATATATGTGTTTATTCATTTTCTCCATCAGTAATGAATCAATGTTTCACAAAACATATTACTCCATTTTGTGGAGCAGTAGACCTCAGAATGCAGATAAAATATCCCACAAATATTTGGTTATATATTAGAAGAAAAGTACTGCTACAGAGTAAGATTTGTGGAATGAAAGTTTTAATAGTGCATGAAGTAGAATGGGGGATTTATGTACAAGAATTTAAGTGAGGGTTTTTTAAATACTAAGGCACTTTTGAATGCGCTTGTTACTATGGAGAACGATTTACTCTATATCTTAGCTTTACTTTTTCTATTTTCTAAAACAGGTCTGTATCAAACTGATGGATCACATTAAATAATTTAATATAGTATAACAGTGCCTAAAAGGGAAGGCTAAGGTTTTAATCTCTACTTAGATGATACTGTGCTTGATTTGAAGGTAATCTCTAAATAGGGTTAAGTCACCATGCTTTCATTAAGGTTTATGCTTGGTATTTGATAAAATCGTTTATTTTGGGAGTGCAAAATAATCTTCTTAAATCTCTTCTTGTACTGCGGTCAGAATAAACATTTATGTTTCACTGATACCCGGATATATGAAGACAGCCTAGGTCAAATATGCTCACGACTTTTAAGCAGAAAAGACTGGAACAGTCCGGTGTACACTGGAGGATATTTGCACTTGACGTAAGTTGGCAAATCTCTCCTGGTGATGGCCAGCAGTCTCCCACCTGCGAGTCTTCTGTCTGTGCTCACATCTCCGATGACCTTCTGTCCTCACATTTTTCTCTCCAAATATGTACTGAACTCCAATTTTATGCACATTATTTCCCCTGTCTGTTTATTCACCCTTTTCTTTCTATTGTTTAACTTTTGTATTGTAAACACAAGCTTTTTTGAAATGTTGTCCAGGGACAAACAAAAAGCACATTCCCATTTAAAATGCTTTAATATTTATATGCCAAGCTTTTGCTTCATGTTTTGTGCTCCCTGCAGAACCAGAGCTTAAGAGCAGTGCCAACCAAAACGAACGCCACAACTGAACAACAACAAAACCCGCGACACTCTATGTATTGAAATGAATGGAGTTACCCCCACTCCAAATCAGTGTTCCTTAGATAGGCACACTCATTTTAAATGTTGTTTTTGCTTTTTTACAATCTGTGTCATAGATGAACCTACTTTGAAAATACCACTCAATGCTCCTGCAAGAGCTTGTTTAATATATACTGTTAATGTATAGGCATGGCATAAGGGACTTTTCATGTACGGGATACGTCATCAATTAAAAGAAAAGCTACCTCTAAGTGATAGATTGCGTTATTAAAGATACAAGGTTCTGACATTTCGCCTTGCTTTAATCTTGACCTGGAACAATTTTTCGGGTACTCGTGTCTTTTTTCCTTTCTTCTCTTTACTTGGGGATTGCCACCGGATCAGTTTGAGTATCTTGCTAGACAAGTAAACAAGAGGCATTCATTCTGCTATCTTTGTAAGTTGATAAGTATAGTATTTACCGAGTGCATGCTATTTTTGTTCCACCATTCTACATACCACCTTTGCTTCTCACAATAGTTCTGAGACAAATATTTTTATTATTTACATATGAATGATAAAATGAAGATACAGAGATGTTAAATAGTTTCCTAAGAGAATGCAAATGCTAAGTGGCTTGTTAGAATTAGAATCCAGTTTAAATAGAATCCTGTTCTCAGAGGAACAGATATAAAGGATACATGGACAACAACTGAGAAGGGTGGAAATGGAAGGGAAGGGGGGAGCACGGTGGGGAGGATGGGATGGGAGTAATAGACAGAAAACTGTACTTAAAAATAATTAAATAAAAGAGAAAAAAAGAAGTAAAAAATAAATAAATAAATAACTAGAACCCTGTTCTTTTAAATACTAGAACGTACTTTGTGACATGTCCTGTATATCATGGAGATATTTTGTTAAAGATTTTTTATTTGTAAAACACATATTATATCTAACTGCTATTTAGCTGGTAGACATTTTGGAAGGGGTAAATTATATTTATTCTCTTGGGAGAATATTTTTAAATTTTTCAAGTTTAAGTTGGTAATGTGTCATGCATTTCCCATTCAGCAATAAAGGTTGGAGTGTACTGTGATCAGAAAGAGTTAATGTGTCTTTCAGAACGATGTTACACTGGTAAGAATAGTGAAGCTGGGAGAGAAAAGAGGGGCACCTAAGAAGTGATTCAAAACACATGACCTTCAAAATCTTCCTATTCAATTTTATTTCAGCGTGATATTTATAATTTGTTTTTGTGTTCTGGGATTCCAATGGAATCCCAATGGAACACTCTACAGTGTTCCATGGTTATTCAATATGATGTGTTAGAGCTTGCTTTCTCTGTAATTTTCAAATACATAATGTAGGACAAAGTGATCTTAAAGGTTAATAAGTTTTTTATTTCTGCTAGTTCAATGAAGGTTTTTAATTTACCTTACATCCCACCCTCATTCAGTTTTACTTCTATGTAATTTATTAAGAAATTTTAGCCAAACAAAAACACCCAAAAATTTCAAACCACATCATCTAGAAAATAATATTTTCTGGTTTAATAATTACTTATCCAAAATATGGTTTATTTTTTCAAAGTAGAATTGGATTTACTTTAATGAAACTTAGACCATTTAATATGAGATCACTTTACTAATATCTTCTATATATCTGTACTCTATGTAATAGTTGAAATGGGCCTCCATATGTTTTATTATATTTATTCCACTAAAATAATAATAATAAAACAATAGTTAAATTTTCTTAGTATTTCCTATCACTATTCTAGGGAATAGAAGCAGAGAAGGCATCCTTAATCTCGCTTAACAGATGAGGTACCTGGGGTTGAAAAAGTCATGCGACCTATGATTCAACAGACCTGTAATTCGAGCAACCAATGACAATTTGAACTTGATGGTCCATGTACTGATTCCAACCTATTTTTTACTCTTTTTCTGTTATAGAACTTTGCTTAAGGGAATTATAGTTGTGTTTTTCTCAGTTCTTGGACTCACAAAACAAGAAAGAAGAGTTGACATGGTGCTACTTGCTTTTTTTGCAAACGATTCTTAACTGCTTTTTAGCCCAACATGAACATTTCCATGCCACCAGCACGTGCATGCTAGACTGTCTTGCGGAGGGAGTTGCTCAGGTAACAGTACTGTATATTCCTCAAACTTTCCATCGCTGCACAGAATCTTCTGTTGCTCTTTCTCTCCTTGCCTATCATTCATTCCCACTGAACCCACTCTTGCCACTGCTCTAACTTTCAGCCCTTATCTCTCTTCTTCCACAACCTGGTCTCTGTGGGCATCCATTTTAAGAGGTATTTGGCCATTTATGAATTTCTCAGCTGCCATGATTTCACCATTTTTGCTTCAAAAAGTCCAAACTAAAGTAGTTGCCAAAGTGCCTTTCCCATTTCCGGAGCTAAGAAAAGTGCAGCGCTGTCAAAAGGGATCTGCTGGAAATCCTGGTGGAGCTGAAAGCTTGAGCTGGGGTCTTTAGGGAATGAACAATAAAGATAGAAAGTGATGGTATGCGGTGTACGATTATGAAGACATTGAAGTGATTCTCCTGTAGCTACAATTACTGATAACTATAAATTTGGGAGTATGACCATGGGAGTAATAGTTGAGGGAGGGTGGAAGACAAGAGCATTAGAAGAAAAAGTCAAGGCAAAAATGGTCAGGTTTGGGAAAAATCATCTATGTGGGTATTGAAATCCCCAAAAATTACACCAGGAGAAATGTTGGAGAGAAGGATAGTGAACCAGGAATGGAAATCTTCAAAGTCTTCAAAGAAGGAGGGAATATGGTGCAGCAATCACAAGATAACTATAACAACAGGGTAGTATGGGGGAATAGAGATATATGGCAAGGAATTTAGCTGTGTGGGACAGTGAATGTTCAGGAAGTCTCACTGAGGAGCAAGAGAGACTCGTGCCCCGTTTCAGGTCTAGAAGCTATGAGGAAAAAAACAACATTCAGCTAAGAGGGCTGCAGGGTAAACAGTGACTCAGAGGAGGCCGAATTCTTTTAGAACATATAATACCTAGTTACGGAAATCGTGCTCTTTCAGTCTTCATCCTACAGCTTTTAACACGTTGAGTTCATTATAGTAACTAGGACTAACACATTTAAGCACATAAAATATGTTTTCATACTCAGCAGCTCTCTTATACCTGAGGGGTTATTTTCTCCACGGACAGATAAAGATAAAGACTGAGAATAGAATAAGTGATCCAACTCGAAAAAAACTAGGTCTTACAGATGCAGGTCCAGGACTACACTCTAGCACAGCTACACAGCAAATCCCCCAACCGTGGGAGGATTCCTTCCACATTTAAAGCTCAGCCAGAGGGCAGGAAGATTTCTGCAGTTGTGCCCTGGCCTACTTTGTCCAGTTCGGATGGGCCTCTATGTATTTTGAGGTCTGCATAGTTTGGGTTACTGGGAATGTCAGTGTCTGGCAGCCTTAAATAACAGTTGGCCATGTTTGGATAACTTGTATAAATGGTTCTTACTGAAAAACAACATTATTAGTAGGGGGTTATTTTTTTTCAGTTGTAACATAATTGTGCAACCTATTACGCAAAGAATTCTTTTCCCTCAAATTTACATGTTTCAAATACTTGTAAAACATGTTTCTTCTTTGGTGTCTGACATGCTAAAGTCATACATATTTTTTTCTTTACTCTGTCCTTGTAAGCCTTTCCTTTCAACATTTTAGTTGTTTCATTTGGAATCTGTCCAAATAGCCTGCATAATTATTCAAGAGGTTTGCCAAAAACGCAACAAAGAAGTCCAGGGATGCATTTCCCTGAAGTAATGCCACACACATTAGTCTGTACCTTTTTGTTTTGAAAATGCATTCTTAATTTTCAATCTATCACTTTGCTAATTACTATTTTCTATCAGAACACCTTTTTCTCAAATAATACTATTATGTCTTTTTGACATACTTTTATTTTGCTTTTGCCTTCATTGGAATCTTACTTTAATTTTTATTCTCTGTTTAGTCTAATGGTTGCCATTATTATATGGCATGTACTCTGTCCACAGAATCTCAGAAACCTAACTTTATTTCCCACAAATTATATTAATATGCTATTTATTGACATTTTAATATCAGGTACATATCTGCTTGTAGTAATGCAATTCACTCATTCCTATTCTTAGGTTTTTAACAATGTCTTTAAGTATTTATTATATTCTTGAAGATATCACTTACCTCTGTTTTTTTCTGTTTCTACATCTATTTCCAATTATCTCTGTCTGTATCTTGCCATTTCTGCCCTTAGCTCCTTTCTCAGTTGAAAGTGCACAGCACCACGGAATTGAATCTCCTGACCCCCTTCTCTGAGTACTAGTGTTTCAGCACACACATGCACACACACCATATGCCCTTTATTCTCTATAACATTACTGTTTTCAAAAATACAGCATTTTTTCAAAAGTCATAGAGCTATGACCACCTCTGTATTAACTTTTTATTTTCTATCCTGTTTCCAAAGTATTGTAAGCTCCACATGGGCAGAACAGACACCTATTTTGTTTCTTAACATGTATTCAACTCCAAACGTGGTGCTCTGCACATGGTAGGTACTCAGTTGGTACCTGTTGACTGATTTATGCATGCATCAGTGAATAAGAACCATGAATGGAACCATGAAGCAACTATGTGGGTATATAAATCTTTCTCTGGTTAAAAATGTGTTCCTTTGATAGATCCATTAACTTATTTAATACCTTCTTATCTACTTGATGCACTGGTGCACTGACATGTGATTTATGGCACAAGTGATACACGTTTAGAAAGCAATAAATACTTTAGTAGTGGCAAACTCTAAGAGCTGACTGGATAAATGACCTAATCGCTTCCACAGCTGTCTAATTTATAAACACTTCAAAGCAAGATTCAAGTTTTACCTTAAATTAACAGATTCAAAAAAATTGTTGTAATTGCATGTGAAAGATAGACAGTAAGCTTTAGACTGTCATCTTATTATCAATGGTTGACAAGAAAAATATGTGCAACAAACTCAAAGCACTTAGTCTTTTTAATTGGCAGGTGGAGGACCTGCAGGTAGCACTTTGATCAGCGAATTTCCCCAAAGCCTTTGTGATCCATCCTGTAAGCAGCACCAGCAATAACTTGCCTCCAACCACAACTTCTTCCCCTCACCCCACTGTGCTGTCACACCTGCTGAATCCGGGTGTAGTTGGCAGAGGGGGGAAGGCAGCCCCTGGGAGCTGTGTCTGCTCAGGAGCCTCTGAAGCAGCGCTGTCCAGAGTTGTTTGTGTAATGACGATGTTTGTGTCGTGGCAAACTACTGTTTATTTCCCTTCTGGCAACTGCACTTCTACCTTTCTTAAATGCCTCAGTGGTTCTAAAACAATTTGTAGGCTTGTGACCCCAGTAATTGTGTGATTTCCACCCTTGCCTAAAAGCTCTGAAAACTGCATGTCATTTTTAAAAAGGTAGATAGAGCAAAGAATTGAGCAGAGTAAAAATTGTGAAATCGACTGATTTTCCACTTTTTATGTGCTAGGAAAGAACCTTTGGGGATTTATTTTGAGGGCCAGTTAATTTCTTATCCTTGTTTTAAAGATTTAATTATTTTTGAATCTGTAAGTGTACACTTGTTGAAGAAAAGTTATAATGGTGACATTTTGGTGTCTCTATTTAGAGACTTGTTTGAATAAATAAGTAGCTCAAAATAACATTTTCACCATAATATGGATCATACCACATAGTTGTATAATTTATTTAGTCAACAACTTTTTAATGAGCAGAGTTAGATGACAAAGGCTGTTTTCTGAGTGTTGGAATTATAGTAGCAAACATAACAGACTTAAGTTCTTTTTCACAGAGAGCTCATGTTCCAATGAAGGGGAACATAAAATAAACAGAGGACATTGGTAGGTTATAAGGAGAGGGTCGGGATTTCAAGAGTGGACTGAACTTTTATGTAGGGTGCTTGGAAGGTCAAGCCTCAGTGTTCAAAAAAATGAAGGAAGTGAGGTACATGTTGTGTGTTGTTCCAAGTTTTATTTGTCTTTATATTGTATTTATTATGTTTGTTATACAGTGTTAAAGCAAATTTACTTTATAAAGTATACTCATATTTTTCTTTACAGTGTGCTTTTGGCACCATATTTGAGTGCCTATAGATTGCCCTTTGTTTATCCCACCAGATGGTGAGCTGTGTGCCCCAACACAAGTGACATCAAGTGTCAGGAAATGAGGCGGGTCTCAAATACTACGTTCTGTGATACAGCTGCCTCCGTTCAGAGGCTTCCGGGGGCACTTCTCTGTTAGTGTGACAGTCGACATAGTTCTAATTATTCTAAATCTGGAATGTGTTCGTGCCATCATGTATAATTATTTAGAAATATATCTGAATATGGTTGCTTATATTTCTGTTAGGATGTTGCATCCATTTTCATAAATGATATTTTGAGCTATCCTTATCAGGCTTAGTATTAGGGAAATCCTAGATGTACATCAGTAATGGGGAAACCCTGTTTCCCGGAACCCTTTAAATATTATAGGAGCTTTCTCTTTCTTGAAGGTAGAAATAACTCACCTAGTAAGCAGTCTGATCTCTTTGTTGGGTACTTTTCTGACTACTAGTTCTAAGATCTTCCTTAATTAATAGGGTACTAATTTGCTAACTATTTTCCATTTCTGATAATTTATAATTTATGATACAATAGGGTACTTTAAGAATATATTATAATTTATCAGCATATATTACATACAGAATTAAAATGTTTGTGAAGAGTTTTATATTCATATAGGACAAAACATATTACAGTAATCTATATACAACATGATACTTACAAAATAAAAAAGTAAACAGAAAACAAGATAAAACTCTCAGGCTCAGGAGTCAGGGTTTTCAGTTTCAACAGATGACTAAACCTAGTTTTCGAAAAAATAAAAAACAAAATGGGGATGACAATAAAAGAGCCTGACTTCTAGTGTTATTGTGGAAATTTAATACAGGTTAAGTACTTAGAACAATGTCTGTGCCCAGAGCGATTATAATTATTCAAAGATACAACCCATGTAATATGCTTCCAGATCCTGGCACTATATAAACCCTCAATAAACATTAGGTATCTTTTTTTCAGTTGTGACTGTGGCTATTAATATAAAGAAGACAGTTACCCTGGGACACATTCCAAAGGAGAATGATGTAAGGAGAAGATGGCAACCCGGATCTGTTTGGCAAATGGGCTGATCAACAGAGCTTAGCAATCCTTGAATTTCTGTTAAGTACATTTTGGTTATGTTTCTGCTTTAAATTTTTAATTTTGGGATATCTGGCTGCCTTAGTCCATTAGGGCTGTAATAACAAAAGATGCCATAAGGTGGGTGGATTATAAAGAAAAACAGGATTTTTTTTCTCATAGTACTAGAGACTAGGAAATTTAAGATCAGTGCACTGGCTGCTTCATTGTCTGGTGAGAGCCTGCTTGCCTTGTCCTCATGTAGGGGCACAGCAAGGGAGTTCACTGAGGCTTCTGATATCATCTGTGAGGCCACCAGCCTCATGACCTAAATCTACTCCCAAAGGCCCACCTCCAAAGCCCATCATATTGAGCATTAAATTTCAACATATGAATAGAGATAGGCATAAGTCTATAGAATTGTGTTTTTTTAAAAACTACATGTTTGTTTATTTGTTTGTTTTCAAAATAACAGTGATATCTTGGTCACATAGGCTATAGTAATTATTTTTCAGTCTGGTAAGAATTGCTTTTCTTAATTAAGTGACCTTTGCATTTCATAGCAGTATTTTGTCCTGTATTATAAGTAAGCTCCATGATCTAGACCAAAAAATAATTAATTACCCTTAATTCCTTCTAGAACCTTTGGTCCACATCCTTGAAGGGATTCTCCATGAAGTCTCTACTGGCCTCTTTCTCACTGGTCCTGTGCAGCGGGGGAAGCTCCTGGAGGGTTTCCATGGGGCAGCTGCACCTCTGTCCCATCTGCCAGTCAGAGCGGGCAATGGCCTTTTGTACTTCGGCTGAGTTCTTGATTTGGGCCAAGGCTGAGACTGAGTTCTCCATGCAGGGCAGAATCCCAGGGCTGATGGCATTGATGTAGGTGAGCACCAGGGTTTCTAGATATGCACAGGGAAAAGCGATACTTACATTATTTGTGGAGAAAGAGGGCATACTCTCAACTAAGTAGTTCTGAGAATGTTAATTGAACAATACATTGCCTCAGCTTTTTTAGTACTCTGCATAGTGTTCAAGTGATCCAAATAAGTTTTTTCCCCCAAGAAATTGTGTGATCAGGAAGCTACTTCTTTCTTTCTTTGGGAAGAGAAAGTGTTCAAAGGAGAAACCTCAAGATCCATGTGATCATCCTTATGCCATCATTTTCCTGTTGAGAAATGAGGAGGTAAAGTTATGCATATTCATTTGATTAAACTGCCATAGGTCTTTTGCTTCTTTACTCTTTCCTTTCTTCCCCTCTTCTCAGTTTCATTTCCCTTCAGAATTCCCTTTCTCTTCCACATCAGTGTGTAAAGCTGGTAAGAGTGTAAGGAAGTTCACTGACCTCGACTCCTCCTGCAAGTGCCTTAGTCTTGGGATGGTGAAAGATGTAGTAACAGAAATGGGCCACTTGTTGCAGGAAATTGAGATCCAGTTCATCATCTCGCTGGGCGGGCCTTTTCCGGCGAGTGGGCGAGTTGTAGATAAAGCATGTCTTTATTTGAAAGAATTTCTGTACACAACAACAGGACACATTGAAATTTTGATGACTTTGATACAGTGTCTTGCTTCAGCTTCAATGAATTCTCCAGGTAGTCATCTGCTATGATGTGTTACCCACTACTTCCAGGCATAGGTAGAAATCTCTCAGAGTCCACACTAAGTCTGGACAGAAACTCACAAAGTCTGCTTTGTCTTCAACTCTGTCAAGATCAGGTGAGGATAGTGTTCTGGCCCATGGTAAACATCACTGATGGTGATAATGATAGAAACAATGGTTGAGTTGTAATAACTGCTCTCCTCACTGTGGTCAGCTACTTCTCTAGCATTTTCTTTTCTTCTTAGCAATGTCTTCCAGAGAGTTTCCAAACTCATATTCATTCTTGGAGGCTTCTCACAATGTTGTCATCTTCATCATGGAGAGTCATGAGCCGTGTGACATTGCTCATTCTCCTCTGATAACTACCACACCAGATTCTGATTTTATCCTTTCTCTTTTTAAAATAACTTACTTTTTGTTGTGTTATTTCCATTACCATTTATCCCCCTTATACCCTTTTCCACTGGTACCCACCCTCCTCCCCTTCCCACAATCACCACACTGTTGTCCGTGTCAGTTATTTTTGTTTTTTGCTTGATCATGCCACTCCACACCATCTCCTAGAGCTGGCAGCCTATTTCCTATGAGTCTGTCTCTATTTTGTATATTAGCTCAGTTTGTCCATTAGATTCCACATGTGAGTGGAAATGAGTGGAATCATATAGTATTTTCTCTTTTTTAAAGATTTTATTTATTTATCTTTAGAGAGGAAGGGAAGGAGCGAAGGAGAGAAATATCAATGTATGGTTGCCTCTGGTGAGTCCCCTGCTGGGAACTGGGCTGCAACCGAGGCATGTGCCCTGACTGGGAATCGAACCGCGATCGTTTGGTTCTCAGGCCCACGCTCATCCACTGAGCTACACCGGCCAGGGCCCTATTTTCTTTAATAGAATGTCTTTCAATATCTCCTAACTCACCAGGAGGTCCTTGCTTCCTGTGTATATTCTTCCCACCTAGTTGCACTTAATCTGTGCTCTGAATATAAATGATAAATTGTGTCCTTATTTATAACCTGTTATAGAAACTTATAAACTATTTTAAGTTATTTTATTTTACATTTTGGCTCAGAGGTCTCAATTGTAAATATTGTATATAAGGAAGGTATCAGCATGAAAGTTTTTTTTTTAATCTGCTTATTCATGACTGGTATTGTTTTTGGTCAGTATTTAGTTTTCAGAAAACTCTACTATCTCTTGCCTTTAAGCAGTTCAAAATTATTTACATATTTTATCTCAAAAGATGGATAAAAATTAAGTTAAAATAAAATAAATTTGTTTGCATTTTAAAGAAGTGACTATTACTATCACTCACTCCCTTTTTCCCTGTTTCAGGAAAAACAAACAAACAAAAAAAGACTTTCCATTAAGACAAGACATTTTGGTTAAACACAAGATGTAGATACATACGTACACTTTAAGGATTAGAGTAGAACTACATGGTTTCCTACAGAATGAATCAAATGGTTTAGATGAATTGAGAAATAGGCAATGATTCAAGGTAGAAGACTGCTAGATCAATTTGAGTGTTACATGGGTGTCTTCATAAAGGAGCATTGTAACACGCAAATTTGAGATTATCTCCCTAGAACATTGGCTGATGATTTTAATTGCATCTACCAAGTCCCTTTTGCGATAAAATATAACATACTTAATAAGTCTAACACCGAGGGGTAAGGTTCGTGGGAGCAGAATGTCACGGTTATTTCTATGCACAGTTTCATGTAGATACAGGTTTGTGTAACCCTTCATTGGTCTTTGCATTGTGGACTAGTTTAGGTATTGAAAGACTTAATCTTGGCTCTACCAAGAACTTACCTTGTGACTTTGCGCAAACTCCCATCTCTAAGCCTTAGTTCCCTTTTTTTTTGGCAAAAACAGAGATAATAACCTCTGCAGTATTTGTCTTATTATAATGATCACAATAAAGCTGAAGCAATATACAAGGAATGATTTTGAAACTAAAAAAATGTCATATACATTGTCTGTTTTGGAAGTAGCTTCAAATTCTTGTGTTGTTTTCTATACCTTTGTAGAATCATCTGGTATAGGAAGTCATGACAATTCCCAATTTTTATATGATATTCCCTTTGTTTACCTTTGTATGCTTTACTAAACATATTCAGATGCCATTAATTTTTTATTATAATTATTTGGAAAAGGAACATAAACACAATTAAGAAATGATGACAAATCTGATGTGTTGGTAAGTCACTGCATTGTGAGGACTTAACTGTTGATGACCAGGCTGTAGACAGCTCTCGCATGTAAAAATGTTCACACCTGATGTCCCACTATGCCCATGATTCCAGTTGCCCTTTATAACCCTAAACTGAGGTTTAGAGTGACTGTCTTAGAAAATTCTTTTTTGGTTCATGCAGGTATAGAAAGTGAAGAAGTTAAGTTATCCTTGTACTCTCCCTAACAAGAATGCCACCTCTAGAACATTCGGGATCATCTTGCCTGCTATATTCCTGTAACTCAAAACTTCAACTTTTAGTCCCAGTGCCAGTCCCCAAAATGAGATAGATACAAATTTCTTGAAATATAGTAGTGGAGACACTATTTTAAATATTTTAACTAGTGTTATTGAATTATTTCTGGAGAAGCATGCTTTATTATTTTTTTCTGTAAAGTTCAATTTCAAAATTACGTATGGGTTGGAATGTGTTTTTGAATTAGCAATTTCTTGATATCTTGATAAAAAATTAGCTTAGATTCCGACACTAAAATGCAATCACATCATTGGGATTTTTCTTCCCAGAAAATGTAATGTATATGTATTTGCAAATGTCTAATTATTTTTGTAAAGGAAAATATTTAAATAACAAGAATAAATATTTCAATGAAATGATTCTGGAAGTCAAATATACAAATAAAACAAAAATGGAAACAAAATTGTTGCCAACAATAATTTCTATATGCTCTATGGGAAATGGCATAGATCAATTTGAAGGAACATTTCTTGATTATTTCTAAAGGGGCATTTGTTTTGCTTTGTATTCCCATAATTTGAGAGTGTCTCAAGGTATTTAAAATGCTTTTTGCTGATAACAGCTGTCAACCAGTCTAAGGTTGGAGGTTTCAAATTGCTGATTTAACTTTAATTGGGAATATGTTATAAATTAATTCTGCTGACTTTGGAACAATGAGAGGTGTGAAGACCTCTTCCAGGATTAATTGTTTGTGGAGGCAATCGCTATGAGCAAAGCCTAAACTCTGAGCCCAGGGAGTTGGAGCATATGAACTTTAACAGGACTTTTCTTGTGCTCGTCCACCATGGTATACAAGGTCTGCATGGAAAAAGTCCAGCCATCACTAATATAACAAGAATAGTTTACTTAATGTTGATGTAATCTGGCAGCCAAGCAGAGTGGACTGGACTGTACATGCGGGAGCAATGATGACTTGACTGTACTAGTCCGTGGGGGGTGGTGGACACATTTGAGTGAGCACGTGTGGCCATCACATTTAAAATGACTGCGTGAGAAGAGCGACAAATCTGCATCAAATTGTGCATTAAGCTTGAACATTCCGCACTATTTGGATGATTCAGAAGGCTGCAGCTGTGGGCAACTGGTGATTGGCAGCGTCATCACAACATGCCCACTCATGCAGCACGTCTTCTACAGAGATTTTTGGTGAAACGTCAAAGCACCCAGCTGACTCACCCCCCTAACAACCCAGATTTGGCACCCTGAGACTTCTGGCTTTTCCCAAAACCGAGAACACTTCTTTTGAAAGGGAAGAGATTTCAGACCATCAATAATATTAAGGAAAATATGATGGGGCAATTTATGGCAATTGGGAGAACTGTGTGAGGTCCCAAGCTGCCAACTTTGAAAGAGACTGAGGTGTCATTGTCCTTTGTACAATGTTTCTTGTATCTTGTATTTTCTTCAAAATGTCTTTATTTTTTCACATTACATCACTGGATACATTGTGGATAGACCTTGTATTGGTCTGAAGGTATGAATTTTAATATGTAACTGCATTATAGAAAATAATATTTAAGTAATTTGGCCATATTAAGAATGCAAACCATCACTCCACAACATTTAATAGAACAAAATCATATTTATACAATGTGGCATTCATCAACCAATTTTTTAATGATTCAAGAAACCATAAGAAGACATGGACTATAAGAAAAATAGAATTTAGCAATTTAGAGCTTATTCAGATGGATCAGTGGTTCCCTGACTCCCAGAAAAGGAAAATATAGGAAAATGAACTGATGAATAATTTGGGTGCACTTCAAGAATGTAAACACTGTTGTTTCTTTTGTTGGAGTAATAACATAGGTGTGTAGTGAAGCAAAGAGATACTGCTATGTTCTTTCAAAACAGATAATCCAGAAATTACAATGGAAACCACTCCAGAAAATCTGTTAATACATGTTTATAATGAAATCTCGGTTCCTTTGGCATTACTACTTGTTTGGGAATTTAGTTTATATGCATTCTACATTATGTTTATTTCGTTATCATATGATAACAAATTTATGATAGTGTGTGAGTGTGCGTGCATGTGTGTGTGGACTTCAGTCTGTGCTGTAGTCATGCAGTTGGTGTAAAGGGTTTGGGTTTTGTATTTACCTTGTTGTTGCACATATCTTGAGTACATTCCTTTTATTCCTCAATAGTGTTTCATGTAGCATAATTTACTTGTCTGTTCTCTAGTTGGCGGATGATTGTTGTTTCTAGTTATTAGCTATTATGAAAAACATAATATGAAAATCTTATAGAAAAATTTTAATAGATATATAATTTCATTTCTCTTAGGTAAATACCTAGGAATAGAATTTCTGAGTCATAGGTAGATATATGTTAACTTGATAAAACCTACTCCACAGATCTGCAAAATAATTGAATGATTTTGCTTTCCTATCAGCTATATTTGAGGCACTCAGTTGTTCCATGTCCTCACAAAAATTAGTCATTATTAGTATTTCATGCTAGCTATTATACTTGCTATGAAATGGCATCTCACTGAATTTTTAACTTCTTTTTCCCAGTGACTATGATGTGGAGGACATTAGAATGTTTGGGTATGTTAAATTGGATTAGTAGGGATTTTGTGTGTATCCTTCACACAAGTACTTTGTTGAATCCATATTGCAGATATTTTCCCTAGTCTGTGGCTTGATATTCTTTTTCTTAATGGTGCCTTTTGATGGTATCTAATTTTGATGCAGTGCATTTATTGTTATTTTTTCTTTTACAGTGTTTTGATATATTAAAAAGTATTTTTCAACTACAGTCTTTTGTTTCCTTCAAAGATTCTCATATTTTCTTGGCTTTTCCATTTAGGTTTATAATCATTCTTGAATTAATTTCTGTATGTATCACAAGGTTCGAGATTTAGCTTTCCCACAGTGTGAATCAGTTAGTTTAGCACCATTTTTTTGAAAGACTGCTTTTCCTATTGAACTTACTTGGTGCCTCAGTGGTGTCTATTCCACATCTTTGATATTTTTATTGATACACTAATACCATGGTGTCTTAATTACTTCAGCTTGAACATAAGTAATATAATTACATTGTAATCATTGTAAATTTATCCTATCTATACCCTTTGTGTTTTTGATTAAATTTTAGACCTATCAAATGCTTCAGAAAAGTGTGCTGGGATTTTTATTACGATTGTGTTAAATTCACAGACCCCTCTGACAGAAATGACTATGCTCACAGTGCTATATCTTTCCAAAGATTGAGATCTCTTATCTGTCCCTTTATGTTGCTGTATCAGTACATATTTAACAATAAGTACAAATTTCTTTTACTTTTTTGTGGTTGTATAAAATCTAAAGCATTTTCTACACTGATTATCTCATTATTCCTACTTTACCATGTTTTAAAACATGTAAAAATTATACAGGAACTAAGGTAAATATAAAAAGTGAAGGTCATTCATCACCTCAGTATGCTTCACAGTGCTTATTAAAGCCCTTTGCACATAACATGTACCTAATAGACAACTTGAATTCTAAAAACCTTGTATTAATATTTTTACAATGTGCTAGACAGTGCTGTTAGAAAAAAGTCAGTATTTCAAATAATGAAGTTTTAAAAACTAAAATATATAAAAATGCAAGTTTTCAGAAAAAAATGAACAGATTACTAGCATTGGACCAATTAAAATCTGAAATAACAAAACTTAAAACACTGGCGGTAGTTACAAGAATCGGAGAAGTCTAGAATATCTCTGTTGGCTGTATTCTTCTAGAAGAAAAGATTGTATTTCAGCTGCTTTGGATAAATTGATTGATTCTTCTATTTATAAAGATACTGGTTGTTTTGGTTATTCCTAGCTTTTCATAGAATAGTCAGGCTCACAAGACAGGAAGACATTGTACAGAGACTTCATTTTGTTTTAATGCTTAAAGAATGTATGTGTGTGTGTGTGTGTGTGTGTGTGTGTGGTGATGACTGTATCCTGGAAAAATATTCTCACCAGAAAGCTTTTGTTTTGACTAAATCGCTTTTGGTTCACACTGGAACCAAGTCCAAACCAATGAGATTTTCTTTTAAACAGGTGAAGCAAAATCTATCAATTGTCTTTTGTATTACTACTTGTGTTGGCAGAATTGGCTGAGGAAAGTGGACCAAAGCTATACTGAGAGGCAAGATACATCCTTTTGAGCTATTCGTTGCTGGCGCTTTTCCAGTACATTCAAACCTATGTACTATGTTAATATAGAGCCTACCACACTTTAGGGAAAATATTTTAGGAGAACCTTGCTATATAACTCCATGCCACTCCCACAGTTTATTATTTTTACTGTTTTACAAGAAAATTAAACGCTAGATTGGGTTATTGGAAAAGGGACTGCATTCATCTTGCTTGAGAGGCTAATGTTAGCAGTATATTTATATCCACTGCCTCCTCTTGTGGCTTAGATAAATCATACATGATTCCAGTGCAATAAAACAAAAATCTTCTAGAGGACCACTTTTTGCCATGCCAATCTGATGAGATTTCTCAGCTCTATACCGAGTTCTACTTTGAAATTTGCTTAGGTCTCCATTCCTTTCAGTGTTTACTAGGGTTTCATTGAGATACCTAATTACTATTCTGGAGGTTATAACCTACACAAGAGATGACATTATTTATTTCTTCTTTACAGATCTAATAGGAAATGATGATAAAGGGCATTCAATTTATCTACTCATTTTACATTAGGAGATGTTTCTGGGGGCAATGAATTTATTCCCAGGCTCAAACACCTTGGCCTTTAATTTGTCAAACTTCAGTCTCTAAGTGAATTAGCTGGGTTCTAACTGAATTAATTGAATTCAGAGAAGGCTGTACAAATAGCTGTTCCTATATTTTCTCACACAATTCTGAAAGGTCCAAAATGTTGGAAAGCAATTGGATTTTGAATTACCCAGTTATCCTTACAACATCTGTTCTTTGACCTCATAAAATCTCTACTTTTCCTATCTATTAACTTTTTTGTTGCCTTCCCTTACTTTTCTATTCAGCTCATATCATTTTTCCCCTAATGGTAACCTCCGTCTTGTGACTCTTCAGCTTCTCCAATCAGTTGTCCTTGAGCTTCTCCAACTTGTTAGTAGTCATTCAGGTTCACCTGGTAGTAATAGTTTTAGTCTTTCAGTTCTAGAAATATGGTTTTGTCAGTGCACGGACAGCAGCTTCATCCCCTAGGTGTAAACTTCTAGGGATATATAATTTAGAGAACTATTATTTCAGAACATAATTTTTTTAGTAATTATCGCTAAGGATATAGACAGAAACATGAGACTTCTGATCAGTTCATTCACTCTTTGTTGATCTTGGAATCAGAGGAGACGCCTTAGTGGAACAATTTGAATATGTAGCGGTCAGAGATGAAAATGGTCTGACGACAACGGGAACACATGTGCCCACATCCTGAGCTGCAGTGTCCATTCTCCAAGCAGCAGCCAGTGCTTGGATGGGCAATCACAAGGTTAGCCTCTGTCTCTCAGGTTGGGGCACCCAAACTGTTTACAACCTTTTTTGCCCCCAGCCTGTTTACCCACTGAAGCACGTCTGACTGACATATTCTGTCTTTGGATATCATAATGCATTCCCTTAATTGCAGGCCAACTCTTGCTGCCTTGAAAAGTCAATCTTTTTCCCTCTGTTGAGATGTTATAATTTAACCATCAGCTGGAAAGTTTATTTCTCAGATTGATAAATTCATAGGGAATTCCTGACCTGTTTAAAATTGTAATCTCAGTACGCATGAGCCATACAACTAGAGGGCAAAAATGATGAGATGCGTCTTGGGTTTATTATTTACTTCATAAATAGAATGGCATATTTTAGAAATGCAATTTTTGCTTTTATGTTTAGTGATTAGCACTGTATTATAATGAATCATTTGTCTAATTAAATACTTATCTGACTAAATTTTGCTCAAAAGTTGGATATTAGAGAAGATAATTATCCAAACATTTGCCATGCTGAGTATAGCTGCCTCGTGTATTTTATGATAATGCTATAGAGGCAGGCAGGGTGGTAATGTTTTAGTCAATCAAATGGCTGATTTAAAAAAGTATTTTTCATATTTAGTCACCTTTGAAACAACAGCTGTAAAAAGAAATATTAATTTTGGAGGGTCAAGCAGCAATAATACTCAAATTGCACTTCTTAATAAGCAACCCCAAATTCCCATAACTACATGAGTATTCTGCTTCAAAGTAATGGCCCCAACGGGTTTCTTCCTTTTTAAAATCATGATAGCATAATTGTTCGGTTGGTATCTTAAACTCCTTTTGAAATCGCCTCTATGGCCATCACATGAAGGTGGGTACCGTTTTTCTCCTGCCACACAGTTAGTTTCTATCCCGAAAATGCTTACGCAGCTGCATGTTTAACTAGTACCCTTGGCTTGAAATTGAGAGATGTTTTATTTATATAGTTATGTATAATTTTGACCAAAAACTACCGCCTTTTGTGTTTTTCTAATATATTACAACCCAATATGTGAAAGTGATTTCAAAAGAGAATTTATTGCTCTTTTAGAGCAACTTTTGTGCTGCCTGCTCATGTCACATTGTTGTACATATTCACAATTATGAGCAGCGCTTTTCTGTGTCTTTTTGGCTTACACATAATTATAGAAAATGTCCCAATTTAGGGTCTAAGAAGAAGGTAAGATGCATTAAAATTAGATAAGACCAGGTGTATTCCCAGAATGCAATACCCATTGGTAATGCATTCACTGCAACTGCCCTCTAAACCTCAAAATAATGGGGCTACAGGTGTACCAGAGCTAACTGTTGTTTGTGCAGTCAGTCCCTTGGCTGTGTGGAGGAATCTGTGTGGTTAGTTTGGGTTTGCTTTGTGAATTCTGCTTTTCTTGTGGGTACTGCCACTGACTCAGCCACCCTAGAGAAAGAAATGAGTGAATACTTTCTCAGTATCCTAGTGATTCTGTATTTCCATTTTGTGCACCAAAAGATAAGAACCCAGCGGCATTCCTGGGATGGGAGTGGGGGAGTCTGCAACTAGAAGTGGGAACAGATATCAGGAAGATTGTTCTCCCAAGGCCCAAAGAGCTTACAAAATGATATTTGTGTAATCAATCCCTGAATTATTTATATGATGAACAATAGAAGTATGATTGGTTAGATCCAAGATCATATAGGAGAGGAAATAAGAGCATTGCTTGTATCTAATGTGGTAGGCAGAGTAATAGTCCCCCAATGATGTTGAGGTTCTAATACCTTGAACCTGTGAAAAAGAAATTTTGCAGATTAATGTAAAGATCTTGAGATGAGATTATCCTGGATTATCCTGTGGGCCCAGGGGTTTATAAGTGGAAGAGAGAAGCAGGACATTCAGAGAAGGTTTGATGACTGGAGTGATGATTCAAGCCAGAATGAAGATTGTGAAAAAGACTCCAGGCGGGAGGAGGGGGACAGGAGTCCCTGGAAAGCACGTAGCCTCCAGCAGCTGAACAGGCAAGACAGCGGATTTGCCCCTAGGGCCTCCAGGAAGGCATGCAGTCCTCCTGGCACCCTGCTGTTTGTCAGGTGAGGCCCATTCATATTTCAGTCTTCTAGATTATAAAATAATGAACTATGTTGTCTTAAGCCATTAAATTTGTGCTGATTTGTTAGAGCACCAATGGGAAACTAATACACTGGTTCGAGAACTCCTCTCCCGATTACACAACCTCAGCCATTCATTCTTCTCAACAGTCTTGTTTTGGCATCCTGAATTTTGGAAATAGTGTATTTTCACATCTTTTTTATGCAATTGGTTTAGATTTTTTAAACACCCAAAGTGTGAATTAATCTGAGTGGGTGAGTTCTCTTTAAATTTACCTCATCCACACGCTATGGTGTTAAAAAAATTCACTGAATTATAGAATATTTTAATTGGCAGGAATATTGGAGCACATTCTTGTTCAATCCTCATTTTGTAGATAGGGAAATGTACATTTAATAATCATTAAGTGTTAAATATAACTGTTTAATATGGAGTATAGTTTACTCCTAACAACACCTCTGTTGGATAAGCGTTATCTCCATTTGGTAGAAGAGAAAAATGAGAGCATCAGTGAGTTTCCTAGGGTCACTCTTCTCATCCCCAGCAAAACAGAAGAAGAGCCCTGGAAGGATTTTAGGACAGAAAGCCTCGTGTTCATTGCCTGCACAGAGATGAAAACAGGCAGCTTGGGGTGTTCAAATTCACATAGATGATGAGCCACATACCAAGGACTAGAACACAGTATTTGTCAACAAGAGACCTTAAAATAATGCCAAAGATTGTAGATAGATTTTGGACCAGCTTATTTTGCAAAACAGGAAAAATGTTGCAAATGTATAGTTTCAACAGCCCCCCAAAGAGTCAAAATAGGTAAAAATATGTAAATAGCACTAAAAAGAGCATACGTTTCTGAGAAGCACCCGTCCTGCTGACCTATGAACATGTTGTTAATAGCTTAAAGAGCTGGTTTAAAAGGTGAAAAGGGCTGGAGGAGAGGGATGCTTTGTCTGCAAAAGGCTATTGCTGTGCTCCCCCATACAGTGGAGCACACATGTTGCCCTTGGGTATTTCAAATGCACTGATATGTGCTGTGAATGAAAAACACACACTGCCTTTCAAAGTACAAAATGAACCATAAAATATCTCATCAATTTCAGCATTGATTCTGTTTTGAAGTGATAATTAAATCGTTTTATTAAAATTAATTCTACCAATGTGTTTGCTCTTTTTAACATAGCTACCAGAACATTTAAAATTGCATGTGTAGCTCATTTCATGTTTCTGTTGAACAGTGCTGAGTTGCAATAAGAGATAACAGGGTGAATATTCAAATCAGAAGTGGAATATCTGTCCATGAGTATTTTTGTTTGTAAGTTTAAAGGATACATTGTATGGCTACCCTTAAAGACAATTCTGGATCATTGTTATTTAAAACACTAGGCAATCATAACTATTATTGTAGTAATATTATTTTTGTTATTTCAAGTTTTGTTTTATTAATCTCATGTGGATTGTCAATTAAATGGTTGGCCTATGGTTTAAGTATATATAAGTTTGAGAATTCTAAATATACATATGATTGTCCTAAGTCTTTTCATTAAATGCAAAACAAAAGTCATTTAGGTTAGGTGCTCATTTTCAACAATAGGACATCCATCTCAAGTGATTCTAAGAAATATATTAAAGAATGTTCAATTTTGCTAGTAAGTAGAAATTAAAATTGTATGATAATAGTTTTTGCTTCTTGTCAGTAAGATAAAAGTTGAAGGTGTGATAGTATCTAACGTTATCCCTCTGGTCGTGGATTGCTAGAGAGATGTAAATTGGTTCACATTGTTTGGTGAGAAATTGACATTTGACACAAGGGTTTAAGGAAATTAATATACTAACTAAAGGTAAGCCATACTATTGAAAGAGAAATAACCAGTCATTACATAACATGGAGAGATAGATACACTAAGATGACTTACTACAGTGGGTAAGAACACGAACTGGAGAGCTCGGCTGCCTGGGTGAGACCCCGGGATTTTCTACTTGCTCCCGGTGTGTGCACATTTATTCTCTCTGTGCCTCAGTTTCCTCATTTGCTAAACTGAAGCTGCCTGATAGACCTGTTACCAGGATTAAATAAATTAATATTGCTAAAGTCTTTTGAACACAGTAAATTACACCTATATGTTTAAGTTAATTAAAAATATTTGCTAAGACATCTGTACCTTAAAAATCAGTAACATTGCATGTAATATAGAAATTGAAGGTAGCAGTTTAAATTAATGGTACATCCATCCTATAAAATAGGAATCATCATGACAATGATGTGAGCTGTATTTATTGACGTGGAAAACTGTTATATATAAGAGAGAAAAGGTGGTCACTTCACAACTTAATGTGTAGTTCAATTTTATTTTATGTTTACTAATGAAAAAATGACTAGAAACGTATGGATATGATTTCTTTGGTAGTAGGATTTTGCTTTATAAAAGTTTTCCTTTTCTGCACTGGCTCAATCCAGCTCAGTGGATTGAGCACAGCCCTGCAAACCAGAGGATTGTGGTTTGACTCCCAGTCAGGGCACATGCCTGGGTTGCAGGCCAGTTCCCTGCAGGCCAACTCCCAGCAGGGGATGCACGAAAGGCAACCATACATTGATGTCTCTCTCCCTCTCTCCTTCCCCTCTAAAGACAAATAAATAAATAAATAAATTTTAAAAACAGTTTTCCTGTTCTTATTTTTTTAATGGTCCTGAATTATTTTTATTACCAAAATATATTTAAAAACGAAAGTCATGAAACAGCAGTTCTTTTCTTTAATAATGAATGGTGTACTTTTTGAGTCAGCAAACCATTAAGCGCATGACTAATATAGGTTACCTCTTATGATCAGAGGGTTAGCTGGTTGATCTACCAGTGAGACCATTGGGTACAATCCTCCCTAACCTGTCCATTTAGGGGGAAGAGACGAGCTGCTGCAGCTCCTGCAGGGCCAGGGAACACAGGTGGAGGGGTTGCCACTGATTACACTCCTCTGGACAATGACTTTGCCACAACGCAGGGCTTCAGAAATATCTGGTGCGTTGTTGCATTGAGACCCGTGCTTGGGAAAGCAAGCTGTGTGTTTTTTTTCTATAAATATTGGCAGTAGAACAACATGTTTTTAAATTTGGCCACAGAAGTTATCAATATATTATTTAGCTCTTTAAAGGGCTAATATATTACATAGCACAGAGGGAAAACAAGGAGCTATATTTTAGAAGAAATTTTGAGGTATAATATTCAAAATTCATTAGAATTACAGGCAGGCTATTCACGTTAAGTAGGAATCATGTTATTTTTATTTGTTAGTGATTGGCTAAATGTTTTAATTTCATAATGTAAGAGGTGATTTTTATTAAATGAATGTGAATAATATTTCACAGGTAACATTGCTACACAAAAACTACTTAGAAATTTGCATTTTGTAAGAGTTGAAATGGTACTTTAAATACTTTGAAAACTTTGGTATACTTATACCTTCAATAGACATTAAGGACATTCTGTGTGTTGCTGGGTTTTCTGGCTGTGAGAGCCAAAGAAAAAAACAACAGATTGGAAAATTATTCATATGTTTTAATTTATGCATCTTTAATCCAATTAGCCATGCAGCTCAAATTCACAATTATTTTTTGTGTGAGTAGTTTTTATTTTTTTCTTTTCTCTCTGATTTTGTTTGTTTTGCTATGAAGGAACATAGTAAAAAATGAAGAAAAGAAAATCAGGTGAGAGATTTCTTTTCTTTCTTTTATTTTGAATACTGTACATGGACAATGGAAAGGAGAAAGAACAGATGGGTACAACAATAACAGGCATTGTCAGTCCCTTGCCCACATCCCTAGGCCCTGCATTTTTGGGTTCAGAACAATGTCCAGCTGCTGGACCATTTCTATGCCTCAATGCTTTTTCTGGACTAGTTAGAGTGGAAATGACAGACAATTAACACCTCTATGGGTCAGCTCAAACAATAACTGGAGGGACTTGGTGGATAAATCCCCCAGCTCCCATACTCCAAGTGCAATAAATCCCTGAAGTGTGTTTTCCACCTTTTCCAGAGTTTTTCTCCATGCGAGTAAGTCCAAGTCACCTTCTGCAGTGGTTTAGTGGTCACTGTCTACTGGCTGCCCTTTCTTCCGTGAGCTGTCTCCTGCTCCTCACTGCTGATTGTCGTACGTGGGCGTGAACCTCCCATCAACTTCTATCTCTGGGGAACCTGGAGGAGACCAAATCATACTGGCAGGATATTTTATCTCACTCCCTCAAAATAGGCGTGCCTGCCTTCCATGTCTTTATCTTATAGATGTAGGCAAATGTATCTGAATGTAACTCAAAAAAGAAGAATCATTAAATTGAGTAGATATGGATTCCTTTGTAAATGAAAGAAAATGGCAAATCTACAAGGACTAACACTAGTAAGACACATATCCACCTATAAGAAAACTGTAGTCTAATACTGTGAGAAAAGGTGAAGTATGATATTTGATATCACGTTAAACAATTACTCTTGTTATGTGTATAGAATTTGTCTCCAAAATTAATCTTAATCCAACCTTGTCTTTAGAAATTAATAGGTTGTATCTAAGATTATAGGGAAAGAGCCAAAAATATAGTTAATGTATATCTAGATAAAGAAGATGAATGGAAAAATCACCTACGCTAAGTTACAGTAAATGATGGGGGCACAGTTCATCATGTATATAATAAAATTAAAGGTGGATATTACTGCAAATCTCAATTAGCTATTCCCAAACGGAGCATTACATTTCTTTCCTCTTACACATACTCAGTGTTTGTCCTCTGCATAATGATACAAGATCTGTAAATATTTTAGAGCAGTGTGAGATGAGTAGCTTTTCCGCTAAGAGAACAGATAAAAATAGAGCTTTGTGTTTCATGCAATCCGAACAGATTCACAGTTTTACTCCCTACTTAAGGAGAATATTCCTGAAAACACTATGACTAGCAAAATTAAATTAGCAAGATCAGTGTTTCCAAGACGTGGAGACAGGAGTAGTCAGCTATGACCCATGAGCCACATTCACCCCCACAGCCTGTTCTATCAGGTTTTACTGGAACACAGTCAGGCTCATTAGTATTGTCTCTGGCTGCTTTTCTACCAACACAGCAGGGTTAGGTGATGTTGACGGAGACAGTATGACCCTCAAGCCTAAAATATTCATTATCTGGCCATTTATAGAAAAAGTTTTGTGACTCTGCAGTAAAGATTTAAGAGAAAAATTATATTGGTAAGAGTAAATAAAATTTGTACAAACATCAGTACAGACATTATGGTTTTGACCCTATTTCAGCAAGTGATTTGCTTAAATCATTGACTTCTGTAGTGCATGAAACATTGCTGTGGTTGCATAGGTATTGGCTGAGATTGTCCCGTTCATTTGAGGTTATTCAATCTGTACCTATTTTTAGAGGTTTCGAACCAGCTTTTACTGCTTGAAATTTATCTTTGTCTTTATACTTGCATGTGACCACATGTCAATTTTTGAAAGTTCAGCAAAATGCTCGGTTAATTTTAAATTTTTATATGGCAACATATAAATTATTAGAATGCCTAACGATACTTTTTCTGGCCTCTATTCATCTATGCATATAAATTAAAAACAGAACATAAACACATTATCTCTATCTGTACCGCCCTGAGTCCCACTTAATTAGGGAGTAATAATGCTAGGATCTGTTTTAAAAGTGGGTTGTCTGTGGTAGACGCTCAGATGTTACACAGTGACTCAAAGTCAGCCTTCTAATTGCAGAGCCATAGTTCTGCTTTCATTCAATTCTTAAACTGAACCTGATTGATTTCAATTGGAAGAGTATCTGACTTTTTAACTATTTTATATTTTATCATTGCTGTTTATTTTTCACCCTCTACAAACTACCCTAAGAATTAAAGCTATTTTGAAGAGCATATTTAGGTAATTCTTTTTTGTAACTAGGTGAAATCAAGAGGACATTTCCTGGGCAGGATGTGTTCCGGAGGTCTGTAATCAGCAGGGTTCCATCTCTCCATGTCAAGACAATTAGGGGGCAAGTGTTACCCGATATTATCATGGCAGGAAGATTGAAGTGGTTAGGTATTTCCTCTGTAGTGAAATGAGAGATATTACAGAAGAGGTTCATAGTGCCCTGTAGAATTTTATCTGTGAGAGCCAAGAAAATGAGCCACAGGAAGAAATGACAGAATAACAGCTTGGCCATTAAAATGTTTATGTGGAAACACGTAACCCTCTAAAAATGTGTTGTAAGCAATCACAAGAGTTTTTAAAATGGTACCACCAGTTGGCTTAAAGTGTAAGTGATATACCTGACTTTTTTAAATGATATTAAAATTTTAAAGCAACATAAACTGTTTAAGTCAGAAGCCCCAGCATTTGGCACCCTAAAAGATTTATTATTGCCTAAGTTGGCTCTATATAATAGAAATGTGTAAGTAAAATTTTCCTGGTAGCTATGAAAAGGACATAAAAATAGGTTAAATTAATTTCAATAATGTATTTTAATGACAACTTTAGTTGACAACATTGTATTCTATAACCAGGATTTGGTAAGAGAGTAGAACTGAAATGTCCTTACCAAAACCAAACCAAAAGGTAAATATGTAAAGTGTCAGACTCCATATGGGGAAAGATCCTTTCAAATGTGTATGCATACCAAATGACCACATTGTACGCCTTAAATGTCTTATAATTTTGTCAATTACATCTCAAAAAAGCTGAGAAAATAATGTATTTTATTTAACCCAATATATCAAAAATTCTCTTATTTAAAAACTTAACAGTATGAAATTATTAGTTATATAAATATATATATTGCATTCTACAAGGTCCAGCCAAAGTAGCTCTTGCTTGAGTGTGGTTTGTAGGGTAATAATATAGGTGTAATCATTTATTGTTTTAATTTGAACATTTCACCTAACGTGTTATATGGTGTGCTTGAGTGTGATATTCTTATGTTACAGAATTACATGCTGATGATTTTCTAATTAAATCTTTGTAATAAACAAGAGGCATAGTGTGCCTGACCCTATATGTTTTATTCTAAGTATTTGTAATCTGGTATGGTGTTTTACAATAGTCTCAATTCAAATGCTAATTTTCATCAGAGATACTTTATTTGTATTTAGATTTCATAAAATTTATGTTTGAAAATACAGACTCACATCCCAAATTGTTCTGATATATTTAAAAGTTTTCTAATAGTGACATTAAATATTAGATTTTATTTAAATTAAAATTCATAAAATTGTCAAAAACTGTAAAAATTTAGTTCTGCAGCCTGCTAGCCACATTTCAAGTGCTCAATAGCCACACATAGCTAGTGGCTACCTTTGTACAGCGCAAATGTAGGTCATTAATCACACAGGTCAGAGTTTGCAAATAATTGCAATGTGTTTGCTTCTAATAGTGAAATGTATCAGAATGTCTACAGTGTGCCCATTGTAAGAAAATGTATAAAAATGAATTTCCACACTCAAAATTGACTGGCACATGCTCTGTAGGCATTTTGGATTTTTCCTAAGTCTGGGTCTGCACTCGGTGACCTTTATTTCCAGATAGTCACTCCTGTGCCACATTTACAGAAATTCTGCTGCCACACGTTTCAGGGATAGATTTGCGACATCAAAGAAAAGAAGCAGAAGAAGAATTGTTTTATTGGAGGAGCACTTCTCAAGTGTATTGTTTGCTTTTTACAAATATTAAAGATAGAATAATTTCACGTTAGAATCATGGTGGGACTTCAACCAGAAACTTTACCCCAGCCTTGGCTGAAGAATGACTCTTCAGTAATAGGGACAGAGGTCTGGGTTTTTATGGCCAACACTAGAGCATTTCCCATAGGAGAGAAGAAGCCCTTATTTCTTTCTCAAGTTTTATTCCAAGCCAATGGGTCCTGGTAGGGAAAATGAGTATGAGGGAAACCAGAGTCTGCAGAGAGCAGTCTTGATAGATTTATAGGTACTCATGCAGTGTGTAAATGAAATAGACTTTAGTGGGTGATGGGTTCAGGCAGGCACTCTAAAATCCTTGTATAGGAAAAACTTCTAAAGGAAATACTACATTACTTGGTTATTCAGTTTTTTTCAAATTAAAATAAATCCTGGTCTACTTCCTATTCCATCAGAGACAAGCTAGCCCATCTGAAAAATAGATAAGCTAGAAAATTTTGTTCCTCTTCTAAAAAAAACCCTGATTTGTTAACAACATAACGTGAAAGTCAAGAAACCATTTTTACTTCAGTTTGAAAGGATCTAAAGACCTGACCCTCTGTACCACACTCAGGAACATGGCCAAGAACAGAAGTTATGTCAACCACATTTTATTTTCAATTTCAAGTGCACTGAGAATTCAGATAATGTTACATAAAAGAATAACAAGTTATTTCCAAATGCTGAACTTTGTACGATGAAAGTTTTCAACTTAGAAAAATAAGTATTAGAGGGAAAGAAAAGTATACACCACTAATTTTAAATGGGGCAAATTTAAATGACTTCTCCATTTTCGTACCTTTCTAAAGAAAATAGAAGACAGGAAAATATTTTGCTCCTTGCTTGTTTTCTTTAAAATTTTAAGGCATGTAATTGTAATGACTGTGAATCTGTCAATGTAGGAAGATAAGATTAAGGATTATGAAGAGTTTAAGTAATTCATGAGACAGTGGGAAGAATTTGGACAGGGAATTAAGAGAGAGCCTTCAGCCCTGAGTCTACTATGGATACCTCGTTTTAGAAGAGTGAGATTCCTTGAGCAGGGAAGGTGTATGAAAAGAACTCCTGGCTCCTTAACAACTGAGACTTTCAAGGAAAATATTCTTTTGTTATAAAACGTACTAGCGAAACTTGAAGGAAATCTGATTACAAATGTATGAATAGATGATTTCTAAGTTTGTTTTAAGCTCTAGAAGTTTGAAAGTCTCTGAAATAATGGGGAAATAGTGAAAAATAAGGAATAACTTTCTGGCCACCAGCTTGATTCTAAGTCAGTTTTTGAACTTAAAACTGAGATGTAATACTGAGCAATCATGAAGTGTAAGGAATTCATCATACAAAGATTGACTTGCTGTTCTGTGTTCAAAAAAGAAATGGTTCTTTAGTTCTAGGAGCCTGAGTAATGGTAGTCCATAAATTTTTTGATAAAATTTATTTCAAAGGGAAGAAATCAATTCACCCCTTAGGGCCTAAGGAAGGTACCTAGTGACTGTAAAATTTTCCATTTTAAAAATTGGGAGAAGGGCTGGGATGAGGGAAAAAGGCATGCAGTAGTGATGCATTTGATTTATATCAGGCTTCTAGGGAGAAAGAAGCTGTATTAAAATAAGCTGTAATATTCGCATTTAAGTCCTTGTTAGAGCTGAGGTCATGTGGATACAAGGAAAGGATGTTACACTTAGCTGTTCAGTTGGGGTTTTCCTATGACGTGTAACTTCACCAGTGGCAAAAGAAGGATATTCTCAAAACTCCTCTATCCTCTCGATAGTTAAAATGATTTTAAAAGTAATTAATTGAAAAGGGATGGATTCCCTGGTGGATGCTATTTCAGATTATGTCATTTGCTCTGGTCATCTTTTTTTTTTAATTTTTAGAGTCTAGTCTTAGAAAGATTTGAGGTGATTATATGAGACTTCTGACCTACCCAGTAACATGACAATAGAAGCTGTTCAAATTAACTTTGAAAAAAAGTACAGATATACAGCAAAACCTTATAGGAATATCAGGAACTCTTATCTTCTCTGTTAATCTGACTTTTTTCTTTTACTTTCCCTTGGTTTCCACAAGGCTCAGTTCTGTCTTGATTACTATCAATCAATCTTTCTTTCTTCTTTCTTTCTTTCTTTCTTTCTTTCTTTCTTTCTTTCTTTCTTTCTTTCTTTCTTCTTTCTTTCTTTCTTCATAAGCATACACAGTAGGCAAGCAGCTGTTCACTCTTCTCAAGCATAAAGTCCATTGGAGCTAGGATTTTTGTCTTTTGTGGACCACAGTATAGTATATTGCACATAGTAGGAGCTTATTCAATGTCTGCTGAAAAATGTTCAGGGCATGCTGTGTGTAAAATATTGAGCTATGTGGGAAATAAAAGATAAGTGCATATGATAAATGGCCTCTTGAACAAGATGGAAAGGAAGGGTGGATCCTTGTCAGGCCGTTCCCACTGTCTCCCCAGCACCTCCCACTGTTCCAGTAGATGGATGACTAAGGGAGGAGTGGGGGAGGGAGGAGTAGGGAGCTATAGGTCCAGCCACGCGATTCATGGGGCCCAGTGGAAAATGAAAATATAGGTCTCCTTGTTCAAAAATGATTAAGACTTTTAATACAGCAATAGCCAAACATTAAGTCGTGTGAGAAGTGCTTTGGAGTGTGGGCTTCTGTGACTTGTGACTTCTCATGTCACATGCTTATGTACCCACACTTGGGGAACTGCATTAACCTTGTAAAAAAGTTATCTGTTTTCCCAGAGAAAGGTTTTAGTGGATTCAGTTATTGTTTTTGATCTTCCCTATCTCCTGTCATGTGACCCTATAATGCCTGAAAGGGGGAGGAGTTTATAATTCCCCACCCCAATGAGGCTGTGTTTTGTCATGAGACTTATTTTAGTCAAAATGTATAAGTGACAGTGTGCTGACACCTGACTAAGACCCCAAGGCAGGGCAAGTTTCACCCAGCCCTTTCTTGGCCCACCGTGAGAGAAGCATTCTCTGATCGTTCTGATAGCAGCTGGGGAAAACTTGAACATACATAAATCAACCTGAAGCCAATCTGCAACCTACAGTCTGGAGCCGAAGGCTTGGGACTTTGTCCAGCCTAGTTATAAGCAACCCGCAGTTGCAAGATAAAAGAGAACACAACATTATTTTAAGCCACTGAATGTTGATTTAATTTTTTTGTAACACAGCATTATGACAACAGCTGATAAGTGTAATTGTGATATTGATGGAGGAAGTCAATATTGAATGTCGTAGGTGATGTCATCTGGGAGACTTACCTACTGAAAGTTAGATGTGGGTGAATTTTATTGAGTATCTACTACAGTACTGAGCATGGGAATGAATAGGGCAGGTAATAAGTGTGAAGGTGAGGAGCTCTTCTTGCAAAAGAAAATAAGACAAAACCCATATAGTTAGCAAAAGTGTATTATATGACATGAATATCCAATAAATAAAAAAATGTGCAACAAGATTGAGAGTAAAGTGACAAGAAAGAGCACACTCAAATGGTGAATCAGTTTTCTCTATTAAAAGTAATAAGGAAAGTGGGAAGCAAGAGGGAGGAAAAATAAAACCTTCTGGGTCAGTTAGTCTGGGAATAGCCCTCCCTTCTTGCACTTGCTTCTAAGGGGCTTCTGAAGCTACAACAGTTGGAAGACAAATTAATTTAATTTGACTTCATCCAATAACTGCCTACCAGGAAAAAGTCAGAATGTATTTGGATAAAATTAATGCTTCAATAGTGTCAACATGGAGCAGAGCCAGGGCCAATCTGCATGTTAAATTGCTTAGGGGAAGTAAGATATTTAAGGCACGATGCTAATGATTTTACATATTTTATCTGATTTGATTTCTATAACCATTAAATTAGGCATTTTAATCATGTATCAATCAATTTTATACAAATGAGTAAAGGGAGATCCAGAGAAGTTAAATATGTCGATCAAGGTTATATAGCTGTTACAACAGTTAGCTGTTACCAAACTCTTGCTGCATAACAAGCACAAAGTCAGCATCTTAAACAAACATTATGTTTTACCCACATGTCTACAGACAAACTGGTGTTCAGGTCTACACTGCGTCTACACTGGGTCTACACTGGGTCTACACTGGGCTTAGCTGGGTGGCTTTTCTTCTTACTGTAGGTTGTCTGAGCTTGACCACAGGCTACAATTTGAATTCATATTTACTTCCATGTCTTTATCTTTAATGGAATGCTGCTCTCAAGGTAAATGGCAGAAGTTCATGAAGCCAACCAAATACCACAAGCACATTTTATAGTTTCTGCTTACATCATACCAGCTTGCATTCTGCTGGTCAAAGCAAGTTATAGGGCCAGCCATTTACTCAGAAATAGGCTTTTTAAGGAATAGTCACCTCAGCCCTTCCTGTCCTCCCCAGAAGTAGTATAACGTCCAGTGAATGGTTATGGAGGTTCTAACCTAAATAATACGAGGAAAATAAGAAGAATTTTAATTAACATAAATCTAGAGTTAGTTTTCTAAATATGTTTCTGTACATAATATTTTTATGATTATATTAATGTAAGCCAGTGTTTAACAACAGAGAAGCACACAAGGATGGCGCAAAAAGAAAAGAAAATGCGCGTTCTTATAAAGTTGTTGATCAATAGCCTTGCATTTTGCTACGGTACATAAAAGGGCAACCTCATAGCTCTTGCATGGCTTTGCATATGGTTATGATTTTTTTGTTCAGTGTGAAACTGGAGATTATCGTTCTGTAATAAAAATGAAATATTTGCATCATTGTAGAAGAAAGCACTTTTCTGATTGTGATTCATTATTTACTGTTACCCAAAATAGTTATGGAAAATATGGAAGGTCAGCCCAAATATAGGATTTAGTCCAAATTTTGTAGATAATATAAAATAGAGTATATATAGTATCAGAAAAAGGGTTTTTGTTTTTTGTTAAGTCTGAATTGTATTCTTTATGTATTTGCTCTAGAGCCATACCCTTGGTATGAATGCTTTGTTGCTCTGTTTTCAAAACAATTTTGCCCTGAAGGAACACTGTATATATAAAATTACAATGTATATATTGTACTTCATTTTAGTAATGTTAGAATAACTACAGTTTTTGTTAGTTGCTCATGTTCTCTAATTTGGGGATGTAATTACCTTTTGAAATTTGTAATTACCTTAGGAAATTTCCAACTCAATAATTTCTTACATATAAATTCAGAGTTACTCCCAACCTCTCCCTTCAGCTTTGAGATAGTTTCTAGTTACAGTTTTTCAAAGTATATCAATGTTCACTTAGAAAATTTCTTAAAATATAATGGGCAAAGAAAGCCATGTCAAGGCAAAGATGACTTTGTATCTTTGTGCAAATGCCAACAATTTATTCTTCTAGAAAGATAAAGCTCTGAGGGTGCACAGCTCCGTTATCAGAAGAACGTTTCTATGAACTAGGAAAAGGCCCGTCTTCAAAGCTGATATGTGCCCTTGGGTCAGTGTACATGGTCACGTCTGGAATTCAGCACTTTGAAGACCAGGATGTCGTCACTTGTCCCGGCACCCTGGAGCAATGAACAACCTGTGCACCTGCATGGGGGCCTTATGATTAAGAACACGACCCTAGTCTAGGTGAGAATTGGATTGGCTTTTCAGCTGTGCTACTTAACCATGAAAGTGACATTGAGCAAGTCCTTTAAATTTCAGAGGTTTTTTCCTAAATTTATCTTCAGGTTGGCAGATAAGATCTCACTTCAGAGAACAGGGGAGATAGGTCCTTGACATCATGTCTTGGATCAATATTTACATTATGTATGAGAAAGTTACAGAATGTTGTTGTTGTTATTAATTTAGCATTCTTTCCACTATATTGTGGATTCAATGCATCTCAGTTAAAGTCACCACCACCCACACTGTGGACCAAGCCTGAATCCAAGGATTCTTTATGAACCACCTTCCTCACCCTCTTTCTCCCCGGTCATAGTTACTTAGCCTGTTGATATCCTTTCTTAAACAATCATTTATATTTTACCTCTTTTCTATCACGACTTTCACTGCCTTGGTTGAGGCACTCATTATTCCTTCATTGTACTATTGTAATTACTTCCCATTGATTTTGAATCATGTGTCAACTTCATCTAATCCGTTCTCTATGCCATCCAATAATTACCTTTATATGGCAGACAACCCCTCTGTCTGAACTCCTTCACTGACAAACCATCGTGCATAAGACAAAATCTTAGTCATAAGCCTCACACAGGAGGTTTTTCCTGATCTGATTCCCATTTGCTTTTCCAGTGACATCTTCCACCCTCCTGTCCTTCAACTGTGGACCAAACACATGAAGCTCTGTTTACACTTCTGTGCTTTGAACGAGGTAGTCTCACTGTCTCAAAAGCTGCACTCTTAGTTCCTATTTTCATAACCATTCATTAAGTTTTTATTTCTCTACCAAGGGTCAGTTCAAATATTCCTTAGCCCCCTCTTCTAGTCTCCACTTCCTTCCTAAAGCATGTACCCTTTTCTTGTTTATAACAACTAATGTCATATATATTGTAATTAATTATGCACAAGTTGTGGTCTCCATTTGATTGTGCAGACTGGGTTAGAAGACTCGGTCATAGCTTCCTTTTATTATATTCGGATTCTGGCCATTCAGCATCTGAGTGCTGGTTGCCATTACTGTTCCTGAAGTGAAGTAATTTTGCACATGCCAGATAACTTGCGTACTGTGCAATGGTTAACTTGGTTACTGTTTGTTGGATAAACATATCTGAAAATTTCCAGTTTAACAGATTCTGGAAGGAAAATGTCCCCCTCAAAATCACCTCCCATTAAAATCACTTGAAAAGAGTCAAATTACAATGATAAGAGTTGGCACTTACCAGGGACTTACATGTTAGAAGCTATAATTAGATATTTACATGAATTTTCATTAATTCTTACATCTCTTCATGGTAGATAGCATTATTGTTCCCATTTAACTGAAGAAGCAGCTCAAGTTTAGACAAGACAAACCATTTTATTCCCAACCATATAGTATATAGTAGAACAAGATTTGAATCTTTATGTGAACCCAAGCTGTTAGCCAATATGCTATGCTAGAAAACCACATGTCAGTGCATGAAATGACTACTTGGTTTTATAGTAGCCCCCAAAGATGCTTACTGTGTGGAAAGCCCTTTCACATAGAAGTTCCAAGTGAGGGACCGCATTGTGCATGTACTTAAGAAGGGCTAAGAAGTAGGCTGTGATTACAAAATGGGTTTTTACTGAAGGCTGTTTAACTACAGGGCCTCTCTTAGTCACAGCTTCTTTTCCTGACCACTTCATAGCTTCAATATCATGCTGGTATTAAAATTAGGAAGGACCTGGTTAAAGGCTTGTCAATCTTGCCGTTTTCAAAGAACAGTTCTTAGGTTCACTGATATTTTTTATTTTTTTAGACTCTATTTCGTTTATTTCTGCTCTGCTCTTTATTATTTTTTTCCTTCTACTCAATTTGGGCTTTGTTTGTTGCTCTTTTTCAAGTTCCTTCAAGTATAAGTTAGATTGTTTATTTGAGATTGTTCTTGTCTCTTGAGATAGGCCTGTAATGCTATGAATTTCCGTGTTAGGATGGCTTTCCCACAGATTTTGGATTGTTGCACCCTCATCCTTATTTGTTTCAAAGTATCTTCTGATTTCTTCCTTAATCTCCTTATTAATCTAGTTGTCGTCCAATGACATGTTATTGAGCTTACATGTCTTTGCATGTCTTTCAGTGTTCTTCTGACTGATTTTTTTAGTTCCATAGCATTGTTGTGAGAGAAGAGGCTTGATATGATTTCAATCTTCCTATATGTATTAATTTATTATTTTTTAAAATTTAAATTTATTTTTATTTCAAATTTTGTAATTTATTCTAGAGGGGGGGGAGAGAAAGAGAGACAGAAAAACATCAATGTGTGGTTGCCTTTCAACCTTCTGGGGACATGGCCCTCAACTCAGCCATGTGCCCTGACTGGGAATCAAACTGGGAACCCTTCAGTTCAGAGGCCGATGCTCAATCCACTGAGCCACACCAACCAGGGCTTCTTAAATTTATTGAGGCTTGCTTTGTCTACTAACATATGTTCAATCCTAGAAAATGTTCCATGTGCACTTGAAAATTATGTACATTCTGCTGCTTTGGTGTGAAATGCTCTGAAGATATCAATTAAATCCATTTGATCTAGTGTGTCATTTAAGGCTGCTGTCTCCTTGTTAGTTTTCTGCCTACAAGATCTATCTAGTGAAGCCAATGGGGTATTAAACCAGGACTATGACTGTATTTCTGTCAGTCTCTCCCTTTATGTCCATCAAGATTTGTTTCACATATTTAGGTGCTCCTATGTTGGGTGCGTAAATGTTTATTAGGGTTGGATGGTTCCCTTTTTCATTTTATAAAGGGAACATTATATGGCCTCTGTTTTAATATCTATTTTGTCAGATATAACCTTTAACCAGAATTGTCAAGGAAAAAAGAAATAAGGCCAAAATAAATAAAATAAGAAATAAAGTGGAGAAATAACAACTGACACTAAAGAAATACAAAGGACTGTAAGAAAATGTTATGAACAAGTATTTGCCAACAAACTGGACAACCTGGAGGAAATGGAGAAGTTCCTAGAAACATACAATCTCCCAAAACTAAATCAGGAAGAATCAGAGAATCTGAGTAGACAGATTACACCCAGTGAAATTGAAGCAGCAATAAAAAAAATCCAAAAAATCAAAAGCCCTGGAGCAGATGGCTTCACAGATGAATTTTACCAAACATTCCAAGAAAACTAACACCTTTCCCTCTCAAGCTATTTCAAAAATTCAAGAGGAAGGAAGGCTTATGAGGCCAGCATTACCCTAATTCCAAAACCATGTAAAGACACTAGAAAGAGAAAATTATAAGCCAATATCTCTCATGGACAAAGATGCTAAAATCCTTAATAAAATAGGAAACTGAATACAGCAGTGCATCAAAAAAGATCATATACTGTAATGAAGTGGGATTTATTCTGGGAATGCAAGTTTCATACAACATTTGGAAATCAATAAATGTGATTCACCACATAAACAAACTGAAGGATAAAAACCACATCATCTAGCAATAGATGAAAAAAGCATTTGATAAAATCCTGCACCCATTTATGATAAAAGCCCTGAGCAAAGTGGGAATAGAGGGAACTTAACCTAAACAATAAAGGTCATATAGGACAGAGCCACTGCCAGCATCCCACTCAACAGGAAAAAGCTACAAGCCTTCCCTTTAAGATGGGAAACAAGACAGGGTTGTTCACTTTCACCTCTGTTATTCAACATAGTGCTGGAAGTCCCAGCCACAGAAATCAGAAAAGAAGAAGGAATAAAAGGCATCCAAATTGAAAAGGAATAAGTAAAACTGTCTTTATTTGAAGATGACATGATACTATGCATAGCGAACCCCAAAGATTCCATTAAGAAACTACTAGAATTGATAAATTCAACAAAGTAGCAAGATATAAAATTAATATCTAATTAATTAGATATTATCTAATTTCATATTATCTAATATGAAATATTAGATAATAATATCATCATATATTTCATATTATCTAATTAGTTATTATCTAATTTCATTTTAATATGTCAATATCAAACTAACAGAAAGGTAAATTAAGAAAAAACCCCATTCAAAAAGAATGGAATTGGTTTGTTTCAAAAAAAAGAAAATACCTAAGAATAAACAACCAAAAATGTAAAAGACCTGCACTTGGAAAATAAGACACTGAAGAAAGAAATTGAAGAAGATACAAATAAGTGGAAGCACATAACCATGTTCATGGATAAGAAGAATTAGCATCATTAAAATGTCCATACCACCCAAAGCAATCTATAGATTCAATGCAATTCCTATCAATATTCCTGTGATGTATTTCACAGAACTAGAACAAATATTTCAAAAATTTGTATAGAACCACAGAAGGCCCTGCATAGCAACAGTGATCCCAAGAAAAAAGAACAAAGTTGGAAGAATCATGCTACCTAATATTAAACTATCTTATAAGGCCATCGTAATCAAACCAGCATGGTACTAGCATAAAAAACAGATGCATTGATCAATGGAACAGAATAGAGAACCCAGAAATAAACCCACACCTTTATAGTCAATTCATATTTGACAGAGGAAGCAAGTACATACAATGAGCTAAAGATAATTTAGTCAATAAATGGTGTTGGGAATATTGGGCAGATAAGTACTAGACCACCTTCTTACACCACACACAAAAATAAATTCAAAATAGATCAAAGACTTAAATGTTAGACCTAAAACCATAAAAAGCATAGATTACATAGGCAGCAAAATCTCAAACATTTCTTGTAGCAATATTTTATTGGATATATCTCTTCTCTGGCAAGGGAAACAAAAAAAAGATAAATAAATCAGACTACATTGACACAGATCCCAGCTTCTGGAGTCTTCGGCATTATGGATGAGACAAAACAAAGTCAGACTATGGAGTCCTGTGAAGGAAAAGGGTGGCGTGGCCACTCTCTCCTTGAGAGAGAGTGTCTCTACCCTTGCCTTGATAAGGTTTTATTGGGTTCAATTTGCACAGGAATACAAGGTGTGTATGTAAAGCTCATCAATTGATGTCAGGCAGAAATGATTAAATAATGGATAACATTCAGAAAACCTAAGGGCTTATTCTGAGTCAGGGTCAGATAGTTAAAGGGCCATAAAAGTTTGGGGGAACAAACTCACTTCATATTTGGACCCTTACCATTTAAATTGAGGATATTAGCAAAGTAGGTTTCATAGGATTTTATGCATTCTTCCTTAGGGTTGATTGCCCTAGGGAACCCACACTTTTCAGCACAGGGCCACACCCACCTCCAGCATTGTTTCAGGCTTCAGTCAGGCAGGGGAAGTAAGGCAGCAAAAAAATTAGGAGATCTCTAGCAGACAGAATGAGGACTCAGGCTATGTCAAAGCTGAGGGGCGAGGGTCCATCATCCCCCTTTTCTATAACCTCCCAAGTCCTTCCCTGATTGCCCTCATTGTGACCATGACTGTCTTAGGTCATCCCTCTTTTGATGAATCTTACCTGTCATTGGTTAACGAGCCATCTGCCTGGGGTCAAGCAGGGTGAAGAGAAAGCGGGCAGAGATGGTGCCCCTACAAGGAAGATAAGCTTTGTCTCCTAAGTGGCTTATGGTCCCATGGTCTCTTACTCAGCCTTAGCCATGGGGGATGACAGCTTCTGAAAACAGGCAGGGCAGTTCCCAACACAACATCAAACTAAAAAGTTTTGGACAGCAAAGGAAATCATCAACAAATTAAAAAGGCAATCCACAGAATCAGAGAATAAATTCGCTGATGAATGTGACAAAGGGTTAATATCAAAATTTATAGAAAATTTACAAATGTCAATACCCAAACAAACAACACACACACACAAATGTCAACACAAATTAAATAATGGACAAATACAGATTGCCAATGGATTTAAAGATGATCAACATCACTACTCATCAGAGAAATGCAAATTAAAACCACAATGTGGTATCATCTCACTCCTGTAAGAATGACTATCATCAATAAATCAACAAACAAGTACTGATGAGGATGTGGAGAAAGGGGAACCATTTTGCACTGCTGGTGGGAATGCAGACTGGTGCAGCCACTGTGGAAAGCAGCATGGAGATACCTGAAGAAATTAAAAATGGCCCTGGCTGGTGTAGCTCAGTAGATTGAGCGCGGGCCTGTGAACCAGAGGATCGCAGTTCAATTCCCAGTCAGGGCACATGCCTGGATTGCAGGCCAGTTCCCAGCAGGGGACCCATGAGAGGCAACCATACATTGATATTTGTCTCCCTCTCTCCTTCCCTTCCCCTCTAAAAATAAATAAATAAAATCTTTAAAATAAAGAAATTAAAAATGAATCTGCCTTTTGTCCCAGTGATCCCACTTCTGGGGATATATCTGACGGAACCCAAAACACTAATTCATAAGAATATAAATATTCTTTTGTTCATTATAGCATAATTTACAACCACCAAGATAGTGAAGCAGCCCAAGTGTCCATCATGAGATGAATGAATTCAACAACTATGGACCATCTACACAATGGAATATATTATTACTCAGCCATAAAAAGGAAGGAAATTTAATCTTTTGCCACTGTATAGGTAGACCTAGAGAACATTATGCATGTGAAATAAGCCAGTCAGAAAAAGACAAATTCTATATATGATTTTACATATGACTTCAATCATATGTAGAATCTAATGAACAAACTGAACAAACAAGGAAAATGGAGGAAGACTCATAAATGGAGACCAGGATGACAGCTAGTGGGGTAGTGAGGTGAGGGGGTGGAGGGATTGAGCAAAATGGGAAAAGGAGTCATGGATGTGAACAGCAGTGTGGTGATTGCTGGGAGAAAAGGATAAAGGAAACTAAATGGTAATGGAAGATAAAATACATTACAGATTAAATGAAAAAAATTAGGAAGGACCAATTGTGAATTCCATGTACTAGGAAATTATGTAACCTCTCCTCAATTTTGGTATAACTGAGAAAATTGTGTGTGAGAATTACAATGAAAAGTAATGAGATTTACTTTATGTAAAATTATTATTTATCTTATCTCCCAGTTTTCCAATGTTCTCTGACTTGGACAGTAGAACTGGAACATATTTAAGACTCCTCTTATCCAAAGTTAATTAAAAATATTATTGAACTAAAAAACATATGAACCAAATTCTCCACATTGATTAGTTAGAATGTTAAAAATAAAAAAGTGTCTACTAAGGAAGGATTTAAAAGGAGATGATTTGAAGAACACATATAGATGATACTTGAGGCAAAAATAAATAAAAATAAAATAAATTTTAAAACCTTTAAGGATGTCATTAAAAATAATGGGATTCCACAATAATGACACTTTAAGGTCAATGAATCCAAGAACGAGGTTTGTTTTTAGGCCTGGCTCATAAATACCTTCAATTAGAATTTGCTAAATAAATCAATAGGTGAGTATCTTTGAATAGCAGGTAGGAGAATGAAAGCCAAACACTGAACACACACAGTGAATCAGGGCACAGTGGCGATAAATTCTGAATGGGACGTTTGGATTAAGTTTAAAATGAAGAAGGTAATAGAACCTGGTTTCTTATACTTCTTCCATCTTTTTTCAGTTGCAGTATTTGAAGAATAAAGTATTCTATTTTTCTCACATGGCCCCTGTGCAAGGTCATCGATCTTACATGACATGTTCAGGATGGAAAAAATGCAGTGACTACTGATATCTACTTCTCCTGGGCAGGAAGAAACACATTGTAGAGCTATTGCACTTTTTAAGTCATGCCCTCGCTCCATTTCCCCAAGCACCTAAAAGGTTAGATCCTTGGTATCTTTGCCTTCTTTATCTTCCATCGAGCAGCGTCAGAAATTCTTCTAAATATGAGCTCTGAATCTAATAAATCACTAATATTTCTTGATTTGTTTTTGAGAGAGAAGTTTGTGTCAATATTATTTTTTTATTGAGTAGATTGCAGTAGGGAATAGAATATATGGCTATTAATATAGTTTATTATTCATATGACTTAAGGCATTATGGTTATATTGATTAATGAAATGTGTATGCTTCAAATATAAAAAAACACAAATGAAAAACAAAAGTTTAGCACAAGAGAATTTGTGCTCTAAAAAAGCCTGCAATCTCCAATTATTTATTTTTGACACAGTCATATTTCAATATGAAATAACTCTTCCATTAAGTTTGTAGTTGATCTTTTTGTTAATTGGTTGTTTGTTAAGGAAATCATAACTAATCACTTTATTGAGAATATTTCACTTTCTTAGGACTATTTTTATAAAATATTTCTCAGTGAAATGTTAATACCCATAAAAATCTTCCTTTTTGCTCCTCCCTAAGAAGCTTTAAATTTTTTATTAGCTAATTTATTATACATAAACTTCAACTTGCATACACAATAATATGTTTTAGTGATATTCTAAAGTTTAAAATTATTTCACTATTGAACTTTAATAGTTTGCAAATGCATATAATAATTTATCTTCAATAAGCCCCATAGAAATAGCTGTTAGTGGTCCAACTAAAAAATGCATTTATTTAATGATTTTTTTAGAAAATGATGAAAATTTAACAATATTTCATGGATTTTTTAACTATAGCTATGTAGTTGCATCACTAACTTGTTCCTTTGAAATTAAACAAATAGAATAGTAATGCATATATTTGTTAGAAATCTTCAATAATTTTTACTTAAATTTTTCATAATTTTCTCTGTCAAAAACTGAACTCCTTTGAACTCCAATTTCAAAAGGTGAATTACGTTAATTCTCAAGTGGGAATAAATTACAGTTGTTCAAGCAAGTGAAATGCATAGCTTTAGTTGTTGTTCTTATTATAGCTTCAGCTCTTGTTGATCATATTGTTTACAACATAAATATAAGAAATTGATTATAATTACTAATAATTCCCAATCTGAACTAAGAACTATCAAATCTCTACATAATCATAGTTACAAACTCTACATAATTATATGTAATCAAACTCTACATAGCATAATCATATGATAATTCACAACCTGAAGTAAGAAGTACTAAACTCTCCACAATCATAAGCTTTTACATAATTCTGTGTCTTCCTTTCACAAGCATCTTGTTTCTAAGTTTTGGGTTATTTTCTGTTTTCTTACTGGTCACCCTCCTTTCCCTCTATACTTCTCAATTTTTCTTATTTTCATCTACATTTGTGTCTGTCTATGTATGTATGTATGTGTGTATGTATGCATGTATGTATTGACCTATGTATCTAGTTATATCTGTCACCTACCTACCTAATAATGTATCATCTGTTTACAAATGTGCAGAAGGACATCTAAAATAGCCTGATTATTTTTCTTCTCAATGCAAGAAGAAAAACATACACTGTCAAGTTCATCCCATTCTGCAACGTGATGATGGGAGTTTCAAGTTGATCTTTACCATAGAAGCTCTGTGTTCATCACAGCCTTTTGAGAAACCATGGGTTTAATTATTGAAGCTGTAACTCTGTCATTAAAATTGGGATGAACCAATGACAAACACCGGTAATGCTATTACAGGAATACTACCCCTCGACCCTCTTCTCAAGCAGAGGGTCCTGTCGACTTCAGTAAAGGAAACAGCCACTGGAGCTTGTGAAATCTTGCACTGAAAAGTTCTGTAATCAACACTTTGTCTTGAACTCAATAGTGGCTTTCTACTTTAACCTGGGTTAGGAAATCAATTATTGCAGTACTCTGTTCACTTTGTTTTCCTGGAGTGACTCTGCTATTTGATTGCCTCTTCTGTCAGTTGGACAGTACTCCTTTCCAGACTGGCTAGAAAGATGTTCGCTGAGTTTTCTAATGGCAGCATGTATCCAGCCTTATTACATATTTGACAATTTGCACCGAACTCTAGAGGTGAATAATTCAATACTTCTTTGAGCTCATGTAAGTTTATTACTTTATTTATTAGTATTGACTGAAAATTTGTTGTTCCAGTTCTGAATATGTGCAGGGGGAGGACTTAAAATACATATAAATGAATAACCTCTGTACCCAGGTGGATCCTTCTGTTAAAGAAAAATGGTGTACAGAGAAACGTTTACTTAACTATTCTTATAGAAAATCTTTTGGCAATAAATATCAGTGAGGAATCAAAATAAAATACAGCAATAGAGCAGTTGCTGTAAAGACTGAAATACGCACCCCTTCCTGATCCATTTTTCTTTGCCTTACAATATGTATGCTGGGAGCGTAGAACCAAATGTGCCCTGTGTGGGTTTTAACTGTAGGCAGCCCTGCTCCCCAGCGACTGGAGCTGAGTGCACAGTCCTGCACCCAGCCCTGAGGGAGTCCCCTCAACAGCCTTGTCTACCTAAAAGATAAGCGGAACTGAGAGGGTGGATTATAAATCAGATAAAAAGAACTAGGGAGTTGTATTGATAGTTGATCTACCTATTAGAAATGTTGACCACACTTTTGTAAGTCTATACCTCCATCTAGATGATATTTTGCTGACTTTGTTCATTAAACACAAATAAAGAAAGATGGTTGAATGTGAGGAAGCATCTTTTTACAAAGGATACTGTTTTTAAAATGTGGCTTTTCAGTTTGTCCTGTAGGGAGTAGACATGACAACATATAAAATACATGTCTTTATTTAAAAATAAACTGTGGAGGATAAATTTCAGGCCTATAAATATACTAAATCTATCATACCAATTGTATGGACTAATGATTCAGTTTTTGCTTTAATAGTTTTCTGACTCTAAAGAAAAGATTGTACTAGTTTAAGCATTGCATTTAACCAGCTTAAGGCTTTGTTCTATAACTTACTTGAGCACTTAAACCTAATCGGCAATTCAGGGCAGTGAGCACTGCAGCCTTCCTGTACCTGTTACCTGTCTTGCTCTTGCTTGCTTATTGTCACATAAATAAAAGCCAAATGTATTCTTCTGTGTTTCTCACTTTCAAGCATTACAGCTAGTTTTAGAACTAAATATTTTCTCTTCACATTGAAAGGAAAAATCAGTTCATTACTCCAGGAGAAACTGGTAGCTTTCTAGGAATCTTAGGCTTTGTGCTCATCATACTCACTTGTATTTCACACCTGTTTGGGGTGATTTAGTTATTGACAAGTTGATATTAGAACTTAATCTTCTATAAAATATGGTTCTGGAACTTTTCGTATTCACTTTCTAACAAACAATTTTAAGTAACTAAATATCTAAGTATTTAGATTTTTAGATATTTTAATTTGATATTTGGAGTTTAAACTGCTGGTAAGTTTGCACTCTCTGAAGTGGAATTTCTTCTAAAAAATCTATAAGTAATATGTATAAAATTAAAAATTATGTGATTTTGGACAGGGCACCTGATAATCCTACGTCTCAGTTTTTTCTTTTGTTCCAAGGCAATAATAGATCTTTGTACTTTTTGACAATATTATTATAAATAGTATATGTGAAAATGCATTGGAAAATTCTAATTGTCAGTTAATGATTATACTTTTTATTTAAAAAATTATTTCTGCCATTATTTTTTAAATGTTGTTAAGTGGTGGTTACTGGAAGAAATTAATAAATAATGTATACAGTGGAATCAAGAAGGATAATAATAGCCATAATAATTTATGAATTTTGAAGTAGCAACAGGATATCACATACAGAAATGGAGACACACGGTATATACAACAGGTGGTGTAATCTTGATGACTTCTAAGAAACCTACATGAACTAATAATGTGGCACAGTGTCATCGAATGCAGCCAGAAACACAGCTCTGGGAGCCATCCATAGCAAGCGCCATTAGCAGGGAGAGATGTATTCTTCATTAATAAGACAGCTAAAAACATGTCTTACATTCACGACATTAGGAAATAGAAGTAACGCGCTTATCTTGAATATTCGGGAGAAATCTCAGTATTACAGAAAAACATCACTATTCATTTAATGGAAATTATTCAATGTTTACTTCACTCTTGTTGTTTTCCTTGTATAAGATGTTGATAACATTCAGCTGGTATATACAGCGTTTCAGCTTTGCCACGAGGTGCACTCACCATGGAAGAGAAAAACTAATGGTCGTTTTTCTTATCATGCCTTTCCTTCTTATTATGAAAGAAAAAGACATTTAATAGCTTTTTTTGATTCTCAAAGCAGATACACTGTTTTGAATTTACTATAAGAAAGAAATGCACGGAATAGGGACACTTAGCATAAAATCATTTAGTATGCATATAGTGAAGTTTCCTAAGTGTTGAGAAATGCAGTGCTGTCTGTAGCACTAGCATGACCGAGCGTTCTCTAGTTCTTTCCGAAAATGATCTCTCTCTGAAGGGTCAGACATCAAAGTTGAAGGTTCCCTGAAGAAAATTTTAAGTATTTGTAGGAAACTATACAAGTATCAGCCTCTTCTCCTTTTCCCAACTGAAATGATCTTACAGATGCAGTTAAAGATAATATGAACCGCTGACAGTTACTTGAATTTAACTTCATTCAGGGTATTGCATTTCTTTTACTGATAAAATGATATGAAGCATTTTCAGCTAAATTCTGGTGTTCTTTGAGCAGAAGAAATTTGCCATTTTCTACACAAAAGCAGAGGTATGTTAAGGAGATAGCAGGGGGAACTTTGTATCTCTATAGAGCCATTTATAATATACATGAGGAGAATAGGCATATAGGAATCATCTATCCATTTCAGAAATATGTGATTCAAGTTTCAGAGATTGAAAATCACCTAAAGCATTTGTTTTTAGATGAATTACACCATTCAATATGAATATACGAAGGTGTATTCCCTTAAGGGCATTAAAGCTCATTCCATTGTGGTAATAACCACATCTTTCTAGAGAAAGTTGCAGCTTAGAGAAGGAGGAGAGGTAGGTGGTAGTGTTGGGAAGGATTTTCTGTGTAGCAAATATCCCCACGGCAGAAATGTTCACAAAATCTTGTGTGCTTGCATTGATTCCATTTTAAGACACAGCTTTAAGAAGAAGTTCTATTTATAGAACTACTAATTCCATAGCAGAGGATTACTGAGAAAGGCTGCAATGTTTAATTACACATAACATGCTTCTACAAATATGTTTCAGAAAATGTTTCATGTGATCCATCTTTTTAAAAAATATTCTTCATCATGGACTCCTTTCTCATTGTAATGAAGCAAAAGGAAATTTTACTTCTCAAAGCATTAATGAAGATTACTGAATTGGTAATTTATACTGAAAATAAATTCTCTTTGAAAAGTATTCTTTTATTGATAGAGTAAATAGTTATGGACTATGTCCATGCTTTCGTGGAGCGCTTTCATGTGCTTACAGGCCTCCCGCACCCATCCCCATTAAACACGGAGATGAGCTAGGGCTACACTCTCCATAGAGAGAAGCCCTCTTTATTCATCTTGCCTGTCAGTGGAAAGAGATAAAATAGCAAAAACAAAGTCTCTCCTTGAGAAACCCTGATTGCAGGCCCCCCTCACTGGGCTTTGGAACTGTCATTCACACTGACCTGTGTGGCTCCCAAACCTCGAAACCTCAACTTTAGTGTAAAGTGATCTTGGGAAGAATTGATGTCTTCAGTGTGAAGATGAGCCAGGTACAAAACCTCTCTGTAAGAAAAAGACATATTAAGTACAAAAAACTCAGTGTTCTCATAGAAACAGTTCAAAAAAACATGAATTAAAAACCAAACAAGCAAAACACATAAATATAGCATTATGAAAATAATTTAAAAATGTAGAATCAGGTTTGCAAAGATTATACATAATAAAATTATTATAGGGGAAATATAAATACCTTTAATCTCTTTAAACAAATAAAAAGATAGAGTTGAAAGTATGACAAAGGCTATATAAGTGACTATGAAAGTATATGACTATATATGGCTATAAACTGTGACAAGTGACTATAAAAATTAGCCAGTTATTGTTTGAAACAACGAAACTAAATTTAAGGAAATTAAAAATGTAATAACTGAAATTCTGTGTAATAAGTGGATTTATTAAACTAAAAAACTTGAGTAGACACAAATGAAAAGATACTTGGAAAACAGGTAGGTGTACTAAGTCTGTCCAAAAGGTGTCCAGCCATGTAATATGAAAAATAGAGACATGTATTGAAGAAGATACAAGATACAAAAAACATTGTACAAAGGACGGTTATGTCTCAGTCCCCTTCAGAGTAGTCACCTTGGGACCTCACACAGTTTTCCCAATTGCCATCAGCTGTCCCATCACATTTTCCTGAATCTCATTGACAGTCTGAAATCCCAGTCCTTGCAAAAGTGATTTTAGTTTGGGGAAAAGCCAGAGGTCTCAGAGTGCCAAATCTGAGCTGTAATGGGGCTGAGTCACATGGGTGATTTGACGTTGGGCCCCAAAATCTCTGCATGATGTGTGATGCATGAGCAGGTGCACTGTTATGATGAAGGTGCCGTTTACCAGTTACTCTGCGATGGTCAGTAGCTATGACCTTCTGAATCATCTTTCCAAAAGGGAATATTTAAGCTTAATGCAAAATTTGATGCAGATTTGTTGCTGTATTTGCTCAGTCACTTCCAATACAGTACACATGCCTACTCAGTGGTATCTATTGCCCCACTGACGAGTGCAGTGAAGCCATTGCTCCCGCATGCACACTCCAGTCCACTCTCCTTGGCTGCCCTGTTGCATCAATGCCTTGCAAACCATTCTCATTAAAGTGGCAATGGTTGCACTTTTTCTGGACAAACTTGGTATACATTAAAGAAATTATCTAGATTGCACAACAGAGAGTAATTGAGATAAAAGCAGAAGAGCATTAAGAAGGTGAAAAATAAATTATGAAACATTTGGGACACACAGGAATCAAAAGCAAAGAAGGAGAGGAAAGAGAAGAAGGAGGTGGAAATCCACATTTAAATACAGCATAATGAAACAAAACGCTACAGACAAAGAGGTCTTATAGGTAACCAGGGAGAAGATACGGAGGAACAACAACAACAACAAAATAAAGATTAGATTTGTTTCTAAGTTTTTATGGCAACAATTAGAATCAGAAGACAATGAATTATATTTTGTAAGAGTTAAAAGTTCTTCCAGCCTAGAATTATATCCTGTAAACCTACTGTTTAAAAATGAAGGCAAAAGAAAGATATTTTTAGAGAAATAGAAACAGAGAGAATTTAACACCACCAAATGTACACTAGAAGAACTTCTAAAATCTGTACTTCCAGAAGAAGGAACATACTTATCATGTTAGGACAGTTTGCACAAAGGAATAGTGATCCGATAAATAGGTAAGCAAACATAGGGGTACATCTGATGAGATGCTGATTGTATAAAAATCACAATAAAAATATGCAATGTCTTTCAGGCTAGAAAAAAATTATAAGCAAAGCCTTAGAAAATAATTGCTTGTGAAGTTGATTATCATAAAGATTTAAAAATATTGTATTATTCTGGTAAAAGAAAACAATGTTGATTAACCTAACGCATTGGGGAAAATAAGTTTCTAGTCAACTAAACTAAAGCAACAACTGAACACTAACAAGTTGAAAGAAAAAAATACATATACTAAATAAAAATGAATGGACCAAGGGTGATTGTGGGGAGAGTCGTCATGAATACAAAGAGACGAAAAAAACTCTCAGTAAAAGCAGCACATGTGACAGCTGAAGGCGAAATGGGAGAATTGAGTCCAAACATATCAGTGAGCTCAGTCAATATAAATGGATTCTCAAGTACAGATACAAGATCGTTAAATAAAAAAATAAAGTAAAATACTAACAGGAGATACATCCAAACTATAAGGAGACAAAAATAAGTTTAAAAAAAGAAAAAATATAAAGGAGACAAAAACTGAATGAAACAAGTTTTTAATTAGATCAAACTAGCACTGGGGGCGGAGCAGGGCTGGGAATATAAGACAGAAAACTGTACTTGAACAAGAATTAAATTAAAAAAATAAAAGAAAAAAGGTATTAATAGAGACTGAGGGATATTATGAGTTGACAAAATGTTTAAATCTTTAGTAATATATGACTTCTGTCCTTGTTATCAATTAACAAGAGATCAAGTATGTAAAGGTCAAATTAAACAAGGATATATTGACAAATTCACTGTCCGGAGAGATTTTAAACTTTGATAATCCAATAATTTATAGAACAAGCCAATAAAAAAATATCAGTAAAGTATATTGGAGATATCATAGGATCTATATAGGGTGCTTCAACCAACAGGTGGAGAATACCTATTATTTTCAAGAACACAAAAACATTATCCAAAATTGTCAGCATTCTAGGTTATAAGGCAAGTCTCACATATTTCAGAGAATTGACATTATGAGATTATATTCTCAGAATATGTCTTTGGTAAGTGCCAACAATACAAGATAACTGGAAAACTCTATGTTTAAAAATTTTTATAAAGCTCAGTTAAAACCCTGCATGAGTTAAAGAATAGTGGCAAAGGTAAAATACTTTGAAATGCATAAAAGTAAAAAAATATTGTGCATCCTTTTGGGAGATGCATAAAAACAACATTGGGGGAGAATGTGTAGCCATTACAGAAGAAGGAAAATGTGAAAATTATATAAGCATATTATTTAAGACGTTAGGGTTAAAAAGAATAAATCTAAGCAACTTCAAATTTAGGAAATAGTAAAGATAAGAGTGCAAATTTGTTAAATGTATGAAATATACAAAAGCAATAAAAAGTCAAATATTTGTGCTTTTTGAAATGTCTAAAATAAGTTGGTAAGGCCTTTCAAGATTCATCAAACTAAAAGAGGCAAGGCCCTAAAAACAATATGTAGAAGGGAGATATAATTGCAGATACTACAGTGAATAAAAAAGATATTTAGAGAAACAAAATGAACAAATTCCTAGGAAAATGCATTTGCCAAAATCCACTGAAAAAGAAATAGAAAAGCTGAATAGCCCTCAAGCTGTTTAAAATAGAGGGAAATATATAGCCTTTAGAGAAATCATTCTAAAAAAGAAACAGAGAGAAAATGTTTTATCTTATTTTATGAAGTTTTTATAGTTTTGATGCCCTAACCTGACAGGAACAGATGGAGAGGAAAAGTTACAGGTCAGTCTCACTCATAAAAATAAATGCAAAACTTCTAAATAAAATGTTTAGCAAAAAGTAATGCAGTGTGGAAAAAAAGATAACACATCATAACCAGACTGAATTTATCCGATGACTATGATCTGTAGATCAAATGTTTAAAATCTGTTCACCTGTCATTGGTCATATTTTGCTTGCTTGTTTGTTTTGTTGTTTAGATTCCTGTTATCGGTGATATCATATGGTAATATCATATGGTATTTGTCTTTCCAGAGGGGGGAGGGGAGAGAATCACAGGGGAAAAGGAGATGGACTCACATGAACAAGTATAAAGGACACATGGACAATAACTCAAATGGGGGGGCGGAAATGGGAGGGAGGTGGGGAGCACTGGGTGAGGGGCGGGCAGGGCTGGGAATATAAGACAGAGAACTGTACTTGAACAAGAATTAAATAAAAATAAAAATTTTAAAAAATAGTGGCCAACCAAAAAAAAAGGTTCACCTTATTAGCATGTTAACAAGAAAAAGTACTTGAACAATTCAATAATAATAATCAATCATCACTTGTGACAAAAATTCTAGCAAACTAGAATAGAAGGGAATTTCTTTCTTAATTTATAGGGTTGCTCCACCAAAAGCTTTGGGTGGGGGTCTGGGTAGAATAGATGAAGGTATTTAGCAAAAAACAAAGCAAAACAAAATGAAGAACTCAAACCACTTCAAGGTGTGACTACAAAATTTCAAATCATGTATATATAAGCCAAGTAGCAATATGCAGAGTTGAGTCCAGGCTATTATTTCAATCATTGAGAAACAATGAGTATTTTCAGTTGGGTCATTAGTGTTAGGTGATCGAGTTCAATGGAAAGAGATCAGTTCACCTTTAATCTTTGTACTCATAGCCGTGAATTCTATTAAACCAAGTTAAGTAAAATGAAACACCACAATAGAAAAGCAGTTATGTATTGTGAACATTTGGTAACATCACATCACACTCCTCACCAGTCAAATTTTACAACTACAATAAAAAGAATAAAAATCAAAAATATTTATATTTTTAATTACATTGTTTGTACTTTAAATAATTCATTTAAAAAATGAATAAGCATACATAATAAACCAGAAGTAGATTTTAAAGTATATCTTTGAAGACTTCAAAAATATATATTCTATAATGCCTTATTTGGGACATTATAGAAAATATATATTTTATAGGTTTTAAATATTTTACATTATAGAACAGTAGGTATAATGTGGAAAAGATTAAGTGCTGACATTTTATCTTCAAAGTGTTTTGCAAGGAAGACTGATTCCTTCTTTCCTGCAAAGGTAAATTAGCCCAGTAATTTTAACATGGTGAAATTTATGGAATCTAAGAAACCTTTTAACTTGTATTTCTGTACATCTGTATTAATAAAAAATGGTCTCCTTAGCCTAAAATAGACTTTCCTTTGCATGCATTTATTATGTAACAGTCGAATGCTAACTTAAAAAGGAAAAGGAGTAAAGCAAATTGGGCATAAAGATAAAGCAGATATTTCTCTGACACTGTGCAGATCTAGCAGAGCGAGTCACAGGATGGCAGAGATTTGTCATTGGAGGCGTTGCCCTCCAGTCTTCCCCGTGATCTGTGCATCTCAAATTGCTTTGTCCTAATGCAGACTCCTCCAGGTTCCCACTGTGATCTTCCATTCCTTTCTCAATTACTGGACCCCACTAAACGGCACCTGCTCTATGTTATGCCTTTAGAAAATACCTCCGTTTTGTAAGTATCTATAGTTCAGTTACAAATTTGGAATTACCCAGGACTTTGAAAAATACACTTGCCCAGGTCATACCCCCTGAGATTATGATTTAATTGATCTGATGTATGACTGGGGCATTAGGATTTTTTAAAGTTTTCCATATGACTAATGTGTAAAATTCGAGAACTATTGAACTGTACCAGGAAGTCTACCTGTCTCTTTTGGATCACCACCTACTTAATGCATAAAATATCCTTTTAGGTAGATATGACATATACCTTGAAGGAAAAAAAGGGAGATGGAATATCAGAAAGGTTAGATGACCAGTGTAGGGGAAGAAAAAAATTTTTTCCTTACCTTCTGAGGTCTTAGTTGAGACCCCTGTAGTAAGTCAGACGAGCAAGAGAAAAGCCAACAGACCTTTGCTAATATGCACACCTTATGTAACATGGGAGATATCCAGAGCAGGGGTAGTGTTGGGGGGATAAACAGGCAGTTTTAGAATTCAGGCTTAAATACAATTGTAACAGAGAAGCAGTTGTGTAGGATGTACGTCCCGTAGGGGAGAGGAAATGATTTTTAGAATCGATGAATATTTCCTAAGAAGACTAGGTAAGAGGTGTGATAGGTGGTGACAGTTTGTCTGGACATAGTGTCAGCTTCTAGTCTCCTCTCTTGCTACAGGAGTCAGTCCTCCCTGGGTCATGAATTTCCCTGGGAGGGAATTAATGGCAATTATGTTTCTTTTGTAGGATCTCTCTTTAGACAGATAAGGAGTTCAGAGAAAGCTAGTCCCAGCATTTGTTGTTTTTCAAGTTCCTAACTGCTCCAAATAATCAATATAACAAAGTAGCATGTTTTGGAGTAGCCTGTCTTGAACTCCTGCGGTCATATTTTACCGTAGTGTATTCTGCTACTTTTCACTTGCCTAAGGTTGCTATCATGAAGACATGGTAGCTACAGGATTCTGTCCGTGTTTTCCATGATTGCAGGCTTGCACCTGCTCTTTATTTTGGAACTAGGTCTGACTCTGTGGTGTGCACCCAGATTCTTAGCAAAGCTGTGGTCTCTTACTGTATTGAAATATTGTTAAATCAATACTTGCCATAAAAATTAGAGAGTAATATTTACTTATGTATAAAACTAACTCTCTGCACCTATAACAGTAGAGAGATGTAGGTTATTTTTCCCTTTAATATGAAGTGGAGCTGCAGAGATTCATTTTGGGTTTAAATTGGTATGTTTCAGCTTTTAACATGACTGGCAGTGCCAAGAGAGCTATTTGATATTGCTATATTTGATTTAGTAAAAGGAAATTCTAATTCTCCCTTATTTAACTTTGGTTATACATTTAGATGTATATGTGCATTTTCAATATTGTGGGCCCTGTCATAAAAAGAAACAAAAGAACAAAAAACAGACCTTTACTACTATCAGATAATTCACATAATTTTATGGCAGGAGCAGAACGTCACTGGAAACATTCGAGAATTGTTAAAAATTATGTTTTTACCCTGGTTGGCATAGCTCAGTGGACTTTGCATGGGCTGNATTCTCCCTTATTTAACTTTGGTTATACATTTAGATGTATATGTGCATTTTCAATATTGTGGGCCCTGTCATAAAAAGAAACAAAAGAACAAAAAACAGACCTTTACTACCATCAGATAATTCACATAATTTTATGGCAGGAGCAGAACGTCACTGGAAACGTTCGAGAATTGTTAAAAATTATGTTTTTACCCTGGTTGGCATAGCTCAGTGGACTTTGCATGGGCTGCTAACCAAAGGGTTGCTGCTTCGATTCCCAGTCAGGGCACTTGCCTATGCTGCAAGCCAGGTCCCCAGTGGAGGCCAAGTGAGAGGGAACGACACATTAATATATCCCTTCCTCTCTTCCTCCCTCCCTTCCTCCTCTCTAAAAATAAATTAATTAAATCTTAAAAAATTATATTTTCCTTTTAAAATATACTTAAGGTATTCCAATATTATATTGGATAAGGGTTAACATGGATTTTCTTCTCATTCTATATGCTGGAATTGGTATTTATATTTAAATAATGCATTTGTTGAGGAAAGAGCCACCTTATCTTGAAAGCACTTCAATGAATTATTTCATGTAGTTGATGAAAAGTGTAACCTAATAACAAGAGAGATCCATCCTAGCAAGTGTTAAGATTCAATAGATAGTACGCTGAATGGTGGGAGGGCACATTGGTACCACCACTTAGAAGCTCTTTGTCATTATCTCCTGAAGCTAATGCATGTTAACTAACTAACTAAATATAACCTAAGACCAAGAAATTCAAAATATATGGCTTGCAGAAGAATTTTACACTGGCATCATTTATGAATTTAAAAAAAATAGGAAAAAAAAACAAATGTCCACCAACAGTAGAAAGGATCAATAAATTGGTATTATATTCATTCTAGGAATACTCTACAGCAATGAAGAGAAGCTACTTCGGGTAACAAACAATATGGATGTATCTCATAGGTATAATATTGTGTGAAAGAAACCAGCTTCGGATGAATGCATTTTATTTATGTGAAACCCAGGAACTGGCAAAACTGATTTATGATGATGGTGGTTATAGAAATATGTAACTTTGCACTGATTGCTGACTGGGTAAGAGCACAAGGGAGCGTGCTGGAATGTGGGAATGACACATTTTTATCTGGGAGGTTAGACGGGAGCCTGCATCTGCAGGCTGTATTTGGATAAGGAGAGGCACTTGAGATTAGTCTGTGTTTTACAGACCACAGTAAAGTCTTTGACTGTGTGGATGGTGATAGCTGCAGGGTGCTCTGAGAGCCCTCGATGGTCTTGAAGCATAACCTATATTGTGGACAGGAAGCCACTGTCAGGATGGGATATGGAAGGAGAGAAGAGTACATTTAAGGTGTCAAAGCTGTCCAACAAGACAAGGGTGCATTTTATCTCCCTATTGATTTAGTCTGTACACCGAACATGTTATACAAAGAAAAACAAAACAAAAACAAATGAGGCAGGGTTCAAAGGAGAGAGGAGTGAAAATCAGTGGAAGAAATATCAGTTATGATATGGACGTAACATGATCTCAGTGGCAGAAAATAACAGTGATTTGAAAACTTCTGATGAAAATCAGAAAAGAAAGTGCCAAAACAAGAGTCCTTGGAACATCAAAACAACAAAAAATCATGACTCCAAGAGAAATATACAGCCTCAACATAGACAACAGAAACATTGAAATAGTTAAAGATTTTGCTTACTTCAGTCATCAATCCAAATAGAGGCTGCAGCCAAGAAATCAAGGGAAGACTGAGATTCAGAAGAACTACATTGGAAGAGTTAGGGAAGATCACCAAGGTCAAAGATGTGTCATTAGAGACCAAGGCTAAGGTCATCCATACCCGCATATTCCCAATTAGTATGTATGGATGTGAATGTCAGACACTGAAGAAAGATGACAGAAAAAAAACCCAAACAGCCCATTTGAAATGTGTTGTTGGAGCAGAGCTCTACGCATACCCTGGACCACCAGCGTGACAAACAAGTGTGTCCTGCAGCACAGGACGAAGCCTGAAACATCGCTGGAGGCAAACATGGCAAAACGGAAGCTGTCCTACTTTGGCACATGATGAGAAGGCAGAGTTCTTTAGAAAAGATGGTGATGTGGGAAAAAATACAAGGTGACAGGAAAACAGGAAGACCAAACATGCCATGGCTTGTCTCCACAAAAGAAGCCAGAGGCCTAGCTTTATAGGAGCTGAGTGAGGCTGTAAAGAACAGGACCTTTTGACCTTCATAGGATCTCCAGGGATTGAAGCTGACCCACTGGTGCGTAACACACATTTCTGTAAACGTGGAGCTGCACACTCATGACTTGTATACTGTTCTGTAGGCAAGGTATAACTCCATCATCAAGGTACATTCGGTTTATGCATGCCTCTAGGTGTGTGCTTCTGCTTTTTTAAGCTTGATTTAAAAAGACAGAGGCCCTGAGTGAGCAAGACCTTAGAGCCCTGTAAATAGTTGTATAAGAATAAAGAAAAACTGTCACTTCAGATTTAACATTAGCATCCTAGGTGGCTGTGACCTTCACCTGAGGCTGTGATAACTAGTTTTCAACATTTGCATGTCTTCTGAGGTGCAGTGGAATTCATTTTTTTCTTTAATTCCTTCAGATAATTTAAAACTGTAGTCTTAACATAAAGGAATGGAGCACGCAATTTTTAGAACCCATGCTTTTTGCGTGAAGACCACAGGCCACGACATTTCACATTTCCCTAGTGTCACTCCCCCACATTTAAAAATACACTTGTGTTTTTCATGCTTTGGGTAAATTATTCACCACCATCACGCCAAAGATTTCTAAAGTGACCTCAACAACATCATAAGTGTCCTGTTTGGCAGTGAATGTTTATTAAGAACTACTGCGAGCTAAGTAGTCCGCTCTGGAAGAATGTCCAGATTGTGAGTTTCAGTAATTCTGTCGTCGTTGTCACTGTTGGTGAGGGAATGACTTTAGTCCATTCAGCACTATTTTAAAGTGTGTGATCTCCACGTCAGAATTCAGTTTACTGTTTTTCATGAAAATCTTTCTCTCCTGACAGGAGTTTCTTATTTCAAATGTATAAGACACCTCTGGAATTGTGTGAGCAACAATAGCACAGCGTAACAGTGTGGGCTTAAGGGACTGTGGACAAAAAATGTGTCCCTGCCAGATAAGTACCAAATTGTTAGTTTGGAAAACAGGCAGTCAAACCTGCAACATTTACAGCAAAAGATTTCATATAAATGAACAGGAGAAGGGAGATGGGGAAAATTTGTTGCAGATACTAATCTTCCACTTAGTCATGACTTATGAACTTGAGTAAAGTTAAAAATAATGTTCTCAATATATATCCCCAGGCATAAAGTTCATGAAACAAAAAGTAAATGTGTTTTATTAAGTCATATCTTTATTTAAACCATAAAAGAAGTTTATTTGACAAAGATGTATATATGTCTCCTTTTGTATGTCCTAAGAAAATCACCCAGCCTTCATAAGAAAATCACCCAGCCTTCATAAATTATTGCTAATTCTCAAGGGTCTGAAATGAAGCAACTAACTGATTAAGGATAGAATGTGGCCCAGTTGCATGATCAAAAGATTGTGTTATTTCTCCTGAGGAATTTTTATTTGAAAAATATGATATCTGACCAGAAAAAGAAATAGCAATTTAATTTTTAAAACTCCTATCAAATATATGTTAGACCAATAAATTGATCTCTGTATACAAATAATATGATTTTTAAAAGATGTGTTTTTAATCTTGTGTCTAATATTATTATTCATCTTGTTTTACAAAATATCAATTATTTATGTCTTATAAAATCTTAATTCTAAATTAATAATTTTCTTTTATGTGATTTTAGTATACTTGAAAATTGTTAGCTGAAAGTGTTCTGAATTTACCTTTCTATATACCCAAGAAAATAATAATTATTCTCAATGAAATTGAATCAAATTAAAATACAATAGAGGGCATGTACCCATCACATAAAAAACAATTACAATTAAGGTGCCTCTAATTAGGTTGTTTTGCTGGTGATTAGCAGAATTCACTTGGGAAGCAAGCACGAGGAATGCTAGGAATATTCATCTGCACAAACCACCCCAGGTTTTGCTGCCCAGCACACACACAGCCGCTGCTGTTCCGAATTCCAGATACAAGTTCATAACCACCTACAGCATGGCTTACAGGCCCTTCACACTTAGCATTTCCAAAACACAATCTGTAATTTTTCCTCTGCGAAACTGGACCATTTATTGGTAACAAAGGCCAGAAAGCTGTAAGGCCACTAGGTCATACTGATTCTGAATCTTGAGGTCTTAAATTGCTTTTCTCTTCATTCTTTGGTCTACGCCTCTCACAGTGAGTATTGGTAGTGCATCCTCTGTTGTCTTCCTGCCTTCCACCTCCTGTGTCCTCCAATATTTCCTTTACACCGTTGGCCAGAATCATTGTTCTAAAATATAGATGTAATTGTGATTGTTTCCATTCTTTTTGTGGATAAAGGATAATACAGGAATCCTACAAAGTTATGGCTTAACCCTTTTCTGCTTTACTTTCCACCCTTAGCCACTCCTTTAAAATCTAAATTTGTCCCCACTCCCCACCCCCACCCTCTTAATTCATAGTCTCTGTCTCTTCATTGCTTTGTGCACTAAAAACCAGACCTTTTTATACACTTTCCTCTCATTTCTCCTCCTGTATTTTATGTATCTCCCTCCTACACAGGCTCTAGCTAATTGTGAACTTTTGTCAGGTTTGGTCTTGCCCTTTCCTTTCCCACGCCCTGTAATAACTCCCTCAGAGAGAGTTCATTTGCTCTCAAAGCTTCAACTGCCAACTCTGTGCTTCCCATGTTTCTTCCACCCAGAGCATGCAGCCTACAGCTGCTGGAGTAGCCTTTCTAAAATATAATTTTTGACAGGTTATTTCCTCTTCGAGAACCTATAGTGATTTTTTCTTGTATTACTCAAGTGTATAAATGGGTAAAGGTGATCTAAATGCTTTTTAAATAACTGTAGCTTATATAACATTCCTACAAATAACACCTCTGTTTCTGTGGGGCCTCTTTATTTTTTCCTTATCCAAATTCCTTCACCACTGATCTTACCTATACCGCTTTGTTGTCCTTTTTATCTGTTACTTATTTTTATTGGTCTCTCCTTCCCAATTTTCCATGAACTCACAGATACCATTTAACCCCAATACGCGGATTAGGTTCACTTATTCCATGAGACCTACTTTGACTAACCTTACTTCTATCCTATTAGTTTTTTAAAGAAATTTTGAAGATTTTATTTATTTATTTTTAGAGAGAAGGGAAAGTAAGGAGAGAGGGAGAGAAACATCAATGTGTGGTTTCCTCTTACGCACCCCCTACTGGAGACCTGGCTCACCACCCAGGCACATGCCCTGACTGGGAATTGAACCAGCTACCCTTTGGTTCCAAGGTTGGCACTCAATCCACCAAGCCACACCAGCCAGGGCTTTTCTATTACATTTTTTGAAATGATCTGTTTTCTAAATGTGTTATATTTCTTTTTGTTCTTTAATTGTACCTTCCTAACAGGTTATATGTGTGTTATAATGATGTCATTTATCTCTTTTCACTTCTAGTACCCAGTACGTAGGCAATGGATATGTAGTTGACTCAAACTGGAAGAGTGTAATAATCAACTCTTATTGAGTAATCACTAGCTATCAAGTATTGCAGAAAGCAGTTTACATAATTCCCATCCTCTGTTTTCCACTAAGCTCCTTGGAACTGGTGCTGCTGTGTCTCTCATTTTGCAGATAGGGAAACAAAGGAAAAAGGAGGTTAACGGTTTGAAAAAATAATCACTGACTCACTTTAGAAAGTAAGACTTGAGAAAGGGCTACATAAGATGCTTCTGCTAATTAATTCTTTCCAGGAAGTGACTTGTTCAGGGAGCATGTCTTACAATTCTAAAAGTTTTGCTGCCAACTCTGACACCACAAAATAACAAAATAGAGGCACTTGGAAAATGTTTTCATTGGAAATGGATTTCTATCTAACAGTTGACTCATGATTTAGAGCTAACTTATTTACTAAGTGGTAAGATTTTTCTGGTGCCATCTGAGCAGTAGCAGTAGAGAGAGAGTTTTGAATACTTTGACTATAGAATACATCTACTTGCCAAAATCTCAGATGTCAAGAAAGATTCTACTTAGTTCATAGAATGTGGGAGATGAGAAGAAAGTCATCATTGTTCATAACAATGTTTACCACTATGGTGGTAATCATAAAATGTAGCTGAATTTTAGAAAAACAAGGTCTGCCCAGAAAAAGTCCAACCATTGTTAATGTAATAAGAACTGTTAATGGAACATCGACATAACCTGGCAGCCAAGGAGACTGGACTGGAACACGCATGTGTGAACAGTGATGACTTCATTGTACTAGTCAGTGGGGGCATAGATGCTGTTGACTGAGCATGTGTACCGTGTGGTCGTCACATTCAAAATGACTGAGCGAGTAGATAATGGAATCTGCATCAAATTTTGCATTAAGCTTGAATATTCCTTTGTGGAAATTATTTTAATGATCCAGAAGACCTCAGCTATGGACAACTAGTGAGTGGCAGCTTCATCTTGACAACACGCCTGCTTGTGCATCATGTCTCGTGGAGAGTTTTTTTTTGGCAAAACATCAAATCACCCAGGTGACTCAGTCCCACTACAGCTCAGATTTAGCATCATGTAACTTCTGGCTCTTCCCAAAACTAAAATCACCTTTGAAAGGAAAGAAATTTCAGACCATCGATGAAATTCAGGAAAATATGATAGGCAACTGATGGTGAGTGGGAGAACTGTGTGAAGTCCCAAGGTACCTACTTTGAATGGGACTGAGGCATCATTGTCTTATGTACAATGTTGCTTGTATGTTGTATTTTTTGTATATTACAATCATTAGACTTCAATTAGTTCCTGTTACAATCACTAATATTAACCAACCTTCATGACTTTAAAGAACTGCAATCCCAAATGAAGCATCAGGCTGGTTGATATTGTCATGGGTCTTCTTCCCATACTTCAAGCCAGTGCTCAGCCTAAGTCAATGACCTTTTTACATGGCTTTTTGATTCTAATACTTCTCTGCTAACAGTGGAAGAAATGCGAGGAGAAAAGGGTTCACCTGTGCTTGATGTCTGTTATAGCTTGGATCACTTCTTGAGATTGCTTTGATGCTTTTGTACAAAAAAGCGGGAAGTTAGAAAGTGACAGCCCTTATCACAAAGAGAAGAAAATTCTACTAGAATTATCTTTTGGAAGGGCAGGCCCCTTTTAATACAGGGTACCCCTGCCAGGTGAGTTTTCTAGACCACCACCTGGTCTAGAAACACTTTTTAAACACTCTTTCAAAACGTTTGCCCAGTTCATGATAGGTGATTTACTTGCCCAAACCACGCTGAAAGTTCAGCACTTTGACGAAAAATGGCACAACCCCCATGTTCCATCCTTCTTATTCACCTTATCTCACACTGTAAGACTCTTTGTTTGTTTATCTGTTTCCAGGATGAAAAATGTCCTCAAAGGGCAAGATCTTGCTGATAGGGAAAAGATGAAACAAAAAATAGCAGAGCACTAAAAGGCCTGAAAATCAACAAGTTCGAAACTGTTTTGAGCAGTGGAAAAAATATCTTGAAAGGTGTATTGTATCAAATAGAGAGTACTTTGAAAGTGCCTTAAGTTTAAATATACAAGTATAAATACACAATTTTTTATAAATAAATTCTATGTGTTTTTGAATTCCCCTTCATGGTCCTTAAGGAAATTTGAAAAGGAATGTGTTTAAATTCACAGGTTAGAGATTTTGGAGGACATGAGATGCATGTAAAGAAAACATGTACCCAATGTATTTTAAAGTTACTTTTTGACTAATGGGTAATAGATGTCACGGCTTCGAGTCGTATAACATAGCACCAAATCAAACTCTGCTGAGAGCTTTGGAGAGCCCTTACTTCATTTCGCTGGTGGATTACAGCCTACATCTGAAAAAGCTCCTGGGATCAAGGGCAACTGAACTAATATGAGCCTTGGGGAGTGATTACACAACTGGTAAGAGCTAAATTTTGTAGAACAGATTATATACCAGATAGGCACAGAAAATAGTTGCAGGGTGTTCCAAAGGAACAGTTTTACCTTACAAGAGGGAGGAGGTAGTTAATGTAATTGTTTACATATGTGCTCATAGGAAAGTTACTAAAATTAAAAATATATGTTAGTCCTATTTAAATGTACTTTTGTATTCTTAGAGCATGATGGATTCAGGATTATTTAATTAACTTAAGCTTTGCATTTATTAATTCTAAATTTATTTTATTTTTCTTAATTTTATTCACTCCTTAAATACTAAGAGTTGTCTTACTTGTTAATTTATCCAAGATATTTCTAGTCACTATCTAATATAGTGTTTTGAACTCCTAAGGGCCTTATATTTATTTTTAGCTACTTCAAACTTACATTAAATTTTTTTCTGTCTCTGGACTGCATTGAGTACCACTGCTTTATTTTTTAATTTTTAATGAGACATCCTTTTTCTGATATATGTCTAAAATGTGTCACCCCCATAAAAAGTGATGGCTCTATTTTTGTGTTTTAAAAGGTGATAGTTTTCATCATTCCTAGTATTCTTTGGCTTATATCCATTGGTTGTATTTTGGAGCTGCTTTAATTTGTTAATAGCAAAATAACTTTGGGAGGATTTCACCATAAAGATATAAAACTAATGAATGGATTTCACTATATTATGTATCATCAGATCCTCCATATGATATTCAAACATGATTTAACCTTGAACACTTGATTGATCCTTATAACATTGTGCTCTTCTAAGGTTTTATTTGAAATTCTTATTTAGGATACATCGATGTGTGGGTTTGTTTTTTTTCTGGCATTCTTGGGTCGCACCCACTAAGCAAGAAGAATGGAGGAACAGCTCTGTGTTCACAACTACGAAGTGCAAGGTGGCACTCAGCATTTTGGGGCCGTGCAGGACAGCAGATGGCAGAAATGCCCCCGATGTTCTGTACCACACTGAGAAAGCTCCATACGCCAAAGAACACAGTTTTGGGGCTCCCTAAATAACTTTGATGTGAAAACCCTGGGTTTGACCTTCTTGTCAGCCCATGGACACAAAGTGTAGTCAGCACTGTTGCATTGTGTTAGAGCCCAAAATTTTGTTACCGTCTTGGTTTTTATCTAGAACACGTCCTTGTTACTCCACAGTGAAAACATGAGGGATGAGCTATACTGTTTATTGAACCATTTACTTCTCTGTATCTTCATATATTAGCTATTATAGCAGATTTTTCTCAAAGTATTTGGAGTCAGTGATTGTTTAAATGAATTATAGTTTGTACACACCCAGGAATACATGGTGATGTATCCATTAAAAGTAAAGTAATAAAAAACATAATAGATATACTTGAGTTGTCATAAAAAGATTCCCAAAATATATTGTTGAGTGTAAAATTTAGTTGCAAAAACTATGTATAGCATGATCCAGAACAGACTCGGACACAAACACACACACACTCACAAACACACCTATTCAAGTGGCTGCCTCAGGGAAGTAGGATTTAAGAGCTGGAAGAATAGAAGAGGGAATTTAAAATTGTCATTGTATACTTTCCTGTACTATAACTTAAAATAATTTAATTATTCCTATTAAAAAAACTTAACTATAACTATTTAACTATTAACTTCAAGAATAAAGAATATTCAAAAAAGAATAAAGAATATTCAATAAACTGTAAAAGACACTTACATTATTGACTCCTTTGTGCTCATATTGTGTTGATCACTAAACTAGTTAGGGACAGCAGACTAGCACAAGTAAAATCTGAGTTCTGTAAGTTACTAGTTCATGAACGCACCTTAGAGTGTGAGCAGATTAGCGGTGAGGAAAGTGGGGGGAAAGGAGAAGTCTGGAGTACTTCAAAAGTTGTGATCAGCATGTGTGTGGACACCTGTGAGACAGGTTAGGGCAGCACAGCTGGGCAGAGCGGTGCCGTTAGCTTTGCGGTGGTACTCGTTTCTCTAGTTCTCTCAGTGTTTCTCGTAGGAAAGTGGCATGTGATGACTGTGGAGTCAGGGCACGCTGAACTGTGCAGAAAGCATATTCCAGTGTAATGAAGCCATTCCTTAGATACCATAAATAATGAAAAGAAACAGGGATGGGGAATATTCTGGCCAAAGAGCTAAAAACAAGAGCTGAGACTAGATACCAGAAAGAGGATGGGAAAATGTCAACTCGGAGAGAACACAAGTGCGTAGATTCACCCTGATGTTACATGGACTTTAGAGCCAATGACTCCAAAAGGAATTCGAGATGCCGTGCTTTGTTATTCAACTGTATATGAGAGAAAGGGGTGTGTAGATAGTGAGGGAGGCACACCACTTACCACAGAGAGCCCCAAAAGGACCAGAGAACGACAGGGAGAATTGGCAACACAGCCAGGAGACTAAGGAGAGCAAGGTCACTGCTTCATGGAACTGCAGGAAGCAGCATCCACACCCTCACATATGGGCCCCTGGAGCTGCACAGCTTGCCCAGGAGTCCACACTTTTCTGGAAGAACTCTATGATTTGATCAGAGGATTGTTCCAAGGAAAAAGTATCAGTATTTGTCACTTACTATTAGAGTCACTGTGACATACCACAAACTATAATAGACAGAGCTCTAATAAACACAGTTTCTAGCATATTTACTGAATACAATTAATTACAGAATGATTATGGGATTCTGCTTCACTCAAAGGGCCTGAGATGGGGCATTGAAGGGAAGGTTATAGAGACCTCTGTTTTGAAGATATCTGTGGAGAAATGGATGAGATAGGAGCCTTAAGTAAAGACAGACCTGGGCACAAATGAAAGCTAAAAAGAAAACATTCATGATAAGAAACTAAGTGGTGGAGGTGATGACCACAGAAACAGAAGTCTGTCAGGAATGGCAAGTGATGAGGCCCAGAGTGCAGGTGGAGGGGTGCTCGGTGGAGAAGAAAGCACCCCTCTCTCTGAGACGGCTCCTTTGCTGCACTGTGAGCACGGTGATGGCACAGTGCCAAACACATCGGAGGGACCGAGTGAATTTTAACCCCCGGATAACAATAAATGACATTCATTGATTTCTGCTAGACAATCTGTCCTCTGCAAATTTTGGGGATTGGCCACCTTCTACTTTTATTGAACTAGTTTATGCTGTTGTCCCCATGGGCTCAAAATTTTCTGTGTGTGAGATGATGATGTTACGTAGCATAGAAGACATGAAATAGAGATACATAACATGAAAGGGCTTTGGAAAATGTCATTTTATGGACATTTTTTTTAAAAAATCCATACTGAACCTTCTACAGGATACAAAGAATTCTTTTAAAATGAAGTCCTTGCGATCTCAATCCCCTTAAAAAAAATTGTATGGTTATTAACCTGCTCATGTAAACTGCAGAAATAGAATAGTAAGACATTAAAATGGAATTGGTAAAAAGTAAAATCAGGGCTCTATAATTAATACTAATATTCGGAGGAAGTTAGCAGATTTATGATTGCCCTACAAGACTGATTTTTGAGACAGCTATTATACAAGTATTTGTACCAATGTAAAAAATTTAATGTAGTGTTCACCTCTGAAACTATTTCACGTCAGCAGAAGACACAACATCCTGTGCCTCACAGTATTTTGATAAGATGATGTAAAGTTTGGAATCTCTAGGCAGAAAAGAAAAGAAATAAAAACACACACATCTGGAACCCAGCTGAAGAAACTCCACAATCCCTGTTTCTTTTTTATCTTCTCCTTCATATCCTCTTTATCTGCTGTGGACCTATCAGTGCTAAAGAATTCCTGAGACACCTTGAAGGGGTCAGGAAAGATGATCACAAACGGAAGAGTTAGGTCTTGTTGATTGTTTAAATGTGCAATTTATTTGATTAATGATTGCTTCACAAAGTCATAAGTCACAGTGGCCTGCAACTTGATTTACAGCTGTAGTTTCATTCCGTAGTACAAGTTATGACAGGGTTTAAGAAAATAACAATAGCAGTGATTTATATGACAAGATAGAAACTGACATGTTTTAGCAGGGAAGATCCTGACCATGCTATTTCTGTATTTGCTGCAGCAAGCAAATATGAAGGCTTGCAAGAATAAGAGTACACAGTATTAGATATGACTTGATTTAACAGGATTATTTTGAGATTGGCAAGTCTAAAATTTGCCTGTCAGAATAACTATCCTTTATAGTTCATGATGTTGGATTCACTTTACCTCATGAGTTCTCGTTTGATTTTTTTTGTAGTTCCAATCCCATGTGATTCTCTGTACTATGTCTAAAATACTGCGAGACTTGTGTGTGCGTGTGTGCATGCCAGTGCACACACATACCTCTGAGAACATACGACTGGCCTGGAGTCCGCATACATGGATTCTAGTCTGAGTCTAGGTGACGGCACAGAAATGTTGCCATCTAATTCTTCTATGAGTATAAGTATGTTATACAACCTGTTTCCTTTCCTGTGAATGGCTGTACAACTTACCTAAGAATGTACTAGTTTTGTTTGAGGTGACACATAAAATTACTGTGTAAATAGATGAATTATGGAATTGAGTTATTATTTAAATGTATTTTAATAAAAAATAATTTAAAATATTAGATACATTTATCTCTATACTATTTCTTACAATGTAACTTTATTTTCTATATAATTATAGTTGACTGTACAGTGTATACATTTATCTCAGGTAATAAAATAATTTCCTTAGATCATACAACATATCCATTGTTGTTAGCAGCTTTTATTGCTAAAATTCCATTCATAACAGTGGGTGTGGCAGGCAGAATAATGACCTCCCAAAGATGTCTACATCCTTCCTGAACCTCAGACCTATGAATGTGTTTCTTTCCTTGGCATTCTGCGCATATGATTAAGGTTAAGGACCTTGTGAAGAATCAACTAGCCTGGAATATCCTTGGGCCCGCAAAATCAGAGCTTTTTTCTTCTGTAGTTGAGTTCAGAATTGAGGAAGATAGGACAATAGAAGAATGGTCCCAGAGTGCAGTGCTGCTGACTTTGAAGAGGAAGGGGGCCGGCAGCAAACAAAGGAACAAAGAGCAGGTATCCTTCCTGGAGAAACTGCAAAAGGCATCCAAGCAGATACCTCCTGTGAGTCCCCAGAAGGGATTACAGCCCTGCTAACACCTTGATTTTAACCCAGTGGAAATTTTGCCTGACTTCTAACCCATAGAACTTAAAGAAGATAAATTTGTCTTGTTTTGAGGACTAAGTTTTGGGATAATTTGTTATGGGAACAATAGGTAACTAATAGACTGGGAAATGTTGGTGAATTCAGACCAAAAATGGTAAATGTTTGTATGTGTACATGGTGTGTGTGTCGTGTTAGTTAATGTAAATTTCCAATATATTGTGACATGTCCCGTGTTCCAGTTTATCAGTTAATAATGACTGTTCCACGGACAAACACAAATGTAGGTGCAGGTACCACTTTAGAGTCGAGGCTCTTACTGATCGCACATGTTCACCTGCCGTACCTTCTGAGATATAACTGAAACGGGTATAAACATATCGCAAAGCACATGAAAAAATGGCAGTTAGTAACTTTAAGAAAAACTTATTTTTATATGTAAAAATAAATATGACCCACAGAGGCTACTTAGTACAACACAAAATAATAATTGCGATAAAATAATGAAACAATTGCATATACATTTAGGTAAATTTATTTTGGAAGAATGGAGGATAGATCCAAGAGGTAGAGAGAGAAAAGATTATCTGCTGTAGGAAAAAAATCAGTTTAAGAAAGTGGAATGAATGGACCGCAGCCTCGACCCCAGCCCTATCCCGCTGCCCTAGGTATCTCCGACTTCAGCTCTTAGGCTCCTCCTTTTGGGGCTAGCCCACAAGTCTTTAAAAAATGAGTGCTGCAATGATCTCTTGGTTCAACAACCTGGGATTTGGAGCTCCACTGAGTGTAGTCAGACTTGCACCTGTCTTTCTATTTACCACCTGTTAGTGAATTCCAGAGGCAGCTCCTCCTTACCTCCACTGCAACTTATTAGTAGAATATTCTGAACTAAGTTGCCCTCAGTATTTAGTTTCTCAGCACAGGCTCATAGGTCTTTGTTAAATAGTTGTTAAATATTGTATCCGCAGGTTATGGCTCTCCTCTCTGCTGGAGATTTAGGTGTTAGAGTGATCAATAGGCAGCTTGCAAGCAGGGCTCTCGGAGGTGGCCTAGAGAGGGTATAGGAGATGAGTGAGGCAGCCAAGGGCTGAACTCTGCAGCACCCAAAGGGAAAGACTGGGAATCGCTATTCAGTGAGATAAGAGGGGAACTAGTGCACGGTGGTAACCATGGAAGCAAATGGTTTCAAAGAGGATGAAGAGGCCATTTATATACAATTTGAGTGGAGGACAAGGTTGTGGTGGTTGCTTTCACAATGCAGAAATTGTCTGTGACCTGGGCAAGAGCGGGAAAGGGCAGTATCTGTGGAGTCCTGGCCAGCTGGCCCACTGCAGTGAGGAGGGCAGGCATCACAGGGCCGTGACAAGTTCCCTTTGGATGCCTTTATCCAAAACATCCGCCTAAATTTCAGCTTTGTTTCAAATTCAGATGACATAAACATTAGCTAGTATTATAGTTGTATCTGTTTAAAAGCACATTAACTTACTCAAAGTAAACAGCACTTTCTACTCTTCAGATACAGACAGTTGTATTTTAATTTTGAAATATGCATGTTTATTGAGTATGTGCCACTCTCCTAGATCCTGTGAGAAATACAGAATAAAGCAAACTTATTCTGGAGTGTAAATTGTATCCATTAAAATCACTAAAGTCCCTGACCAAAGGGTAGCATTGATACAGTAGTAATAAGGTGTCTATTTAGCTAGTCTGAACTTCATTGCCCGGAGCTCAAAGGCTGCGAGCTGGGAAGGAAGGTGAATGCCCTGGGGCAGGGAGGAGGGAAGGCATTTAATACCTTTTCTGTAACTAATGCTTGTTAGAGTTGGGGAAAAAGAAAGTAACTAACAGGTCTACATTGCCTACTGTGTGTTAGATGCAAAGGTTGTTGTTTTCTGTGTGGTATACATTTATCCTCATAGCAACTTGAGGCAAGATTTATGAATGAAGAAACAAAAACTGGAAGAAGGGAAACAAAGCTGGGAGTGGTAAAGTCGCTATAATGTGGCGCAGATACAAAGTGGCGCAACCCAACGCTGAGATACACTTACCTCTGCCTCGTGCAGATAGTAAGTGTCCCCTCCCTAGGTAACTGCTAAAAGCCCGAGTCATTTTTCACCTGAAGATGAAATCTTGAGACATTCAAACTGTTTCTATTACAATATAGTAAATGGTGTTTGTAAGGCAGTTAAGAAATACAGAGAAATAATTCAGCCCAAGTTTTTGGGCAGTGAATATCAGTATGGCCTATTGTGTTCAAAGTAATTTAGGAAAATTGTGTATTTGTGTCTTTTAAGAGTAATATATGTAAAGATCCATGTGCTAAGTCATTACTCTTACTGCTAATTTTTAAGTGAAGCAATTAATATTAATTATAGCTTTCAGAATTAATCATTAAATTTAGGAAAAGTTAGTAGCCCTGCTTTTTTACCACTTTACATATGAAATCTTTTTGAATATTCAAAAGAATATTTAAAGTCTTACCAATTTAATTTAATTAATCTATTTGATAAGCATACTTTAATACCCCACTGTTATAATGACAAAATTTCCTATTGCTTTAGTAACAGTGGCTAAATTTGTTAACTACAAATATCATTCTCCAAATTACTTTATATGATTTCTGTTAATGGTTTATGTTCTTAGAGCATGAATGAGGTCTAACATTATTTTACAGTGGGGTAACATCCTTCCTTCAAATGACACACTAATCAAATATACCAGTTAAAATGGACACACCTACATAGTTACATTTACAGAGCTGTTATCTTTAAAAGTTATATATTCAATGATACATTCTTTTAATTTTCTCTGTGTAAGGGAAATCTGTGGTAAGGGAAAAATACTAAAAGTTTCCATTTCCTCATGTGTTAAGTCTTCTGCCTTTTTCTTTTCTGGCCACTATTCTTACATTGAATTTCCCATGCAAAAAAAATTGCTCCAAATAAACTTATACTTTATTGCAATCTATAAATATTAAAATACATGGCACTGTGACTTACACTACATTCTATTTACTGGCACATCTCATTTTTGCCATTGCTTCTGTGTAGAGACATAATGCCGTGAAAGTGGGGCTTCTTCGGTGTAGATCCTAGAGCCAGCAGGTACCAGCAGTATAAACTGGGCAGCGTGTTAATCCGTGGATTCCCTAAGATGATGCTGATGGTGCTTCATTTACTGTTGGCCTCTAGGGAGGTGATAGACACAATGTATTACTACAGCATTAGCAACCTAGTAAGCACTAAATAAAGATTAGTGGAGAAATTTTGTTTCTGATTTTTTTTGTGCATGCACGTGTGTATGTGTGTGTATGTATGTGTGTTATACAGGAATCTCTTTAATTGGGGTAGTATTTGAGTGAGATGTACATGGGTGGGTGGATGAAAGGATGGATGGATGGGTATATGTTGTACATCTTCCACAGGACTCGACTCTGATGTTAAGTTAGTTTTGTACAATTTTATTTCTTACGCATACTGGTGGAGTACATATGGCCAGTTGAAATTTCTCAGCATTCCCATCTGGATGATGATTTGCATTCTGGTTATTATGGTACATACAATTTTTAAAAGGTATTTTTAAAGTGTGTCATTTTGACTCACATTTTGAATTGTGTCATACTTCATGTATTTTATGCAAACACTTGCAGATGGGTTATACAACATTTTTTGTTTCCAGAAAAATCCAAAGAAGATGTATTTATATCTATATAAATATATTAAGGATTTGGTTTGAAAAATTATGTACACACAAAATAGTGAATAAAAATTAACTTATTGAAATGAATGAGTTACTTAGAAGAGAAAAGTCATGTAACCATCAGCTGGCATGAAAGCTTTGGCCCAGATGCAGTATTCCTGGACTCCTTTCCTTACACAGCCTCCCTGGCCTCCTTTCTCACATTTGGCAACAGAAATGTTTTCTTCATTTGTATGGTGATCATTTCCTTGATTGTTTTTCCACACTACAGCCTTAAAATGTATCCCTCCAGGCTATAGATTTGCAAGTTTTAAAATGTTTCCTTTATGTAAAGATTTTACTGGGATACTCGTGGATTGAACTAGACAGGGTTCGTTTCTCCTTGTAGATGGGTAGGTCCATACCTGCAGGCGAATGTCAGCAGAGGTGCCTGCAGTGAGGCCGTGACACAGTGGATGAGAGCACAGACCCTAGAACAAGAGACCCGAGTTCACAGATTACACTAGCTTTAGTAGTTTGAAGAAGTTACTCAGCCTTCCTGTAACTCAGGTTCTTCACCTGTACAATTTGTGTAATAAATTGTTCTTCACCTGTAATAATTGTGTTGGCTCATTGGGTTACTAGGAAAACTAAATTCATTAACTTTGTAGAGTGCTATATGTTTGTCGAGAAAATGTATTATAATAACAGTTGTAATTGTGTCATTAGCAGTAACCCTTGGTTTACTCACAAAGGCATGAGTTGCTAATATCAAATGCATTCATCAATCCATGAAATCACTAACAGTATATATACTATGATAGCCAATTATTATAATGGTAGTGTTTTTTAAAAAATAATATACAAGTGTGAGAATGCAATTGTAGCATCGTACTTTATCTTTTTGTCGTTGACCATTAATGATAAACACAGATAACCTCTCTTCTGTCGTGGGGTTTACATAATCTCTGTTGGCTTGACAGCACGTTGCACAAGGCTGTGCCATGCTCTCATCCTGTTTCTTCTGTGCACAGCTGAGAGAGCAAAACAAAAGAGCACTAAGAGAGAGTGAATGCTTTCCTGGCTCCAAAGCATTCCATTCCATTCAGCATGAGATGGGTTCTGAAATTCTGAGTGCCTTTTAACAATGTGATTCCAAAAACAAGCTCTAAATTTTGGGTGTCATAATTCTGAGGATTTTTTTAAAAAATAGTGCAATCAGCATGTTGACAATTTACAATCATTGCTGGTAGGTGGGTGTGAGAGACAGCATTGTGTGACAGAAAGATGTAAAGCCTGATGCATGAATTTGTTAAGGTCACCATGATAAAGTACCACAGATTGTGTGTTTCAAAGTGTCCACAGGGTTACTTTCTTCTGAGGCTGTTAGATGGCTGTCTTCCCCCTGTGTCTTCCCATGGTCCTTCCTCTGTACATGTCTATGTCCAAATTTCCTCTTCTTATAAAGTCCCTGATTAGGACCCATCCTAATGACCTCATATTTGCTTGTTTTCCCTTGTAAAGAGCCTGTCTCCAGATATAGTCACATTCGGAGGTACTGGGGGTGAGGACTTCAACATGCGGATTTGGGAGACACAAACCAGCCCCAAACACCTACATATCAGGGTACAAATTTTCCGATTCCGTTTTCCTGACAGATTTCAGGGCGACGCTTGTCTGCTGTGGTCTGCGTAAATTTTTTCTCAGCTGTGACGTGATATAGATGAAATTTATACAAATATAAGTAATCTAAAGATTAGCATTCATAGATATCTGCTCGGAGAGGAATAGAACTTTTTTACAAGTAATTTTAACAATACAGTCAATTCATAATTTTAGTTCTATTATTTTAAAAAATTAATGTAACATTGAAAAGCCACTGTCTCTTCAATGACTATCCCCAATCTTTGTTTCTTCTCTAAGAAACAAGTTTGATTTGTACTTTAGAGGAGCACTGTTCAGTAGAACTTTCTGTGATGCGGAAATGTTGTGTATCCGACGTATGTGAGTAATGATGATGGTCACTCAGTACACATGATTGACTCAGCACTTAAAATGTGGATGGTAAGACTGAAGGACTGAATTTGTAGTTGTAGGTTTATTTTTTAACTTTAACTAATTTAATATCAATAACAACTGTGGTTAGTGTTACTGCTTGGTACAGTAAAATTTTAATACTTTTTCTGAGGCTATTTTTAACTATATCTGGACATAACAATGGTGTACGTGTTTATGTGTGGGAAGAGAACTATAAAATATAATCAAATTTCACTACTTTTTTGTTCTATATAGTTTTTCAGTTATTGTTTTCTATATATCCAGGCTATGTGTTTATGCCTATATATAATGATAAAAGCTCTAACTCTTTGGTTGATTGTCATTTATGTTATAATCTTTGTATAGAATTTTGTCTAAAATTCATCCTGGTTGCATATTTATATTACTTTTCTTAAAGTAGAATGTCTTTGGTATATATTATATTTTATCATATTAATTTCTTCTAGGTTAGGTTGTTTTGCTTTAAATGTACCTTTTAAAAAGGGCATACAGCTGTATTTTCAACAATTCAATTTGGTAACTGCCTTTTTAAAAAGTGAGATTATTCCTTTGTTTAAGTGCACTTTAACTATACTTGAGCAAGCCAGTTGAGTGTGTGAATATAGCTAAAATATAATTAGAACTCTCAATATCATTTGGCTAACATTCTTATTCAGATAATGAAAATCAATTTAGTAAGGGAAGATAGTAACTCTTAATTGATTTAACTGAATTTGAATCTGTGAGCTCTTTTCTTTCTTTAGTTCTGTTCAATTCTACCAGCAGCTTCCGAGTAATGTGTATGAATTTAAATGCCACATACCCTCGCTCTTGGGCAGACATCACCTTTCTTTTTCTTGTACCATATATTGAAATTTTAAATTGGGTTATAAGGCAGGTTATAATATGAGCAAGCTCTTCTGGTTATAATGTTTCACTGTGGAGAATATTTTAGTTTAAATGTTATGGTCAGAGTAAACCAAGTGTTTAGAGAGCAGTCTGTTGAAGGATTCAAACACATCTACATGAAATAGCACAGACATGCAATGTCTTGTTTATCAGAGGCTCAGATGGGACTCCCCACACAGCAGACACTGAAATGGAGATTGGCACGTAGGAAGAACACCTGCAGGGAGTAAAGGAAGCAGGAATGGGTTAAAGGAGAAGTTGACCTTGAGGGTTTACAAGAAGTCTCGGGCAATTATCGTGGCAACTCTGAAGTCAGAGTGGCCCTTCCAACTTGTCTGACATTGAAGTCAGGGTCTGTGCTTTTCTACTGTTCAAAAAAATTTAATGGAGTAAATCTGAAGGTCTACTCAACTTTATTCAATGATTCATGAGTTGGACAGCATACCATCTAGCAAGTAGAAAGTTTTTGGAAAATATATAAAATGGACAGCTTTTTATAGGCAGGGAGGGGTGGGATAGAAAGTCTCTAATAAAGCATGGATTGTTTCAGACGTGGTCACCTTCTCCTGGGAGAAGACTGCAGGTGGGGGTGAGGGGAGTGTGTCTTTTGCAGATTACCTCTCAGGTACTGATCAGGAAATTGCAGATTGACTGTTTAAAACTCACATTCCTGGGAAAGGCTGAAACTGCAATTAAGCCTTGGTTTCCTGACATGGAGTTTAGCACAAGTGGGTCTGTTTGGGGCCTGTTGTTTCTGTTTCAGCGGTACTTTTGCATTGACCAGCAGGTGGGCTGTCCCCAGGAGCGGGTACAATCTTCAGTGAAGCAGCAACTGGGACAGGGCTGTTACTGGGCAGGAACAGTAACAGTCAGAGGGTAAAAGCAAGTGAATGCCATCAAAAGGGAAGTATTCTCAGAATCAGGGGGTCAGCCTTGTCAGTTACTGACGTTAAGTCCGGTAAGATAAGGACTCAAGAATACTCACTGGATTCACAACAAATTAGTCATTGGTTTCCTTTTAGGTGAGGGGAACAGACAACATCTTGCAAGGAATGAAGGAGTGATTGAATGAATCCTAGTGGAGGAAGTGTATTTGATGACGAGCATAAGTCAGTGCTGACCAAAAAGAGCTTATGGAGAGAAAAATTAAAAGAACAGGGAATTAGTGGGTAACATTTCTTACCCCTGAGGAGGTGGGGAAGGCAATGTGCTGGGAAGAAGACAGTGTGGAAAACCCCAACAGCAATTTGTTTATGTAATTAAGCTCTTTTGTTAATTTAAGGGAACAAAAAGTTAGAGAAACACTTAATTTTGTTAATGGCTAAATTTAAGTAAACTTATTTAGATAAAGCAACAGAATGTTAAGTGAGTAACATTAAAACCAAAAGCCAAGCTTACATTGTGGAACATATTCTATTTATCATTTTCTTTGTTTACTAGTCTTTATATGCTCAACTTCATTTAGAAATCTAGAGAATACAAATTGTTGAATTCAGAAATTTTCCTGGGAGAAAAAAGAAAATAAAGACACTGTGTCAACCTCAAATTTAAAAAAAAAATGTAAATGCAAAGTTGAGTTTATTCTGGAATAGCAGAGAATTGTAATTTGGGATAAACAAGCTACAGCAGACACAGGCAAGTCTGTAGAACAAAGGACAGGGGTTTGCCTTTAAAGAGGAAATGAGGGAGTTAAGAGGGATGATTTTGAGTGATAGTCCATTGGAGGAAAGTGAGAGTCTGGATTGGTGATTACTTCTCATTGGCTGAGTTGCAGAGGCTCTTATTGTGTGGCTTCTTGTATGTATCTAGGCAAGAAGAAACATCTTTCTTACTCTTGCTGGAGATTACAAAAGACTTTCTTTCTTGTTACTTTTGCCAAGATATTATGAGTGGTTGAGCATAAGAGATTCCCTGTAAGCCTTTCTGACTCCATCTGAAATGAGGTTTTCTTTATTTCTTTTCACAATTGTTAAAATATGGCAGTCTGGGATAGAGCAAGGATGTTTTAGTCAAATCCCCAAGCCTTGATCTGCATTTCTTAGCTCTCTATATTCTATATTTCATTCATTCATTCATTCATTTAATCAACTTTAATTTAAAAATTAAATAATATTCTAGAGTACCTAATATTTGTAGGCCTTGTTCTGAGTAACTAGTACAGGGGAAGAGGAAACTCCTTTGCCTTCAGCCAGTCCAGGAATCAGTCAGTCTAGTAATCAAGTCCACGTGAGACAGGTTAATGAGCAAAAATAACCAGATTTAATTACATATGTAAGTAAGTGTAAGAACCTTCCACATACATCAGAAAGTCATATGTAAGAGGTTTAGGGACAGAAAGTCAAAACGAGGTGTGTATGGCATTCTGAGAAAACGATGAGGTCAGGTGTTTCAGGGCATCACGGGGAGGAAGGTTGTTGCTGGAGGATAAATGGAGTAGACACTCAGTAATTATGAATTTTTCCTGCTATGTAGGTAGGTCAGAAAGATTATCTCTGATAATCTTTTGTTATGGGCAAGGCCCCTGATTTAAATTCTCCTAGATAGGGTGTAGAGGGCAGATGTTTCTCTTGAGCCCATGCGGTCTTGTTCTTTTAGCTCAAAATTATCCACATACCACAGAGGCACACATCTTGGGGTGACTCATTCTGAACCCCTACGTGGGTATAAGAGTAAAATAAACAAACAAAACCCTACCTTTAGGAGTACTCATTCTATTGGAAAAGAGACAAACAAAATACTCAAGTAAAGTTTGTAATATCATAATTAGTGAAAAGTACTATGAAAGAAGTGCCAGGTTTGGGGCCAAGAAGACTTTCAATTTGAGTTGAGTAGTCGGTGGGGAGCCTTCCTGAGAAGTGATATCAGGGTAAGGATTTAAATAAGGTAAGAATGCAAGACTTTCTCGTACTTTGAGCAAGAGCATTCCAAAGAGAGGAAATGCTTTAGATGCAAAAATATTGAGATAAAGACATTGCTGAAATATTTTATAGCAAGGGGGTCTACATGCTGGAACAAACTGAGCAATGAAGAAAAGATTGGAAGATAAAGTCAGAGAGAGGACATGAAGCTGGGAAGCCCCTGGAATAGATAGGATTGATATTTAGTTGGTTGGTATGATACTGCAACTTCTAATAAGAAATATTAATTTGGTCTTAGTCTTATTTCTGGTCTAGAGTGCTTCAGTACTGGAATTTCCTATGATAAGCACAATAGATTTTATTTTGTTAGGCTAATGAAATTGCATTTAGAAGATATTAGGTAACCTGAAGAGTGGGGCTGGTTGCCAGGGTAACCAACCATGTGATTTGAGGGTTAGAACTTTTTGTCTCACTCCCAGGCCTCCAGGGAGGGGAAAGGTGATGGAAATTGAATAAATCCACTGGCCAATGATTAGAGTCATGCCCATGGGAAATCCCAAAAGAAGAGAGTTCAGAGAACTTCTGGGATGGTTAATGTGGAGAGGTGTGGGGACAGGGAAGCATTTAGAGGGGACATGCAAGTTCCTGGTCTTTTCTCCATGCTTTGCTCTCTAAATCTCTTCCATCTGGCTGTTCCTGAGGTGTGCCATTTTATAATAAACTGATAAGGTAGTAGGTAAAATGTTTCTCTGAATGCTGTGAACCCCTCTAGCAAATTAATCAAATCCAAGGAAGTCACTGGAACCTCTTATCTATGTCCAGTCAGTATGAAGCACAAGTGACAACCTGGACCTGTGACTGTCCTCTGAAGTATGCGCCAGGGGGACAGTCTGGTAGGACTGAACCATTAATGTATAGGATCTAATGCTATCTCAGGGTAGACAGTGTCAGAATTGGATTGAACTATGGGACATTCAGCTGCTGTCCAAGCATTGCTTGTTGGTCTGGGGACCCTTAGCACAACCCTACACTGGAACTGAGTATTAGAATCAGTTTAGTAGGCACGGATCCACTCTTATCAGGTTGATGCCAGAGTGCATTTCAATAGGTCAGGGCCAACTTATACTTCATGTTAAAGTGTTCAAATATCATCTACATAGTGAGAATTTTGAGCAGAAAGGTAACATGATCTGAATGCTTTCATCAAATTATTCCTCTGACATGTGAAAGGAGGAAGGATTAAAGTAAAGAAACCAGTTAGGAGGTTGTGGCAATAATCCAGGCAAAAGATGAGTGTGAATTGAACTCGAGTGTTGGCAGTCGAAGGGTGAGACGTGCTCAAATTCTAGATGGAGTTTGAAGTTAGAGCCGATAGGAACTGCTGACAATGAGGATGTGGGTATGAGAAAAAATAATGAGTCATGCCTACCTCTGAGGCTTTTGGCCTAAGCAAGTGGAAGAATGAGGTCAACAGTAACTGAGATGAGAAAGACAGCACTGAAAGTAGGCTTGAGGAAGATGATCAGGAGTTTGGACATACTAAATTTAAGATGCCCATCAGCCATCCAAGTGAGTTTGTAATTATAGGTCTGGAGTGTAAGAGAGTGCAGGCTGGAGGTGAAACCGTTGAGTCGTCAGTCTATAGGTGTTACTTAAAGCCAGGAGACTACCTGAAATCACAAAGGGAGAGTATAAATAGAAAAGAAAAGAAGTCCAAGTACTGAGCCCTGGAGCACTCTAAAATTAAGTTAGGGGGCAAAAAATATAGAGCCTGCAAAGAAGGAATAACCAGGAGAGTAGAAGGAAAATCAGGGGACACTAAGAGAAGAAAATCATGTACAGAGAGGGTGATGCTCAACTGTGTCAAATGCTGCTGATGAATGGGCCAGTAAGATGAGGACTAAGAATTGATGATTGCATTAATCAATGACTTTGGTTTCAAAGCATTCTCTATGCTTCCCTATATGATCATATCAACACCATGCCTGTGGTTGTGGTTCTTTAGGACACAGAAATTCTTGCATATTAACCCTTATTCTTCATTAATCTTGTGCAATTTTCTTGATTAATATAAAAATCCAACATGAATTCCAAACAGCATTGGAAATCACTTGACAAATATTTAGATGGTCATCTGACCTCCAAATTTAATATGCCAAGTATTCAGAACCTGAAAAGAAATAATAATTTTCTTCATTTTCAACTCAATACTCCCACAGAAAACACCAGCACCCTTAGAAGCCAAATGCCAACATCTGACATGCTTAATAAAACCTTTTCCTTTTAAAATAATCTCACATATGTTATATATAAAACTAAGCTCCTATTCTTCTATAAAAGATCAAAACACATGTTTGGAAAGTAAATTTATATGTATATACATACATATAGAAAGATAAGTTGATCAACACAGGCTTGAATCAATAGGATTCTACAATTTTTTTAATATAATTTTTATTTAATTCTTGTTCACGTACAGGTTTCTGTCTTATATTCCCAACCCTGCCTGCCCCCCACCCCATGCTCCCCGCCTCCCTCCCCCTTCCACCCCCCCACCCTTAGTTATTGTCCATGTGTCCTTTATACTTGTTCATGTGAGTCCATTCCCTTTTCCCCTATAATTCTCTCCCCTCTCCCCTCTGGACCGGATTCTACAATTTATAAAATATATGCACGTATCATATCATTTCACAAATATTATGTAAATGATCACCAACAAAAGGTCTCTGTGTCTCCTGTTAGGTGGTTGCCTTCCCCTCTCGTTATTAGGATTACTCACAGAGATTGTAGGTAGGGAGTGGTTTTCAGAAGAGCATCAGTAAAATGTTATGTAAACCATGAAGTAGGATCCCTACAGTCCTTCCCAGCCTTTTGCAGTAATGTGACTGAGGCACTGCGAGTGGTCTAAAGGGTGAGGAGAGTTCTCAAAGTTCAGCTTACAGCTCTAGTGGGGAGAGCAGGCAACTTCAGAGCATGCTTCACTGGGAACCCTGAAGGCTGGAGGATCAGCCTAATTGGTTCAAACCTGAAGCGCAGGGCTGTTTCATGAAGGCGGGAGACAAAAATCATGAATAGAGAAAACATTGTAACTGAATTCTTCAAAAGAACTAATAGATTCTACATTATTTTATTTATTCTGTTGCCCCATGTAACCTAGTAAGTTATAAAATATACAAGAAAGGCTATCAGGAGTGCCTTATAAAAACAATCCAACTAAATATATAATGTGGATTTCTGGCTTAAGTTTATCAGAACAAACAAGCACACCAAGAGTGGATGATAAATGTATTATCTTGATTCATAGTGTGGCTGTCTGTTGAATTCTTTCAATAGGGGCTTGAAGAGACCTTAAGCACCACATATCAGCCTATACTGCAAGATTTATTATTGAATCATCTTTTTTGTAGTTAAAGAGTATTTTATTTATTCCACTTTCCATGAATAAATCTCCTGTTCTGTCATGGGGTAGCTGTGATTTTTTCTTTGAAATCAGGTGTGTACCAGTACTCCTCACTACCCCTTTTCTCTGGACACATAGAATGGAAGGAATGCAAAACCTAAAATGCACATCAGTTTTGGGGAAAAATACATGATATCACAGAATTTTTAAAAATTTCAGTATCTGAAACTGCGATCTACTGCCTATGCAAGTCTCAGGAGGGCTTGGTGCACAAAGCAAAGCTCAAGAATATTTATGCAGTCTGACTATAGAGTTCACAGTAAGCCTAAAGCTAAAACAAGAATTTGAAGATACAAGCCAAGAGTTTCATCTTAGGTAAACCCATGGAAAAAATTCCCATGGAATTAATATAGGTTAAGATTCGAGCTGCCAGCAATTATGTTCAAACAAGTAAAAAGAACTCTATGCATAATATATTTCCAATTTTGATCTCTGTGTGTCTCCCATTTCCATATAAAGTACTGTCACTGAAATTAATCAGTGCCATTGGGTCCTTCATGCCACTGACAGAACAGTCACCCTGACACTTTTCCTATAAAGGCTTCTGTCTGAGGTCTTCCACAGCCCATCACTTCCCTTCATTAAATCCATGGCGAGCGCAGCGGCTATCGTTGGAGGTGCAGCAGTGCATACCAAGTGGGTTCAAACACCTTAGTAGCTACAGGCGGAATTTATTTCAGCCACCTGGAGCCTCAGTCTAAAATGAGATCATCTTTCCTTACGGTGTCCTTTTGTGAATGTATTTTGACTCAGGTAATATGAACAACATTAATTTTTAAAACTATAAAGACAAAGTGTTTTGGTTTATGCAGCTGGCCCTGAATACCTACTGCACGTCAGACACTGCACCAGGCATGAGGGATGCAAAGCCCCTGAGACATGGTCCCTGTGTTCTAGCTAATAATGTTTTTTATATAAGAGGTATTGGTAGCTCTCAATTAACTTCAGATTAGCAGAATTATATGTAGACAAAGTGGCATTTGAAGGCTAAATAAATGTAGTTCACACATCAGCTATACTCACACATATAAACTATTATTTTGGAAAGATATGTGGGTACTATCAGGATTAGAACATTTAAATTTGGGTTAATGGTAGCATTTTGTCATTAAGCTTTTTCTTAATTAATGAGCCTTTAAATTGCAGTTCTGATTATATGAGAGTTCATGATTTTTTGACATTTAAAATGAGCCTGCTTATTCAGAAATGTTAAAATTCACTGTTATACAGATTTATATACATAGTTTAGCTGTGTTTTCTCATGGTGGTGTTGTTAACACAGATTCATTTATGTGTGCCTTTAGACACACTCTTGTGCTATCGACTTCTTGTGGCAGTTGTTTGGTTTGTTTGTTAAATTAAATTTCAGCCCATCATGGCGTTTTCTCTGGTATACAGAATGTCACTGAAAATAATAGTTTTTATAGATTTTTTCCCCATTGTCTTCTGGATGGTAACTGATAGTTAACTACAAATCAAAAAAAAAAAAAAACACATAGATCTTTCAGGCAGGAAGGGGACAGCGTTTTCTTTGTTGTGCTAGAAAGAAAGGTGGCATCGAAGCGCTGAACTGCGGTGTCCACCTCTAATTACGCTCTTTGGTGTGAGTGTCTCAAGACTTGTTTCCATTGCACTCATCTTAATTAGGATGTTAGAACAAAACTATTTAAAGGCCTCTAGAAAATATAATTATTGTTTTATCAGTCAGAAAACATGGTTTACTTGAAAGTAATAAAAGAGGACAAACAACCAAGTAACCCTGAGACTACTTTTCTTAATAATGATAACCTCATTAGGTTTATCCTAATGAATTATCTTGGCAAATAGTTTTTGAACATGATGATGGCACTGTGTACAACTGTCCATGCTGGTGACCAAGCAAAGAAGGATAGGCCTTCATCCACAAAGAGGCGGTGGCCCAGTGGGGAAGGACCAGAAAACAGAATTGGTGCATGGCTCTGGTAGCTGTGCCGTACAAGATACGCAATAAGGTTTCTGAAGGGATTCTCTCACCAAAAATGGGTTTGGAAGGAGAACAGGGAAGGCAGCTCAGACTTGGGAAAACCAGCTCATAGGTAAGAGGTAAAGACTGGAGAGTGGAGATAGGGATTCTTGGCAAAGAGTGAAAGCAGCAGAGGTGTGATGGTGATATTGGGAGTGGAGGTGGAGACAAGGAAGTAGACTTCTGATTGGTTTAGCAGGTAAATTGTGAAAAGCACTTGGTGATCATAGGTTTAATGCTGAGGATGAGGGAAGAAACAGCCCCAGTACATGGTCCTATCCTGTGCAACTGGATGAGTGCAATAACCAGGTTTTAAGGGTCATCAGAGAGGTGCTTACTTTTGAATATAATAAACTTGTGGTGCCATAGAGGTACATGAATTGAGATAACCACTTTGCATAGGAAAAATAAAGAGGAAATGGCCAGAGGTTTAGGAAGAATAATAATAATATAGGAATATGCATATAAGTATATGCTAGAAAACTAAGAATGTAGGTGAATGGTTTTCTTAAAGGTGTAATGCTCCACGTTGTCCAATGAGGTGCTGAAAAAGGTTTGTGAATTGCAAGTAGTAGTTCAATATGGTCAGAAATATGAATAGAAATTTGGGTTTAATTTTAAATAATCTATATTTTTCTTTTAAATTAAATGATATACCTTTGATGGATTTTAAGCTGCAACCTGGTTTAGTTTAAAATGGCCTTTAAAGGAAAACTTGGAGTCATATTTAGTTTTAAAATTAGGAGTCCTTAAAGATAGCTCTGAAAAATCAGAGTAATCTTAGTTTGTTCTTATGAACCAAAAATGGAGTTAGGATGGAAAATGGTTTATTTAACAGAGAACAGTCAAAATTTGGATAACTGTAATAGCATAAATAATAAAATATAATTAAAAATAAAAAATAGACTAGTCAACCATAATTATAGCAGTTTCTAACTCTTAGAATATATATATGAATAGTTAACTGATCATATAATTAATGGTTACAACTATGATATTATCATTATTATGTTATCTGCAGCCATTTCTTAAATACCCACATGAGATAGCATAATTGGAAAAAACTGTAGCTTTGCTTAGGGGACATTTATAGTCACTACCTTATTTGCTCTTATAAATGAATACTGAACATACCAGCCCAATATAGTCTTACCAACTTACCTTCTTTTATAGTGACATATTGATGAGAAAGAGGAAAGAAAGAAAGAGAAGTGGACACCGTTTATTTTTACCCTTTTATCTTTTCTACAAGACATTTGATTAGTTAATCCCAAAAACAAATTTATTGGTCAAATATAATCAATATTTACTAGTTTTTCTAAAAATGTATAAAACAGATTAATAAATGCATAACAGAGAGTCAATCATTGTATTTCAATACTGGTTACTTAACTATAGGTGCCAGTTTCCTCAATTTAAGTACAAGAAAACAGTAGTTAGGGAAATGGAAACTGAACAATAAAAGGATATGATTTGCACCTATCAATTGCGCAGAGAATAAAAGGTCTGACGGCACTAAATATTGGTGAAAATGTGGAGCCGGAGACACACACTGACAGTGGGCGTGTAAGTAGATGCCACTTGTGATAGTTTAGTGAATACATATTATTTGACCCAGGAATTCTACCTCTCGGTATATATTCTAAAGACATTTACTCACAATGTATAAGGAGAGGCATAGTAAAATGTACTGGTGAAAACAACAAAACAAACAAAAACAAAACAGGAAGTACTTATATTCCAAATACTATCAACAAGAAAACAGGTGAATAATTCATGGTATATGACAGAATATTAAACCATTTAAAATGTACAAGTTGGTAAACATGGATGAATTGCAAAAACATGTTTTTAAGAATAAAATGTTAAGGGATACTTTCAGTATAATACTATATTTAAAGTTGAGAGAGTAAAATAAAACTCTAGATTTGTTATAGAAGTATAAGCATAAAACTTGTACTAGTGGTTTCCTCTTTGGGATGAGCAAGAGAAGGAGAGCTAATCCAGAAGTGACACAGACTTAACGATTGTGGCTTTAATACCTTGGTTCTTTTTAAAAATGCAACAAAAGAAAATGCTAAAATTTGGCATCGATCACACACATGTGATAGATGCATGTGTTTTGTTACGTCAGTCTTCATACATCTCTGTTTTTTTGAAAAAGTACTTGACATACGTGACGTTACAGTTCATTATTACTGTCTCTACAGCAGCCAGGGTGTCTGGTTGTCGTAGTCAGAGGAGAACAAGCTGGAGTCAAGTGTGTTCATGTGCACACAACTGCCCAAGCAGGAAGAGACCAAGTGCGTGTTTGCCATTTCCACACTGTGACAATAGATGTTGCCCACATAGCATGGTGATAGCTAACATTTTTAAGCACTGGTTAGACATTTTGCAGTTTTCTATGTGGATTATGGCACTTTCTTGAAATTTATAAAATGAAAACAAGAGTCATATTTAAGTGAGACCTAAAATGCTTTATAGTGGCTACACATTATTGAAAGGGAGTATGTGTTGCAAAGGCATTCAAAAGGCCAATGAATGATGCATTTAAGATGAAATGATGTTAGAATTTATGCCATTCACTCTATGTGTAGTCAATTTTTTTCCACTCTAGCCCTGGCTGGTGTAGCTCAGTGGATTGAGCATGGCCTGTGAACCCAAAGTGTTGCCAGTTCAATTCCCAGCCAGGGCACATGCCTGGGTTGCAGGCCAGGTCCCCAGTGGGGGCCACATGAGAGGCAACTGCACATATGTTTCCTTCCCACCCTTTCTCCTTCCCTGCCCCTCTCTGAAAATAAATAAAATCTTTAAAATTTTTTCCTACTTTAAACTGAGTTAGATTGTAGCCTATGTCTAAAATATTAAAACTCTTAAAAGTCATATTTGAATTCTGTTGATCATGGTGAAGAGATAGAATTGAATGAGAATAAACTGATAAGAAAAAAGTAACATATTACAATTCAGAAAGTATATCAAGTCCTTCATGTAGATGACAGAAAGTTAATGGTTAATGATGCAAATGGTCATTTGTTGAACACTGACTCTGTGCCCACTGGTATTGTAAGAGCTTAATAAAAATTAACCCTTTGTCTCTCGATAAGACCTTAGAGCTAGGGGAGAAATACTTAGATTTTCCTCCTTTACAAAAAAGATCACCAAAACACAAATTTTAAGTGTTTTTGCAAATTAACAAAAATTATCTGTAATGAAGGCAGAATTCCAGGCCTTAAATTTTTATCCACGTTGCAATGCTGACAGCCATGGTTGGTAAAAGTGGTAGAAAAAATACACTCTTCACAAGAGAAGAGGGGACAGCACCATCATTTAATAGCCATAAAAATACAGTCTACCAAGATACACCTGTATAGACAACTAGTAAGAAAACCTTTTACAGACGAGGAACAGAAAACACTGTAGAGAAACTGGGCTGTGAGAATGTGCTAGCGAAATAGCAGCTGTCATTGAATGGATGCCTGCTGAATGGTCCTTGTCTTATTCAATGAGATCAACTTCAAGGAGATGAAACTGAACTGTAAAGAAATTAATGAATGGTGCAAGCTTGTACATCCTCATACTTGGTATGGTTGGCACATGAGCGCATGTCTGTGGACCTCAGATCCATGCCTTTGTACCACACACTACGTTCTATTTAGGCATTGATGTACTCATTGGGTCTGGTAGGAATATTGTCAGTTGCTATTTTTATCCTTTATGGTACTTCTCAATGACGCCACTTACTACCCTGTAAAGGTGAAGTAAAGGGACATACAATGAGGGGGGAAAGTCCTGGACATCACCAGGCAACAGTTCACTGCTAAGCATTTTCTAGAAAGTGAACATGCAAAGACATTGCATTTTGCCTTTCCTTCACTCAGTCATTGTCTTTCAGTAACACAAGTCATGTGGGAAGAATGAAAAGCAATGCAGCCAAAGGGTCAAGCACTATAAACCAATAGAAATGTGTAGCTTTCTATCTTCTGGGAAAACTGAACAACAGCAGGACATTGCAAACCTTGAGCAGCAGTACATTAAATAGCAGGAAAGGGACTCTAGGGATTAAGTACTGGCCTGTATCAGTGCATTGGCAATAAAAGAATACTAATTTTAGCACAGAATTTCTGAGTGTAGGAAGAAAGTACAGCAGTAGAGTATTCAAACAATTTTAGAATGGGAACTGGTAAAGAGAAGATGTCAGCAGAGAGGGCAGGAAAAATATGTGACAGAAGCTTCAACCTGTGATTATGCTGTAAATAGGAGGGACACTGGAATAACAAGTAGAACAAGGTGGAGCAATAGGGAGGGACAAAGCTTTTTTCTGAGTAATGCATCATCGAAACTAGAATAGCAGAGGACCTGTTACAAATAGCAAAGTGCTCTGCAAATAGTAGCTTTGACTACAAGTGAAAAAAGGAACAGCTTTAAGATACACACAGTATACCATAATCTGTTCATAAAGCACCAGCCATCATAGGTTTAGCCTCACAAAGTGATAGTAATCTCTGTAAATATCATTGCATACAAATAAAGAATGCATATGTAGAATGAATATTGCAGTCTTCATGTGAATCTATCAGGCAGGACTTCTAAATCTGAGAAAACAGTCTTTAACATGTCAGTGGGATGCTGAGAGAACTTCTCTAAGGAGAGGATAGTTTTTCATTTCATTGATAAGATTGACTAATAGTTTTGATGTGATTACTTCACATATATTTCAATTATTTCTTATAGATAGAGTTGAACTTATCCTTTATTCTCGAGCAGGATTTAAATAACTTACTTCACAAAAAGGAGAGAGTAAGAATATCTATTCTGCATCAATAATTGTGTTAGTTGCTTTACAGGCATTCTGTTACCCATTTTAATTCCTCCAATTAAAGAACTGAAAATAAATTGAGGTGGAGTTTTCCAAGGCAACAAGGCTAAAAGTAGTAGAAGCAGGGTGTGAAAGAGGTTGATTGGTTCCTACAGCCTATAGTCCTGGAATTATGCAATGCTATCCTTTGCATGCTCTCCAGAAGAGTAGGATACCTAGGTAGGAAATTATCAGCCACTTTCTGTCAGAGATGTGGAGGAAAACACCAGGAGAAGAACAGGGAACCCTGAACTTTCAGGAGAGACGTTAGCAGCATATCTGCATTTACTTATGTGAAGGCACTTGAGCAAGGCAGATGGGTTATGCACTGAGAGTGGAAACTTTTCTTTTTCATTCCTTGAAAAATTTGCATTCTTTTGCAGATAAGTTAGAATCGAAGAAGTAACAGTGGACTCACAGATATGTTAGTGGTTCATTTCCTCAATGCGAGACCTTAGGGTTGGACAGTCTTTGCTGTTCCCTACACCTGACATAATATGGGCACATGTTATGTAGTCCTCAGTATTCTGATGTTGTGTTGCAAGAATGAAAATGAGGGGGTCTCTGCTTTCAGCCATTACTGCATGAGTTTGTGACTTTGAGGAAGTAAATGTATCCATCTGATTCTGCAGAAGTCCAGGAAATGTTCGATTTCCTATTTCATGCCAAGATAGGCTCAAGTGCATATGTTCTAGTGACAGAGGCAGTGATTTACATAAATGAATGAAAAATGCAGTGAGAATGCTTGAGGGGGGCACATACCCTGTTACATTATGTTTCCGATTGTTTGCACTTGCTCCTTGAAGTCCTCTCCCCTTCCATCTACTCTTATTTTATAAACTCTTATTCATCCTTAAGATCTTTTTTCAGACATTCCCTTTTATGTCGATTTGCATGGAGCTTTTTATCTATAAAATTGAGCCAACAACCTAGACTATGTGACTGATATGGGCTATTGAGAGAAATACATTTTTATAACTGCTTTGAATTATTTGGAGGGAATACGCTGCACACAAATAGGTATTATTAGAATTCTAGTCACACAGATGGAAACATGAAAAGGTTGAGTCTTCAGGGTTACTACTTCAGGAGGATGGCCCTAAGAGAAAGGCTTACACTATTTTCAATAACTACATTATGATGTGAATTAACTTTCAAAGTACAAGGTTCAAATTCATGTTCTGAAACTGATTTCTATATTAAAACAATCAGTTTTACTTTTTTAAAAATTTAGATCTTTATTTATTTATCTTTAGAGGGGAAGGGAAGGAGAGAAGGAGAGAAATATCAATGTATGGTTGCCTCTCCTGAGTCCCCTGCTGGGAACTGGCCTGCAACCCAGGCATGTGCCCTGACTGGGAATCGAACCGTGATTGTGTGGTTCACAGGCCCATGCTTAATCCACCAAGCTACACCAGCCAGGGCTTCAGTTTTACTTTTATTTTAATTTGTCCACTGTTTTAAAAAATGATAAAGTATATGACAAGGGCTCCCTGCAAATGATGGAAACTATACATGATATTATAAATTGCTATGTGACTACATAAGGCACAAGTAAATGCTTAAGAATATAGGTGAAAGAATGAATGGAAAAATATGACAGTCATATTGAACTATGTTTAAATAAATGTTAAGAAGTACACATATAAGAGATATTTCAAAGTCTGATTGTAACTTTAGTAGCTACATATGTAAAAGTGAAGGTAAATAATAAATGGTAACATTTTTATGAAAAATGCAATTCTTTATATTACATAAAATAGCAAATATCAATAAATAAAATTTTAATGAAGTAATACAAATTAAAAGATCCTTTTAATTTAATTAAGTAATACAAATACAAAAGACCCTTAAGATCTTTTGTATTTGTATCCTTAAGATTTGTATTAAGTAATACAAATACAAAAGTGACATCAGCTTTCTAATTAAAAAAAAATTTAGTATTGGAATGATGGCTCAGTTGTTTGGAGCATTGTCGCGTACACCACATGTTGCAGGCTTGATTCCCTGTGAGGGCACATACCTAGAATTCTGGTACAGTCTGCAGTTGGGGAACCTCCAGGAGGCCACTGATTGATGTTTCTTTTTCACATTGATGTTTCTCTCTCTCTCTCTCTTCCTTCCTCTCTGTCTAAAATCAGTAAACATATCCTGGGATGAAGATTTAAAAAATGTTTATATAGTAGGCAGTGTTTTATGGACTACTGGTGTTAATGGACCAAAATTAGAGAATAACAATGTTGTGATTATAAAAGGTAATATGTTTAAAAAGTTTAAATGTTTACAGAGCTGGCTGATTTACTTTATTTATTCTTAGAATGTGCTATGTAAAACAAATATTACTTACCTAAGACATAAAGTCAAGAGGTATATCAGCAAAGTGATTCTAAGAAGGAAATAAAGGCAGTGGTAAACAAAATAAACAGATCAAAAATTAATAAATTGGTGTTGGCAGATTATGAAGGAAAGAATTTAAAAGTTACAGAAAAGCACATATTGAGCTTAAGTAAAGGGAGAATTAACAACCAAAGCTGGAAATTCTGGAAACGTATCTTTAATTTGTGTTGACAATTCATCAGCAATAAAATATAAATATTTTCAAAAATTCATCTGAGTCTAAATTTAGGCATACCTCTACATCATAGTCCTCTAAAACTAAATTGCAACTAGAAAGCCATCTTTTTTATTTTGGGATTTCAAGTATCACTTTTTAAAATTATATTTTCCTGATTATGCTATTACAGTTGTCCCAATTTCCCCCTTTTGTGCCTCTCCACCCAGCACCCACCGTCCCTCAGGCAGTTCCAACACCATTGTTCATGTCCACGGGTCAGGCGTGTGAGTTCTTCAGCTGCTCTATTTCCTATACTGTATTTTACATCTTCATGGCTATTCTGTAACTACCTATTTGTATTACTTTTTACAAAATTTTAAANATTGCAACTAGAAAGCCATCTTTTTTATTTTGGGATTTCAAGTATCACTTTTTAAAATTATATTTTCCTGATTATGCTATTACAGTTGTCCCAATTTCCCCCTTTTGTGCCTCTCCACCCAGCACCCACCGTCCCTCAGGCAGTTCCAACACCATTGTTCATGTCCACGGGTCAGGCGTGTGAGTTCTTCAGCTGCTCTATTTCCTATACTGTATTTTACATCCTCATGGCTATTCTGTAACTACCTATTTGTATTACTTTTTACAAATTTTTAAAGGTTTTATTTATTTATTTTTAGAGAGAGGGGAAGAGAGGAAGAAAGAGAGGGGGAGAAACATCAATGTGTGGTTGCTTCACACACCCCCTACTGGGGACCTGGTCCACAGCCCAGGTATGTGCCCTGACTGGAAATCAGACTAGTAACCCTTTGATTCCCAGGCCTACACTCAATCCATTGAGCTATACCAGCCAGAATCCTATGTGTACTTCCTAATCCCTTCACTTCTTCACCCTTTCCCCTATAACCTCTTCCCATCTGGCAACCATCGAAACACTTTAAACAGCTTAAAAGCTCTACATATAGATGAATATGAATGAGTAGCCAACAAAAGAGAGAGGACTTGCAACAGGATGAGAAGGCAAAGGACCAGCTTGTAAAGTCCCAAATATGTGTTTACAAAGAAAAAGAGCAGATGGCTCCTTGTTGGCTTTAAAAGACTCAAGGCAGTAAGAAAGTGAGATCCCACACATACAAGGAGAAAACTTACCGAATATGCATGTATGAAACCTAGGAAATATTCCTGCAGCAAATAAGTAAATCCAATGAATAAAAAATAGTTTACTCTTTTCATAACAAAGCCCTGAGCTAGTATTAATAGTTTCATTTGACAAGAAAAATGTTCATGTTTAAAATTTAATTTTTCATTTTACCTATCAGATCTTTGTGAGTATGCATTTGTCAAAATCATTCACTACCTCCCTCTAGGGAATTAGTTAATATATTTGCCTAGTTATTGCAGTTCTTTCATATCCACTGTCTGTGAATAATGATGCTTGTTTAATCACTATTGAAGCTACAAGTATACTAGGTTATCACCTCTCTGACTCTTTAGATTGCCTTAGGATTAAAACCAAATAATTCTAGAGGCCTCTTTTCAAACCTAACAGATAATCAACCTAACAGATATCACACACTACAACCAATTCAGCTGAGAATAAGAGAAAAAATATTCAATGAAAATTCCATTTGTAAATGAAACCATCAAATTATGTTATGCATAATTGAGAGTGATTGCTAAGAATATGTCAATACATTTCCATAGACCCCTCTGATTTCCTTCTTATTCTGCTAAATGAACCGACCGTCTTTAGGTGAGTAAGGTAGAAAATAAAAGAACCGAGAAAGACTTTTGGAATAATTAGCTATTTCGCATGTGTAATAAAAAGAAAGCTCTACTGAATGCAAAATGGGGAGTGGATTTTATGTTTGCATCTCTGTGGCTTAGCAGATTGTAGAAATAGGGAGCTTGACTTACTGAAACTGTGTTCTTGTCACTCATTAGCACTAACACCTCAGATTTTCCTCCCCCCAAACTAATAACTGCAGAGTAGATGGGATGGTGCAGTGAAAAAATAGACACCATTTTAAGCTAAGAGATCAGAAGATTACGTTTCCAGTCCAACATGTGCCACCACTTGGCTGGCTGGCATTTCACTATATTTTTTTAGACTTCTCTTTAATCATTTAAAGTTTAAGAGGAGTCCTATTTATCTCTAAAAGTTTATGAATAGCCCTGGCTGGTGCAGTTCACTGGATTGAGCACAGGTCTGTGAAGCAAAGGGTCGCTGGTTTGATTCCCAGTCCGGGCACATGCCTGGGTTGCAGGCCAGGTCCCCAGTAGGGGACACATAGAGGCAACCACACATTGATGTGTCTCTCCCACACTTTCTCCTTCCCGTCCCCTCTCTCTAAAAATAAATAAATAAAATATTTAAAAAAATAAAAATAAAGGTTTATGAATATATGTCTATATTAAGTCAAAAGGTTATATGATATTGAAAAAAGTATTTTTGAGCATATGCTGAGAGAATTAAATTATGATAAAATTCAGCCAATTATTAATACCACTCTGATGGCTATTGTCTTCTGAAAGTCTTTTTCTTTGTGTGTGTGTTTGTCCATGTGTGTGTCTGTAGTTGTTCCTGCTTTTATTTTAATTTTTTCATTGCTTCAAAAAATTGATCATCTGTTATGATAGCCAGAGTTTTTACTATATATATATTTACTAACATTTTTATCTAAAAGGTATTTTTAAATTATCCCGCATTTTACCTAAAGTTATCAATAACATCAATGGAGTATATTTTATATGATAGTTTTATTTTTTATAATGCATAGTAAAATAAATACATAAAACTGGGCTAGAATGCAGGTGGAAAGTGGTAAATGTAGAGAGATTAAATTTTGAGGAGCAAAAGTGATACTAAAATATTTTAGAATATTCCAATAGCACTTTTAAAATCAGAAATATAGCATTCTAAGGAAAAGCAGATGTGCATGGAAAACAAAAGGCATGGTAGAAAGGCAGCAGAAAAATAGGTCAGTTCATCTCTATTCATTGTCAAGCTCTTGGCCTTACTTTGAACATAAAGGATACTTGCACACCCTGGGATGAATATTAACTAGTGTTCATGTTATAATCAAGCAAAATGATTGTACAAGTATGAAACAAGGTGGCCTAACCTCTTCCCGTGTTTCAAAGACTTGGAATATAAAGAGGTGGGTGTGTAGAGACATGAAAGAAGGGAGTGCATTGGAACCACTATTGTGGGAAACCACCATATGTAAAGATTGTGGTAGAAACCTTGATGAAGTAAAAATAGAAATGAAAGAAAGGCGAAGCTTGCATTTTGCATTGGTATGTAACTAAAACCCAAAATGTGTGCTTGGGAACTTTCTGGTCACTGTGGCAATGTTGTATCTCTCTCTATTCAAATAGATTTTATGGGTCTATATAACACTAAAGGACTGCTTATTATATATGCTAGATCAATGTTTTTCTAAGTGATGAATAATATCTCTTAATTCTCACCACAACATTATCAAGTAGCACTAGGCAGGACACTGTAGCATAGAAAGGTTAAGTGACATTCCCAAGTACATGCAAAAGCTGAATGTGAACCCAGGAACCAGATTCATGTTGTTCCACAAGAGGGCCTGGTTGTTATAAAGCAAGATTCCTTCTCTTTAGCTGATTGATGCAGGAACTCTAGCTTAAGGTCCTCAGCACAAGACGTTTGCCTAAAGGAAGGATTTGAATGAGAAACGTGTACTGTACATACACATTTAGGACCAATAAGTAATGCAGAAAATTCCCAAGTCCCTTTGGAAAAACATCCTCTTGCTCTTAATAAAAAGCACTTTTCAGAGACTCTCTCTTCTTCTGCATATTGTAGTTTATGGTTTCAAAGTCTATCATTGCCTTGGATTTTGGGGTACTATATGAGCGACCCTTCTCAAACCTAACCAGATACCATAGACAAGAGATAGCAAAGCCAAGAGAACTACAGAGAAAGAAAGCTGGAGCAACTGGCCACTCTGATGCCACCCCATGAAGTGTCATCAGAGCCACAGGCTTGGAGGCTTTTGAGCTTTTAACATCATGCCTCTACACAGTATGAATTATGAGTAGTTTTAGATTTTTTTCCTTTTTGTTAAAGAACAAAACTAAATTAAAAAAGAATTAAATGAAGGAGAATAAAAGCCCCAGGAAGATCATCTCACAAAACAGTGGTGGCAGAGAGTATCCAAATAGGAATTGTTCCTAAACTGAGGCTATGGTGTGCGATCCCTTTGACTGCTGTGAGAGTCATGTCATGCTGCTGAAGAGTTTCTGTATTGACTCTGGAAATGCTTCCAGATTTTATCATGCCAATCAAGTTACTAAAATTGAATTCTATTCCCCATGGTATTAGAATGTAGTTGATTTAGTAATTAAGTAATTACTTTAAAAAGCATGAGACATAATTTTATTAAAGTGAAAGACCTGATAAGGGAATTGAAGTGAACATAAAATAGATTTTTTTCCAGAGGTAAACCAAATCCCAGTAGCTTACAAGCTTATAACATAGCAGTAACAAGTGGCTTCGTGGGGAAAATCAAAGGCACATAAATCATTTATGAGGGATCCTTGAACATCAGCATCACTTTTCCTTCTGTAATAAACTAAGGCCCTTTTTTATTTTAAGTGATAGTTAAAAAGACATTATAATTCCACATTGAAGTTCATATTAATAATGTAATATTTAAAATACAGCAAATTTTGTGTATTTTTTCTTTCTTTTTGTATATTTTTTCTTCTTTAGAAAAGACCAGAAAAGGTGGATTTTAGGTGTCTGGATAAAATTTGGAGAATAGATTATGTAGAGCAGGTCTCTATCATAAGTTTGTAGTTTAACTCTTGCGCTAATTAAACCTGTGCCTTGAATCTGGTAGGAGCACATTAAGTTATTTTTGAGTGAATCAAGAGGTGGATGAATGACTAAGACTTTTTTCAGGATTGGGATGTATATGTGATCCAGATCATTACTTATGGTTTTATAATATTTTTATTTCTGCCCACTCCATGTATATCACTTCATTCCTCTGCCAGGTTCCAAGACAATCAGAAATCAGGTGGTGTGGAATTGAATATAGGCGACATTACTTATCAGTTGTGGAATCTGGAGTGATTTATTTAATTCTTCCTTTTTATTAACTTTTTAAAATGACCAAAATGGTGCTAACAGTAGTATCCATGTCATATGATTATTGTGACATTCCTATGAGATAATATCTATAAAGTCCTTAGAACAATGCTTGGTATATCATTAGTGCTTAATAGTTAGCTTCTACAGTTGTTGATGTGAGAATTGTTATTAATTTTGAAAATTAAATAAAATAGGACAGATGACAGCCACTGGGGGAGTTTAGGGGGTGGAGGTATTAAGCACTCATGGACAAGGACAACCAGGAGGTGATTGCTGGGAGGAGCTGGGTATATGGGGACTAAATGGTAATGAAAAAATATGACAAAGATTATATGTTAATAAAAGAAATAAAAATTTTAAACTCTCAGGTTACACATAATCAAAATTGAAAAATGAATCAGAATTGGCTTAAGCATTAATGTTATCACAGAGATATTGCAAGTTGACAAATAATGCCACATAAGGTAAGCAAACAGTATCAGCGTATTTACTGACAAATACCTATATATCCTCAGGTTCATCAGTTTAACAACCCTGACAAACCCTGAGAGTGTCTACTGTGTTTATAATGAGAACAGGCTGAGTTCCTAAAGATCACATTTTTCGTATTCCCTATACTAAGTATACATTAAACATTCACGGCCCATCATAATGTTCACTAACCTCTGTTTCTTTTAATTCAACCTCAGTAGTTATCTTTTCTGCTTCTACCTAGCTGCTAATTAGATTTTTAAATGTTGCAAAAATTTTTAATTAAGTTTGTTTATTATTATGAAAAAAGCAGCACCTATAATTCTAGAAAACATTGCAAAATAAACCCAGTGAAGACTATTTAAATACTCCCATAATCTCTATTTAGAGATATCCTGTGCTGATCTCTTTGCATATATCTTTCTTTCCTCTCTAACTCTAGGAATCATCGAGTATGTTTTTTCATTTAGCAGGGTATTCAACAAGATGTAGCCACATTCACATATGGACCCCATACTTACAGATTCTAATGGTCTCCTATAAAGACATTTCAGGGTGGGGGGAGAGAAGGGGAAAGGAAAGCAGGCAGGTCCTCTGGAGACACTTTAGTGTCTACTGATATGTCCCTTGGTTTTCCTAACCCAAGGTCTGGGAAATTTGCCAACAACAATCGCACTAATTGTAGCCCACATTCAGAATTGAAATAAAGCTTTAGGAGCCGCTTAATTTGTGTATATTTTGGATTAGTTGTGAAGTTAAGCAGATCATCCTTTATTCTTTCTTCCCAGGTGACGAGACCTCAGAGTTTCCATTGTTGGAACCAACGTGGTGTATTTGCTGTATTTTAAATGTGGCTCCTGTTAAGGAGGAACAGGAATTTCAGACATAGTGCTTGCAGTAATGTAAATTAGTTGGGAAACAAACAGCTCAATGCCACTGGCCGTACAGAAGAATGGTATACTTTTAGTGGTATCCTAAATTAGGATAACATGTTCTTATTAGGATAAGAACATCAGGTGGTATTGATATATTTTTTGAGGACATGCCACTTTTAAGGTACTATCACCAGTACAAGTAAAAGCTCACAAAGATGTCTACACAGGAATGATCGATGTTGCAAAACTTCATGAAAGTGTATAACAGGAAATATTTAAAAACTCCTAAATGTCCAGTGGTATAGAATTGCATATCAATTGTGGTGTATTAGCTATTTGGATGCCATCTATTTACTAAGCGGGATGAAGTGTCTTTGTGCTGCCTGTCTCTGAAATACGCAGGGATATCCAACCTTTTGGCATCTCTGGGCCACACTGGAAGAAGAAGAGCTGTCTTGGGCCACACATTAGATACATTATGACACGTAATCACAAAAACAGCTCGAATGTTTTAAGTAAGTTTACGATTTTGTGTTGGGCTACATTCACAGCCATCCTGGGCTGCATGTGGCCCGTGGGTCACAGGTTGAACACCCCTGATAGAACAACATGCCATTTCTGTCAATTCGTGTATGAAAGAAACATAAAACAGTATTTATGTATAAAATTTCAGAAGAGATACAAAAAGGAGTTCCCAGCAGCTACTTGTAGGATTTGATAATAAAAAGTAGAGAATAAGGGTAGTTAAAACCCATGCAATAACTTTTTAATCTCTTTTTCTAAGAATATGTCTTTGTTTCTGTTAAGTATTTAATGAAAATGTAGAGCTAAACAGATAAAACAGTACTAATTCAAATTAGTAATGGGATAGGATTATGGTAATGTGCTTTCTGCTTCATTACTGCATTGTCCAAACATTTTACAATGAACATACACTACTTTGTTTATATATTTTTTGTTTATAATTTTTATTTTTAGCTTTATTGAGATATAATTGACGTATAATATAAGTTTATATGTGTGTGTTTATAGATATATAAATTTTGAAAAATAATTACCACCATAGCTTTAGATAATGCCTACATCATGTCACATTATTACTTTTTTTTATGGTGAGGACACTTAAGACCTACTCTTTTGGCAACTCTCAAGTCTATAACAGAGCATTATCAACTATAATCAGTATACTTTACATTAGGTTCCTAGAACTTATTCATCTCATAACTGGAAGTTGGCATTCTTTGACTGACATCTTCCCATTTCCCTCACACCCAGCTCATTCTAGAGTCTGTTTTTGTGTGTTGGGCTTTTTAGATTCCACATACAAGTGATATTATACAGTGATTATATTTCTCTACCTGACTTATTTCACTTAGCTTAATTCCATCATTTTATCTGTGTTGTTATAAATAAAAGGATTTCTTTCCTCTTAGTTGAATAATATTCTTATTGCTATTGTGTCATATGAGTCCTTTATGTATTTTGGATATTAACTCCTTATCAAACATAATTTGCAAGTATTTTCTTCCTTTCTGTAGGTTGACTTTTTACTTTGTTGATGGTCTCCTTTACTGCTTTTAAACTTGACCTACTTTCACCTATTTATTTTTGTTTTTATAGTCTTTGCTTTTGAATTAAAATCCCCCAAATCATTGACAAGAAAACAATGAAAGTGATTGGATCATAGCAGATACTCAGTAAAGCTGAGATGCTATCTTAAAACCTGAGGGGAGACTGTTCAGAGCAGCTTTATGTGCAATACAGGTTGTATCATTGGATAACAGTGATATCAATGTGTGCAGTGCTCACCATGTTATTTTAAATCTGTATAATCCTATACTTAAGTTTTTAATAATGAGCCATTTTACTCTCACACGTCATTTGGCTATAATCTCATCTTTGCAAACATAATAACATGGATTTAGAGAAGATTGGTATTTACACAGAGAAAATGCATAACTGACTCTGTTGCTTAAAGTGTTCTTAACAACAAGAAAAAATGTAGTCGTAAGCCACTTAGTCCCTATTTTAGTGACCCATTGATCTACAGCTACAATTCAATAGAAATGACAACACACTATTTCTAGACAAATTATTGCTGAGATGTGCTACCTCAAGCTGCTGAAAGCTATATTTCTATTGTAGCTGTTTTGTTATTTTCACATGATTTTTCTCCATCATATATTTTTTAAAAGAGAGCATATATACAACTTCACTCAATGATATATGTGAATTCTTTCCTTAGATATGTACTGAACCTATTATAGACCAGATCTTTTTTCTAGGATTTTCTGTCCTTGACCCAAACAATGATTTATACATTGTGGTGATTCACCTACTTTTCCAAGTAATAGTTGGAGTAATAGAATTTCTTTTATAACATTCAGACCCTGGAGACCTATTTAATTAACAGTTTCTATAATTGGGAATAAATATATTAAGAAACTGCATATCAACATAACATATCTTTGCAGTATGGTTTTTTCCAGTATCTGATTGGGTATCAAATGCCTGCCATTGCTTTTTAGAGATAGGAAGCTTTGCCCACATTAATAGGAGAAAGTTTATCCTAGGAGACATAGCTGTGTTAATTACAGAGTCACAGGGGGATTCAGAATTGTTTCCCTTTAAGTAAAGGGAGATCAAATATGCAAATGATGGAGAATAAATCTAGGAGAGAGAAGTTATCCAAATGATATGAAGGTCAGCAATATACAACAATGCTAAATAATTGGCCACTAGCAGACAATAAAAAAGAGAACTTGAAGATGAAGAACTTGAAGAGGTAAAGAGAGAAAGTGAAGGAGAATGGGGGCAAGGGAAACTTACACATGTCGCCTATGTGTGAGTCTCACTTCACCATTGTTATTCTGTCTTCGAGTAAACTCTGCAACTTTAGTAAATTTTAGGGTTTTTTCATATGTAAAGTAAGGCTTTTTTAAAAATTTCAGCGTAGTTTCTTGTAGGGCTATTATGAAGATTAAAGCAATACCCATAAAGCACTTAATATAAGATTTGGCATATATTTATGGCACAAAATATTAACTAATATTGCTACAAAATAATGAAATTAGAAGTGGTGGAAGAGAAGAATCCAAGGGGTACATAAAATTTGAAAATTTGGGCAAACAGACACTTTGTATCAGGAAAGATTTTCAGGAACAGATGGCTCGATTTCGGGCCTAAGGGCAGTTGCGTCACTGAGGCAGGTCAGAACAGGGTTCTACAGGGCTTGGGGTGGGGAGTTTCCCAAAGGTGGTGTAATTTGAAGCCCTACATCCCAGGTTATTCTAAACTGCAGTCATACCCCCCTTGTTTGAGATTCACCAACAAAATTGCACAGGCAGTAATTCAACCAATGAAGAAAGAGAAAAATGCATAAGCTCAGAGCCTCAGTAATAACAGAGATAGACATGCTGGGTTCTGAGCACTGGGCTGGAGCTGCATAAAACATTTCCCCTTCAAAGCAGGGCTGGTTTAGGGACTGGGAAGGAGCTGATGAGTATCAAGTGATCATAAAAATGAGTACAGGAGGGATACAGAGAGTCCGTGCTAGGTAAAGCTTCATAGTGTGTGCCCTAATACAAAATAGAGGTAATTTGTGTTTTAATGTGTTCGTGTTCTCAAAGAGTTGTCCTTTTCTGCACTTAATGGCTTCCTTTTAGCAAGTCACACTTCTACTTTGCAGGCTGGAGGGATAACCTAGTCCTACTTCCTCAGTATTTGCCTGGTCTTTCTATTACCAAAACCTTAATATTCTAAGTGGACTCCATTAAGGTCTCTGGGACTCCCGAAGAAAGGGCATTTTGCTGCCCTCCTCACTCACAATCAGTTTATTACCTATAAAGACGCAAATTATAGCACTTAAACAGCAATAACCTGACACCTGTTGAAAACCAACAAAACGGCAAAAACACACATAATTTCTGAATTCTACTGAGTTAATTGCTCAAACATTTTTCCTTGTCAGGAATTCCCTTGCATTAAGAAAACACATTGACCATGTAGCCATTAAATTTATAAATAACACATTCTATGTTTGTTAAAGAATTAGAGAGCTCATTTTGTCATGTTTGTCAGTGATTATGTCATCAGAGAGTGACCAATTAAAGTGGGTTATGTTTCTGCTTTATACATATATATTTATTTTATATGTGCATATACATTTATATATTTAAATATATTGATATATTTGCTTTCTAAGATTGTTTTGGCTATAGATACAAAGATATAAATTCTGAAATTTTAAAGATTATTAGAATCAGAGCACTAACAGCTATTTTATAAAGTGTTAATTTCATGTGAAAATACTGCTGAAAGCCTGAACATGAAATTATTTACTTTTTACAAAATTTAATCAAGGTCCAAATCTTATTTCTGACATATGATTTCCATTCCATAAATTAGCTTTCTATTGGTTATTTCTAGCTGGAAGAGGACTTTTTTTTATTGTACACTGTGGTGGCATCTAGTTCACTATGATGTGCCTCAACTATCACCTCTATCTGGTTCTAACTATTTCACACCCCCAATGTGCATTTCATGCACACTAAGCAGTCACTCCCTGTTTCCTTCCTTCCTTCCCACTGGCCCATCCCCACCGACACCCCTGATAGGCACTGTTCTGCTTTCTGTCTCTGTGGATTTACCTATACTGGATCCTTCATATAAATAGACTCCTACAGTACATCACCTATGTATCTGACTTCTCTCACTTAGCATATTCCCAAGACGCATTCACTTGTACTGTGTATCAGTATTTCATTTTTATGGCTGATTATGATATCCCTTTGTATGTATATACCATGTTTTGCCTATAATTCATCTGTTGATGAACATTTGTGTTGTTTCTACCTTTTTTGACTATTGCAAATAATACCATTATAAACATTCATGTATAAGCACTTATCTGAATACTTATTTTTAATTATGTTCGGTAAACAACTAGCACTGGCATTATTGAGACATATGCTAATTCTATCATTAACATTTTATTGAATTAATGGGGTGACACTGGATAATCAAATTATATAAGTTTCAAATATAGGTGAAAAGGCAGCCCACAGAATGGGAGAACATATTTGCCAATGGTACATCTGATAAAGTGTTAATATCCAACATTTATAAAGAACTTATACAACTCAACACCAAGAAAAAATCCAATTAAAAATGGACCTGAATATGCCCTGGCTGGTGTAGTTCAGTGGACTGAGCACAGGCCCATGAACCAGATGCTCACAGTTCGATTCCCAATCAGGGCGCATCCCTGGGTTGCAGGCCAGTTCCCAGCAGGGGACGCATGAGAGGCAACCATATATTGATATTTCTCTCCCTCTCTCCTGACCTTCCCCTCTAAAGATAAAGAAATAAAATATTTTAAAAAATTTAAAAAATGGACCTGAATAGACACTTCTGAAAAGAGGACATACGGAGGGCCAACAGACATACGAAAAATACTCAATGTCACTAATCATCAGAGAAAGGTAAATTAAAACTACAATGAGATCATCTCATGCCTGTCAGAATGACTATCATCAATAAATCAACAAACCACATGCTGTTGAGGCTGTGAAGAAAAAAGAACCATTTTACTGTTGGTAAAATGCAGATTGGTATTACCATTGTGAGAAATGGTATGGAGTGTTCTCAAAAAATTAAAAATTGAACTGTTTTGTGATCCAGTGTTTCCACTTCTGGTAATATATACAAAGAAACCTGAAACACTAATTCCAAAGGATATATGCTTCCCCATGTCCACTGCAGCATTATTTGCAGTAGCCAAGATTTGGAAGCAGTGTCTGCAGTGCCCATCAGTAGATGAGTGGATAAAAATGCAGTAGTATATTTACACAATGGAATACTACCCAACTGTAAAAAAGGCTAGTTTTAACTTTTGTGATTTCTTTCCTCCACCCATCAAATGGATAAATATATATATAGTCAGACTCAGTGGCACAGTTTATAAATATATTATGCAATGCAGTGATTAACTACTTCAAACATCCTGGCAATATGTAATTGAGGCGGCACTTAAATCAGTAAAAGATATTTCTTCAGTTTTTACATGCTGAAGTGTGAAACTATCGTTCTCCTGCTGTCTTAAATTATGACATTTTTCAACATTATTTTAAATAAAACACAAAATTAGACTTTGCAAAAATTTTGCAACTTGAACATGACATACCATTTCTGCCAGAAAAATTGATAAAGTGAGTTATGTAGGGATTGACAAAATTTCCTTTCTTTTGGTTACTTTGTTTATGAAGTAATTAAGTTAGTTGACTTGTTTTTGACTAGTTTTCCTTGGAAGTTATTTTTATATTGTGGCTGAGCAGCTTTACATTTAGAAAAGGCCTAATTCGCAGTGTATGATCTAAATACGAAGGCAATATGCAATTTCCACAGTTGGATACGGCACTGAATTTTATTTTCTTTGTATCACCTGATTGTTTTTGTAAAGTCATGTGAGTTTGTATTCTTGATAAGGATTGATGGACTAAGTGTTACTCTCATGATCTATTGCATTATTTATACACAGAAGCTAGATTCCATCTTTTGGTTTGTCCTTTCCTGTCTACTGAAAAACAGCACAATTTTTCTGAAAGAAGAATTTACTAGGCTTATAGTTTATTTCATAATGATGAAAATACATAATCTTAGGTCACAAAATTTGTTGGGGAAAAACCCCAAAAGCCTAAATTCAGGGTAGATTCTGGAGAACTCATACGCAGCCTTGTTCAGATTCATAGGAGCTTTAATAGGAGAAACTGACATACACGGGGAAAGCAGCCCTTTGCTCCCAGTTTTGACCAGCCAGGAAGGGATCTGCCCTTTTCTAGGGCAGGGTCTATTTTTTATAGTGGTTAATGGTAAAACCATGTGGTGGGTAGTCTTCGTAGACCACCAGAAAAAACAATGCATTTCTAAGTTAACAGATAACATCAGGCAGTTATCCACACTCTATAAGTCTATTAACCTCATTCCTGGGGGCATGACATGTATCTTTGGGTGGAATTCCAGCTTTCTGGGTGCTCAGCTGATGTGGACCCTGGCCAGGAGGATCCGTGTGTTGCGGCTGCAAGAGACAAATTTACAGGGACTACAGGAGTCCTGTGGAGAAAAAGGGACAGCGTGACCACTCTCTGAGTGAGAGAGTGCCCCAACCCCTGCCTGGACAGGCTTTTATTGCTTTTCTGGGTACATTACATGGAGGATGGCCCTTATTTACTATGCACAGGTTCACTATAGGTGATTACCTTTTACAGAAAGCAAAGAAAGGGATGTTGCTAATTACTTCAAAGAGAAGGATGTTGCAGATCAAGGGGAAAAGTGGTTAACTGGTTACACTCCATACTTGGGAGGCTTAGCTCAGATTTTAGGAAGTTGTAGTAAACATTTTCTGTCTCAGTCCAGGGTGAGGGAGTTTTAGCAAAAGCAAGTCTCATAGCAGCCTAGGCACAAGGCAGGCCTGATTCCCCACGGGAGAACCTAACCATGGGTGTGGGTCCTCCTGTGTGCTGGACTTCGCTCCCCACTAGCCTTTCCTAGTGGGAGATGAGCTACAATTCCCACACGAATGGTCCCTCATAATTACCCAAACCAAGCCTGGGGCTACCCAGAGCTAAGCAGTCAGGAAAGATTAAAAAGAGAGTTTAACATGTCCCAGACACCTTTACTATTGGAGCCATATTGCATCTCTGACCTTCCCTAAAAATTTGGCAAACTATTTTATGCATTTTTCAAGAAATCTTAAGCTTTCAGGGGTCTCTCCTTTGCTGTGTTGACCTTCACTACAACTACTTGGTGAAACACCAAGCCTGAATCTTGCTTCTACTTCCTGCCTGAGACCCAACTGTTAACCTCTGACCAAGTACATCACTGGGTACCTGTTGCCACTATTAATTCTTGTCTCCAAAGTCAGCTGGGCCTGTATGCTTTCCCTCCATCATTTTTTCTCCTCTTTTCCAGGCAGCGACCTTCTATTTATCACAGGTTCACGTTACCTTCCGTTCTCTCTGGTCTCTGATGCCATGGTATTTGCAGCAGGCTACTGTACAGAGAAAACACCAGGAGGGAACTCCTTGAAACTGTGTAACCGTATCTACAAACACAGAGACATCTCAGCCCTAACTTCTTGTTATGGTTGCTTTTCTTCTCACACCAAAGTTGACCAATCCTTCCACATTGACTTTGAAGCCCATCTGTTGTATTTTCCCATATTTCTTACCCTCTGAGCATTTCCTCTGTATTGTGCCCAAACCCCTTCTTTTAGTACTTGTTTCCCATCAGCACTGAAACACTATCAGGTTTGCCGTTTAAAATGCATTTCCAGCCCACTTCCTACGTGATTTTTATTCCGATAACATTTTATTTGAATAAAAATGCCTATATACCAGGCACATAATTTGGGCACAGGGGAAAAAGTATGTTGAAATGATTCTAACGTTTAGAGAGTTTACAACTCAAGACAATATATCTGCTTCTAAATCACCTTTCCAAACCTTCTTCTCAGATTTTTTCTTTAATTCTTTGAAGAAAACCAGCTCTACAGTAATTCCTCCCTTTGAACCTTTCTCTCCATGTTCAAATCCATAAAACCAGCTTCTCATTGACTGTCTCCACATAGGTGTCAATGGGCATTTCAGTCCAAGCATTTCCAAAGTGGAATTCATCACTGCCCTTCATCATCATCCCTAAAATTGTCCCTTAGACCATGTTTTCTTTCAAAATGAAATGCAGAACTTTTATGATCTGTGGCTTTTATCCTCACTTCTCCTCTTTTCTTCCAAATATACATTAGACCTGTAAATTTGTCTCACTATACTTTTTGGAGTTCACTTCTCTCTGTTCCTCTTGTTAGCATTATAATCCAACCCAGCACTCCCTTATTTCAGAATAATCTTTGCCATTTTCCAACTGGTCAGTTACACGTAGATTTTGCCTCCTTGTAATTCATTCTCCAAACTGCAGCCAAGGTGAATTACCCAGCTGCCCAAATCACATTGTTTGTTGTAAATGGGAATTAGGTTCTTCCATGAAATCACAAAAAAAAAGCATTTCAAGGACCCACACGTAAAAGATTGTGGTGTGCATGGTTTGTTTATATGGAGATAAAAGTTGCCCCTGGGGTTTCCAATGCCTCACTTCTCTCTGTCCCTCCAGCACAACCGTGTCCCCAGCAAGGCCAAGATAAAAGCCAGTGTCGGAGTGTGTGCTTCATATTAAAGTGCAGTCTTTTGTAGTCTGCTGGCAGCTGCTAAGCAGTCTCAGTCCCCATCAAGGTAGCTTAGTTGGTCCCTAGATGCTTCGGTGGTGGAGTCCACGTGGCTGCTGGAGAGCTTAGTCCTTTTGGACTCTGTTATCTGCTTCAGGCCCAGTAGCTGCTAGAACCACATGGTCACAGGCTCCCGGGTTACGAGTGCATGAACAAATGAGCTAGTGCATCACCAGGTGGGCAAAAGAAGCTTCTTTGTTCCCCTGGAACCTTATTAGCTGAACATGGGATGGACGAGGTGTTGTTTTTTTTTTTTTTCCTTTCAAAAGAATTGATCGATTTCCCAGGCTTCCACAGGCTTCAGATGTGCCCACATCCGCCATTAGACTGACAGGCCTCTATGGTCCAGCACCTCCTCCTGCAACAATCCAGTACCAAAGGGGAGAAAGATGAAGTGCTAATCTAGGCAGAGCAATGCTACAATCTCCTAGATTGTGAAGCCATGGATTCCTGGCTAGCAAGCAGGCTTATGTTCCCCATTTTATTAAACTCCATATCTAGTTCCTTTGCTCCCCTTTAGTAGCTAAATATGGGCAATACCTATATCGTTCTCTGGCTTAACTCCCTCAGACAGCTGTCCTGTATGCTCAGGAATGCCCAGGCTCCTCAGGAGTGTCTCAATGGCCCTGCGTATCCTGGCTACTGCCAACTCTTTAGTTTTGCTTTTGGGTATCGCTGTTTGTTTCTGTTCTCTGTACCCAGCGTGAGTGGCATCCTGCGTCTTAAACAAATGCTCTGGCTCTGCCTCATGCATTTGCACATGCTTTCCCTTTGGTCTCGGATCTCTTGTCTCACCTCATTGCCTGGCTGGTCCCACTAAGCCTCTGGCCTTGGGCTGGAATCCACGTGCTTCGAGGCAGCTTTCTAGCTCAGAGTTCTGAATTGGGTGGCCCTTTCCTGTGCTCTCTTCTCACCAGGCATTTCCTGTCTGGTAGACTTGATGTGCAGTGATAACTCCTGTCAATTTGTTTGTGTCTTTGGTAGACTCTAGAGAAAATAGATAATTGTCTCTCATGGGCCCCACATATGTGCAGCAATTATCACTTTTAATGTCACATAGATGGGCTTCAATAAATATTAAGTGAATGACTGTATGGATATTCTCCAGAGATAGAAATAATATTGTCAAAATGTACTCGGGAATTCTACTGTATGTTTGCATTCTCTTATAATTTGTAAAATTTCAGCTAATTTTTATAGGAATTCAATATATGTTGTTAGTATTAAGTGGTATCTCTTCTATTCTCCTTAACATACTGAATGCTTTCATTTTCAGTTTGCCAATTCTAGCTTCCTTCAAATTATATTTTCAAAATTCATAGTGTACTAACAAAGCTGGTCAGTTACATATCTTTCCTCATCTGACTTCCTCGCAACTGAAGGCAGAAAAATAGAACTTCCTTCTTTTTATTCTTCCTTCCTCCCTCCTTTCTTTTCTTCTTCACTTTCTTTTGTTCATTTTTCTTCTTTAATAAATTTAAATCTTCAAATAAGCTTTAAGAAAATGTGATGGGCTGCCTTCACCCCCAGTGATTCTGATTTAATTGGATTGGGCATGGGGAACTTGAAAAGTTCCCCTGTGGTTCTAACATACAGCAAAGTTTGAGAACCACTGGATTAGATCATCTCTAATGTCCCTTTCAATTCTATAAATTCTAGATGTTGTTATTTTAAGGGACTCTCCAGAGTGTTTTAAAATACAAAATATGCCAAAAGATTTTCTTTTAAAATGTAGAGCAGTTAACTAGCCTTGATGGAGGCTCTGTGTTAAAGGATGTATTAAATAAAATTCAAACAGTCAACACTCAACAATTGTCGCTGATTTTTTTCTAATTCTCTTTAGCTCAGTATTCCCATAACATTTAAAGTTATCTTTTAAAAGAAAAGTTATTTAAAATGAGACATATTTCCAGAAATAGTGAGATAAACCACTGGCTAAGAGACCACTAGCTGAGAGACATCCTGCTTTAAATTAGCATTAGTGTGGCCCTAAGTGAGTCTAAGTTTCTTTGTTCATTCATTAAATTTGTGTCTTCCATGGCTGAATATGGTCATTCAGAGCTCTTGGAACACCAAGGTATAGGATTGGATGATCTGTTATTACAAGTATGTTTAATGATATTCCAATAAAATGGAAGATTTCATCTATCCTCTCATTGCAGATAAACTTATTAGCATTTTATTTTATTTTCTTCTCTACTTCAAATTGTGGGATTGCCTGAAATAACAACTAGAATTTGTTTATAAAGTACGTATAAAGCTAAGAATCAAATTGAACCTTTTAAATGCTTTTAAATATGTAAACTGACCGCACTCATTACTTTTAATTTGTGAAAAAAATCTTTAAAATAAGAATCTGTGCGTCAAACTCATTAGAATGTACAGCAGGTAACATTTTAGTGTTGAACACAAATGGTCTCTCAAGAGATACCAAGTAAATTAAGAGGTCTACTGTTGATTCAGAAGTGACATTTACTTTGTTCTGCACAATTTCACTCTCAATAAGTCATAAGGCTGCTAATATTTTCTGTGCATTTTACCAGGGTGGGTATGCTAATTATCATGGACTTTATCTAATTTTCAGTAGTGTTATTGGTCACCTAAAGTGAGAATTGGCTCATTTTGCCAGATACTCTCCTTATAGGCTGATTCAAATTCTAACTTGTGCAATTAAAAACAAAGCCTCTTTTTCTTTTGGTTTTAAAATGAAATGATGAAAGTATAGCTGCCAAGTTCAATGAGAAAGCAATAAACTGAAGATGGGGTTGTAATACACAGACCTGCATTGTCATGGTTGCGGAACATGAATTTAAGTGGTCTCAGAGTCTTACTTTTCCACATATAAACGTGTATTGTAATATCCTTCACATTTAGTTTGTGGGGATATTGAAGAATTGAATAACATCTCGTGTTAGCAATATGCTTGAATGATACGTTAACACTTCCTATTGTTTTTAATTTTATATCTATACAAATTTTGGCAGAAATAGAAAGCAAGGGTAAGGGTGCAGACATATTTTAGATAGCTTCTAAGATTGTTGAGGGGTCAGCAAATGAACAGGCATACACTTATCAAAAAAACATTATTAACATATATACATAACTGTGTAAATGCATGCACAAGTTAGCGGTACTATCTAAAAAATATTCATATGTAAGAAGATATCAATAAGTAAAGATGTAAATATGAACATGTACGCACAATATTTCTTGTGGATGTTTGATACATATTGAGAATAAGCTTAGCAGAAATTCCCTTGATTATCAGGAAGACAGAGAATCACACGTGGACTTTACATTATAAGTTGTTTGCCACTAAAATTGTGTTGCCGACAAAAAAATTCGTGACTTTTTGTTACCACGTTCTGGATACCCTAACCTCCTTTGTGTTTCTTGAAATCATTCTCTTGCCTATCACTAGGTCACACACTGATGTTCCCTCTACCTAGAAGGCTCTTACCTCGGTTTTAACATGACTGCCTTGTATTCATCGTTCCTGGTTCAGCTCAAGTGGCTCTTCCTCAGAGAAGCCTTCCTTGACTGTCTGTCTTAAGTAATCAGTGTTATTTACTTACTGCTTTTCTCATCATCCTGTTCTCTTCTTCCAACCCCTAAAATGCTTTAAATCATGATGGGAAATTCCTAGCTTATTTATTTGTAAGTTTTTCGTTACATATTTCCTTCACTATATTATAAATTCTAAGTGTGCAGGAACATCTGTGTCTTCGTCTGGGCTGTCTCCCTGGGTCTGATGTGCTTCCTGGAGTATCAGTGCGTGGTGAATGCATCGGTGACCCTCGGGTCTGTGAACCGGACAAAGGCACTGACAAATAAAGAAAAAGTGAACGTACAAACAGTTGAGTGTTTAAATATCAATAAGAGCAATTAGTTCTATTCACCTAATCCCCAGAGTATGCCAACACAGAATTTTCTCCTTTACCTGATATTAGAAGTTTCATAGTTTTATATTGAGCTCACAGAAAAAAAACCCCACAAGTTAAAACACCAAGATACCAATTTTAGGAGTTTTTTGCTTGTCTTTTGCACTGCTGCAGAATATTTTATAAATGCCTACGCACTTTGCTATCTAGGCTAAAAGAGCATGGATTACAAATTGATAATGAAGCGATATAAAACCCCAAATTCCCTCGAACGGGAGGAGACTGTGATAAAAAATAGTGTGTCAGTGAGAAAAATGAAGTGGACACTGAACACAGGCAGGAGGGTCCCTGTCCGAGCAGAACTAGAGAGTGGTGAGTGGGTGGGGAAAAGAGTAGGCAAACGGGAAGTTAAATTTAGCCAGCAGTGATTTCTAGCCCCTGGGAAAAATAATTGCTTCATTCCACTGCCAAAAGGTGAATCGACATCGGTTTAATTTGCTTGAGTCTGCCATAAACTACAGATGGATTCATAAAACATAGTTAAATTCAAATTAAACACATCTGTCCTAATCTAAAGCATGTGAGGCCAGCCAGCCAAGAAGCATCAAGGTATAACACTGCACAGAGATTATAATATGCAGAGGTGTATGCTGGGAGCCTGCTGACAGTGGAATAAAGAACTACGAAATCATGAATTGTTTTACTTTCCTTTATTGAGCCTACCTTGTCGTACTGGTTGCCATCTTAGTTTTAAAAGACTCTGCCAACACATCCATTGGGAAACAAACAAACAAACAGAACAAATGCACTGATTTGAAGTCTGGGAGTCTGTTGAATTTTAATCAGGACTGAGGGTTCTTACCTGATGCTTTCTTAGATTAATCGAAGTGACAGGAAATCAGAAGTCCCTAGAATACATTTTAATTCCAGCCAGAGAGGATTTATTTTTACTTAATGTATCAGACTTCATCTGTACCGTAAGGGGCCTGTAGAGAAAATAATTGGTGTGTAACTAACTTATCCACGCCAGGACAGTGTTGAGAGTGAGTGGGGCTCTGGCACCATGCAGGTCACACAGGTGGAGGGCTCCAGTCTCCCTTTAAGAAAGAACATGGAATGCAGTTGGCTCCCGGCATCCTGCCACAATCTGGGGACCCCACTTGGGCTTCAGAGCCTCATTGTACCTGGGCCACCTCCAGCCAATGATTGAATATGGTGAAGGCTCTAATGCCTGGTCATTTCTGTCTTTGGGGTATTTCTCTAAAGAATAGTATTTGCTCCAGGGCTCCCGGGTAGAATGGCTAACATTTTGTCAAGTCTGCTTTACAGACTGGGGCTCAGCTGCTTCATGTTCCTTCTACCACCTCCCAGGCACCCCCCTCCCGCCCCCGCTTCTTTTCACAGATGTCAGATCTGCATCATGAGATGAAGGCCTTTCCTGCCCATTTCTGCTTCCTCCTCAATTTATCTTTTATAGACATTACTTCTCAATACACTTCTTGCACTCTCGACTTTGTCTTAGCACTTAGTACTTTTGAAACAAGGGCAGTGTTAATAATTGGGTATAGGAAAACACATTTAAAGCATAGCCTATGATTCTAATGATGTTTGACAGGCTTCTGTTGTCCCCCTACCATATCCAAGCGCACAGCTTTGTTTCCTGTTGACATCGTCCGTCTTAAACAGGCGCCCGTGGGGGCGTGTGTTAATAATCTCAGGCAGACCTCGGCATACTAAACCCTACGTGAATGGACTGAGTATTTATACTGGAATGGAAAAGGGCCAGATTTGATTTCTTTTTTCTCCTTCCTGTTTTGAAGAATCTTTCTTCTTTTTCCTACCTTATTTGTTCGTGTGTCCAAGGACCTCTTCTCTGCTCTTTTTCCTCACTGCTCTGTTCACCTCTCCTGTTCTGCCCTCCCCTCAAAGACTCTCACTGAAATTGTTTCCATATTCATACTTAACAATTAGGTTGTAGCAAAACCTCTCTAATTTTATATCTGTTTAGTTAGTAGCTTCATGGAATATTTTTATTTTGAATACCCCACAGACTTCTCAAACACAATGATCCTTTCAAAACTAAACCTAACATGTTTCTCTATAAAAGATGGCCACTCAGTCATCCAGGGAGGTGCTCTGGAAATCAAACCAGATTGCTTGTCCCAGCCCGACCCCCCCAGCCTCCACATTAATTTGATCACAATGTTGTCTTGATTCTACCAAGGACATTATTACCTCTTTTCTACCTTTCAGGAAGTAAATGTCAATAATGGAGTTAAATTATGAATTTTTACAAGTATATAATATGTTAGAAATAAGTAGACATAAGCAAAAAAGATGAAAATATATGAGAGAAAAAACAGCAGCTGGCACCTACAAGATACAATTAGAGGTAAACAGACCAACCAGTCTTATTCTGACCACAGGAGCAACCTAGGACTGGCATGCATGCCTGGTAGAAAACTGACCAGATTAAGAATTATCAGCGAGAAGGGGCAGTGAAAAAGCAAGTAAGGATTTTTAGAACACCATAACTACTCAGAATGAAAGGGTAGTCAAAGGAATCAGACATGCCAGCCGCACATGGCCCTGGGTGTATCTGGGCTGCCAGATCACTTCAGTTCAGAAACTTGGCAGGGCCGTGGCTGTAGGAGTGTGGGGGATCAGAAGGAGAGGTTCTTGATTTGGGTAAATGCATAAATGTAGATGGTATGCTTTAAGAAGCTCTAGTATTCTGTGACTGCCTCGTCTTTCTCCTGGAGACATTGCTCCTGTCAGTGTAGTAGTAACATCTACAACATGCCTTCAGCTGGGGACATTGCTACCGACAACTGATCTAGTCTGGGGAATGTAGAACTCTTCTTTTTGTAATATGGACAATGCACAAAATGATGGTTGGCATCTCATAAAAAATGTTTGGCTGTTACTAGTCATCTCCATGCAGTGTACATGCTGTTAGTCTGACTGTACAAAGCAGTGAAGTTTTGCTCACACCAAAGGCAGAGAGTCCGTTTCACATTTAAACTGTTGACTGAGTCTTTCTAGAAAACTTCAACAATAATATATGTGCTCTAGATTAATTATCTGGGGGTAGGGGTGGTACTCTTTTGCAAAAACTTTTATTTTCTGTTTCATTACCTAGTATTTATTAACTGCATGTGGGGTTAAATGGTGCCTCCATTGCTTTCTCTGTCCCCAGCTGCCTCTAAGGAGGAGTAAGACCCTCATCATTTTTTTGCTGGGATTGTGTCAAAGATTAACGCTTAGTCCTTTTACTCTCAGCCTTGACTCCCTTACTCGATCTGACACAATGCTGTCCGAGTTGTCATTCCAAAACACAGATGTGACCACATGCATTTCCAGCACCAAGTTCTTTTATGACTTACCACTACTTAAAGTTTAAATTTTTGATCCAACATGCCACCTTTCAGAGCTTATTTCTCTCTATTACTTATACACATGTATGCTCTAATTGCCGTTAGTCTACTTGGAGTCCCTGGAATGAGGCGGGATCCTTTCCCTTTGTGTATGTTACTCCCTTTGCCTGGGATGAGGATCATGTACCTCCTCCTTTGGCATCACTCCTGTTAGAAGTCTCCATTGACCCTGCAATTCGGATCATGGACACTCATCACAGACCTTATCATCATGTGCTCTAATTGTTATCGTTTCTTTCATCTCCCCTGGTAGGCTCCCCACTTCTTCATGGGAAAGTCTGTTTTTAGTTCTCTATGTCAAACTTACCTCAGTGCATACCATAAAACAGGTACTCAAGGAATCAAAGGATAGGTGGACTAATGAACAGAAAGAGGAATGGCTGAGTGGCTGGCTGACTGCATAAAACTGAAGTGGACAGACAGTGTACTGAAATACCTTTGCTGGCCATTAACCCCCCCATTCAACTGCACTCAACGGAATGCTGCCATGATAGTCTTAAAATATAGATATGATCATGTTAAGGCTTTAAAATATATGTAAATCAATCATTAGCTCTTCATGTTATAAATTGAAATGTTACTTTTTGAGCTTCCTCGATCTAAACTATTTACACTTTCTCAGCTATTCCTAACTAAATGCTCCATGGTCCACTCCTACTATAGTAAATGGTATTCTGAAAACATATTCATTCATTCATTTACTCACTTATTTCATGACTGTCTTTTCTAATACCTGCTCCAGTGTTAATTCAGGATTTTTTATTTATCATCTAGCGTAGCTAATGGCTTGCTTTATAAATTTGACAAAGCTATTAACCTTTATTTTTAGTTTTCTAAAATTTTAAAGTGGTTAGTCTAGAAAAGAGATGAGATAATTCAAGGGATATCTCCTATAAGCTAGTACAGTTCTTAAGAAATATGAAATTACAGGAAGTAGGGGCTCAGATGTATTTTTTTGCTTATGAAAAGTCTCATTTTCTTAGTCTAGGAGGTGGTACCTTCACTTACAAAACTCCTTTAAAAATAGGGTGGGCGTCTCTGAATTTGATTCCCATCCTCTCCGTGCAATAGAGCCATACCCAGGACTGTCTGAAGCCTCTTTTCACTTGGGACTTAATGCCATTTTGGGTCTGCCAGATTGCTGAGAGATAATATCCTTTCAATTTCTGGAAACCCTTTGAATTACCTGAGACAGTCTTTCAGGTTGCACCTGAATTATTTAAAATGTTTTCACAAAGGCTCTTATAACCGTATCCTTGATTTGATATTTATGTTGAGGTCATGTCTTTCTGACCATGCTCTGGGTTTGATCTGTCCCAGGTTTGACAGCCTGCAGTTAAAAAACAGATTATATTCTGGGACAAGTCCTGGTTCTTCCATATTCTTTTTCTTACCTTCAGACGCATCAGTTTTTTATTTAGCATATTTCCTTCTTATAGTACCTTATCAAATGAAGCTAGTAAGAGCCAGCTGACACTTTCCCATTCTGCCTGAAAATCTCATTACTTGTATACAAAAGTTCATTAGGTACATTTTCTTCCACTGAAGTTTCTTCAGGTGACAGCTTTGCCAACTGCTTCTCTCTACGTAGCACGAAGAGCCATTTTTCTATCTTGCTGTACCTGTTCTCTCTGTGCTTCCCCACACTTTATTAGCTACCCAGTACTAATGCCAAGGCCACGTATTTTAGGTCTTTGTTATGGCACAACTTATTTCTCTGTAGCAATTTTTATCTTATTCTTACCTGTTTGTCTTATTTATCTCAAGAAAACTAGGCAGAATTTATTTTCGTGACATGGGAGGGGTCCAAGAGAGGAAGTGGAAATGCTCAAATGCATTTTCTTCTTTTTTTAAATTCAGTAATTTCTTTATTGTATTTTTATTAACATTAAGTCTTCTTATACCCCATTTGCCCCAGAAATCACCATACTGTTGCCCATGCCCATGAGTTCTTTTTCTTTTTGCTCAATCTCTGCCCCCTCATCATTCCACCTTAGCCCTCATTCTGCTCCCCATCTATGAGCTTGTTTCCATGTTGCTCATTAGTTCAGTTTATTCACTAGATTCCACGTATGAGTGAAATCATAGTCTTTAAGTATGCTGACACGCTACTGGCCAAAGCAAATCACAGGAACAAGCCCAGATTCTAGTGATCCAGAAATAAATTCACTTAGAAGAACTTGAAAGTTACAGAGCCAAGTGTGTGGTATTGAAAGGTTATATATATTGGGGTAATTAACAAACCAGTTCTACCATAGATATTTCAGTTAATATTTAAAAATTACATAGAATTTTATTTCCATGTAATGAAGGACCTCCAAACTGAGCTACTAGCTTTTAGTATGCAATTCACCATGAACTATTTAAACTTAAAAATTTAATTTTGACCATGTTAAATACCATCTGTCTTAAAAGCACATGCTTTGTCTGTAAATCTAAATTGTATGGTCACTTTACAAAGAAAGATGAGTAGGGTATGTGAAATAGTACACTTCAGTGTTAAGACCAAAAAAAAACATCAAAATCTGTTTCTTTACTCCTCAGGTGATATTTGTGATCCCAATCCATGCGAAAATGGAGGTATCTGTGTGTCAGGATTGTCTGAAGCTTCCTTTACCTGTGAGTGCCCGGATGGCTTCACAGACCCCAACTGTTCTAGTGTTGTGGAGGTTGGTAAGTGCAAGATTTAAGCATTTCAGTAGTTATTCCCTTGAAATGAGTGACTGACAGTTTTGGCTGCGGTGCATTGTGGGAATTCTGTATGATTGCTGTATGTTGCTAATGAATTTACTTATCTGCAAGACCTTCAGTTTTATCACTTCCATTTTATATTTAAATTGTATTTTTATAGCGGTGTTCTCAATAAATAATTTTAAAATCTTTTAGTGAGTAGCACTTACAAGTACTAGTGGAATTTAATACATTTTTCATTTCTCTAATATTAATATATTCATTCAAATTTTTATTTGCAGTGGAAAATAATCCCTAAGTCAGTTTATTCAAATTAACATAGTCACTCTAAACAAAACAGAACTTACTTTAGCAACAGGTAATATTCATCAGTATTCTATAGATGTTCTAATTCTTTAGTTTTCTAAGACTATAAATATATGAAGGAAGACAATACAGCATTCCAATTATATTGTTCCTCAAAGTCTTCTCAGAAAACTTTGTGGATACTTAATAGTCATTGATCACATTTCAAAAATGTTTCTTTTTCCTCTGTGAAGTACTTAATTGGCATGCATAATTATGATTCAGGGTAACTTCCATAAATTCCAAACAAGTCCCAATTGAGGAAATAGCTGTACTTTCTATCATTTAACACTATGTAAACTTATATAGAGATTTTCCCTGTGATTAAAAATAATACCATGATTAAGTCTGAACAGATTGCTACATTGTTTTTTCGAAACAGTACCAAGAAGAATAAGAAGTACTATTTGCTTGATATAGGAAAACCAAACATGTTTTTGATGAGAACCTCTGCCAACTAGCATAAACTTTAGAAAACATGGAAATTTCTATGACCTTTGAAATATAGTTTTGAAGAAGAAAAGTAATATGGTCTAAAGGAAACACATTTATGCATAGTAGGACCAAATCATTATTGGTTTAATGAATGAAAAAAAGAATAAAACCATTAACTTCTGATTTTGGCCACAAGTTATTAGATTTTAGTGTGATTTATTTTTACCTATCTTTTTCTTGTATTTTATAAATATTACATTAGTATGTATGTATTACATCTAAAAAAAGTTAATTATATGGTTGCTGAAAAGTACCTTGTTCATTAATTCATTTTAAAGATAATTCTCTTTCAAGGCTTTTATTAACTTGCTGCTATTTTAGAGAGTTTGATACAGTGCCAGAGAAATAAAACTGTTGTAACCATTTCAACCCAGTCTCCAAATATGTACAGTGAGTTTCAGAGTTTAATATGAGAACCATATCCTTAGGAAAGTCTATAGCTCTGAGGAAAATTATAGACATAAATACTTCTAACAGGAATGTATGAATAGAATAAAAATTTAGCATTGTATTTTAAGCCCATTAACCCCAAGTGTGGCAGTGCCTTAGATTTTTAGTATATAACATTTTGGCTACTTTTTAAGAACCAATATATAATTGAAGAAGAAAATGCATTTAAATAACTAAAATAAACAGTATATTTATTCACTTTTTAATAAATACTTGAATATTTTCAGCCATATTTTCAAACAGTATTCCTTATTCATCATTTTAACAGAAGAACAACACTATTAGCAGCAACAGGAGGTGAAAGATAAACACCATATGACCTCACATGTAAGTGGAACTTAATCAGCAAAACAAACCAATGAGCAAAATAGAACCAGAGACTTGGAAATAAAGAACAAACTAACAGTGACCTGAGGGGAGGGTGATAAGGGGGGGAAAGAAGGGGAACAGATGAACAAAGGAACACAAATACAGGCCACATTGGCATGGACAGTGGTGGGGAATGACTTTGGAAATGGGGGGATAGGGTAAGGGAGAGCAATGGGAAAAAAAGTTGTGACAACTGTAACTGAACAACAATAAAAAATATATGCTATTCTTAGAGGTACAAATTGCTTTTGATTTTACCTCAAACTTCATTATTTGGTAGTAGCCTTATTTTAAGTTCTTGATACTACTTATTTCAAGAGAGATTCTCATCCAGTTCTACCCTTTCTTTCCTCTCAAAGTACCTAGTGTCAGAGAAATATGAAACACTTTACCACATCTGCAATCCTCACATTACCTACATTCCTACATTATGTGCAAAAGCTTGAAAACTATGACTGGCTCAGATTTGTGAACTTCATTTGCTAGACAACACTGCTTTGCTTTGACTTAATTCTTGACCACCTGTATACTCCAATATCCATCTTTTACCTCTATCTGTCTGTCTCTCTCTCTATTTGTCTCTTTCTCCATCACACATCTCCCTTACAGAAAACTATCTCCAAAATCCAATGTTCTTTGTCTCTTCATGTAATTAAGATTCACTTCTGATGTCCACTAAAAGCAATGGGAAAACATCTCTTGGAGCAAAGGAAAGAAAAAAAAAACAGCACTTCACATCTTCAGAGTTGAAGACATTGGCCACATTAGCCACTGTTTGCACAGATGTGCATGTGATGCTAACTCCTTCTCCAGGGGCCTTTTCTTCAGACAACCATGCAGTTGAATCCCAAATTACTTTCCAATTACCTCCTCACATTCCTGGATAGTACTGTGTAATTTGAAGCCAAATGTTACACATTCACTTTATATAGAAAATTCTAGTACTAGTGACTGTTCTAGAGTACACATATAAAAATTGGGGGAATTAATAAATTGTTCAAGTTTCATGACATAATTTTCTGTAGGTTATAAAAGTAATGCAGTAAACTAATAATTGATATAAATTATTACAACACAAATACATTATTTCTTAATGCAACCAAAGAGAAGAAAATAAGTGATTAACTTTTTTAATGTAAAATCTTAGTTTTCATTGATTCTTAAATATTGATTGAGTATTGACTAAGAAATAGTTACCTAAATGGTAGAATGCAATTTTAAGCAAATTTGCAGAAATTGCTGTCTAGCTAGGATATAAGATAAATTAATAAATAGATAAATATGATGGGTGCCATGATAGGAGAAGTATAGGAAGCCAAAGGAATGTAGAGCAGGTGTCCAGTCTTAACATAGGTATCAGAAAATTCATGCCAACCTGAAAAATTATATTTTAATAATTTGTGAAGATCATTTCAATCCAGCAGAGAACTAAAAGTATTCAAAACAGAAGAAATAATTGCTTAAATAGCTAGAGATAAGAAAAGTCATGATTCCATGAGCTGAAAGAAATTCATTGTGACTAGATCTTGAAAAGGATAGACATGGGGGCCAGCAATGAGTCTAGAGGTGGTGGCGATGATAGATTCCGCAGTCTCCCAATTACATGAAGGAAGTTACACTTATGCGGAGAGCAATGGAGATGATTTTCACTTTTAGAAGGTCTCTGTCTTTCTAATATGCAAAAAAATAGACCAGATTAAGGCAAGCAGACAATTAGAAGGTTATTGAAGACGATCTGGTCAGACATGATGATCTTGGCCTGAATCAGTGTAGCAAGAAAGGTAATGGAGAAGAAATAGTCAGTAAATATTTACAGTATTACCAAGAGTAGATAATTATTGGCAATTAATGGAGCAGTTGAGTAGAAGACATTTAAAGAAAGTAAAGTATAAAGAAGAAACATCACCAGTGTCTGACCTGAGCAACTTGGTATCATTTACTGAGATATTGCAAATAGAGGATACACTGGATTATGAGGTGTGGGGGTGACTTTTCTCACAAGCCCCCCTGTCCTCCACGGATGAAAGTAAACATGACTGACACATGATGTGATCTGCTTGGGGAGGAGAGGTGGCCAGTTTCCCAGAGGAAAAAGGCCATGAACAGTGGCCAGTTTCTCAGGGGAAAAAAGTGTAGACCACCTTCCTCTACGGGCTTTTATTGGGTTGTAATATGCAGGAATAAAGGGCCATAAGGATCAAACAGTAGATAACATTTCAAAGATATCTGAGGGCTTAGCTGAGTCAGAGTCGTTCAAGACGAGAGTTTTTAGGGTTTCCTGCTCAAACCCTGATCATATCAATGAAAGCACTCTTAGCAGAGCAGAGTTCATAGGTTTTTTAAGAAGACTTTGTGATGACAGATTTTTCTCCAGACACTCTCTAGCTAGGCAAGGAGCTGCACCCCTCCCCATCAGGTATTCAGGCTTAAGGGGATTAGAGCCAGGAAGAACTTCCCCCAGAGGACATGGGGACTTGGGCTTTGCCAAAGCTGGGGGAGGGTGAGAGTCCATCACCCCCTCTTTGTCTCAGCCCCCACAGTTCTTCCATGATGGCTTCCCAAGTGACCATGTCTGGCTTAGGTTGCCCTCCTCTGAGGGGTCTTACCAGTCAAGGACTTCTGATCATGCTTTGGAGGCAGGGAGGAAACTGAGGCAGCATTTACTACCAGAGACAAGCCTTGTCTCCTGCAGCTTGCATTCCAGAGGTCGCTCGCTCATCCTTAGCCACAGGAGGTCAAGTTACAATTCCTGAAACGAAGCAGAGTGGTCCACAACATCGAGGCAAAAAAATGAGTCAATCATTTCACATACTAAATTTGAGGAAATTGCTAAGTATTAGTTAAGAAGTCAGACATATATTTATTTGTGAGTCATGATTATACAAATAGTCATCAATGCTTAGGAAATGTGTGGATCTTCCCAGAAGAACAAAATTCTGAAGAGATGAGAGGATCTAGAAACGGAAACTGATAAGAGACGTTCTTCAATAATTAAGGAGTAGGTAGAATAAGTTAATTCCATAGGGCAGTCTCAGAAGGAGAGGTCAGGGAAATAGAAGAGAAACCAGGAGAGCACAGCACCATAAAACTTAAGGATAGCCCTGGCTGGTGTAGCTCAGTGGATTGAGTGTGGGTCTGCGAACCAGAGTATCGAGGTTCGATTCCCAGTCAGGGCACATGCCTGGGTTGCAGGCCAGTTCCCAGCAGGGGACACACAAGAGGCAACCATACATTGATATTTCTCCCCCTCTCTTCTTCTCTTCCCCTCTAAAAGATAAATAAATAAAATCTTAAAAAAAAACTTAAGGCTAAATAGTGTGCTGAGAAATGAATGATCAGCAGAGTCAAATACTGCAAAGAAGTTAATCAACATAACATTTACATTGATTATATGTGACTTATGGATGACTTTGCCAAGGTCAGTTTTGTTTGAATTTTGGAGAAAAAGATAGATTGTAGTATATGGAAGGATCAGAGTAAATTTTAAAAGGCAGCTAAGAATACCAGGGAAATTCCTCAACATGGTAAAGAATACCTACCAAAAAAAGAAAAAAAACTATGGCTAAAATCATAATGGTGAGAAACTTGAAGTTTTCCCACTTGGACCAGAAACAAGGCAAGGATGGTTCCTGTAAGCACTCCTTTTCAACATTGTACTGGAAGTACTAGCTAATGCAATAAGAAAAGAACATGAAATAAAAGATTTACAGTTTGGGAAAGAAATAAAACAGTCTGTTTACAGGTAACATGATCATTCATGTAGAAAGAAATCCTGAAGAATCACTAAAAAACATCCTGGAACTAATAAGAAATATTAGCAAGGTTATAGGATTCAAAGTTGATATACAAAAGTTAATCATTTTCTTATGTACCATAATGAATAAGTAGACTTTGAAATTAAAAATAACACCAGCAGAGCACAAAGAATTTTAGGGCTGTGAAAATACTATGTATGCTGTTATAATGATGGATTCATGTCATTATACATTGTCCAGACTCATACAATGTACAACACCAAAAGTGAATCCTAATGTAAACTACAGACTTTGGATAATTATGATGAGTCAATGTAGGTTTATCAACTCTAAGAAATGCACCACTCTTGTGGGAAGTATTGATGTTGGAGGAGGCTATGCATATGTGAGGTCAAGGACTATATGGAAAATCTCTGCATCTTACTCATTTTGCTATGAACTTAAAATGTTTTTTAAAAGTTCTTCAATTTTAAAATGGCTATAATAAATACTCATCAATTTATTAGTTTATCCATTCATCCATCAAATCTTTATTTAGTGTATACTATATTCCAGGCACTCTTGGCATTGAGGATATAACCATTAAAAAATAGCCCTTGCCTTCATGGATATTCCAGACAAATAGGGTATAGAAAAAAACCATAATAATTATAGTTAGTTCTATAAAGAAAAATAAAGATAAGTATGAGGTAGATTAAGAGGAAGTATATTCTTAGATAGGAATATTAGCAAAGATTGAAAAGTTGATATTTGAACCTAGAGTGGAACAGAGATAACTTCATTGTATGGGTGGGCACTCAAAAATGGAACTTATTTATGGAACTTATGTATTTCTTCTTTTTTAAAATATATTTTATTGATTATGCCATTACAGTTGTCCAATCTTACCCTTCATTCTCCTCCCCCTTGCACACCTCTCCCCCCACCTTCCCCCCTTTAGTTCATGTCCATGTGTCACATGTTCTTTAGCATCTATATTTCCTACACTACTCTTGCCCTCCCCATCCATTTTCTCTTCACCGTCTATGCTACTTAATCTTTGTACCTTCTCCCCACTTCTCCTGCTCCCACTCCCCTGTTGCTACTCCTCCATGTGATCTCCATTTCTGTCGCTCCGCTCCTGATCTAGCTGTCCTCTTAGTTTGCTTTTGTTTTAGGTGTGGTTGTTAATAACTGTGAGTTTGCTGTCCTTTCACTGTTCACATGTTTATCTTCTTTTTCTTAGATAAGTCCCTTTAACATTTCATATAATAAGGGCTTGGTGATGATGAACTCTTTGAACTTGACCTTATCTGAGAAGCACTTTATCTGCCCTTCCATTTTAAATGAAAGCTTTGCTGGATAGAGCAATCTTGAATGTAGGTACTTGCCTTTCATGACTTGGAATCCTTCTTTCCAGCCCTTTTTTGCCTGTAAGATCTCTTTTGAGAAATCAGCTGACAGTCTGATGGGAACTCCTTTGTAGGTGACTGTTCCTTTATCTCTTGTTGCTTCTAGAATTCTTTGCATTTTAATCTTGGGCAATGTAATTATGATGTGCCTTGGTGTGTTCCTCCTTGGGTCCACCTTCTTTGGGACTCTCTGAGCTTCCTGGACTTCCTGGAAGTCTATTTCCTTTGCCAGATTGGGGAAGTTCTTCTTTATTACTTGTTCAGAAAAGTTTTCTATTTGTTCTTCCTCCTTTCCTTCTGGTACCCCTATAATTCAGATGTTGGAATGTTTAAAGGTGTCCTGGAGGTTCCTAAGCCTCTCATTTTTTTTTGAATTCTTGTTTCTTCATTCTTTTCTGATTAGTTGTTTCTTTCTTCCTTCTGGTCCACTTGATTGATTTGAGTCCCAGTTTCCTTTCCATCACTATTACTTCTATGTGCATTTTTCTTCATTTCACTTAGTGTAGCCTTCATTCTTTTCATCTAATTTGACACCAAAATCAACCAGTTCTGTGAGCATCCTGATCACCAGTATTTTGAACTGTGTATCTGATAGGTTGGATATCTCTTGGTCGCTTAAAAGTATTGGCTCTGGGGCTTTGATTTGTTCCTCCATTTAAGCCATATTTTTTTGGTCTGGTCATGCCTGTTATGTATGAGGGGTGGAGCCTTAGGTGTTCACCATGGCGGGGCAACCCATGGCTGGGTTGTGATGCTGTATGTGTGGTCAGGGTAAGAGAAGGAGCAATGGCATTTGTTCCACTCTCCATTTTCAGTCCCCTCTGCCTCTTCCTATAAGCAAACTGAGCCCTTCTGGTGCTGGTTCCCGGGTGGGTGGGCTTGTGTATGTTCTAGGACCCTGCAGATCTCTCCAATGAACTCTCCTGTGAGGCTGGGAGTCACTCCCAGAACCTCAATCCCCGCAAGTGATTTCAATCAGTGCTTTTAGGCTTTATTTTCTGCTGCCAGGGCCCTGGGTTGTGCGGTCTGTCTCACTGCCCATTTTTGCCTGATTTATCTACACCTGAATGTGTGTCCACAGTCAGCCAACCTCCTTGTGTGCCTTGCTGGGTCTGCTCATTCCTCCCTGCTCCGGAGTCTGGCAGTCACTGCCTTTTCCTGCTGCGACCCCTCTCTGCCCGCCACCGACTCTGCCCCTCTTACCAGTCTGGATGAATGGTTCGTTGTCAGATTTCTGAACAGTTCAATTTTCTGTCTGTTCTGGTTGTATTTTTGTTTCTAAATATTTGTTGTCCTTAAATTTGGTTGTGCAAGGAGGCACAGTGTTTCCACCTATGCCTCCATCTTGGCTGGGAGTCCTAATCTAAGTTCATGATACTTTTAATGCTACCATAACTGAAAACCACACTGCACTTGGTTCTGCCGTCTTCCCATGCAGCAGAAAGCCCAGTGTAGTCCCCTGCATCCTGGCCCCAGCCCTGCAGCCCCCTCTGCCTGTTTATTAATATATATTTAAATTTTAGTCACCTTCAAAGTACTCTCTATTTCATGCAATACATCTACCAAGATTTTTTTTCCGGTGCTCAAAACAGTTTTTGAATCCACTGATATCTTGATGCTTCTTAGTGTTTCTGTCATTTTTTGTTTCACCTCTTCCATATATTGACAAAAGTTTCCACTTGAGAAATTTTTTCACCCATGGGAAAAAAAGTTACTTGGGGTAAGATTGGATGAGTAGGGAGGGTGGGGCATGGAGGTCATACATTTTTTTGGTCAAAAACTGATGAACATTAAGTGCAGTGTAAGCAGGTGCAGTCACAATTCGCCCATCATGAAATGGGCAAGTGTGTTGAAGGAATCTTCAAAAAAAATTACTGAAGCTGAACGCAGTCACTCACAACAACATCAGTGGGTACACTGATATAGATAAGTTCCTAAAACACTCATCTAGTGGGGGAGCCTATACTGCAAGAGGTCCACCCTCAAGAAGATAATTCTGGGATTTTTGGATCCCTCCCACTTATATAGGAATTTGGAGAAAAGATAGTAACTAAAATGGTAAATTGAGCCATAGGAGGTGCTTCTTTTAAGATGGAATTATAATGTCATTATGATTCAGAAAAAAGCCATAAAAGGTAAACTTGTGTTTCATTAAGAATAAACTATGTTAGATTACTCATTTAGGTATTTCAATAATATATATAACAAATTTAACCTCTTAAAACTATCAATCTGAAAACCAAGGATGGAAACATTGGGATTTGGTAGTAATTTAAAACACTGCATCACTTTTAGAAGAAAATTCGAAGCCCCTATGTTGTTGAGAGTAATTCAGAACAGCATAATAAAGACAACATGCCATTTCCTTTAAAATTCTTCCTCTTTACTTTCCTGTAGTTGCATTAGCTTCTGATCAGGTTCTCTTTCTTTTGTTTTGTCACAAATGTTTAATAAAGATACTTACAAATTAAAAAATACCCCAAAAATGATGACTAAGCAGATAAGCAAGTTGCAAGAATATAAATAGTATTATTACACTGCTGTTGTTGTTTTAAGTGCATGTAAGGTAAATGCACAGTGAATGTTAACAGAGGTTATCCTATCCTATGTGGCTATCCTGTTGTGTCTTACCTGCCTGCCTAGTCCTCTTCAATAGGCCTCAAAGGTTCTCTTTCCATTTGAAAAAATTAATAGGTATGAAGTTGCTTTATGCTGCTCTTTCTTCTCCTAACCTTTTCTATCTATTATATTGCATCCACACTTATTTCCCTTTGGTATCAGTGTCTCTTTTCCTCATGAATTTATGTTCTTCAAATCTCATCACAGTTAATTTGTCCTTCTGCCTTCATTACTTTATGAGAAATTGGTTACATTTAAACCGTAAACATAAATTCTCTCATAACAATTAAAACACAACGAGTTACTCTGTATATCTTGCCCCATGAATAGTCTTATTCATGTTTAGTTTTAGGAGATGACCAGTGTATGGAATCTCAAGTAGTGCAACAGAGGCTGACCCTGTCGAGAAGACTTCTTGTCAATGGACGCGAAATGTCAGAATGTTAGTTAACAAGCTTTAAGTAGACCTCTTGAGTAGAGCGGAGCTGTTTTTTAGATTTCCAAATTTTGGTTACCATATGAGAAATCTGGTAAATTTTATTAATTAAAATTATTTACATATTAAGTAAAATTATGTCAACTTTTTCCCCTTAAGATTATTTCTTGGACTAGGGAAGACTAACTCATAACTGAATCCATAATTTTGGAGATTATCATAATGAAAAATATTTAAAATAGAATAAAATATTTTCTCAAAATCTGCTAGCCATGATTGCTAAGAAATTTCTTAGTTAACTAGAGTCAAAGAATTTATTTCCAGAGTTATATTTACTTACTTTCTAATAATAAGAAGGACTAAATAAGTATCTATGCAAACAAATTGGAGCATACAGTTACAATGACAGAGTTAAGGGAAAATTTTTGCCCTTTATTTTGTATACATTATAGAAAAGTAATTTTGTTTTTAATATATAAATATTTCTATAACATAGCTTATAAACTCTTAGCTTATTAACTTAAAAATGTTTCACTTTATTGTTAATTAGAGTGCTTATAATATGTTAGTTTGCAATTCCAAGCCCTAACAATTATGTATTAACTTCAGAAAGAATATATGGAATGTGGGAGTGACTTTCCTTGCAAGTCCCCCCAGTTGCCACAGATGAAAGTGAATATGACCAAGATATGATGTGATCTGCTTGGGGAGGAGAAGTGAGCAGTGGCCAGTTTCTCCTCAGAGAAAAAGGCCTCAAGCCCCCTCCTCTAGGGCCTTTTATTGGGTTGTAATACACAGGAATACAGGTGGCAAGGATCAAACAGTAGATAACATTTCAAAGAAATCTGAGGGCTTACAATGAGTCAGTCTGTCAGAAAAAGAGTTTTGGGGTTTCTTGCTCAAACCCTTAACATATGAATGAAGCACTCCTAGCAGAACAGATTTCACAGGTTTATCTGGAAGTCTTTGTGATGCCAGATTTTTCCCCAGGACATACTCTAGCAAGGCAGGGAGCTGCACCTCTCCCCAACAGGTATTCAGGCTTAAGGGGGTTAGAGCTAGAGGACATGTCCTCCCAGAGGACATGGGGACACGTGGTATGTCAAAGCCAGGAGGCTAGAGTCCATTACTCCTTGTTGCAGCCCCATGAGTCCTTCCATGAAAGCCTCCCAAGTGATCATGTCTGGCTTAGGTTTCCCCCCGCTGTGAGGGGTCTTACCCATCATTGACTTCTGACCAAGCCTTGGGGGCAGGGGAGAGGAAACTGAGGCAGTGTTTGCTACCAGAGACAAGGTTTGTCTCCTGTGGCTCACATTCCAAAGGTCATCCCTCAGCCTTAGCCACAAGGGGTAGAGATACAATTCCTAGAACCAGGCAGAGCGGTCTACAACAATGGAACATCAAAGAACCTTAGAAAATATCAGGTACACAAAGCCTCTCTTGCTCAGAAGAAAGATTAGAGACAATTTATAGTAAAGATTTTATTTGTAAAAAAAAAGATAAAGTAACACATTTTAAAGCTGATGTAACACATTTTAACTATTTTCTTTTTTCTTGAATAACACATTTTAACTATTTTCTTTTTTCTTGAGCATATACTTTTCATAATGATAGGGGATAAATACTTTCATGAATGAAGTAAAAGTGGATATATACAAGGTCTGTCCAGAAAGTACCCAGCCACGTACTATGTAAAACAGACATTTACTGGAGATGATACACGAAACACTGTACCCAGTACATTGTACCCAGTATATTGTTCTCAGTCCCTTTTAAAATAGGTACCCTGGGACCTCACACACTTTTTTGATCTTGCCTGATTGTAGACTGTGCGTGTTCAACATTCTCAGGTGTTCTGCTTATTTCAGGCCTTCCAGAATGTGGATCACTTTCAACAGATTCTTAACCATCCTTGAAGCATTTATGCCACACATTTATTTGTGCTCTTCTCATTGCATTGTTTCTGAAAGCCTTCTGAATCATCTGAATAGTTTCCAAGGAGGAATGTTCAAGCTTAACTCAAAATCTAATGCAGATTCATTGCTCTACTTGCTCAGTTATATTGAATGACACAGCCACACAGTACACTTGCTCTCGCAACAGTGTCTACCATCCCCACTGACTAGTAGAGTCAAGGCATCAATGTTCATGTATGTGCATTCCTTGGTAACCTTCACTCCCAGGTTCCATCAATGTTGTGCAAACATTTCTCATTATATTAACAATGGCTGGACTTTTTCCAGACAGACTTCGTATTGTAAAGTCAGCTTAAGAAATAATCACAAATTTAGTAGATTTAAATAAGCAACTATCTCACAGTTCTTTGAGTGTGTTCTGGTTGACTGGTGCTAGATAGTATAAGATGGCTCAGCCGGGATGGCTGTTTCTGCGAGATCAAGCTTTCTTACATAGTGGTGGTGGAAAGGTCCCAAGAGCAGTAAAAAAGATCACGACCCAATTACAAACACTTCTCAAATCTCAGCTTGTGTCACCTTAGCTAACAACACTTCCAGTACAGTTCAAGTACAGTTTTCCGAACTGCCACTTCATATTGCGAAGGTGAAGATGCAAAAAGTGAAGAATTTGTGGTTAGTTTTATAGTCTGCTGTGAAATATTAGTTACTTTTCTTCTTATTTCATTTTTGACAGTGTTTTTTAACAATGCAAAAAGTTGATAAACAGGCAGATATATTTTTAGATTTTTATTTTTAGGTTGCTAGCTATCAATATAATTTGTAATAAGGGAGGAAAAGCAAAAACTCTCTTAAAACTTGATTATTTTCTGTTTATATCAGACAAATACATTAAAAACTAGAAAAGTAAAAATGGAAAATAGCAAAAAATTGTTCTTTCATTTAGATTTTAAATGAAGTGGCATGGAGTTGATTGTGCCACAGCCAAATGGGCAATTTTATGCATTTATGGAAAGGAAAATTACTATATTAAAGTGACTTGGTAAGTGCAAATTTAGCATTAATCTCTAAAAAAATGTTCTCTTCTATATTGAACACTTTTATGGAGAAGAGGTCTGCAGGCAACTTACAATTAGGAGTGGGGGAAAGGCAGAAAACTGTACTTGAACAATTTTTAAAAACCTTATAAAATAGTCAAAAATATACACAACAGTCTTCAAAATGTTTCATAATGTTACTTGGTTTTATCTTCCTTGATTTTCAGCATGATCTATACTTTTATTCTGAAAATTATACCTACTTTTTGTTTTTTAATTGAATTAATTATACTTTAATCAATGGTATCCGAAACAGAGCAGATTACAAAAAAAAACAACAAATAAACAAAAACATTATTTTTAAGAAATAATGAAATAAAACATTATTTTTAAGAAAAAATAATTTTATCATTTTAGGGAAATTGATATGTATGTTGCTACAGCTTGAGCAGAATGCTCTTCCTATGATAACAATAGAAACAAGAAAATGAAAAATTAGTTATATGTAGTTCTAGTTGCTAAATGCTATTAACAGGAATAAAAGTTAACAGTGTACACTGGTTTTGTCTTGAAACTGGCAATTTTTTCATGTAAAATTTATTTAATTTTTCATTGCAAAAGTAATGAAGAAAATTTAAGAAATAAAAGAAAATTAAATAAAAATTATAATCTTACACCCTGGCTGGTGTGGCTTAGTGAATTGAGTGTCAGCCTGCAAACCTAAAGGTTGCCTCTTTGGATTCCCAGTCAGGGCACATGGCTGGGTTGTGGGCCAGGTCCCCATTTGGAGATGTGGGAGAGGCACTCAAATAGCATTGATATTTCTCTCCCTCTCTTTTTCCCTTCCTTCACCTCTCTCTAAAAGTAAATAAATAAGATCTTAAAAAAATTAAAATCTTACTTTACGTACACTTTTATCCTTTTTTCTGTCATTTATCTGTTGATCTATTAAGTATAGATTTATAGCCATATAGAGTCATGATAACAATTTTTTAAATATTTTATTTATTTATCTTCAGAGGGGAAGGGAAAAAGAGAGGAAGAGAAACATCAATGTATGGTTGCTTCTCGTGTGTCCCCTGCTGGGAACTGGCCCCTGCAGGGAACTGGCCTGCAACCTAGGAATGTGCCCTGACTGGGAATTGAACCACGATTGTCTGGTTCACAGGCCTGTGCTCAATCCATTGAGCTACACCAGCCAGGGCGAGTCATGATAACAATTTAAGTTGACCCCTGGATATAAAATTATATACATGCATGTTTATATGTAAACGTGTGTGTAAAATTTATGCTGTACATACTTCATATTCTTTGATAATCCTTTTGTTTTTTCCACTACAAAATTAATATATTTACATTCATTACAAATCTTTTCCTGACATTTAAAATATCAGACTATCATTCTATCACTTACCATCACTTTTTCAACCAGCCCCTTTTTTTGATAATTGAGTTCTCAGAAAATTTGCTCTACATGAACATATACATATGTTTATAAACATACACATATACATATTATAAACATATTAACACTCTGACAACTATATTTTGTATACTTTCATCATTCTCTCTTTAGACTAAATTCTTAAAAGTAAATGGTTGTGATAAGATTTATTGAGAACCTTTTGTATTATGAGGATTGCATAAGAAAAGTTAGTTTATTAAGTGAATTTATGATGAAAAAAGTTTAATAAGCTTATAGCTTCTTAATTATAACAATGTAAATTTGGAATTATAGTTATTTGATTTGTTGGAGAGCAGAAGAGATTGTTAACATTGAATTTTCAAAATTGTATTTGAAGACTATATCCCCTTTATTTTCACATAATTATTATATAAGTCTATAAATTTTTAAGAGGACAAAGTTAAAAGAGGCCTATATAAAGCCCAATTTGACTGATAAAAAGTATGAGAAAAAAAGCTACCCTCTAAAATTAAAGCCAGTAAGAGGGGGAGTAGAGATTTAATCAAAGAAACCTTAAATACTGGCTCTAGAACATCTACAGTATGGAACACACAGGATAACTAGATAAAGAAAGCCTAAGAAGGGTAGATAAATGTAGGAAGTGGGAAAATGATTAATATCACTATAATGGATATTAATGGAAATGAATATAGTAGAAAGTAAAAGCCTATTGGATGAATAACACAGAATTTGCTGTTCTTTGTCTTCGTACCATTAATTACACAAAAATAGAGTGATAAAGAAGTGATGAAGCATTAAGAATTTAATGAGAATGGACCAGAAGAGTAAGTGGAAGCCACACTAACCTCCTCCCAAGTCCAAACTGGAATTACAAGTAAATTACAAACACATAATCCCGAATAACTAACTGAACAGTAGCTGGAGAGAAGCCTTGTAACCATGGGCAGAAGGAAAAAGCCACATCACCACAACATGACTTACAGGGATTGCAAAGTTGGTGTGAGAGGGCTAGCTGGACCTCCACAGGCATTGGCTGAAGTCCTGGGGAGATATTTCAGTGGTCGGGGGGGGTCCATCTGAAAAATGTAGGGTCTAAACCCCAAGCTGGGCTCCCCAGTCCTAGGGCACCAGAATAGGAAAAGGAACCCAAATAACATATAGCTGTAATAAGCAGCGGGGTTTCTATCCACCAGGGAGAAATGGCTAGAGATGCAGAGAGCCTCTTAAAGATCCAATGCATAAAATTCCCTATGTAGCCACTTACCCTGGGTGTAGGATGAGGGATGGCAGAGTGGACTAGAGACAACTTGAGAATAATCTGGAGCTGGTGACTCTGGACAGAGAACTGAATGGCCACCTGCCATGATCCCTGTGCTAAGCCATTCCCCAAACTGCAGAAGCCATCCTTCTCAGGCAGAACACTCCCCTCCAAGGGGCATCTGACTGAGGGAAAGCAATAAACCTACCCACAGAAATTACTGTGCCCCACTCTGTGGTGCTTAAACCCTGCTGCCGAAGAGTAAAGCTGATAGACTTTCACTCTTTAAGCATAACAGAAAGCATGCAGAGACAGATGTCTAGTAGCCCTAAGACTTTAGCTGACCCTTCCAGGGCTGGTGCTGGTAAAATCCAGCATTGGTGTGGATCCCGTTTTTTTATGCAAACAAACAGGCTAAGCAGAGGGAGCCACAGGCTATAGATGGCTACTAGCTACATACAGGTTGCTCAGGGCCTGTCACAAGAGGGGGGCAAACATAGGTCTGCACCAGAGTCTTTGAAGATCTATCTAATACATAGCAACAATCACAAAAAAGCAGCAAAAATTGTGAAACAAAAAAAACAGGTCTCAAATGAAAGGACAAGAGAATTCTCCAGAAGAATTAGATGAAGTGGAGGCAAGCAATTTATCACATAGAAAGTTTAGAGTAATGATTATAAGGATACTCAACAGCATGAAAAAAGATAAGGAAATCACAAAAAGTACACTCAGAAATAAAGAATGCAGTATCTGAAATAAATAATACAATGGAAAGAATGAACAGTAGGTTAAATGAAGCAGAGAATCAAATCAATTATTTGGAGACAAGGTAGAAAAAAACACGCAAACAGAGAAGCAAAAAGAGAAAAGAATTAGAAAGAATGAGAAGAGCTTGAGAAATCTTTGGAACAAAATTAAGCAGAATAACATCTTCATCATGGGACTGCCAGAAGGAGAAGAGAGTAAATAAAAGATCAAGAACTGTTTTGAAGAAATGATGATTAAAAAGCTCCCTAATCTGTTGAAGGAAAAAGACACACAAGTCCAGGAAGCTCAGAATCTCAAACAAGTTGGACCCAAAGCAGCCCACATGGAAACACATCATAAGTAAAATGGCAAGGCTTAAAGACAGGGGGAAATTCTTAAAAGCCACAAGAGAAAAGCAGGTAGTTACCTACAAAGGAACACCAATTAGACTGTCTCAAAAGAAACATCTCATGCCAGAAGGGAGTGGAATGAAATATTCAAAGTGACGAAAAAGGACCTACAAACAAAGCTACTTTACCCGAAAGGCTATCATTTAAAATCAAAGGATAAATAAGGAGATTCCCAGACAAGAAAAAGCTAAAGGAGTTTGTTAATGCCAAACCAGTACTGCAGCCAATGTTAAAGAATTTGGTTTAAGAAGAGGAAAAAGAGATGGAAGAAAAAAACAGAGGAAAGTAGTCTAACAATAAAATGGCACTACGTACATATCTATCAATAATCATCTAAAATGTAAATGGTTTAAATGCTCCAACAAAAAGATATAGGGTAGCTGAATGGATAGGAAAATAAGATGTGTGTGCCCTGGCTGGTGTAGCTCAGTGGATTGAGCACAGGCCTGAGAACCACACAATCACTGTTCAATTCCCAGTCAGGGCACATGCCTGGGTTGCAGGCCAGTTCCTAGCAGGGGACTCACGAGAGGAAACCATACATTGATGTTTCTCTCCTTCTCTTCTTCCCTTTCTCTCTAAAGATAAATAAATAGAATCTTAAAAAAAGAAAATAAGATGTGTGTGTGTATGACCCATGTATGTGTATGTATGTGTGTATATGTGTATATATATATAGCCTCCAAGAGATACACCTCAGATCAGAAGATACACAGAGACAAAAGTAAAAGGATGGAAAAATATTTCATGCAAATGATAAAGGAAAAAAGCTGGGGTAACTCTACTTATATCCAGTGATACAGACTTTAATACCAAGACTATAGTAAGAGACAAAGAAGGACACTACTTAATAATAAAAGGGAAAATCCAACAAAGGATACAATCCTAGGAAACTTTTACACACTCAACATAGAAGCACTTAAATTTGTAAAACAAACCTTGGTGGACAGAGAGGAAGAGATCAACAGATACACAGTCATAGTTGGGAATTTTACACTCTTTTGACTTCAATGGACAGATTTTCTAAACAAAAAATCAACAAGAAGACAGCAGCCTTAAATGATACACTAGACACACCAGAACAGCAGAATATACATATTTTCAAGTGTCTGTGGAATGTTTTCTAGTATAGAACACATGTTAGGACACAAAACCAGTCTCAATAAACTTAAGAAGATTGAAATCATATCAAGCATCTTCTTTGACCATAATGCTATGAAACTAAAAATAAGTCATAAGAAGAACCCTGAAAAACATGCAGAGTCATGGAAGCTAAATAACATGTTATTAAACAATGAATGGGTCAACATTGAGATCAAGGAAAAAATCAAAAGATACCTTGAAACATATGAAAATGAGGATGCAATAATCTGAAATCTATGGAACACTGGGAAAGCAATCCTAACATGGAAATTCAAAGCATTATAAGCCTACCTCAAAATACAAGAAAGAGCACAAATAAATTATATAGAAAAGGAACTAGAAAAAGAAAAAAACAAAGCCCAAAGTGAATAGAAGGAAGAAAACAATAAAGATCAAAGCAGAAATAAATAAAATAGATTCTAAAAAATGATAAACATACAAACTTTCAAAACTAAATCAGGAAGAATCAGAGAATCTGAATAGACAGATTACACCTAGTGAAATTAAAACAATAATTTAAAAAAACTCCCAACAAACAAAACCCTGGACTGGATAGCTTCACAATGTTTGAATTTTACCAAATATTGCAAGAACACCTCTCCTTCCCAAAACATTTCATATAATTGAAAAGGAGGGAAGGCTCTCAAACTCATTATACAAAGCCAGCATTATCCTAACTCTGAAACCAAATGAAGACACTACAAAGAAAAAAATTATAGGCCCATATGCCTGATGAACATAGATGCTAATATTCTTAACTAAATATTAGCAAACTGTGTACAGTGATGCATTAAAAAGATCATAACCATTATCCAGTAGAATTTATTCTGATATTCACTGATATATCTGATAAAGGGTTAATATCCAAAATATGTAAAGAACTTACAATACTCAACACCAAAAGAAAACAAACAATCCAATTAAAAAATGGTCAAAGGGCCCTGGCTGGTGTAGCTCAGTGGATTGAGCTTGGGCCTACAAACCAAAATATTGTGGTTCAATTCCCAGTCGGGGCACATGCCTGGGTTGCAGGCCAGTTCCCAGCAGGGGACACATGAGAGCCAACCATACACTGATATTTCTCTCCCTCTCTCCTTCCTTTCCCCTTTAAAGATAAATAAATAAAATGTTTTAAATGCTCAAAGGACCTGAATAGACACGTATCCAAAGAGAACATATAGATGGCCAGTAGACATATGAAATGATGGTCATTGTCACTAACCATCAGAGAAAAATGCAAAGAAAAACAATGTGATTTCATCTCACACCTGTCAAATGGCTATAATCAATAAATCAACAAACAAGTGCTGGCAAGGACATGGAGAAAGGGGAACCTTTTTGCACTGTTGGTGGGAATGCAGATTGGTGCCGCCACTGTGTATGGAGTTACCTCAAAAAATTAAAAATGGATCTGACTTTTGACCCAGTAATTCCAGTCCTGGGAATATATCTGAAGGATCCCAAAACACTAATTTGAAAGAACATAAGCATGCCTGTGTTCATTGCAGCATTATTTATGGTCACCAAATTATGGAAGCAACCCAAGTGTCCATCAGTAGATGAGTGTATAAAAAAATAAAGTATGGTACATTTACACAATGGAATGCTACTGAGCTATAAAAAAGAAAAAATTTTACCCTTTGTGACAGTGTGGATGGACCTGAAGAACATTGTACTAAGTGACATAAGCCAGTCAGAGAAAGACAAACACCATATCCTTTCCCTCATGTGTAAAATATAGTGAACAAACTGAACTAATCAGCAAGATATAGACAGACTCATAGATGGACAGCAGGATGACAGCTGCGTTAGTGTGGAGGGATTGAGCAAATAGGAAAAAGGAGTCATTGACATGGACAACAGTGTGGTGACTTCAGCTAGGAGGGTGGTGTGGGGGGACTAAGAGGTAATGGACAAGAGATACAATAAAAATGAATAATAAGCCCTGGCTGGTGTACCTCAGTGGATTGAGCACAGGCCTGTGAACCAAAAGATCGTGGTTCAATTCCCAGTCAGGGCACATGCCTGGGTCGCAGGCCAGTTCCCCGCAGGGGCCAGTTCCCAGAAGGGAACGCACAAGAAGCAACCATACACTAATATTTCTCTCCTTCTCTCCTTCCCTTCCCTTCTAAAGATAAAGAAATAAAATTTAAAAAAATGAATAATAAAAAAGTGTTTATTAAAATAAGTATTTTGTTAAGTTAAAATTTATTTCTTAGAACTATTAGTAACTATTGTAGAATGTAATATTAATAAATTAGGTAAACTAATTAAAGTTTTAGGCACTTATTATGTGCTAGAATTATGCTATTTGTTATTAGGAATTATTAGATAAGATGGAAAGGTTACTAAAATGTAACAGAAGGCATGAATCCTTTCTCAAGGAGCTGCAAATAGATGTTATTATGTGTGAAGGTTTATTTGGCCGCAGTCCCTGAAGCCATAGGAAAACTAGTTGACACCTCAAGGTAACTTTGTACTCTCAGACAATAAATTGTCCAACACATATCAAAGTGTTTATGTGAAGCCAAGTTTTGTATTTCGTATTATTTAAAGGACAGTGGCAACACATAATGAGTCATATAATGAGAGAGAATTTAGGCAGAATTATTTTCAGAATATATTTAATTTTTTTCAATGTGTAAAATTTACCAATTAGGATTTAAAATAAATGACAACTGATATTTATTATTATGTTTATTTTATTTTAATCAAGGCTTGGGAAGTGAAGCATGCGGAACACAATTTGAGTCCTCAGCAAAAAATAGAACTGAGATAAAGATGTTTTCCTAAGTACTAATCCTTAGAAATTAGAACAAATTTCAAGTAATAATCAGCACCTCCTTTACATAGAATTTTGGTAAATCCCACATTGCCTAATTTATCTGGTAAAATTTTAATTGAGAAATCAGACCCTAATTGCTTCATCCATATCACAGAAAGCAATTGAATACAGGAGGTATTTCTGTTGCTCATCGACACAGTAGCTACCAAACATTTTCACAAAGACAGGTGTTTGTGTCTGCTCAGTTCTTTCAATCAGTGGCTTTGGCTCCACAGGAATGGATAAATCGGAGTGCCTCCCAGAACATGCTCTGGCCAATATGGGCAGCTTCTATTAACTATTCAACTATGAAGGTTGAACTATATTATTCTCCACAATGATTTTCTAACCCAGAATTTCTGTGGTGTGTCTCACCTCACAACTCAGCAAGCTGTACCAGGCCTTTATCTAATAAACCCTGAAGAGGATGGGCAGATAGTTTTAATACTGTTCGCCAATCACCATGTCAGCAAGGACATATTTTCCCTCACCCTCTTCCCTTTAATGGTGTCTTGTATTTTTAGACTACTCTATTTATTAAAACGCTAATATATATTATTCTCATAATAACCTTGAAATAAACAGATGAGTTAATACCAATCTCCATGTTAAGTGGTAAAGTGATTCTATGATAATTGTAATAACTAGAACAAGGTCACAGATTTCTGCTCCAAAGCAGGCAGAACAGGTATTAAGCCTGAATGTCTGTCCCAGCATTTTACACAGTTCAGTGTCTGTGTTCAAGTTAGACTGTACTGGTTGCACAAATGGGGATGGATGGCTTGAAACAAGGAGAGAACTTGGAATAATAGTAATAATAATAATAATAATGAAGTTTAATTCCAGTGTTCATCACAAGCCCTCTTGGGATTCTCTAGAAACACATTCTCTAAAGAATTTCTTCCTGGGGCTGTGGTTGAAAATTCAGCCACATTGAATTCAAACTCTGGCTGTTATGTTTACTGTCTCTGTTCTTTTGACCAGGTTGCTTAACACCTCAGTGTATCTGTAAAATAGTACCAGCCTCAGAGGAGTTTTGTTCAAATCAAATTAATATGTACAAAGCACTTAAAACAGTATCTCACCTACAATTAGAGCCATACAGGAGTTATAAAATAAGTAAATATGTATAAGCATTATAGACGATTCAAAAGCTATATGCAGAAATCAAACTTCTAAGTCGCTGAACATTCTTTCATCATTTCAGTCATTAAGAACATTATTGAAATGTGCAATAAATACTGACCTATTATACTTATGCTGGGGTCTTTTCTGCTTGTGCTTGAATTGCAAATTGGGAGCAATTTAGCTGTCAGCTTTTAATTTTTCAAAAATTTTTTCTTCCACATATAATTTGACAAATCAACTCTGCATTTTTATATAAAATTATGAGATAAGTAACATTTGCATAATTAGAAATTGGCCTTTTATGAATATAGCTCTCCTTTGGTTATAGTGAATAACTTATGAATTGATTTTTCTTTATAAGATTACAAAATGGGAATGCTATAAAAGCATAACAAATATCAAGGTGGAATTTATGACAACATATTAATATTAGGTTCTTGTATGAACAAGATCTGCAATAAACTCTTTGTGGCTTTGCATATAATAAGAGACTCGCAGAGTAGAAAAGGACACTGGGATCTTCCCTTTAACAAATACTAGTGAGAGTCAAAGCTGTTCTTGACTACCAGATGCTAATCTCCCCTTTGCTTACAACCATAAGGTGCAAAACCGGCCCTTGAGATACTTGCATTTGGGAAAGGACTATAAAACACACATATCAATAGTCACATACACACAATACAAACAATATTATTGTAAGAAGCCAAGGAAGCACTGCAAGGTATGGAGAGGAGGGAAGGTCATTCTTTGAACCCATGCCCTAGGGCTCAGATTTGATGGCTTTTAAGGTGAAAGTATAGTTTTCCAGTAAAGTTATTAGATGGGAACATTTTAAGCAAAATACAGAATGATAAGCATGAAAGTGAGAAATTTGGGAACCTTCTAGAGGAATTAGCATTAATGGTTGTCCAGACAGTTGATGTTTATAGGAAAGTTCAGGGGACAGGTAGATGAGGCAGTTTGGAGCTACACTGTATTGGGCCTCCAGTCATCCTCTTGAACTAAATAATATAATATTTAATTATATTATTAAATGAAATAATATAATTTTCAAAGTGATTAAAATTGTCCCAGGAACATGATTCTGTAACTTCTCTTGATAATACATTATTGAAGCATGCAAGAATTATAAATATAAAACAACACAGAACTCTCAACAGAGCAATAGGTGAAGTAATTTCTGAGTACTACCTCAGCCTTTTCTCTTGAGGATTAAATAGTACTATTTTTTCTATTGCATTTTTCTGCCTCCAAGATAAATTTATTTTTCAGTTAATTATTGTGACTGTTTTTTCAATATGACTTGAGCTAATAGGTTAGTTGATTTGGAGAAGGCTATGTGTGGCTTATTGACTGAAATGAGTGCAAATTTCTATAATCTAGAATTCTTAACCAGAAATTAATTGCTGGAAAAAAACAACTACAAGTTTTAAGGAGAGTTTCCAGGAAACCCTTCTCTGACTAAAATGTCAGTTGACATGTAGAAAATCCTGTGAGAAGATATAATATATTCACCGGAATGAACCCCTAGACTTAGACACTAAAGAAGCTGCTGCAATAGAGACAAAAGTTTGGTTTTCCTGCATGTGGACTTCATCAACTGTGTATGAATATTGTGCAAGTTATTTTCTTTGGTAGAAAGTGAAAGGTTGGAAGAATACCTTTAAGGATTTGCTTTGTTTCCAAATTTTGCATTTTTTCTTATTGCTAAATACTTTTAACATTGTTTGCAAGCCAGTCATATTCCCCTTTGACCCTCCACCTTAAGCATGATTTCCTTATTGCATGCTCCCCTTTTTTTAACCCAATTTTGTCCTGAGACAGAAAGGAGATAAGATATAGTATCTCCACTGTTCTAGTAATTGGTGTGTAATGTAGTGCTGGAGAAAAAAGGGGAAGGAAATTAATTCCTTAAGTTTTAGTAATTAATACAATCCTTGATTTTTGGTTGTGATAGGGCAGCCTAGAGAAGGCAGGTGATAATGGCATTGTGTTTTGTACCAGTTAGATCTTATTGGAGAACTAATTCTTGCTATAAGATCTCATTCTTGTTGCTATATTAAAAGATTTTGACAAAATTTAATTTATCAAGAGGAGATTAACAAATATAATGACCAGGGTATTTGCTGTGCTACATGAAATTAAAGTGGGGATGTTTAACTCTGTTAAGAAGAGAATTATTGGAAATATAATAACTGTCCTCAAATATTTGGCTTGTATGTCAAAGAGCCACCTTATTCCGTCGTTTTCCAGATGCTCCCACGGGGAGAGTGGTGTGGCATGTTTCTTTCTGAGACTCTGAATTCTCTAACACTACAGGTTTTGAAGCAATATTTAGCTTTTTGGTTGGTGCTGGAGATCAAACCTGCAAACTTGGTGTATCAGGGACAATGGCCTATTCAACTGAGCTGCCGGGTCAGGACCCTAGAAGAATGGAGCTTGAGCCCCTCCCTCAATAGTCCTGAAACTTTATTCAATTTCATTGTTTAAATGTTAGTCTTGTCCACATTTTTATCAGTCGAGTTCTTTAAAGACATTCCAATTAAGGAAAAATTTAGCTCAGGGAGACAGGTTTTGCAGATAGGAAAATTACATTGTCAATGTCATTTGATTAACACCTGAATGTGGATACAACAGCTCTTTTCTTCTCAAGGAGGTCCTAATGATTCTGAAAAAAAAAAAGCGTTTAATTTTAGCTTCTGTCTTAACAGGAAGGAAAAATAGTCCTCTATAGCAGTCATTAATTCATTGTTGAATACGTTAGTGGCACTTTAGATTAGTGACATAGATACAGGCCAGCAGAGGCTTCACTTTATCTCTTACAGTTGGTGGCCTTGGGATGAGTTCAAAATACATAAAATTATCATCGTCATCCAACCTGACCAAAGAGAACCTGATTCACAAAAGATATCTCAGCTCCCTTCATGTTAGACTTGCCCACTTTTTTTCCCTTTATCTTTTGATTTCAAAAGTTATTTTGATTAAGCTAAATGTGTGACTCTATATTTTGGGAATCCATCATTTCAAAGCCTTCATAAAAATCGCTGACTTTATGTTTGAAAAGAAGCAGGGAAAGTGGAATAATATTTTACTAAAAAGCTTCACAAATTTCAAAAGTAGTAAATGTCATTTTAAGAAAAACCGTAACAGATATTTTTGACTTTTTATTTTATTGTGGACACTATTACAGATGTCCCTGTTTCTCTCCCTTGGCCCATCTGCACCCTGCCTCCTCCCCACTCCTTCCCTATGGGCATCACCATACTGGTGTCTGTATCTGTGTCTCTGTCTAATCTCTCAGTCCTCACCTCCCCTTTCCTGTCTGACTTGCTTCTCTACACACACGGACGTGCATTAGATGCCAATATTTTGTAATACAGTAAATTTCTGTCTTCAGTTAGTCACCATTTATTTTTTTAAAAGACGTTAAAGTTTTATATTATTTCTATCCTAGAAGATACATAATAGTCAGTATTCAATCCTAAATACTGACTATTATTTAGGTGCAGTGGTGGGGGGTTTGGGGCGGGGAAATCTGTTAGTCTAAGGTGGCATCGGCCCAGACCCAGCACTCAGCAATTTCCTTGTCTCTGTGTCTTGTGTTCTGTGGACCTGGGATGCTGGAAGTTTTATTTGATCTCCATTAATAGTAACTATTGCAAGGGAGTAATTTTCATAGGAAGAAGATGAAAATATAAATAGTCCAATATGTTTAAGAAGAATATTACTAAAGATAGGCCGCTAGCATAGAAAACAGTACCATTTAAAAGCCTTGTATACAAAAAGTGAATGCTTTATATTGTGCTTAGAATTGTAGGCTCCTATTTATTTAATGAAATTATTTGACCATTTATTTTTGTCTCATGTTTCTACCACTACTGAAATGGAGTCTGATTATTTTTTGAAATATTATTTATAGGAGAGAAGTCCCAAAACCTATCTAAATACCACTCAGTAGAGACTTAAATAAATTATTTCCATAAAATAAACTATTTTTCAATACTGTCTATAGTCACTGATTATATTGATATAGGGAAATGTGGAAAATGTTAATGAAAAAATAAAGTTATAGAACAACACATATTATATAATTCTCTTTTCATTACACTAAAACTATTAATTATTATAAATTATGTATGAAGAAGGGTGTGGCAAAAGCAGGTTTACAATTGTTCATATGGAAATAATGCAACAATAACACAAGAATAAACTCTGTGTTTTACATACTCACAACAGTAAACCTGTATGTAGTCTGATGTTTAAATAATGTTACTTCAAAATTCAGTTTGAGGTGAGTTTTTAGTTGGTGATTTAGATGACTTAATAAATATACTTCTATTTTCTAACACAAGTCTTACATAACCAATGTACCAATGGGTTTTTGGCCACCCCCTTCATCACAAGATCTCTTCTGACATTAACATTTTCTGTGGTTTCCTTAAGTGGGTGCTGTCACTAAGATTTGTCCCGATATTGCTGACCTACCCATCGCTTTTTAGTTTTTTGTTCTTTTGGTTTTAACAGGTTTGCTTTTTAGATGAGCTCATTTGTCCACACTTATGGAAGTGAACTGAGGTTGAAATGAGCAGCTTCCCACATGTGAATAAACAGACAACCACAGAGCATAGCCCTGGTGGCCCCAGCGTCATTCTGGCACGCGCGTGAAAATTCACTTATGGTGGACAGGTCACCGCAGCTTCATGGCTCTCCTACTCCCATCAACAACATTCTCCTTGCAAAACTATTATTTCTCTATATTAAATTTTAAATGAATTATAAATTCATTTCATTGAAATTGATAAATCTGAGCTATCATATTCACTTCTGATCTGCTTCATTCCTCACAAATTATGTTCTATTTATCTATGAATTTTCTTTGTATATCTTAGGTTTGATTTCCAGTTTTTGCTTTTGATGGCTGACAATAATGTAAAACAGTCATTAAGTTCACTTACTGGATTTTATTTTCTCATCTGTAGAACTGGACAGCTTTCTAAAAGTATTTACTCAGTACCAGTTGCATACACTATAAGAAATTAAAATATAAACATTTGTCTTGAAAGAAGAATAATGGATGATATGTACCTTGAGAAAAAGACTGTAAAATATTTTCCATTTTCTTTAGAGTCAGCTTTCAGTTATAGTTTAAAAGCCAGTGGGAGCTGGAAAAAGCTAAGTGTATAAATTTGGAGGCTGAAATAAATACTATGGAACTGAGGATCCTGGGATTTATACTCAGTCCACAAGGATAGAGAGGGAGAGCTCATTGAATAAACAAAAGGTTTTCGAGGACAATTGAATACATACCTGAAATGTGACTATAAAACTTTTGTAATGTCAAATCATTTAGCTTAAAAATCTTTAGTGCTTCCTTTATGTAGGCAAATATGTCCTGCTCATGTCCCCAAAGTCTTTTTAAATACTAGCTGAGATATGAACATAGGCCACTTGAGTGGTAGCATTTCTCAGCTTCCAATATTCTGGTTTAGTTTTGTATTTTTTTTATCTCAGTGGCAAAAAAATGAAACTAAATCATCCATTCATCCTTTATTATTTCCCCATTTGTACCTCTTCCTAAAATGAGGAAATCACAATGTCCAGCTAATTGCTGTTAATGTGATTCACAATGTAAGTAGGTTGTGAAACCCATATGAGCTCTACTTTTTTTGCAGTTCTACTTTAATGAATCTATTTAATTAATAAACTATTGTTTGATGGTTTTGAGTTCGCTTAAAGTCACAGACTTATTTTTTTCTTGAGAAGATCAAACAATCATTCAAGCAACCATTGTCTTTTTAACTACTATTTCTTTTCTTTCCTACTCAAGAAAAAAAATCAAATTTATATGGCCATATAGATTTATATAAATTATTACTTGTGTAATTATACACAGATTTGTATAACTTAAACATAGATGAAGATATAGGTTTTATTACCCTGGCTGGATAGCTCAGTTGGTTAGAGAGGTGTATTACTCATATGCCAAGGTTAGAGGTTTGATTCCTGGTCATTGAAATACAAAAATCAACCAATGAATGCATAACTTAGTGGAACAACAAATCTCTCTCTGTCTCTCAAAATCAATAAATAAAAATAAAATTTAAAAATAATATGGGCCCTGGCTGGTGTAGCTCAGTGGATTGAGCGCGGGCCTGCGAACCACACGATCACGGTTCGATTCCCAGTCAGGGCACATGCCTGAGTTGCAGGCCAGTTCCCGGTTCCCGGCTGGGGACGCACGAGAGGCAACCATACATTGATATTTCTCTCTCTCTGTCCTTCCCTTTCCCTCTAAGGTAAATGAATAAAATTTTTAAAAATAATAATAATATGGGCTTCTTTTTTTGAGAGTTAAGTAATATGGCATAGTGAAGCAGCTGAATTTTCTGATTAACAGGACTTAAAAGTTGCTCTTACCAACTTCCAAGGACTGTTTTAACTATGTATTCATATTTTTCTTTTAATAAATATTTATTAAGCCCTACAGTGTTATAGGCACTATTCTGAAATCTGGAAATATAGTGATAAGCAAAAAAGGCACAGCCCTGCCCTTTACACCTCCTAGTTTAATGGGAGAGACTACTAAACAAACTATAAATGTATACTTATACACGAACTACATGTGTACATAATTATATTTTATGTGTTGCACATTATTAGCTGTATTCAAATATATGGCATCCCCCAAATCCAACACAGGAATTAAAATGCTTGTAAAAGACAAATAGGGTAGAGAAGACTTCAGAATTCTATGAAAATTTTCTATGCAAATAACATTGTCTGCTGCTCCTCACAGTGACCCAAATATTCTACAATTCAGAGAGTGTAGAATTGCCCACACCATATGCTACCTGAAGTCTTTGGCTTGAAGGGACTTAAAGTCCTCTTCATACTTTCAAGAGGAAGAAGTTGATCACAGCAACTTTTCAGTCCTGAGGCATGTCTTCATTGGGCCACTGACCTGGAACAAAAGAACAAAGAATGAAAGAAACAAACAATGAAACATAGAGCATGTACACCAAAACCTCTCTTTAAACACTTTTTTGAATACTTGCAGAGTCAGCTCTACAACCTACTTAAATGATTGAGCTCACAATGTTCAGTGAATGCAAAGGTGCTGTGACTGATCAAACAGTGGTTTGTGTAGTTTCCTGCTGGAGATTTCTTGCTGGGCCATGTTCCCCAGTCGGGTGGACCAGCTGACACTGATAGTGATAAAATTGAGATGTTAATTGAGAACAATTAACATTATGCTATGAGGGAGATAGCCTATGGACTCGAAATATCCAAATCAATAAAGTTATTGGTGAAAATGAAAAATATGTCTTTTATTTTATGGAAAAAAATCATATGAACTTTTTGGCCAACCCAATATTTCAAGTTTCACCTGGCTTGGAGATAACTAATTCCTTATGCATTCTAATGTATATTCAAGCTTGAACAACAAAAGTGTTTATGGTTGTAGCAGAATACTATTTAGTTGCAAATAAGAGAGAGCTCCATTAAAACTAGGTAAACAATAACAAAGTATTTTTTCTTAGAATGAGAGTCCAGAATTAGGTCAGAGTATGATTAAATGGCTCAACAATATCATCAGTAATCTACTTGCTTTCTGTTTCTCCAACTCTACCTTTGGATAGGATTGGCTTCTTTCTAAAGGTGGTTCCCGTCATGTTTGCAATGTGTCTGCCAGCGACTTTTGGGGCCACAGACATCTTTGTCCATTTCTAAAGGAGAAAGAGAGAAGGTTGTTCCTAGACACTTTCTCAGAAGAATAAGGAGCACTACTTTCAAGAACCTCTCTTTATCCAAGTACACACAAACCTGTTCTTACACATTATTGTCCCCAAATGGGCCATATACCTATCTAAGCCAATAACTGTGGTCAGGAGAGGGGAAAAGATTTACTTAGTTCACGCATACAGACTTCCTCCTGAATTCAAAAGTGGAGCCATCTTCTTCCAAGAGTTGATGCAGACCCTTCAATAAACCTGAAGATAAAATAAGTATTGAGAAGTAGTGAAACAATCCCAGTACACACTGCAAAGTGCTTCCTATAAGCCTGCTAATTCACTCCTGCAGTTCCAACTCTGGGAACCGGGCCTCTTTCCCACTGCATCACACATGATAGTCACCTGCTGAGCTTTGTAAAAACACAGAAACGTCAGCTGTACCCAAACTTCAAATGCAGTGGATCTGGGGCATTTTAACAAATACTCCAGGTTATTCTCTCATGGGCAACAAAGGACCACGCCAAGCTAAATTCTGTGTATCAGATACATATTTTTAATGCCCGTTTTTCTACCACCATAATATTCATACATTTTTCTGCATTGTGATGAGTCAGAGTAATACAGAATTATTTTTAGACTTTATTTTGTTCTGCTTGGTGCATGGATTTTTAACTTCCAGGAATACGGGAACTTGCCCATGACATAGTTTATATATATATACTTACACAAATATATATATGTGTATGTGTGTGTGTGTGTGTGTGTGTAGTCTGTCCAGTAAAAGTTCTGTCATTGTTAATATAATGAGAACGGTTTGTGCAACATCAATGCCACCTGGCAGCCAAGGGGAGTGAACTGGAATGTACATGCATGAACAATAGTGAGGGTGGTAGGCTCCACTGAGTGAGCATGTGTCCATCACATTCAAAAATGACTGAGCAAGTAGAACAACAAATCTGCATCAAATCTTGCATTAAACTTGAATTCCACAGAAACTATTCAGATGATTCAGAAGGCCCCAGCTAGGGGCAGCTGGTGAATGGCAGCTTCATCACAAAGGGCATCATGTCTCGTGCAGAGATTTTTAATGAAACATCAAGTCACCCAGGAGACTCAGCCCTGCTACAGCCCACATTTGATGTCCTGTGATTTGTGGTTTTTCCCCAAACTAAAGCCACCTTTGAAAGTGTAGAAACATTAAGGAAGATATGATGAGACTGTTTATGCTGATTGAGAGAACTGGGTGAGATCCCAAGCTGCCTACTTTGAAGGTGACTGAGGCATCATTGTCCTATGTACAATATTTCTTGTATCTTGTATCTTCTTCAATAAATGTCTCTATTTTTCATATGGCATGCCTGGATACCTTCTGGAGAGACCTCACACATATTTGATTTGCTGATTTCATTACTTCTGAGAAACATATATAAACAGTGAAGAATCAGTTGCATAGCTTGGCATTACCTTCTGTGATATTTCACTTCAATATCACCTAAGAGGCCACTAATGTCTATTATGAGGCTTACATGTACTTCTGGGGCTCTAGCTTTCACATGTTAATAGTTCATGATGCTTTATTTGGTAATACAGTTAGCCCGCAAAGCCATCTTGTGAGAGATAAGTGAAATAGTGAATTCATGAAAATGCTAACACTTACATGTGCTTGTACCCATGTGTTATAATAGTATGGATATTGGTTACTGACATGTGCATATTATGAGAAACCACAACTATGGAGATGTTGCCTAGAAGTAGAATTCTATGCAGACGTGTGCACCTGCTGACTCTAATATAGTGGCACCTCGATATTCATCGTTAATGCTTTCTGGAACTCTTGACAAGTGCCAGAACCAACAAATATTGAACAATGAAGCATTCCTTGTGAGGTAGCATTGTGACTCATAAAAGTTTTTAGCAAGTGTGAAGAGTCCTACGCAAGTGCTGAGTGCTGAGACATTTTTCTCTTCTCATCAAAATGTGATGAGTACAGGGTTTGATAAGTTCTGAGGCTAACAAGTATCAAGGTATGACTATACTGTTAATTCGTTACAACGATGCTTTCAAGTACTGCATGCTCAAGTGTCTGCTAGCATATGACTTGCCCCATAGACTTTGGTTTTAAGATGCTTCTAAGGGCTAATACTCCTATAAATTTGGAATCGGATTTACATCAGTGCTTGCTAGTTCTTTCCTAAAATTCCTTGCTTATCCACATATAATTAAGGAATAAAATATTAGAATAACTCTCCCTTAGGCATCACTTACTTAGGATATTTCATTTGACTACATAGTCAGGATCTCATGTGCCTATGTCTGTCCCTGGGATGTAGGAGACTTAGAGCTAAGTTTCAAGGAAAAACTTTATTTTTAAAGAGCTTCATATTCTGGCTCCTACATCCAGGTTTTTCCCCCTTATGCTTATGTTCAACTAACATTTTCAAAGCTCTAGCCAGTCCTGGCCCCATGACCATTTCACCCTTTGCATTTTTTCTCTTAGTGGATATGGAATCAGCACTTTGTGAGACAGTACAGCATAGTGGAGAGAGTCTGCTTTTAAAGTCACGCTGACAGGAGCTCAAATGCAGTTGACCTTACACAAATGGCCCACTCACTCCAAACATCATTGTCTTCATCTATCAAATCACAGTGATTTTCATCTCATCAGTTGCATTATGAATTGAGTTCACACACATACAATGACTAGTTATAAGTGGGTTTTTTCCCATTCGTGAATCTCCAGACTTTTACTAACAGTGAGCCATCTAAGTCAACACTTCTACAAACCCCTGTTGTATTTTTCTAATGGGATTTCCTGGAAGCTACCAACAATTTTCCTGTTTAACCATGTTATGATATATTTTAGACATGACAAAGATGCTTACAGAGTTTTAAATATTTATGTCCTCTATGGCTGCACTTGCCAACTGTGTTTGCTCTCTCCACTTCTTCATGTGCCAAGGAGACAAGCCAAACAGCGTGAGAGGAAAATACTGTCGGGGCACAAAGTAACCTTGTCTAATGTGTGCTCAGTGCAGATGGAACCTTAATGGAAAAGAATGGAGACTGCTCCCTGGTTGCACAGCGATACCTTGATTAACAAATCACATGGGAACAAAGCTCCTTTATAAGCAATTCAGCTGAGTAAATTTTTATTTTAAAACTTCATGAATCAAATGAAATAGTGCTGGCTGTGTCATATATTTCCAGTAATATTCTGGGTAAGCTACACTTGCCCAAGAACAGAAATACCTCCTGACAGAGTGTCTATTATTATAAAGATGACAAGGTGATTCTACAAAAAAGTATGAAGTGACTTTAGATAAACTTTTTTTTCACTGTTGTAGTCACTGTGTTCCCTCCTCCGCAAACAACCAGCCATAGATTGTTATCCTCAGAGTCTTGCTGCTCTCAAAAATTCCTCACTTTAAAAAGAGGAACCAAAATGATTCACACTTTGAGTTAAAAGTTCATGTTACCTGACATTGGTCATACTTAGTGATGTCTCAATGCTGGCTGAAAATTAGTGCTGCTGAAATAGGTTCTGACTTAATTGGTCTGGGGTGGGCTGCAGAGTTTGGTATTCTAATACAGAGTCAAGGTTGACAACTACAGCTTTAACATTAAGCTGTATTTTCATTTCGTGGCCTTTTATAGGTATTAAACATAATACCTATGTTTACCTAAGTGTAGGCTGTAGAACACTTAATTCAAAGCCACTTGGTGTACCTTTAAAAGGTAGGTTCCTGTGGCTTCACCACAGAATGAGCACTAATGAATCCTGAAATATGTGGTTCGCATGAGTGAGTGTGTTTGTGTGTGTGGTGTGTGTGCATGTGTGATGGGGGTGGAGGCAAGAGCTATAATATTCATGCTTAACCAGTATTCAAACTGATTATGAGTCACTTTAAGGCTGAATAACTCCTATTTTATTTATAACTTCTAACTCATAGTGTGATATTTCAGCTGTCAACAATGCCTTTTAATTCCTCTTTGCTGGTTGACCATTCCCACAAAGTGGTCGATGAAGGGGTATTTGTATGTTCGAAGTCTGGGAAAAGTCCAGCCATTGTTCATACAAAGAGAACAGTTTGTGCAACATCAATTTGACCTGGCAGCCAAGCAGAGGGGACTGGAGTGCATGTATGTGAACAATGACAACTGCACTGTACTAATCAGCGAGGGCAGTAGATGCCATTGAGTGAGCACATGTACTGAGTGGCAAGAACATTCAAAATGACTGAGTAAGCAGAGCAATGAATATGCATCAAATTTGGCATTAATCTTGAACATATCTCCATGGAAACTATTCAGATGATTCAGAAGGCTTTTGGTGATAATGCTGAGTGATTGGCAGTTTCATCGTGACAGTGTGCCTGCTCATACATCACATCTCCTGCAGAGATTTTTGGTGAAAACATCAAGTTGCCCAGGTGACTTAGCTCTGCTACAGTCCAGATTTGGTGTCCTGTGACTTCTGTCTTTTCCCAAAACTAAAATCACTTTTGAAATGGAAGAGATTTCAGACCATTGATGAGATTCAGAAAAATACTACAGGGCAACTGATGGCAATTACAACAAAGGATTTTGCAGTGTCTTGAATAGTGCAAGAGACACTGGGAGAACTGTATATAAGGTCCCAAAGCATCTACCTTGAGGGAGACTGAGGCATCGTTGTCCTACATACAGTGTTACTTGTATCTTGTATCTTCCTCAGTAAATGTCTCTATTTTTCATATTATATGGCTGGATAGCTTCTCAACAGGCTTCATTGTATATATTTTAAACAATACTATGTATAATAATTATGGTAATTACACTCAATCTAAATAAGGTCAATTTTCTTTGTAAAAGTAAAGAAAAATGAAAGTTAGACCTTTGAATATTTTTTCTGATACACACATTTTTCTGATATATTGAAGTATGAGTATATAAATATTAACTTCGAGTAAATACTCATTAGTCTGTCATCATCTTATTATCTAACTACAGATTTCTAATATATACACAAAATTACAAAAGCTTGTAGTCACCGTTGAGAAATGTGGAATCTCAGTCTCTCTCTCTCTCTCTTTCTCTCCCTCCCCCTCCTCCCCTGCCCCTGCTCCCACCGTAGCATCAGAGGAAGAAGAACCAACATCAGCAGGTAAATTTCCTTTTCTGTAAAGATCATTCCTATTTAATTTAATGACCTTAATAACAGAGACACAACTCTTTGGAGTGTATATCTTAAAGTTTCAACCAGAAAACTGGCACAGTTTTATTTATTTGCTTGTTTTTACTGGACCCATGGTCCCAGACTAAATGATTGTGGGGTTTTAAATAGAAATAGAAAAAAAAAACAGAGGAAAACATAACACAACGTATCACATCGATATTAAATTATGGTGAAAATTAAAACATTTAGCCAAATGTCAAAAACAATTAAATGAGAAGAAAATACTGAAATGATAAAATGCAGGAAAAATCGTACAAATGGAAAGAATAAAGTAAAATGCTAGTGCATGAATTATGGATTTAAATGATTACTTTTAAAATAAATGAGTGCAAGATTTATCTGAACATAGAGGTCTCTAGTGGATGCTAATACTGAATGAATGACTTATTTAATGTTTGCAAAGTGTAGGTGTTATGGGCCTAGCAAGCTTCTTTGGTGACCTTTATGGCCATTGCGTAACAAATCTAGGTTGTTTTTTCCCCACAGGTACATAGAATTGGATTAATTATAATTCAATGATAATGACAAATTCTCATTCTTCAGAACTATTTTTAAAGAAAATAAGTCTTATCCTGGATAACACTTAATGTGAAAAAAGTCAAGACAGAAAATATCACTCTGAGAAAATCAAGGAAATGCTACTTGTATTATAATGTTGCAGAACAATAGGGCCTTTTCTCTTCATGACAGAGCATATTTGATTTGTGTTATATTTAGAATTATTATTACTGACATCATTAAAACAAAGAAGTGATCCCCCTCTCTCGCCATGTGATTCAGTTTAGTATATTTTCATGTTTCAGTTAACCTTGAGCTATTTTTCAAACATGCCTTTTTCTTCCCATTTGAACCTCTAAACGATCATCAGAAAGCAAGTACATTTTTGTGTTGAGTTGTAAAGAGGGTGCAAAATATGTCACATCCCATTTCTCCTCACAGGGATATGAGCCCCTTAGTGAATACGGAGCATCATTTCAGCTCTGAATGCTCAGATGGGATACATTAGCCTAAAGGAACATGTTTTTAGCAACTGAGTTCTAGAGCAGTTTCACCTAACACCCACTTCTGGAACTATTAAAAGCTTCTTTTATCTTACATTGAATTTTTTTCAAAGATTTTATTTATTTATTTATCTTTAGAGGGGAAGGAGAGAGGGAGAGAAACATCAATGTATGGTTGCCTTTCGTGCGTCCCCTGCTGGGAGTTGGCCTGCGGGGAACTGGCCTGCAACCCAGGCATGTGCCCTGACTGGGAAACGAACCTCGATCCTCTGGTTCGCAGGCACGCGCTCAATCCACTGAGCTACACCAGCCAGGGCTATCTTACATTGAATTTTATGTTTAGACTTTTAAACAACTTATTTCATTGAGTATAAAAATACACATCTATGAACTATACAAGAAATTTCTTCCAACTAGGTTATATCCCAAGATCTAATTACAAACTAATGAGATTCGTATTTTTAAAACTGCCATAACAGATACTGTGTCTCCAAATGAATTACCTTTAGAGGTGATAAATGTAATCCAATTATGTAGCTGTTGCTCAACTAATATTTCAAAACTTGCTTTTGAAATTTTCTTCAGAATTTTTTTATGAGATTGCAACATCAATTATTTCCTTATACTTACAGAACTGTGCCACTGAATTCATCAGACTTTGTCTAATATGTCTTCAAAAACAAAAATTTGCTAATATTAAAAATCCGTGTGCATGTGTTTTTGTGAGTGTGAAATGCAGATCAGTTTTCAACTTTAAAATCAAATCAGTTTACAACTTTTGAAAGGTGATCACATTATGGTTAAATTTCATAAAATAATACTGTTTAATAAAGTTAAGTCAGTGTGGCTGATACTCTCATGTTGGATAAATCCAATGGTCATTTTATTTAAATTTTATAATCATGAGAGTCTTCATAAACAGACTTCAATAACAATATTATTGTCTATGTCACTTAAAAATTATGACATTTACTTTAAAAAACTGTTACAAATGAACAAATCTATATGAAATTTAATTTATTCACTATACAGTATATTAAACCATGCTTGTCTATATATACATATTCTCATTCCTTTTAATTTACTTGATGTTATTAGTTATTATTTTAATTCTCTGGAAATATCACTTATCTACTAAATGGATAAAATCATGGGAACTAAAACAATGGCAAGAAATATTAGGAAGACATGACTTTGGGTGGTAAACATACAGTGCAATATACAGATAATGTGTCATCAAATCATACACTTGAAACCTATATAATTTTATTAACTAATGTTACCTCAATAAAAACAAGGGCAAATTGGAAAATGTTATTGAATAAAATCAAAATCAGAAAATGACACAGTGGGGAGCTTGTAGCTATATAGAAATCAGTGGGAATAGTTAAAATTACAATTTAACTATTTTTGTTCACATTACGTAAAAACAAAGCTTTAATTTTTTCCTTTCTACATTGCCTAAGAGGAAAATTTTTATTGCTGTAATTGTTTTTAATATCAAAGAAAGGTACTAAGTTTGGATTTATATAAAAATAGCTATTAATACTGAATTAAATCAAGAAAAATTATGACCTGAAAAATGAAATTTCAGATGAATGTAAATGTGAAAATCTTTTTAACAATCATCTAAATTCAAATAGACACTTACAAAAGCCATAGTGCTCTTCATATGTTTATAAAATTAAATTTTCATAATTTATTGAATATACAGTTTTGTTTACGGCCTATTAACGTCAGATCCCAGTTCATTATGATGACAGAGGTCACCCCCTGGCTACAGTAGTTTATATAATAGACTTTTTTTGACCTCAGTAATGCCCACCGGAGATGAAGAGAATGGTGACTTGGCACACCAGCGCTTCCACTGGTATGCCAAATCATTCTCACCTGTTCCTTCCAAATCTTTTAACGTGTTTAATGTTTTAAATGCTCAGTTCAGCCATTCAGGAAGCTCACCTAAGAAAACTAATAGTCTAGTGTTACACATACAGTGTAACATTGGCTAACAGTAGTAAAGATTTTAAGCTACGGGATTATATATAAAAATACAGCTGTAAGTATAAATATGTATAGTTTAATAAATAAGCCTTACATAGGGTTTTATATATACATACAGTTTAAAGTAAATGTGTTGTATATGTGTACAGCTGAAAACAGGATACAGTGGTTGGATATTATTCTCTAACTTTTGAAATATTCAATTTTAGTTCTATGAAAACATCACTTCTACTTACAGTACATTTTGTGATGTTCTCAATATTGCTACAGAATTATTTTAGACTTCTTTCCTGTTTTCTTGTGGAGGTTAATTCTTCATGGCTAAGTGTGTTCAATTATTCTACCACTCACACGTTTTGAAAAAAAATGATATTTTACCATATTTTCCTCTAATGAACAAGAGTTGCTTTTGCATTCTAATCTTAGTGCTTTATTTCCTTGAGGGTCAGAAATTGAGCTTCACATTCCTAATTTTTACATTTGTTACGAATTTTTTCTATTTTATATGGAAATGCATATTTCCCCTCTAGTGCCTGGAGAGCAACTTTACTAATTATTTTGTCAAGTACATTCTTATTCATAAATATATGCTAAACTGGCTTAAGTATTAAAACTTAATATGTAAACCCCCAATGTTTTTTTTTTTTTGCTACGATCTCTGAAACACGGGAACAGTCATTATTTGCAGTTCTCATTGGAACAGGGAAAAAATCTTTGCTTCTGAAGATTCAGTTTTCATCAGTTTTGTAGAAAGACACAGTGAAAAGACCAAATAGTGTATACATTTTTTATTGAAACAAAACTTCCTTTTTGGAAGTATGTGATAGTGATTTTGAACCATGAGAAAAGGAAAGTTATTTAAATTTATGTTATATTTAGATAGCATTTTTTTCATATTTTCACTAAGATAAACTTCACTGTGGTACACATTTGTGGTACCAGCAGGGACTTTTGAAGATTGTACACTCCATATCTTTCCCTTTAAACAAGTTTGAGTATTAAACTAATAAAAGAGTGTAAATAATATGTTTATACCTTTACTTTTATATATATATATATTATATATATATATAGTGTTTTATATAGCCTACCATCTTTTCCCAAAAGTGTAAAACTGGACTTGAAATAAACAGTTAAAAAGTTTAAGGTCTTCGTGTCAAAAAATATGTACAATAACAAATCCCTCATAATACAGCTTGAAGCTATTGTTTCTTCAGTAATGTATGTTAATATCTAACAATGCATATATTTCAAAAGTCATGTATTGTGACATGACTATTTGTAACAGAGAAGCCAATATAATGTTGCTTAAATAATAAGGGATTTTATTGGCTCACAGAATTGAAAATGAGTAGCTCAGTGATGTCACTTAAAATCTGGTTTTTGTTTTCCATTCCCCAGTTTTTCTGTTTTGTCTTCTGTGGTGTGCAATTTATCTTCATCTTCACCCAGGTTTCCCTTGTGGTAGTGATATATCTGCCAACAGCTGCTGTGGCTGTATGCATCTTTATTCATGTCCAGAAAGGACAAAGAAGTGACATTTGTTCCCCTGCCTTCAAAGCAAGTGTCCTGAGATCCATTCTAATTGCACAGGCTTAGATTCCTTCTGCTGCTGCTAAACAACCAGCCAGTCAACACCCTCCCCTGGAAGGAGAGGTGGATTTTAGCTTTCTCTCAAGATCAGAAGCCATGTGGCTGGGGGCAGGGTACTCTTTAGGAATGGAAAGAGTGAAATGCACATGGAGTGGATGAGTAATAAAGCTAACAGTAAGGAACCATTATAACACCTCTGTCACTGTTTAGTATCTTCTGAGTTTTTATCCTACAGCTTGAGATGTTTTTCATGTTATTTTATAATTTTTCCCTTTTCATTGAACTTGTTGTGATGATGTTGGTTAAACAAAATTCTCCCGGTTTCAGGTGCACAGTTGTACAACACATCATCTGTACACTGAGTTGTGTGTTCACCACCACAAGTTGAGTCTTTGTCCATCACAATTTATACCTCCTACACCCTCCTCCAGCTCCCTGACCCCCACCTCTGCTCCCCTGCATTCACCACACTATTATCTGTATCCATGAGCTTTTTCTCTTTTTTTTCTTTTTTGTTCAATCACTCCACTTCTCCACCCAGACCTCCTCCCCCAAAGCTGTCAGCCTGCTCTCTATGTATGAATCGGTCTCTGTTTTGCTTGTTAGTTTATTTTGTTCATTACATCCCACATATGAGTGAAATCACATGGCATTTGTTTTTCTTTGACTGGCTTATTATATGAGACCTTGGAACTCTGTGAAGAACTTAAACTTGGTACACATCTCAGTAACAGCGAAGTCTAGAATTGTATTGTCAGCATTATATTTTGTGACATAAAAATCTCAGCTTCACCATATCCTTTATTTTTTTCTCACATGCAAAAGCATATTTTTCATGTTTGACAAAACTGTGTATATGCATTATCTATATTTAACTGATCTTTCCCTTTTTCATTCATGATCTGTTTCTACAGAAAATACCATATTTACTGAATTCTATATATTAGGTGCTGCTAAATATAATCATTCTTTCCATATTTAAAGTAGTGATATTTATGTTAAATTTTATTGTCTGGAAAAATTCCTAAGACTATTAAATAACATCACTGTTTAATTTACCTCTGGCTGATATTATCTTATTATATATAAAAGAATTTTTATCATGAACTTGTGCAAAATCACAATAATTTTCTGCTTGCAATACTAGAAAGTAGGCATTCAAATTTCATTAATTTTTTTTAAGATTTTATTTATTTATTTATCTTTAGAGGGGAAGGAGAGAGGGAGAGAAACATCAATGTATGGTTGCCTTTCGTGCGTCCCCTGCTGGGAATTGGCCTGCAGGGAACCTACCTGCAACCCAGGCATGTGCCCTGACTGGGAATCGAACCTCGATCCTCTGGTTCTCAGGCCTGCGCTCAATCCACTGAGCTACACCAGCCAGGGCTAAATTTCATTAATTTTTAAGCTCAGAAAAAAAAATGACTTAATCTTTACATTTATGTTGCTAGATCATAAAATTCAACTTTTTGAAATTCACCCCTATCACAATGTTGAAAAATAATTTCATAGGTATGAATCAAACTTTGATTAAATGTTTGCAGAAGTTTTACATTATTTCAATTAATAATAGTTCTCATATTCTTTTCCTTAAGAATTCTGGGAGAAAAGCCAAAAATGAAAGCCAAATTAATGATAAGATGAAGTACTGAAAAATCATCAAAGTTTAGAAAATAGTAACAAAAGTATATAAATAGAAAAGGAGAATGTATAAGTCAGGGTTCTTCAGGGAAGAACCAAAAGGATGCATGTACATGCATAACTATGTAGAAGAAAAAGATTTATATTAAGGTATTGGCTCATATGATATTGGGGCTGAGAAGTCTAAAACCAGTTGGAAAATGGATATCGATGCAATTATCTTTTTAAAAATATATATTTTATTGATTAAGCTGTTACCGGTGTACCAATTTTTCTCTTTGCCCCCTCCACACAGCATCCCCACTCCCTCAGGAAATCCCCACTCCGTCGTTCATGTCTGTGGGTCATGCATATAAGTTCTTTGGCTACTCCATTTCCTATACTTTACATGGGGATGTACTTTACATGGCTATTCTATAACTACCTAATTGTACTGCTTAATTCCCTCGCCTCTTCCCATTCTTCCACAGGCCCCTCCCATCTAGCAACCAAAAATGCTCTCCACATCCATGATTCTGTCTGTTCTTCTTTTTGCTTAGTTTGTTTTGTGGATTCAATTCTTGACAGATATGTATTTATTGCCACTTTATTATTAGTAGTTTTGATATTTTTCTTGTTCTCTAATAAGTCCATTTAACATTTCATATAATAATATTTGGGTGGTGATGAACTCCTTTAGTGTTTTCTTGTCTATCAAGTTCTTTATCTGTCTTCTGATTCTAAATGACATTTTGCTGGGTAGAGAAATCTTGGCTGTAGGTCTCTCCCTTTCATGACTTTGAATATTTCTTGTCAGTCCATTTTAGTCTGCAAAGTTTCTTTTGAGAAATAAGCTGATAGTCTTATGGGGACTCCCATTTTGGTAACTAACTGCTTTTCTCTTGTGGCTTTTTTGTTTCTTTCTTTATCTTTAACTTTTGGCATTTTAATCATGATGTGTCTTGGAGTGGGCCTCATTGCATCCATCTTATTTGGGACTCTCTATGCTACCTGGGCTTGCCTGTCTATTTCCTTCACCAAATTAGGGAAATTTTCTTTCATTATTTTTTCAAATAGATTTCCAAATTCTTGCTCTTTCAACTTCTCCTTCTGGTACCCCTTTGATGCAAATGTTGGAAAGCTTGAAGTTGCCCAAGAGGCTGCTTACACTATTCTCATTTTTCTGGATTCTTTTTTCTTCTTGTGGTTCTGGTTGGTTGTTTTTTGCTTCCTCGTGTTCCAAATCATTGATTTGATTCTCAGCTTTGTCCACTCTACTGTTGTTTACCTGTAATTTGTTCTTTGTTTCAATTAGTGTATCATTCATTTATGACTAGTTCTTTTTTAAGCTGTTGAGGTCCTCACTAAATTTCTTCAGCTTCCTTAAATCAATGTTTTGAACTCTGTGTCTGATAGATTGCTTATCTCTAATTTTTTTTAGTTCTTTTGTGGAGTTTTGATCTGTTCTTTCATTTGGGCCATGTTTCTTTGTCTCCTCATTTTGGTAGCCTCCCTGTGTTTGTTTCTGAATGTATTAGGTTGAGCTTCTATGACTCCCTTTTTTTGTACCATGTCCTAATGCAGTTCGTGTCCAATAGGTTCCTTTGGCCCATCCTCCACTATGACCCAAGCTGAGTACTCCCTCCTTCTGTAGTTGAGCCTTCATTGTTGTTGGAAGGTTAATGGAAGGTTAATTTACACAGGCCAGTTGCTATAAGGACTGGCTGTGTCTACTGGTCACCAACCTCTGTCCTCCATGCAGGAGGAGCTGTACAGGCATTGGATGGTGGTTCTCTGATGTGGTCTATAGTTATCCACTGGGTGTGTGGGCTCTGGGGTTTCCCAGATGATGCAGGCCAACATCAGCCCCCACTAGTGTTTCGCCTAAGACCACCCTACATGAGTTATAATGGACTCTGAGGTGGCTGCTACTTTTTCTGGGTTTGAAGGTCCCCAGGCAAAGTCAAGCTTTGACTTTGAGCCTCATCGAATCTATGCTGGCTGCTGCTAGTGCTGGAACTATGGCCACTTATCAAGAAGTATGGGGGCTAGGGGCTCAATGAGACTAGCTTGTGTTTGTTTGAGAGGATTTAGGAATTAGTGGAGCATCAGCCAAGATCGGCCATTCATATGAAAGAATCACAGTTAACAGTTTGGGTGGGCTCTTAGGTGGGTGGGACAGAGTATCTGGGGATCTTTAGGGCAGGGAAAATCATGTTAACAGGATTGATGGTGTCTCAGGTGTGGCACCCTTCTCCTGGCTCCATGACTCTGTTGGGAGAGAGTTCAAAAAGGGGACAGTGGCCTCTACCTGCGTTTTCTGTCTGGGAGATACCTATCCCTCAGCTCTCTCTAGACACATAATTTCTTCCCTGTATGCCATTGGTGCCTTTCAAGCTGTTACCCCACTGCTGGAGCTCAGAGGAAGTAAGTCCAAGTAAGTTTACTGTATGGATTCTTTAACAGAAACTGCTTGGGACTCCAGATGTTTCTTCCACTGTCTCAATCCCTGCTGGTTTTTTCAGCCAGAAGTTGTGGGGACTTATCTTCCAGGTACTAGAACCCTAGGTTGGGGAATCTGGTGTGGGACTGGGACTTCTCACTTCCAAGATATTGCTCCCTAGTTTTTATCAACCACATGTGGTTGTAGGACCAATGTATTCCAAGTCTCTAGTCCTCCTACCTGTCTGGATAAACAAAGATACTTCAATTCCATAGGTGTCAGACTTCCATTCAACTAAATTACTGATGGTTCTGAGTAATGGTTGTTCTTTATTTTAGTTGTAATTTTGATGTGGTTGCACAAGGACGTGAACTACCTTTACCTATACCACCAACTTGACCAGAAGTCTCTGATTTTTTTTCTTCTTGCTCTGTCTATGTTACAGTCTTAAGGCAAAGTTCTTTCTTCTTAAGAAAACCTCAGTTTTTTTCTCCTAAGGCCTTAAACTGATTAGATGAAACACACCCATATTACTGATAATCTGCTGTACTTAAAGTCAACTGATTGTAGATATTAATCTCATCTACAAATAACCTCCACAACAACTTCTAGAGTGGTATTTGACCAAGCAACTGGACATCATAGTCTAGCCATAATTGATACATATAATTTTTATATTTTAAATATTAAAATTTTTAAATTTTATATTTTAACCTATATAAACAATGAGTAAAATTACATAAACACAAATTATTTAAATTTTAACATCTATTTCAGAAAAAATAAACATATCAAGAATAATTTGCATTGTTTAATAATAATGCGTGTTGCCCCACTCTCTGAGCCCATGCAGGCTTCCTGGTTCTTTAATTTTCAGTCCTCTCTCCATTGACGTATTCATCTTTAATGTCATCTCCAATTGTCTGGGTCAGTTTTTTGCTGACCTCAGTTTCACTTAAAAGTTCAATACACATACAGCACTGAGAAATATTAATTTTATATTCCAGAGATTTTTGCTTCACAGAAAACATTAAACTTTCTGTTTTATGTTACATAAGATAAAGCCCATGGACTTGCAGCCTTGAGTTTATGCCTTTAGGTGCTTTTGTTTTCAGATAAATAGCTACTTTCTACCTCTAGAGTATTTTCCTTTTACAGGTTTCATCATCTTCATCCATAAAATGAGATAATAATAGTGACTATCTTAGAGGTCTTCTTAAAGCTCTAACATAATGAGACATGTAAAGTGCTTACCATATGATGCCCATTCTATGAGCACAGGGAGTCTAAGTTATTATTTTTGCTTATCATTAATATTTGTGTTATATTATTATTATAATTTTGATTATGGTTATTAGGTAATACACTGTTCTATGTATGCACTTTATATAATTTGACAATAAGGCAAAACAGTTAAATATATGTATGTGTGTATATGTGTATGTGTTTGTACACACACACACACACACACACACACACATATATATATATGAAGTCTGTTAAAAAAGATCTAGTCATTGTTAATATAATGAGAATGGTCTGGGTAACATCGATGTAATCTGGCAGACCCAGGAGAGTGGGCTGGAATGCATAGGTGTCAACAAAGATGAGATTCAGGAAAATATGATGGGGCAGCTGATGTCAATTGGGAGAACTGTGTGAGGTCCCAAAGTGCCCACTTTGAAGGGGACTGAGGTGTCATTGTCCTATGGATAGTATTTCTTGTATTGCTTATCTTCTTCAATATATGTCTCTATTTTTTCATATTACATGGCTGGATACCTTGTATACTGACCTCTGTCTGATATCTCTTCCCTTTCAAAGCTGATTTTAGTTTTTGGAAAACCAGAAGTCACGGGGAGCCAAATTTGGGCTGCAGGGAGACTGAGTCATCTCAGTGATTTGGTGTTTCTAAAATAAAACTCTGTACAAGAAGTAATGCATGAGTGGGTGCATTGTCATGATGAAACTGCCAATCACTCATTGCATCATCCTCAAAAGCCTTCTGAATCATCCAAATAGCATATATATATTTTTCATTATAAAACTTATATAATTATTCAACTATTTTGTTATGCATGTACCAGGAAGCTGTACATAATAACATGTACAAAATTTTACCTATTATTTTAAATGACCATCTGATTACTGGTGTAATTTATGAACTATGTACACAATATTTAAAATAACAAAATAGAAAATTGAAATTCCTCCTGCTGCCTTCATCTATATTAAATATTTACATTAAAAATACTCTGCCACAATCTAGATGCTTTTATAATTATTCTCTGTTTTGGTGCCTCAAACTAAAACTTTCACGGTCAATTTGGTAACACTCACTACATTGCAACTTCACTGTATCTTTTCAGTCAAAAAATGTATCTTTTGGATATATCTTCCAAAGATATCCAAAATTTAATCCCTTCTTGCCATTATTTCTACCAAGACCCTAGTCCAAAGCACCAGCTCCTCACACATGGCTTATTATGTAGTAATCTCCTAACTGGGGTTCTTGCTATACTCCTGGCCTTTCTGTGGCCCTTTTCAACAAAGCCTTGGGGTCCCAAGGCTCTTATGCACCAGGCCCTCTAGTAGCGATCATCTAACCCTAGAGCAGATTTAGGATTGAAACTGCAAATTCCCATGCTTTTCCATTGCCTTCCTGTCTGCATTGCTTGCTGCTGACACTCCAGCCTTCCCTTTCTACAGACAGAAACCCAAACCCTGAGCACATTTCTGTCTTAGACTGGGCTCCGCACTCACAGACGTGTTGCCTGCTGTTGTTCCCCACAGATATCTGCATGACTACTCCACCGCATCCTTGTGTTTGACTCAAAGATGCTCCTTCGGAAAAACCTTTTCTTTATTTCTATAAAGGTCACACCTTCTCCACCTGGTCATGGTCCCCTGTTGTGTTTAATTTTTTGTCAGCACTGTCTGAACACTCTATATACATAGTTTGTTTATTGTCTGTCCAGGCTAAATGTGAACTTCCGGAGGGCTGGGAGTTTTTTTTTCCTTTGGTCTGTTTTATTCACTATTGAATCTCGACGGGCTAGAACAAGTGTTTGTTACATGGTACACACTTAATGAGTATCTGTTGTATGGTTGAATTAATGAATAAATTAAGCCACATTGCATTTATGCTGATTTTAATGCACTGTCAATCCGAGAACATACATGGTTCTTTCTTACGAGATAAACTAAAGATAGGAATAATGATAGATAAATCTTCTAATTTAAGAAATGAAAAATAGAAAGAATAATATGAACAGTTTGGTAAGAATCTTAACGATGCTTTAAGATTACTTAAATCTCTCAGCAAAGAAGAGGCCTATAACATTTAGTTTTGTTTTTCTTCTTATCTCCAGTAGAAAATTGCGGCAAGAAAATGTTTTGCTTGGTGATTCTTTTCATATGATATCCTAAGGATGTCAATAATTTAGCCATTGTTAGTAATTACTAGATGGAAACCACCACAGTGATTTTAAGAAGCTTCAGACCTGACAACAATCAGAATGTGGTGCAGGGCATGGCAAATAATGAGCTAGTGTCTCACAGGGAGGCTGCACACAGTGCAGCCCCTGCACAAGGGGACAGACACACCGGCAGGGCCACAGGGCCACAGGGCTTTCTGAGTGTGACTGCAAGAGGAAAAAGAAGGGAACGGGCCTGCTTTTTTTGTCGTACAATATCTTCCCCATGATTGCATTGTTATCGATTCATGTCTCATTGAGCTCACAGACATTTTCAAATGATTTCATTTTCAAATGTATATGAATAGCAGATTTTTTAAGTCTTGAATAATGCATTTTAAAGTAAAATAAAATATACATTTGTGTAGTATTCTTAGAATGCATTTGCTTTGAAAATGTTACCCAAAGCAGAGTTTCAACTGTGAGATTTCACCAAGATATAAAGAAGCTTCATATCTATACATCTAATTTTCTACTTCTCTAGACATAAATCTAAATGAGAAAACATTCAGTATTTATTTCATATCCAATTTGAATAATATGTTACAGCATTTTGATTGTTTTGAAAGCTTACTAGGAACTCTTGAAAAAGGATGAACAAAGCAGTTCTCAAAAATAAAAAAAGAAGAAAAAACCACTGTACGTATCAGCCCATGGTTTATGCTGAGGCTTTAGATGTTCTTCAAAAGACATTGTGGTTCCCATCTGAGACCGAGGCCCTGAAACAACTTCATCCATAACTTCATGTTTAAATGTGTTGGGAACAATTGTGCAAATACCAAGCTACTAATACAAACAAAACTAAAATAAGAATAATGAGAAACTGAATACATAGGGATTTCTTCCCAGAATTTTAACATTTTTACACTTACCTGCCAGCATATTAAGTTTTAAAGTAAGTTTTACTTGTACAATCACGAAGAAACCATTGAGAGTTTCGATTCATATTGGGTTCCTACTAATATTCTGTAAACAGTGCTCAAGCAAGTTGCCTAACTTTGAAGATTTCTGAGAATTTATAGAGCTACAGCAGAAGGTGATGAGCGTATTTTTAGTATTTTTAAGTAACGTGAGTTTTCATACTGTGATTGTTTTCAGTCACCTTTGTTTGTGCTCCTTAGTAATTGGAAGCTGAGAGATAAAACAATTGATTCACGCTGATTTGATCCTTATTCTGGAAATGAAAAAACCAATAAACTGGTCCTTTAAGGAGTTCTCTCATTTCACTCCGTGGAACCTGTGGCAGGTTTTATGACCCCTCACACCCATGTTTTTTCTCCCTAGGATGCGGAACAGTCTCCTGTACACTAAGTCACACGTGATGTACTCACTCTTACTTCAAGCTTTAATTCACATTTGTCTGTCTAGAAAATGCTTTCCTTCCCCAGTATATCTTCAAAGTCTACCCATCTTTTCACATTCATCTCAAGTCTTAACACCTCTTCCCTGCTGTAACTCATGTCGATTTCTCTTTTAGCAAATACCAGCTTGTGTGTCTGTTAGGAGTGTTCTCTCTGGCAGTTAATTGAGATTTGCATGACTGGGAAAGGGGTCCATTGTCTCTGAGAATCCGGAATCTTCCCTACTATCTTTCAAATAAATCATGTTTAGTGTGAAAGAGGGGAAGAATAGAGGTTGGGGAGCCAATAGTTTCTATTCTCTCAGGGGTTTGTGTTCCTTTAGTATGTACTGGATTTGCATTGGAATTGTTTGTTCTCCTGGACTGTGACTGACTCACTCTTGACTGTAACTATCCTTCCACTCTATTCCCTGATTTCCATTTCAATTTTATCATTTGTTGGCAGAAAAAAATAGCTGAATATGAGTGATCTGTTTTGAATAAAACATAAACATTAACTGTGGTAAAGAGAACAGTCTTTGATCAAAATGCATTTTAGGCACTTGGGAGTCAAAGCTTAACCTTACTGTAATGAATACAGAAACTTTTAAGCTATTGCTATTTTACATTTTGCTTTCCTGATAATTTTGACACATAAATCTCTTTGGTATGCTTATCTATTTTCTTAGACCTGGAAAATGTCCTTTGAGGGGGATGGCGATATAGAGTGAATTAGAACACAGTTAGACGCAATTGTAAGCTTTTTGTAGACTCAGGCGACAGAAGGCAGGTGTCTTACTGTGATGTGGAAAGGACCCTTGGGAAATAATCATGTTGAGCAACTTGAAGGGAAGAGCAGAAAATACCGATAGAGTGCTGTGAAAAATGTGTCGAGAAACATTTTAATAGAACTTCTTCCCCTTTATTTACCAGTGAACTGGATACTCAACAAACACACATATTTCTGTTGTTGAGCTTTGCAGCACTGCCAGCCCCTTGACTCCATGACTGATAGAAGTTGAGAATGGCCTTACTGCCCACCATCTGTCACTCAGGAGTCAAGTTCCCCAGGTTTTTCAAGTGGACACAGCTACTTTATAAGATTTTAAATATTATGGCCTTTGTGAAGGAGAGGCAGTCTTTTGCAATGACACATCTGACTTTATTGTTTTTCTTGTTCCTTGCCAGATGACTACCCATCCCTTTTTGTGTAGGTTATTTGAATGTTTCTTGCTTATTTCACATACCTTGGGGCTATTTAAAAGCCTTCCTGGAAAAAAGTGGGACACAGATATGTACAAACATATATACATGACTATGTAGAAAGTTACTCTTTTAATTTTTCAGGCTACTTCTAGGACACATTACATTTAAGAAATTATACAAAAAGTAACCTTAGGTCTATTAGCCTAAGTTTGCATTAAAGTCTATTAGCTCATGCTTGTAAATGATCACAACAGAAAAGAGAGGATTTGAAGAACTATTTGGAGATTACTAATATATTATTTCAAAGAAGAGCAGAAGACTCTTTGAAGGATACTAATGTTGCACTAATAATGGGCCTGCTGCATTTCCGCGTTAATTGGAATTTAAGAAGACAAGAAGGGGTAGACAGGTTACATGTAGACCTAAAGATGGAAATAATTGTATAATGAATAAAACTAAGTGTTTAATACATATGCATGTGAATTTTTAAATGGAATTGAAGGAAAGGGCAGAATTTAATTAAACAAGGGGCTGAACATCAAAAACATACTGAAAAATTTAATTTAACTTTACCTATATATTGATGAACATAAAGAAAATAATTAAGAGGCAATGTTCAAAATATTTTTTATTTTTAAAGTTGATTGTGTTCTGTACTGTTTTAAGAGATGTATATTTAATAGGCATTATTTCCCAAAGTTTTTGAAAATGAATTTGACTAAAAAGGCTATGTAAAAGTGTAGGTTTTGCTTGGATAACTAATAACTTTCTCTTTTAAACTATTTTTTAAATCATTTTTATTTAATTCTTGTTCAAGTACAGTTTTCTGTCTTATATTCCCAGCCCTGCCTGCCCCCCGCCCAGTGCTTCCCACCTCCCTCCCATTTCTGTCCCCCACCCTTAGTTATTGTCCATGTGTCTTTTATACTTGTTCATGTGAGTCCATCCCCTTTTCCCCTGTGATTCTCTCCTCTCTGGACCCTGTCAGCCTGTTCCATATTTGAGTGTAATTGGTCATATTTTGCTTGCTTGTTTGTTTTGTTGTTTAGATTCCTGTTAACGGTGATATCATATGGTATTTGTCTTTCACCGCCTGGCTTATTTCGCTCAGCATAATGCTTTCCAGTTCTATCCATGACGTTGCAAATGGTAGGAACTCCTTCTTCCTTTCTGCGGCATAGAATTCCATTGTGTAAATGTACCATAGTTTTGTGATCCAGTCATTGACCAATGGGCATCTAGGTTGCTTCCAACTCTTGGCTATCGTAAAGTGTGCTGCTATGAACATTGGGGTGCATAGGTTCTTTTGGATTGGTGTTTCAGGATTCTTAGGATATACTCCTAAGAGTGGAATTTCTGGGTCAAAAGGCACGTTCATTTTTAGTTTTCTTAGAAAATTCCATACTGTTTTCCATAGTGGTTGTACCAGTCTGCAATGCCACCAACAGTGAACTAGGGTCTCCTTTTCCCCACAACCTCCCCAACACTTGTTGTTTCTTTCTTTGTTTATGATAGCCGTTCTGACTGGTGTAAAGTGGTATCTCATTGTGGTTTTAATTTGCATCTCTCTGATAGCTAGCGATATCGAGCATCTTTTCATGTGTCTCTGGATTCTCTGTATGTCCTCCTTGGAGAAATGTCTGTTCAAGTCCTCTGCCCATTTTTTGATTGGGTTGCTTGTCTTCTTTGAGTGGAGCCGAATGAGTTCTTTGTATATTTTGGAGATTAAACCCTTATCTGAGGTATCATTGGCAAATATGTTTTCCCAAGCTGTTGCTTCTCTTTGTATCTTGATACTGTTTTCCTTAGCCATGCAGAAGCTTTTAATTTTGATGAGATCCCATTTGTTTATTCTTTCCTTTATGTTCCTTGCTCTAGGGGACGTATCAGTAAAAATATTGCTGCGTGGAATATCTGAGATTTTCTTGCCAAGGCTCTCCTCTAGGGTTTTAATGGTTTCACGGCTTATATTTAAGTCTTTTATCCACCTTGAATTTATTTTGGTGTATGGTGTAAGTTGGTGCTCAAGTTTCATTTTTTTGCATGTAGCTGTCCAGTTCTCCCAACACCATTTGTTGAAAAGGCTGTCTTTACTCCATTTTATGTTATTGCCCCCTTTGTCGAATATTAATTGACTGTAGAGAGTTGGGTTTATTTCTGGGCTCTCTGTTCTATTCCATTGGTCTATGTGCCTGTTTTTGTGCCAGTACCAGGCTGTTTTGATTACAGTGGCCTTGTAATACAGTTTGATATCAGGTATTGTGATCCCTCCTACTTTGTTCTTCTTTCTCAAAATTGCAGCAGCTATTCGGGGTCTTTTCTGGTTCCATATAAATTTTTGAAGTGTTTGTTCTATGTCTGTGAAATACGCCATTGGTACTTTAATAGGTATTGCATTGAATCTGTAAATTGCTTTGGGTAGTATGGACATTTTGATGATGTTAATTCTTCCAATCCATGAACACGGTATATGTTTCCATTTATTTGTGTCTTCCTTGATTTCTTTCTTCAGTGTTGTGTAGTTTTCTGCATACAGGTCTTTTACCTCCTTGGTTAGGTTTATTCCCAGATATTTTATTTTTCTTTTTGCTATATCGAATGGGATTTTTTTCCTGATTTCTGCTTCTGCTGCTTCATTGTTGGTATACAAAAATGCCTTTGATTTCTGGATATTAACTTTGTATCCCGCTGTTATGCCAAATTCATTTATTAGTTCCAGCAGTTTTTTGGTAGAGGCTATAGGGTTTTCCATGTACACTATCATGTCATCTGCAAACAATGCCAGTTTTGTTTCCTCCTTTCCGATTTGGATGCCTTTTATTTCCTTTTCTTGTCTGATCGCTGCAGCTAGAACTTCTAATACTATATTGAATAGAAGTGGTGAAAGTGGGCAACCTTGTCTTGTACCTGATCTTAGTGGAAAAGCTTTTAGTTTTTGCCCATTGAGTATGATGTTGGCTGTAGGTCTTTCATATATGGCCTTTATTATATTGAGGAATGTTCCCTCTATTCCCACCTTGCTGAGTACCTTTATCATAAATGGGTGTTGTACCTTATCAAAAGCTTTTTCCGCATCTATTGATATGACCATGTGGTTTTTGTCTTTGCTTTTGTTTATTTGGTGTATTACATTTATTGATTTGCGTATATTGAACCATCCTTGCATCCCCGGGATGAATCCCACTTGGTCGTGGTGTATGATCTTTTTGATGTATTGTTGGATGCGATTTGCCAATATTTTGTTGAGGATTTTAGCATCTATGTTCATCAGTGATATTGGTCTGTAATTTTCTTTCTTTGTTGTGTCTCTATCTGGCTTTGGGATTAGGGTGATGCTGGCTTCATAGAAAGAGTTGGGGAGTTTTCCCTCCTTTTGGATTTTTTGGAATAGTCTGTGAAGAATAGGGGTTAGCTCTTCCTTAAAAGCTTTGTAGAATTCTCCTGTGAAACCATCTGGCCCAGGGCTTTTGTGTGATGGGAGTTTTTTGATTACTTCTTCAATTTCATTTGCTGTTATTGGCCTGTTCAGGTTTTCTGCTTCTTTTTCATTGAGTTTTGGAAGATTATATTTTTCTAGAAATTTGTCCATTTCACCCAGGTTTTCAAATTTCTTGGCATACAGTTCCGCATAGTAATTTCTTACAATCCTTTCTATTTCTGTGGTATCAGTTGTAATCTCTCCTCTTTCATTTCTGATTGTGTTTATTTGGGTCCTCTCTCTTCTTTTCTTGATGAGCCTATTTGAAGGTTTGTCTATTTTGTTTATCTTTTCAAAAAAACAACTCATGGATTCACTGATCATTAGAATTGTGCTTTTAGTCTCTAAGTCATTTAATTCTGCTCTGATCTTGCTTATTTCCTTCCTTCTACTTGCTATTGGCTATCTTTGTTGTTGTTCCTCGGGTTCTTGCAGGCGTCGGGTTAGGTTGTTTGTTTGAAATGTTTCTATCTTCTTTAGTTAACCTGTATTACTATGAACTTCCCTCTCAGGACTGCCTTCGTCGTGTCCCATAAGTTTGGGTTGTTGTGAGTTCATTTTCATTAGTTTCCAGAAGCTTTTTTATTTCTTCCCTAATTTCATTCTTGACCTATTTGTTGTTTAATAGCATACCATTCGGTCTCCATGCTTTTGGGTGTTTTGGATTTTTTTCTGTGGGGTTGGTTTCCAATTTCAGTCCCTTGTGATCAGAGAAAATGCTTGGTATGATTTTAATTTTCTTGAATTTGTTGAGACTTGTTTTGTGTCCTATCATGTGTTCTATCTTTGAAAATGGTCCATGTGCATTTGAAAAGAATGTGTATTTAGCTTCTTTGGGATGAAGGGCTCTATATATATTAATTAGGTCCATTTCATCTAGGGTGTCATTTAATGCTGCAATATCTTTGTTGATATTTTGTTTGGAAAATTTGTCCATTTTAGACAGTGGGGTGTTAAAACCCCCTACTATAATTGTGTTGCTGTCAATATCTTTCTTGAGGTCCTCTAGGATTTTCTTTATATATTTGGGTGCTCCTATGTTGGGTGCATATATATTTATGATGTTAATGTCTTCTGGGTGGATTCTTCCCTTGAGTATTATAAAGTGGCCTTCTGTGTCTCTCTTTATGGCCCTTTTTTTGAAGTCTATTTTGTCTGATATGAGAATTGCTACCCTGGCTTTTTTTCTTGTCCATTTGCTTGGAAAAGTTGTTTCCATCCTTTCACTTTTAGTCTGTGGTGGTCTTTTGACCTGAGGTGGGTCTCTTGTAGGCAGCATATGTGTGGGTCAGGCTTTCTTATCTATTCAGCTATTCTATGTCTTTTAATTGGTGCATTTAATCCATTTATGTTTAAGGTTATTATTGAAAGATACTTATTCATTGCCATCTGTGTACCTGTGTTCCTCTCCGTCTCTCTCTTTTCCTTCCTTTCCTTAAAGCAGCCCTTTTAGTAATTCTTGTAGAGCTGGTTTAGTGGAGGCATATTCTTTTAGACTTCTTTTGTCTTGGAAGCTCTTTATTTGGCCTTCTATCTTGATTGAGAGCCTTGCTGGGTAAAGTAGCCTTGGCTGTAGGCCTCTGGTTCTCATTACTTGAAATATTTCTTGCCATTCTCTTCTTGCTTGGAATGTTTCCATTGAGAAGTCAGTAGCCAACCTTATTGGGACCCCCTTGTATGTTACTTCCTTTTTCTCCCTTGCTGCCTTTAGGATTCTCTCTTTGTCTTGGAATTTTGCCATTTTAATGATGATGTGTCTTGCAGTAGGCCTCTTTGGGTTCCACCTGCCTGGGACTCTCTACGATTCCTCAATTCGTGTGCCTTTATCTCTCCTCAACTTAGGAAAATTTTCCGTTATTACTCTTTCAAGTAGGTTTTCTATCCCTTGTTCTTCTTCTTCTGGTATTCCTATTACTCGGATATTATTACGTTTCATATTGTCTTGCATTTCTCTTAAATTCTCTTCATTTTTTCTAATTCTCTTTTCCATTACTTAGTTCATCTGGGAGATTCTTTCTACCCTGTCTTAGATCTCGCTTATGCGCTCTTCGGCCTTATTGATCCTACTCTTCATACCTCCTACTGTGTTCTTCAGTTCAGAAATTGTATTCTTCATTTCCTCTTGGCCTTTGCTGATGATTTCTATTTCCTTTTTCATGTTGGTATATTTTGTGGAGAGTTCATTGTAGCTCCCCTGTAGTTTCTGGTAGCTCGTTGTAAGCTCTTTGAATTTCCTGATAACCAGTGCTTTGAATTCAATATCTGATAGTTGACTTGCCTCTATTTCATCTAACATTCTTTCTGAGACTTCCTCCTTTTCTTTCATTCGGGGGTTGTTTCTTTGTCTCCCCATTGTTTGTGTTGCTGTTCTTGTTGGCCTCAGCTTCTTAAATTGATCTGTTCTGACTCCCCGGGTTTATGGTATGAACTTCTGTGGTAGGATGCCTGTGAAATTCAGTGGTGCAGTCTCCTGCAGGTATCTTGGTGCTCTCTGCTTCCACCTACTCCTCTTGTTGGTTTCCAGCTGGTCAAACCTTTTTCTTCTGGTCTCCCTAGCTGCAGCAGCCTGTGGGGCTATTAGTGTGGCCTCTCTCTCGTCTGGGTGAACTCAGCTGGTCTCGCCAGTGCCCTCCCAAGATCCAGACTGGTGCTGCTCTCCCACACCCCACTGAGAACAGGTTTTTCCCCGGGCTTCCCAGCCCTAGCCTGGCGTGAGGGTGCGCACTCCCAGCCAGGCTTTCCTGATCTCCCAGGCTTGAGCTTGGACCTTTCCCAGTGCTGTGGCTGCACACACTGGGCAACTCACAGTTCTTCCAAGCCAGCAGCCACAGCCTGAATCCCGGTGCTTCTCAGTCTGCACCCAGATGGGTAGAGAGGGAGCTGGCCACTGGCGCTCTTACAGGGGCCCTGCCTGTAGCCTGCAACTCCCCGAGACTGTGGGAGATCCAGCTCAGGTCCCGCTCTACTGGGAACGCAGGGACAACCACAGCCTGACTCCACGAGTTATCAGAGCTCTCTGGTTTGCTTCCCAGTGCCCACTCCTCTCTCTGCCACTACAGGCAAATGGATCTTTCCTGGTGTTTTCCAATCTGTGCCATGCTGGTTAGAGAGGGTGCCAGTGACTAGTTCTCTCCCAGGGTTGTTGTTGCCCACCCTCAGCTCTCAGAGACCAGGGCAGCCAGCCAGGGCCCTGGCACAGCCAGGTGGAGGGCCTGCCACTGCCTCTGCGCTGCTCCCTCATACCTTGATCTGCAGTCGCCTCCTCTCCTCAACCTCTGGTCATTCAGTGTCTGCTACGCTTTCTGGAGTCATGCCTTCTTGTATGCTGGGTCCCTGTTGGGCATCCGCTGCTTTCCTCCGCAGATCAGTTCGGTCTTTCTCCAGGACGTTGAGGGAAGCGAAAGCCTTTGTCCTACTCCGCTGCCATCTTCCTGCTCATCTGCAATAATAAAATTAAAAAATATAAGATTACTAAAAAAAAAAAAAGTTACTCAAGAAAAAAAAAATCCTTCCCTTGTTGGTTTCAAACTGTCCAAACTGGTTTTTCTGGGTACAGAAAAACCAGCTCTCTGTGAGCTGGGGTACAGGCCCACGTGCAGCCCGCCAGGCTACCAGACTGGGGTGCAGGCACCCGGGCATCCGCCTAAACTATTTTTTTATTTTCAATTATAGTTGTCATATATTATTATATTAGTTTTAAGACATTGTATAACTCAATAAGTGATCATCCCGATGAATCTCACACCCATCTGACACCATACTTATTGACTTTTATTGATTATATTCCCTATTCTGTACCTTACATCCCCATGACTATTCCATAACAACCAGTTTGTACTCTGACTGCTATAGTGGATCAAATGCATAGGGGCCCACTCTACACAGCTGGACTTGCTCCAGCAGGCCTCCAGTGCCTGCTGAGTCTACCTTTTGAGTGCCTTCTTGGCAGGGGTTGGGTGGTGGTGCTTTGATGTGGTCTGAACGTATCCCGCTGTCCACTGAGTGTGCTGACTCTGTGGTGTCTGAGGAGGTAAAGGCAAACTTTTCTGCCTGGGACCACCTGGCATAAGCTACAAAGAGATTCACAGATGGCTGCTTCTAGTGCCGGGCTTGGAGCTACATAGCAAGAGGTACAAGCTCGCTGAAACCAGATGCTGCTTTTTTTAGATCATTTAGGAAAATCTGAAGCATAACCCAAGATAAGCCATTTGTATGGAAAAGCCACTAGAAACAGTTTGGGTCACCCCCCAAATTTGGGTGTGCCAGGGCTGAAAGGAATCACACAGGGTAGTCTTAGGACTCTAAGAATCACCATGGGGTCTTAGATATGGTGCCTGCCTGCTGGCTCTGTGAGGGAAGGAACAATGGCTTCTGCCAACATTTTTGTCCAAGAGAAGCTGCCCCCCAGCTCCTGCCCTGATGCCAAACAATTCATTTCCTCCCTTTATGTCTCTGGTGCCTTTCTAGCTGCTGTCCCCACTGTGGAGCTCAGAGGGAGTCAGTCCAAGTAAGTCTGTGCATGGGCCCTTAAGAGGAACTGCCTGGGATTCCAGAAGTTTCTGTCTTCCTCAGCCTCAGTTCCCACTGGTTTTTATACCCAGAAGTTATAGGGACTTCTCTTCCTGGCACAGGAACCTAGGATGGGAGCCTGATGTGGGGCTGGAAGCCCTCACTCCTTGTGAGGGACCTCCACAGTTGATATATCCCTCTTGATTTTTATCTACCACACATAGGTGTGGGAACCACCCATTCTGTACCTCTACCCTTCCTACCAGTCTCAGTGTGGTTTCTTTTTAAATTCTGTAGTTGTCGGACCCACTCAACTCAATTTCTGGTGGTTTTGAATGACTGTTGCTCTGAAATTTAGTTGTAATTTTTATGTGCTTGTGGTAGGAGGAGAGTACCATGTTTACCCATCTGTCATTTTTGACAGAAGCCTAGATAACTAATAACTTTCTAATAAAGCATTTGTAGCCCTGGCTGGTATAGCTCAGTGGATTGAGCACAGGCCTGCGAACCAGAGTATCGCGGTTCGATTCCCAGTCAGGACACATGCCTGGTTGCAGGCCAGTTTCCAGCAGGGGACCCATGAGAGGCAATCTTCTCTCCCTCTCTCCTTCTCTTCCCCTCTAAAGATAAAATAAATAAAATCTTAAAAAAAGATTGTAAAGTATTTTAAATACATTTTGTAACATTAGTAATTAGGTTGTATCACTGTTTGTCCAATAAATCCTGTAAACATACTTCTATGAGGTAAAAATGTACTTATGTTTTGCTTTTGCTAGCTATTTTAGAATAAAAGTGCAGAGTAACAAAAGTGGAAATCTCTATGCAAAAAGTTAAAGGAAAGGGTTGTCAAAGAATAGGTATAAAAGCCCCATGGACAAAGATAATGGGGGGTAGTATTGAATGTGGGAGGAGGGGGTGGGTAGGGCAATGAGAGTAATGGGGGAATAATGGGGACAACTGTAATTGAACAAAAAGAAAAAAATCATAAAAAAGGAAACACCCACAAGTAAAAGGTAAGAGTTGACTAAGACAATACAATCTGATTTCCTCTCCTTACATAAACTCATTCCCAAAAATGGCAAAAAAAACCCCAATTAAATCAATGGTGTTTTCTAATGTTAGAATACAATATTTGCAAGAACTGTTGATTATATCTAATGATTTGGCAAAAGCATATAACAGTCCAATTTAAAAAAATAAATGTATCTACAGATATGTGCTTTCATTACTTAAAATTTGGCCTTTTTCTGAGATAGTATGAGTTTAAGTATTTTTATTTAAATCATATAAACAGAGTAGCTTTTTGTCTCTTAGAAAAAGTGATGCTTTTTCTAGAAATGTGATGAGCCCTTGACCTAAAGTTCTTAACTGACACTCCTAAGAGTAAAACTTCCATTATGTTATTGATTTTATAATTGTAACTCACCTATGTGACCTATCAATTAAATTTTTAGAGTGCATTCTCTTTTAGGATTTCCCTGAAGATAACTTTGAATATATATCCAGTTCAGAGGTTCCCACGCATCTCATTAAGCATTATTACCCATCAAAATCGTATGTGGTTGGCACACCAAAATCAGCCCTGAGATTCAAATTCCTTTTGAGAGAAATTTGTGGAATTAATTTACCTGTGACTTAGACCTATTAAGGGGTTCATTCAACATCTGTTGGGTCATCTTTGCTTGACATTTTTATCTGAAGAAATAAAAATATTCCTGGTAGTAGCATTTATGTAATTCTCTAGATTCTAATTTAAGCAAATATCAGGTCTGATGCTCACAAAACACCTCATCTTTGAGACTTGTTCAGCTTACTGTCCTCCAGAATATTAATAAGTTGAAAACTGAGTATTTTTCACAGTTTGCTCACACAGTATTTCACAGTGTTTCTCACGAGTTAACCATTAAAGGCAAAATTCAGTAGTTTTAAATGATGAATCTAGTCAGTGTTCTCTGCAGCATCCATTATTTCTTGACATTTTCTGTTGGTCTCAGTGATACCATATTCTCAATTAGCTTAAAAATGTCTCTTTCTCTTTTTTTATTTAACTCTTGTTCAAGTACAGTTTTCTTTCTTGTATTCCCAGCCCCACCCCCCCCCCAGTGCTCCCCACCTCCCTCCCATCTCCGCCCCCCACCTTAGTTATTGTCCATATCTCTTTTATACTTGTTCATCTGAGTCCTTCCCCTTTTCCCCTATGATTCTCTTTGTATTTAGTGTCCTACTTCCTTTGCCTTTCTTTTGTATATAGTCTTCACTATCTCTTCTCCTTTCTCTTCTACAGTCTCACTCAGCTTCTTCCAGTTCCTTTATAGAGAGTACTCCCAAATCTGGATAACTGAACTTCTTAGTCATTCAGTTCTCAAGGGAATGGCAACAATGTAATTATTACTGAAATATTATATGTAAAAGACCTGGGAATAACCAATTTAGAGTATGTGAGGCTGATTTTTCTTCTTTCTCTTTTTATATTCTTAACCTCCTTCCTGAATTTTAGATTTCTGTTTTCAGGCATTAGCTAGACACATCTAATAGCTTATGTGTAAAAAGCAAAATTTTCAACCTTTTCCCCTCTGCCCTCATGTGGTCTAACTCCCAATGAGATTGCCTACTTTGCCACCAGGTATAAAACATCAAAGTGGCCTTTAATTCCACTGTCTTCTTCAACATTACCTCTTGCAATCATTTGCTTCTTATTCTGCAATACTGTTAAGTCTGTCTCCTACTTGTATGCCCAATCGACATTCCTGTAGTACTAAAAAAAAATCTGTTTGCACAAACTTTGCTTAGCTAAGTGTGTTTTACAAAATGTTACACAATAAATTCATCAGACACCCATTACCCTTTTCTTGTTTAGCTAGTCAAGATCAACTTGCCCATGCCTCAGAAATAAGCCACACTCAAATCTCAGTAGCTTAATATACCATGTAGGTGAATAGGGGATCTCTGTTCATTGTAGACACTCAGGGACTCTGACTAACAAAGATTATATTCCCACAGTTGCCTCATAATCATGAAGCCGTGTGAAAGAGACACGGCAAATCACTTGTTAGTTCTTAAAGCATATATCAGAAAGAACACAGATCACTTCTCATGCTCCTGGTCAAAGAAATTCACGTGACAAATACTAACTTGAAAAAATGGAGACGTGCAATCCTACCATGTGTCTGAGAAGAACCAGAATATTTGTGAAATCTTAACAATTATAATCTGCCAATTATAAGGACTTCCACACTGGATTTCTTACCTATGTTGACATTCTCCTTTCTCAAACTCTTTACAACAAAAATTCTGCATCATAAGCCTGCTATTTCAAAAATCTATTACTTTTTCAGTGCTTATCATTTTATGTACAGCACATCTTACTTAATAGTAGCATAAACTGTGTACTTTCATTTTGCATTTAATAGAATTCCTTGCAGATTTTTGCATATAACTAAATTGCTTTCATATATTAAATTTAATTGGCAATATTCTAGTCTATTTCATAGCTAGTTATATTATGTCAAAGGTTGCGTAATCATTTCTCAACTTGTGGGAATTTGGACTATTTCAGGAACTTTATTTTTAGTTTATACAACATTTTTTAAAAGGTTGACTAAGTAGAGTTGAGCTCATTTGAAGACTGGGTTGTCAAATTAGCCTTACGCAAATCAGAGATCTTACCCAGTAGCAAAGCTTATCAATGATTTCAAGGATACAAGTAGTGAAGAGGCATGGGTAAACCAAGGGGGTTTAGAATATTGAGGATAGCTTGCCAGGTCTTTCCTGCATTGGACACATACTCTGTGACCCAGAAAAAAACATGTGATTGCTAAGTATGGTACATGGATTACCATGTCTATGGGGAGTGTTTAGATCATGTTATCTCTATGTAGCTGAATAGCTTATATGGCATTTGCCATAGAGCTATGCCTTATAAATTTATATAATATAAATTTATTTAGCATAAACAATCATAAACTGACACATCCTGCTAAAATGTTCACAGATAAGCTTTCTCCTTCTAAACAAACATTTTATAACAGATAAGTTATCAGTACTTTTACAGAGCACTGAAACATCTACCTTTCTTTCCCTGGGATCTGCCCTGATAAAGGAGAGAAATGGATTATTAACCAATTGCTTAACTGCTTTCTACACAAGATTCCACTGGTGTATATTGGGAAATTAGTGTTCATATTTTAAATTATTTATTTGAGATTTAAGGGAAAAACAATTACAATTTCTATTACCCTAACAAAAATATTTGAAAAGATGTTATAAAACATCCAAATTTACCCCATTCCATTCCTGAGTTCCTTATGCTTGGTAAATACTATTAGGTTTTCCTGTGAGGAAGAATTTTAGTGGAAATTATGTGCACTGGAAGATTTGTTGCACTGTCTTGCTCCATATAAGACAATTTTCCTACTTTCTCAACCATTATATAAATACTTTCCAAAGAAGTTGTTTTCTTACTATCAATGTCTAAATAATTAGTAATGCCTGTCTGCTCCTAACAGTGGCCTAATTTGGACTTACACATTTTATTTTTGTCTTTTGAAAAATGAACTTGGATCCTGTTAAAATAATTATATGACTAATCACTTCAGTTTTGTTAAGACAAGTACAACATATCACAAAAGTGTGTAACAAGTTTAATAATTTGGATGTCTCAATAAAAATATAATTCTACTTCTAAATCTGAAATCTCATCAAATATCAGTTAAAATATTTACATATTTAAGATGATATATCTATTCTGCATGTATATTATGATTCTTATTTCAAAACTTGTGATTTTTTAGCAGCTGGGAAATAGCATGCCATATATTTGGTTACTCATAAATATTAATTAATTTGTATGTCCAGTTTGGATTTTTGGTAATAAATATATGTCATTGCTTATATGTGTTATAATGGTTATATGTGTTATGATGGTTATAATTAACCATTATAGCCATGGTTAATCTCTGTGAAAATTTAAATTCACTTGGATTGATTAATTAATACTCTACTCTTTTTCAAAGTGATTTTACAGAAGCATCTTTAAACTCAGATACAAATCATACAACATTTATAATTCACATTCTAAATAAATTCATTTAAGAAAATTACACCCTGAATGTAATCCTGATTGCAATCACCTGGGTTTCCTTCATCTTTCAGGCTTCTGGGAGAATTGTACCAATATACCATTAGAAATCCCCAAGTCTGTAGATTTGGAAAGGGCTTGTTTTCCTCATTCATGACACACCATTTGCTTCGGTTGCTCTCTGCTTGGCTATCAGCCCTTGCTCACTTTGTAGCTGGCCAGGGGACAGATTTCCAGGGCTCCTCCATATGGCACAGCTCACACAACTCTCACCTGAGCTGCGTATGACAGAAGGATGCTTGTGTTTCCCTTTCCGTCTCACCACTGAAGGGCATCGATCCCCATGACATAAAGGCTTCCTATTGCAAAGATTTTACTGGAGATTTGAGGCTGCCTGGGAGAAATAAAAATGACATGACAAAATAAAAAAAAATAAACTTGATGCTTAATGTGACTGTTCTTCAAATCAAGGAGAAAGAAACGGAAAGGGGAAACTCTTACATGATCTTCTCTTCATTGGTATACTTCACTCCAAGACTTGCTTCTTCATCTCAGTCACCATGTTTTTCCCTTCTTACTCTGAAATCCACCCCACTATTTAATTCTCCCATTGCAAATCTCCTGCTCTCAAGGAATAGCAGACTTATCCAAGTATAAGAGATAAAGTTCATTAGAAAGCTTTGCCAGATAATGAATAAATAAATAAATGCATAAATACATAAACAAACAACCTACCTCCCTTCCTCCCTAGGATGTTCTCACTTTGGGCGGGATCATATGGTGGTGGTGCCTATTTGGGCTGGTGCCTATTGTGTCCCATTCACTTACAACTGAACTTTCAATATGTGAAGATCTGTCCAGAAATTATCCAGCCACGTGCTATGAAAATTAGAGACATTTATAAAAGAAGATGCAAGAAACATTGTACACAGGACAATGATGTGTCAGTCTCCTTTGAAGTGGGCCCCTTGGGACCTCATACAGGCAACTTCTCTCAGTCACCAACATCTGCCACAATGTATTTTTCTGCATCTCATTGACAGTCTGAAATCTCTTCCCTTTCAAAGGTGGTTTTAGTTTGGGAAAAGCCAGAAGTCACAGGTCACTAAATCTGGGCTGTAGAGAGCTGCAACACCTGAGTAATTTGATGTTTTGCCGAAAATCTCTGCATGATACATGATCACGTGTGTCTGCATGATAAAGTTGCCAATCACCAGTTGCCAAAAGCTGCAATCTTTTGAATCATCCAAATGGTTTTCACTGAAGAATGTTCAAGCTTAATGCAAAATTTGGTGCAGAATTGTTCTGCTCAATCCTTTTGAATGTGGCAGGCACACAGTACACATGCTCACTCAACAGACATCTACCTCCCCCACTGACTAGTACAGTGAAGTCGTCATTGTTCACGGATACACGTTCCAGTCCACTCCCCTTGGCTGCCAGATTATGTCAATGTCACCCAAACCATTCTTTTTTTAAGACTTTATTTATTTATTTTTAGAGGGGAAAGGAAGGAGAGAGAGAGAAATATCAATGTATGGTTGCCTCTTTTGAGTCCCCCGCTAGGAACTGGCCTGCAACCCAGGCATGTGCCCTGACTGGGAATTGAACCACGATTGTGTGGTTCGCAGGCCCGCGTTCAATCCACTGAGCTATACACCAGCCAGGGCCAAACCATTCTTGTTATATTAACTATGGCTGGACTTTTTCCAGATAGACCTCATATGCAGTATAAGGATTTTTCACCCTTTTCCAAAAGTGGTTAGAAAAGGTAGTGATTGTTCTCCTGGTTACGTGTGACTGGAAAAAGAATACAGGACCAAGGAAAAATAGTACAGTAGTCAAATTTAGATGAAATTTGGGTGAAAACAGTTTATGAAGTGTTACCCTCTTATAGTATAGGCCTGCATAGTATAGGTGAGCCATGAATTCAACTGTAAACATCCCTCTGAAGGGCTGCTGCTGTTTTCAAACTATGAAAGATCCTAACACACTGGATCGTCTCAGTACTATCCACCAGAACAAAGATTCTTTAGAAGCAAATTACTTCTTGTCGCAATTTGCTCAGACCTCACACAGAGGTCTGAGGCTTTCCATCAGGCAGGATGCTAGGAATTAATTATTCTGGAAATTGTACAGTCAGGCAATCTCATTCCACCTTAGAAACCTTTGGTGACTGCTAAAACTGGAATCTTGTCTCATGGGCATTCGTCCTAGTTCTTGTTCTCATTTAGCTCTGCTTGTCTGGGTAGATCCCAGTTTCTGCTGCTTGCCTTGTTCTTGAAACCAAAGGACCGCATTCAGAAGCATACCATTTCATGATATTCCCGCTATCTTCCCAGACAATTCCTTTGTCTTAAAGCAATGTTTTTAAAAAGTATAGTACTTCCTGCCAAGTGATTTTAAGTGGTGATCAAATATGATATAAATAAGCTTGAATGACTTAGTTTTACAGAGAATGTTACTCTCTTGCTAATACTCCTGTATTCATTCTGAACATGTCAAGAAGAATGTCTCAGGATGTTCCTAATCATCAACACTTCTCTAACATTTTATAAATTCATATCTAAATTGTATATATGTGTTTCATGTTACTTCACTATTCGTACCACTTATTTTCAGACCCAGAACTCAGTTTCTTAAACAACCCCTGTTCTTTGATCTCAGACCTCCATCCCTGTGTCCCTCCACCCTTCTCTTTCAGCTCTTTGGAGCCTGTTACTCAGCCAAGACCATAAGGTCCATATCAAAACCACTCTGTTGCACACATTGTCATCTCCTTGGCCTTACTCTTCCTGAGCTGTGTGCACCTGGAACACTTGTAACTTTGCACGAATGTTATCACCATCCTTCTCTGCTCAGCACAGCAGAAGAAATGTCATGCCATGCAGAGTGGGACCATTACAGTTTCCCTGTCTTTAACGCCATCCGAACATCCACACTACCTACAAATCCCCGATTTCCTACAGAGATGGCTCCTATACCCTACCAGATGCTGTTGAAAATTCTCTGCTTCCTTTTCTATCGCACCACTGTCCACTATCTGTTCCACTAATGAGACAGGTACATTCTTGGGAAATAGAAACCATCCTCCAGTGACTCAAAAAATAGCTAATCTTACACATCTCCTCATTCTTCGCTTAAAACTCCTAGATAATTTTCCCTTTCCTTCAGGATAAATTCCTAATTTGGCTTGTCATAATCAGTCACTGCTAATCCTGTTCTCTCCTGATGGTTTTTCTCTTACATTACAGGTTGCAGTTATATTGCACTTGTTTCAGTTCTATGGACTAGCCATGCTTTGAGTATTCATTACATAATATGACGCTTATCTGCCTGGAGAGCAATAACTAACGTTCCATGTTGACCAACGTCTATTTGCCCCATACAGCTCAACTTTGGATGGCAATTATTCCAGAATGACATAACTGAGTCCCCAGTATTAGATTAGGTATTCCTCACGCACTCTGTACTTGCCTTGCACTAACACTTATTTCACTATATTAAACTTTTCTATTTCCTTGCCTGCAATCTTCATTGTCATATGAGATTCTTGAGGCCATTGATAGCATTTTGATATTGTTCACTGAACTCGGTGCCTGGCACCCAGCATCTGCTCAGTGAGTTTCTGAGGACTGAATTATCATAAGTTCAAGAGGCCATTTTATAATAAATGAGATCTCATGAGAAAGAAAACCATTCTTTACTTCAAGTTCATAGATAGTGCTTCTTGGGTACTGGATAACATAACTCTTTTTTTAAAATTTTCTTTTCTTTTATTTATTTATCTTAGAGGGGAAGGGAAGGAGAGAGGAAGAGAAACATTAATGTATGGTTGCTTCTCGTGCATCCCCTGCTAGGAACTGGCCCCTGCCGGGAACTGGCCTGCAACCCAGGCATGTGCCCTGACTGGGAATCGAACCACGATCGTCTGGTTCGCAGGCCCACACTCAATCCACTGGGCTACACCAGCCAGGGCAATAACATAACTCTTAATAGTAAATAAAGCAGGGTGTTTTTCTAAAGTCTTTTTATGTAGGTCTGTAGGATTAAAGCAAAACATGGTCCCATAAAGCAGTTCTGTATCAAAATGATCTTATGTGCACGGAGAGCTGCTATTCAGACAGAGTTCGGGGCAAATCAGTTTTTAATCTGTGTTTAGTAAGTTTAACTTTTCAGTGCCTGATGAGTCCTTGCAAAATGCAGCCATTAAAATGCAGAATTATATTGTGTCCACCAAGATGAGTTCTTTCTTTGTTGTCAAGCACTTGGGATATATCAGTGAGCAAAACAAAGCTCCGTGTCCTCATGGAGCTTACATTCTAGCAGGAGTTCTCTCTAACAAATAAAGAAAACCAGTAAATGAATAAAAACAATGGTTATATTAGAAGGTGATAAATGCTATTGAGAAAACAGAATCACAGGAGGGCAGAAACAGGAATATTGGGACTGAATGTGTGGTTTGCAATTTTGAGTAGTAAATGGGTAACATCCTATTAAACAAAGGTTTGACAAGACAAATTTGATTAAAGGCTTGATGGCAACAAAATTAGCAGAAGAGCTTCTTAGGTAGTGGGAATGGCTAATGCAAATTTCCTGAAGTGGAAGCCTGATTGCCATGCTCAATATAACAACAGGGGCTGTGTAGACCCAAATTATTTCATTGTTTTATAGTATAGTATCAGCCAATCAGTTTTTGTGGGTATTAATCCATGTTTCTTGAATTTATAACCACTCAGTATTTTGGAGCTAGAGCTAACAACGTTTTCTGAGTTGGATACAGGTAAAAGCATAGATGCCCTTATGCTCCAAGGGGCGGCTAGACAGAGGTAGGAATNTGATAGCAACAAAATTAGCAGAAGAGCTTCTTAGGTTGTGGAAACAGCTAATGCAAATTTCCTGAAGTGGAAGCCTGATTGCCATGCTCAATATAACAACAGGGGCTGTGTAGACCCAAATTATTTCATTGTTTTATAGTATAGTATCTGCCAATCAGTTTTTGTGGGTATTAATCCATGTTTCTTGAATTTATAACCACTCAGTATTTTGGAGCTAGAGCTAACAACGTTTTCTGAATTGGATACAGGTAAAAGCATAGATGCCCTTATGCTCCAAGGGGCGGCTAGACAGAGGTAGGAATGGCATCCACTTAGGGAAATTGAGAGGCCTGATGAGCACAAGGGCCTAAATCAAAGACTGTGCCTTTCAACCCAGAGGTGGACTAAGGTAACTTCTGTGGAAAGAGCTAAGATGCTGCTTGAGATTTCAGGTTCCCCTCCAGCACATAATTCAAAGAAAATTTGGAGCCCTCAATTTCTATCACATAAAGGACGATCAAATTATTTTATCCAGAAACATATTAAAGCAGTTGCAATAAATGTCCTATTTCAGTTATTGGGGGAACTATATCCAGAAGATATTTAATGTTAAACAAAATGGTTATCTTTGAATACCCAAATTAGAGGTTAAGTTAGTGGTTTGACAATCTTTCCTTAGAATCCACATCCTTCCTATCGAAGTACCATTGTGTCTTGTACAATAATGTGAAGACATTGTTCAGCTGCTTCTTTGGAAATTACAATGTCTATCTATATATTTACAACTAACATTTTAGCACTAAATAACCAATCATAAACCTCTACTTCATTGTTTGTAAACTACTTCAATTAAAGGCATAATTTGTTTTAAAATGCTTTTTGCAGAAAGAAATTCACACTCAAAGGTCTGTTATATTGACCAAATGGCAGCCACATATTCTGCAACTTTTAGTAAATCATTGCTTACTCTCAAAATCTTCTATAACTGATAAGCTGATCTTAAAGAGTAAACACCTATATTTAAGTTTCAAACCTGCTACATTTATATAGCATATTGATGATAACAGCTGTAACTAATTATTTAACTTTCTAATTTATTAACTAAAGACTTCTCTACTGAATAGAACTTCTCTGTACTCTAATATTTCATCTAATGGAAATTGTGTTGGAAAGAAGAATGGGTGACAGCGGAAATAACCTGAGGCACTTTGTAATGAAGATGTGAACCTCAGACTTTTTGTCCATCCAGACGATGACATCCTGATCATTTTAATCAGCATACTTTATTTGGATCACCAAAGCACTATAAATATTAAATCACAGTGCAGTCGAACATGGATTATCACCACTTCTTTTAATGACTATATTACCAAATTCTATGTAGTATTAACCCAGTGTCATTCAGAGTCTTAAAACAGTGCTATTAAAGTGGAATAATTATTTTTTATTATTATCATCAAACTGAGGAGGACTTGACCATCTAATAACTTTTGTGAAGGAAGCCTTGCTGTTTTAGGAACTACAGTCGATCTTTACCAAATTCACCACAAATTTTACCACTCTTTCCTTTCTATGTAGGGAATAGTAATTCCCGTAGTTCCATAACTAAAAATGTCTCATTTATATCCGTGTGACTACTATAACATGAATTTTAAAATTTAAATGCAAAATACTGGAAAAGTGGAGGTAAAGATTTTTATAGTAATGCAAATCTGTGTTGCATATGTTAAATACTTTCATGGGTTAGAAAGTGAATTGTGTTTAATAGCTCAACATTTTTAATTAGGTTTGCAGTGCTAATAGATTGTTATCCACATTTTTAAGTGGATATCCTGACTTCTCAAATATTTACTTATTACCTTTTCATGTCTACTAGGAAACATACAGACAAGTACTCTACATAAAATGGGATGTTATTATTTCTAAAAGGCTTTTGTGTATGTGTGTATTTTTATTCACCGATACAACCCTTATCCCTAACAGGTAAACCTCGGTAGGTTCTCTAGTCAGAATGTTCATACAGGAACCAGGTGGAGATGTGTCCTAAAAACAGGGGGACTTCTGCAGTTAGGAAGGTGATGGCACACCATTGACAGTAGCACTAGAGAGATAAATCATGGGGGGAAAAACAGCCAAAAAACTTTAAGTAAATCTGGATACAGGTATATTTTTCTCAACACATTCTTTTCTGACTTTATATTTATATTTTTATTGTTCTCTCTGTTTTTCCTTTTCTCCTCATAGATTCCAAAGGAACTGAGATTGCTGAAAAATATTGCTCCTATAGCCACATAAGCTTTCTTTTGGAAACAAAAAATGTTGGCAGTTTCCCTAACTTGGCTTTTCCTTTAGGTGTGCAAAAGTGACTTCCTAGATAAAGCAAAAGGATCAACCAGAATGTTCTTTTGGTATAAAACAGCGTCACTTAAGGGAGAACATTTTCCTAATGTAAATTGCCAGCATGCTCAGTGCGTGAAGTTGTGACCTTTCTGAGCATCTTTCATCCATCCAGCAAGTATTTATTGTGTGGTAGGAGGTCCATAAAAGCAGGGTGAATTGTAAACATAATATAAAATGGAAACCCCATGTTTGGGGACCTTGAAATCTATTCAGAATGACCAAATACATACATGTGAATAGTTTATTAATAATACCAAGCAACATGTTTAATGCTACAATTCTTTCATTTTCTTGCTAATTTTTTTCCAGTTGCTTTGGCTTCTCCTTTCACTGGCCCCTTGCAATTTTTATCTCTCCATCAAATGATGGTATTTCTTGAGTCTGGGTCCTGAATTCTCTGCATTATCTCTAGTCTTTCAGTAGGCAACGACCTCCATATCCATTAATTTTCACCTGTACCCAAGGACACTGACATTTATATCTCTAGGCCACTCTCTTCAGCCTTCCTCATATTTCCTCTTGAATAATAGACCTTAAAACTGATTCATGGTCTTCATTGCCAACCTAGAACCTATGCCAGTATTGTTGTCTCAGGGAATGACACCAACATGCATCTAATGCGATGTGATATCTAGAAACCTAATAGGTCTCTTGGCTTTTGTTTCTCAATTCTGTCTACTCTCTGTTATCTACCAGCTCACCATTCTAACCTAGGTTTCCTTTCATGCTTCAGCTGGACTAGACTGATGATGCTTAACTTGTCAACTGTCATCTATATCGATCCCTTTTAAAGTATTGTCTATTCATCACACAGAATTATCTTTAAAATTAAAATTTCAGTTCCTATTACCTTATCTTTAAAATTAAAATTTCAGTTCCTATTACCCTATTGTGTTACTATAGAGTGAGGCAAAAGTAGGTTTACAGTTGTGAGTACACAAAACACAGTTTATTCTTATATTATTATTTATTAATTATTGTATTATTTTCTATATGAATGACTGTAAGCCTATTTTACCCCACTCTGTATGCCATAAAGCCATTTATTTTTGTACATGACATTTGACAGTTAGCTTGATCTGGTCCCAGTCTATCTTTGTCTTTACTCTGCCTATTCCAGCTATATCAGCCTTGACCAAGACCCTTATTCTTGTCCTGCTTCTTATTCCACAGACTTATGAGTATAGCTGTCACTGATTTGTAGCTCCTAGCTTAGGCATTGTTTTCTCAGGGAACCTCCTACTAAGGTTCTCAGGGTACAGTCTATCTTTCCCTCAGGATTCACTAAACAATTACATTTCTTTATGTGATTATTTGGTTGTTGTCAGTCCTTCTACTTGCTGAGGTTACATGACAGCAGGGTGGTCTTTGGAAGGAAATGGACATTTGAAAGAAACTGGGGAAAGAAAGGCATCTTGAAATGGGGAAGCATATGAGTAGAATCCTAAGAATAGAAACAATCTCTTTAGATGAAAAGATGATAAAATGAAAAGTTTTCAGGTGCAACATTGTGGTTCATTTTTGTGAATAGTTGAGGTAACCTTGGCCACACAATATTAGTTCAAATTTATGGACTTTGGAATTCCAGGCAGTAAGAGACTGTCCCAATAAAGAGATTATTGAATATATCATTTCCACTGAAGGGATTAAAAACTTTACTAATTATTGTTTATGATTGAAAAGCTGCTTTCTCAGAATAGAATACTTCAACTGATCTTTAAAAAACAACAGAAAGTATAGTATTTTGTTCAGTCAGTGATTACTTGGGGGTATTCTGTGGAATTATTTGGAAAACCTTGCTAAAAATGACTACAATCAAGTGCTTCAATTCAGATCGAGATGGTAAAACCCTTCACTTATTTATTTAGTTTTAAAATTATTTCTTATTTCCCTAGTATTAATTGATGTATGCATAATGGGGTAATATAAATTATGGTATCACCTTGTGAGATGTACATCTCCTACTTGAGACAGATGAAAATGATTAAAAGTAAAAGTGGAAAAGTAGTCAAATGTTGCTGTTTTGTATGTATTTCATTGTTCTTCTCTTTTTTAATTCTTGTTTTGTGTTGGTAACCTATTCTGTGTTTGGGCAAGCATCCTCTAAGCTTTCACCAGTGACTGAGAAGCGTTCATTATGTACTCTGTTTGACATGGTCATTACTTAATGCTCACTTAACAAAATTCTACATGACAGAATTATCACAGTGGGTAAGGGAACAGATGGCCAGCTGGCCAGAATCCATGCCTGCTTTGTTTTATGCTTTCTCAAGTCTGCCACAAAGAAGCCACATGCAATATCTGAGGAAGCAGTCCCAACAGTAACTTGCCTGTCCAGCTGTGCTCCCAGTGTCCTCAGCCGGGAAGTCTCAGTAGGCACTCCTCCCATCTGAATGCAGCTGGGACATTTCCTACGGGGATGTCTCTGTTTCATAGTAAGATGGAGTAACAGAAGGCAGATTCTAAAAGTAAAAATAGCAATTATTTCCCCAACTCTCTGTCACTGCCTTCAAATTTAAAACCACTATCCTGAACTTCAAGAGAAAGAGCTGAAGTGTTGTAGAAATAGTGTACCATTTTTGCTAGCACCTGCATGTAATTATCAGATTCACTCACAATCTGATATTTCACAAATTGTTGCAACATTCAGAAAAGAAAATCAGACTTGGTCAAGGCTTATTGGATCATCAAAAACTTCCATAGGTGAATGAGAAAGGCTACAGTTGAAAATGCATCCAATTATTGAACTTCAGGTGTTTGTCATAGGGTATGAGTAGTAGTTTGGATTTTTATGTTGATATTCTTAAAACTGATAATAATTTTCACTCAATCATCATACATTTATGAAGCAATGCCAAAGTATCTAGCACTTTCATTTATCATTGTTTATAGGGGTATAAAAATATAGAGTAGGGTTCCAGTGCACACATAGTATATTAGGGAACAAAAGAGGCCCACGAAATAACCAGAGGAGGAAGCAGTGTACAGTGAGATGCTAATCTGATAATCACACAGTAAGGCAGCTTGTTCAGTAGGTATCTGAAAAAAAGTGAAGAACTGTCAGAGAAAGATTGATGAAGAGCATGGAAATTATGTACTATTTAGAGACACCACATGGAACAGAAAAATTGCTTGATGCTCCTGACACTTAAACTCAGATATTTGCTTATTATAATACACATAGAAAACATTGGCCTCTGCTCTGTCTTTAATCTAGGCACCATCCTATAGGTGTGTAGGAGAGGAAACCAACCGTGGTAGCTAATGGCAAACTTGAGTATCTTATTTCTTTGTACCACCAGCTGGTATGTATTCTCAAGCCTGAATTGTATTTTGCCATCCATGGCATGTGAGTTCTGACAGATGCATCTCTCAAACACATAATTTGTAAAGTTCTGTTTGCAAACAGCTCCCTTATTAAAGAGGGCTTTTTGAGGAGTTAGAGAGAAATTGTTACACAGGTAACCAGAGCTGGTTTCCTGCAATTACTAGAAGCAAATAGAGACTTTTTTCACAGATTGATTAAAAAATCATTAAATGTCTGTTTTATCAGTTAGTTTAAATTATATTTATGATTTCTGAAGTTTCACAGGAATTTTCACAGGGGAATCATTACTCTTATTTTAGTGGCCATCTGAAAAAATAAAAGTATGATACTGCTTATCATGATAGCTTATATTTTTGATATCCACATTTTTTAAAATTTTGGGAGTGTTAAGCCCATTTACCCCAGATTTTAAGATGCACATGGGTGTTATATTACTCATCTCAACAATAAATAAATTCTCAGTTCCATATGTCATTTATTAATTTCCACAAGGCCTTTTATAACTATCCTTAATGTTCATTGACATGTTAATTTCATCTTAGAAAAAATAAAAGGGAAAGGCTGTCTTTGTCTTGTGTTCACCACATAGTGCCCTGTTGACAATAATACTCCACAATCACTCAATCAGCAAATACCATCGGTGAGTTGAAAGACACCCCAGAAAAGACAGCATGTTCTGGAGAATGAACAAAATGTGTGTGCATTGTGACTGCAGAGTAATGAGACAGATTACCATTTGGGAAATAAAACATTCAGAGCTGAACATTTCCATTATGCACGTGGTGGTTTAGGAAGCTTGTTTTGGCAGTGGTGAGAGAGATGAATGGCCATGGCCGAGCCTGGGAGACTGTCCTCCATGATAAGACACAGCTGTAGCATTACTTGTCACTTTGAATAATGATAGATCCTGTTGTTATATTAAGCTATACTAAAGTTTAATAATCTGTTTATTTATTGGGAAAAGGAAACCTACCCGCTAATGTAACCCAAATGATTATGTGTGTTCATAGAAATAATCCATGTGAAGACTTTCTCCCGGTGTTGGCTGTCTACCTAAATAACATACTGCCATTGGCAAGCCCAACTCTAAAGAAAAGTCTTAAGTGACTAAAAATTAACCCCAAGAAATCGGCATTGTTTCTTCACATTTCCTTTTATCTTGCAGTGCCCCATTATCCAGAGTGCCACCCAAGTAGGCTGTTGGCTCTCTTACTAGACACTGTTTTACATTTAAAAGGCGCTCTATGTTCAAAGATTTAGATAGATAGATAGATAGATAGATAGATAGATAGATAGATATAGCTAGAAATATATATATCACAACTATATATTTATATATGTAAAGACTATATATAAAGACTATACACACACACGCATACTCTCGCTACAGTTCAAGGCCATACAGCTTCGAGCAGCAGAAGAAAATTCACAGAGCTGTGAGAGTGCTTGACATGCCTTTATTCAAGTGTGGGCCAGCCACCCATGCTGCAAAGTTTCTCTGTGTGTCTCTGGATGGCACCTGTCCCCCAGTGGGAAGCCCCTAATTCTCTTATATACTGAATACAGACAAAGCTGGCAGGGTACCACAGAATGTTGTATAACAGTGAGGTTCTGTGCATGAGAGCCCATTCAATGTTATGGGAATTATTTATCAGGCCCAGTCTCAAGGCTGTGAAAACTCAGCCTATCTTATTTAGTTCCCCAGACACCTGGGTGAGGGAGCCTCCATTTACTCTACATGCATTTTTCCATGAAAATATATTCAACACCATCTATGATGAGAGCCAAGTGAAATCAGTTTGAACTAAGGCGTAATTGGTGATACATATGAGTGCTCTCTCAGCCGATCAACAATAAATGAGGGCTCTCCTTTCCTTAACGAACTCCACTCTATAAGAAAACAACTACTTGGGGACTATAGGGGTTTGAATAGTACTTCTCCAAAATCCATGTCTACAGGGAACGTCAGAATGTGACCTTATTTGGACATAAGTATTTGTTCTCCAAACCTCTGATAAACAAATATCACAGCCTGGGGATCAAAATGTAGGCAGGTGGTTTCTCCTGAGCCCTTTCCTTTGGGGCAGTAGAGAGCCAACTTACTACTTTGTCCTCACATGGCCTTTCTTTTGTGTGTGCTCATCACTGGTGCCTCTTTTGTTGTGTCCAAATTTCCTCTTCTTATAAGAGAAATTGCATTTTCCTAAGGTCCCATTCATATGGCCTCATTACCTTAATTACCTTTTTTAAATGCCCTGCCTCTAAATAGAGTCATACTTTGAAGTACTGGGGGTTAGGGCTTCAACATATGAATTTGGGGAAAACACAATTCAGTCCATCACAGGAGCTTTCCAGAAGCAAATAATTAAAGATCTTGAAATTGAGTCATTTTATGGATAAAGTTGAGACCTATCCAGTCTCTGGTTTACTTATAAGGAAAGGAGAAATATAGGAAAGAAGACTTGAGGATGGAGGCAGAGGTTGGAGCTATCTATGCTGGTACAAGCCAGGGAAGGCCACTAACCACCAGAGGCTTGAAGATACCAGGGAAGGTTTTCCCCCAGAGCCTTCAGAGGGAGGATGGCCATGAGGACACCTTGGTTTCAGACTTAAGGCCTCCGGACCTGGGAGAGGATACGTTTTTGTTGCCTGAAGCCACCAAGTTCGTGATGATTTACTATAGCAGCCCTGGAAAACTAATTCGGGGACTCACAAACACCTCTTCAGCCTCTCCTCATCTCAGTGCCATTCTGTAGCCTGTTATGTACAGAGTCTGGTCTTAATTCTTGAAGAGAACGTTTATGGGTAGGTATTAAAAAAATCTCTGCTTAGCCCAAGGTTTCAATTTCACATCTATTCAAATATTTTACATTCAAAGAATAATTTGTCCATTCTTTTCTAAAATTAAATGTTTTAAATTTATATATATAGTTTACCTCCCTCTATGTGCATACTAAATAAGCATAGACATTTTTCCCCTTAAGTGGCTGAATCTGCCCATTACATTTTAAAGGGAGAAAGAAGGTAGAGGGGAGGAAAAAGAATAAGAGGAGGAGGAGGAAGAGGAGGAGGGAGAGGAGGAGGAAGGACTAGTATAAAAACTGGTTTGAAAGCATCAGTCATATGAATGTTCCCAAAATAATTTCCCTTTTTTCCAACTGGTATTAAAATAGAATAGCGGTGGTTGAAAACGACAACCACCAAATCACTTGAAACTCACTCAGTATAAAACCATCACTATAATATGATAACTTTAATGTAACCTTAAGACCAGTGTTCGGAGGGAAGTTTCAGGTCACAACTCTTTTTGTTTCATTGTGCTGCTAGCACTAAAACCAGCTCTTACAATTGCCTCCTTGGCATGTCCTTATTACACAATAATGTGCCTTCATTTTTAATATCTAACTACCACTGTTTTGGGGGCACAATCTGTACAATTGACCAAGTCTGTGTACACATTCTCACAGGAGAGTCTTAACCTATTTTCTTCCTTATAATACACACTATAAAGAATTCATGATTTGAAGCATAGTCTCTAAATGTGTGAAAGCTAACGGTATTACCTATATGGGAGCAACTTCAGTTCTCTGCTGCTAGAATAGTGAGAAGAGATGCAAAACAGCAGTAAAACGAATAGAGCTGTCGCTTTTGTGTGTAATTAATCTCGTTGACATACTTATATGAATCTGCATAAAAGTGCCTGGAAAGCCTGCTGGTGAACTCGGTAGTTCATTAATATCGACCATACGCCGTCCCCGTTGTGGGAGGAGCTCCTTAAAGATCACCTACAAAAATATGACAGTGTGATCGACTTCAAAACACCCTGGAGCCTCTTGTATCTTGAAAGTCCACTTATACTTTCCACATTAAGAGTGATATCACCAAGTGCTGTCTAATCAGATCATTGGACTTTTATGAATACTAATTAGAACTGAAGCTCAAAATCACCACTCCGTAGATTTCTTTCATATACCTATAATACCCAAGAAGGCAAACTATTAAAAGAGACTTTTGAAATGGAAAGCGATTGCAATTGCCATTGTCTGTCATATTTTCTGTTTTTACAAGCTCCAAGTAGCTGAAACACTTGTTTTCAAATCTTGTACTGCAATTGCATCGTCCTGGAAACCGTCTGTTTCATACCTGGGTATGCTGACACGCTAACAGAAAAGACCTGAGCTCCCCCATACACCAAGGTTTTGTTTGCAAAAGTTAAGAATGTAGCCACGTTACAAATATTTACTACTATTTTAACTAATGAAATTCTAGAACTAAATTTCCAGAAATCATTACATAAACAAAAAAAGTGTGTTAACTCTTAGCATATAGTATATTCACAGTAAAGGGTAGCCATTTAAATTACTTTTTAAAATGAGGTACATAAACTGGATAACTAAGTACTTTTTGTATTGTAAACTCGCTCTTCTGGCTGCTGACAATTTGATTCCATTTAAATCAATTATCACACATTACTAGCAGAGTTTTCAGCACATAATAGGTGCCTAATGAATAAATGATATTTAACCTGAACTTAGAGAGAAAACAAAAAAAACTTCTATGTTAAACAGGGTCAGGGTCAGTTTCTCTGCTATACTCACAATACAAGCAACAGTATACGCTATATGTGATTATTATTTATCAGTGTGCCAAGACCTTAAAATAATACCTTCAGTATCAAAATGGAGGAGATTATTAGGTGAGGGGAAGACAAAAACTAATAAGAATTTCCTAAGATCTTTAATTCTCATGTAATTAGCCCACTTATCACTTGAAGAGAGAAACCTGAACACTGTTATGTGTCTTAAATGTTTCAGTTTAGCATAAAAAACCTTTCTGTGTGCCAAGTAAATTTTGTGAGTTGAATCCTTGAGCTAGATTTATTATGTTATCTTTATGTGCAAACTTGCATTCTGATTGTTTTATGTTGCTAGTGCTATAAGTGAATGTCTTTATTTAAGCAGGAATTGTTAAATTAGGAGATTAAAACATAATTAATGGAAGCACACAATATTGAGTTTGTCTTGATTACACATGTGCCAAAGAGTTTTGAGACATGTATTCTTATGCAAAAGTGTGCGTTCCAATGCCCTGTTATTTACAGCTGTAATGCTATTACAGATGTAATACTCTCAGAGCTTAAAGTGTATCAGGGAGAAAAACATTGGAACTTAATTATAACTTTTAAGGACTTGAATCTTGAAAGCTTACAGGAAAGTTACTGAAAGTATCCTAATTCATTACTGAGTGAAAAACCAACATACACTTACAGCTTAGAAACCTGGACTTGAATGTGGTTTAGACAAAAGATATAATGATTATAACTCTTTATTTCCTCATGCTTGCTTATTCAAAATGTATCACACACCTACTGTGTGCTGACCATGAGTCCTATAGAAAATTTACCATCCAGTCGGGAAAAGCAACATGTTAACCACTAATTTTAACACTTTATCATGAGTACTCTAAAAGAACGAAGCATATAATATCAGCTCACAGCCCAAGTATCAGTACAAAAACAAGGAAAAAAGCCTGCATGTCAGACAGGCATTATTTCTCCCTATCCTCACAGTATAAGAAACACTCTATGCATACAAAAATATGCTGTCATATAATAATATTGGGGAGATACTCATGTTTGACAGTTAATTTTAAACATAACTGAACTAGAGTACTGTTAGCAAAGCAGCACCTATCTATATGCATAATATCTAATACACCTTGACCCCTTGCTGAAAATACTCTGAAATATTTCCATTTAGGAAGTCTTTGGAGTACTGTATTATTTATAGGAATATGCTCAGTGAACTCACGCTAATTCTGTTTGCATCTGTCAAGACTAACATATAAATAAATACACAGTTTTAGTGGGAAGTATCAAAACTGCTTCCCATTAAAAGCACTGATTTGCAGTCAGGCAGATTGTGTTAAAATCTTTGATTTTCCAGTTAGACATGTTCCTTAACTTCTCTGAAGTGAAGTATTTTTTTCAAGGCTGTATTTTTTCCTTGAAAACAAAGATATGTTTTTAAAAAGATACATTCTTACAGAGCATTATAAAAAATACTATATATATTTCATGTTGGCTAGCATTCGAGGCACTCCAGACATTCAATCCTTGTTCCATGTGCCTCTCCTCATCCTCACCCTGTAAATGAAAACCACCAAATGTTTGTGTGTAAGAAAAATTCTGTAGTCACAACCTCTGTGATAGGTCATCTTTTCTCTGAGACCCAGGTGTCAGCTGAGGTCATGATATCCTTTGGGGTGTAAGTAAAATGAGCTCCAGCTCCCTAACTCACAGCCTTTGGGACACCCGGAGGTAGCACCCAGGTGGCTGGACAGGCTTCACCCACACCCTCAGGAAATATCTAGAGTGTCTAGGACTGCAGATGTTTCTGTCAACTCTGGCTTCGGGTTCCTGTAGCCATGGATTCTTGAATGCCTTGGTGTCAAGCGCTGCAACACTGTTCCTTCTGCAAGGATGAGCCGGGGGAATAGCATAGCGCTTTTTCTAAACCCCCCACACAGGTCTGTGTCTGGCAGACTTGAGTGTAGATTTGGACACTCCAGCAGAACAATTCACATAGTATCTGTGCAAACAATGTCAGCTTGAAACGTAGACATCATGATTTTTTACTAGCTACTTTTCTTGATGTATTACAACCTCACAACACACTGCCTGACCCCTTCTTTTCCTAAAGTCTACTTCCAGCTCTGCTTTGGGGGTCTTCTCCCCTGGGTTTCCCCATCCACTCCCAGTAAAGCGCTGCCCCTTATTATGCAGACACATCCTCAACTCCTAGGCAAGTTCTACTTTTCCAAAGATGCAGTAGACTTCAGTCAACAGTGTCATCTATCCCAAGATCATATTCACCCCTTCTTCTTAAAAGTGACTTTAATAAATCACCTTCCTTGGAATCACAGCTACAACTGCTTTTAAGAACTGGCAGAGGTCTTATTAGTTCACTTTTTTTTTCCTTAATCCTTCTCTCACCCAACTCTGTGGAAGGGAGAATGGAAAAAATTTTTATTTCTCATATAAATTACACCACTCTCTTGAGGGGTCAGGAATAGCTTAATCATTTTGCATTTTAATAACTTTTTTCCTCTGAGATAAGATTCCTTAAACCCAATTTTCCTCATGTAGCTGCTCTTTTGGGGGGAGGGATATCACTAAATTCTGACTAGGCTTTGTTTCCTCATGGGCAAAATTGGAAGATTGGAGGATGTATCTCCAGGACTCCTTATTTGTTTGATATTATGTAACCCTTTGACCATAATCATTTAGATTTATTTCGCCTTTAGCAGTTTATGTATGGTTTTCATTTCCAGTGAATACGAAGTTAAGTCACGTATTTTTCTTATTTTGAAGTGACCAGATGAATGAAAAGTCAATTATCCTTGTATTTTATTCTCTCTACCTAATTAGTCGATTCTCTAATGAATATCTGTTTTAGAACTACAGAATCTTAGTTTGAGGCCTAAACGTATCCCTCATAGATGTTTGTTTGAGAAGTATTATTAAATCCTTCTGACCTTTATTTTCTTTTAATTGTAAAAGAGAATAGTAAAGACAACCACCTCGTGGGGTTACTGTGAGGAATTAATTAGATTATTTAAGTGAAAAGAATTTGTAGATTGTAAGGCATCATCAAATGTTAATTCATTTGAAAGGATGAAGGAAGTAGAAATTGAGAAAGATAGAGGAGAGTTATATTTGATAGCACATTCTGCATCTTTTTTTGTGGGGACAATTTATTATCCACTAGGGACAAAAATGATTATTTATCTGTTTACATGCACAGAAATATATTGAGATGGATACATAATATATTAGTTTGCTGTTTTCAAAATGTTTAACATTAAGCATCATGAATGATGTGGAGGAAAACAATTTCAAAAACTTTGAGGCCCATATTTATTACCACAATCTACCTTGAGACTATTTTTAGTATAGATAGCCACACAACTTACTATTTTCTGAATCTATCTATGGAATTTGCATTTAGTTTGATTGATCAAGTTTTCTGATTTAAACTGTTATAAGTATATATATACATTCTAATATATATAGTGTGCAACATGTAATATATAATAGAAAATAAAACATATTCAATGTCTTAACAATAGAAGAAAATGATTCATATTGCCACAAAACTGATCATTGGCAATGCACCTTCCTCCTGTCTCAATCACTGGCAATGTACCACCTCAATAGCAGGAGTTGGTTGGTTTGATTGACATGTACTGCACAGCACAACACTGCCTACTCAAGTAAATGTATTGGTATGGAGAAATCTGGAGGAAAATCACAGATGCATGGATTTCTTTTCACTTTTTAAAGTCAGCCTTATCAAGAAATGAAGATCCAGACACTACTGAGTTGCCGCATTGTTTCTTATTTTACATGTATCTTTATTCAGTGCTTCAACTGTTAAATTTCCCAAAATTTTAAACTGAAAAACACCAAGTGTCAAAAATAGCTGTTGGAGAAATAGAAGATTTCTTGCCTCAATGCAAAAAGACGGTGTTGCCCAGCCCCTAACTGGTTCCTGTCCTTGACGTCCTATGGCACTGTTTAAAGTGATAATGGTGAATTTCCTTTTCTTTTGTTTTATTTTATGCTGTTCAGTTACAGTTGTCTGCATTTTTCCTCCACCACTCCCCCCACCCTAGCCAAGTTTACCTCCCTCCCTTGCTTCTACCCTCCCCCTTGGTTTTGTCCATGTGTCCTTTTTAGCAGTTCCCCCAAACCCTTCCCTCCATTATGCCCTTCCCCTCCCCTCTGATTATTGTCAGATAGTTCTTAATTTCAGTATCTCTGGTTATATTTTGTTTGTTTTTTTCTTTTATTGATTATGTTCTGGTTAAAGATGAGATCATATGGTATTCGTCCCTCCTAAGTGCCCATCAATAAATGACTGGATCAAAAAATTGTGGTACATGTACACAATGGAACATTACACAGCAGAGAGAAAGAAGGAGCAACAGTAGGGATGGAATTGGAAAGCACTATGCTAAGTGAAGTAATCCAGGCAATGAGGGATAAATACCATATGATCCTTTTTTTTCCCATAAGACTTTAAATGGCTTTGGCCCATGCTCGAGTACTATTCACTATTGCACTTTTCTGATAGCCTTGCCTAATAGAGCACCCCCAGCTGCCTGAGGTTACTGGGCCCTCTTCTTGGGCCCAGTCTTTTCACCTTCCCTTGAACCATTGTTGTTGTTTTTGTAACTAATCTTCCTCCAGGACTCTGGAATTTAGCCCTTCATACAAAATCAGATACTTGGTTTAGTTACTCCTGCATTCTTTTTTCTAATATATACATCTTAACTTTCTTTTCAGTGATTTCTCGTTTTCTACCAAAGGTGTTTTACTCTTTCCAATTTTAAAAATGACAGCATTAGAGTACACTCTACATTTTCCTTGGTCTTCCTTCATTGCCCAGTGTGAGCTTTGAGCTTTTTCTTTCTTAAGCTTGTCTTTTCTCTTTTTCACAATGTCCATTCTAGATTCTGCCCTGAGTCCATTCACAATTTTCAAAAAGCCAACTACAAGCCAGAATTAAAGGTACAAAATATTCATTGGGAAATACTTGTGATGGACAAAGGGGAGAGGGAGCAAGAGTAAGTGGGATGACCCTTCAGGCTGTGACATAAGCCTTTCACCCCCGAAGGGAGAAAAGAACAGAAGAAAGAGTGCCTATGAAAAGCCTCAGATTTCCATGCCATTTCAGAAAACCTCAGCCACACCAAAGGGACATCCAGAACAAAGAATGTGCCCAGGTTAGGGTAGACTGGCCAGCTCTACACCCCACGGTGCTGGTAGCCGATTGCTCATTCCACAGGAAACTGAGCACCACACTTATATCACAGGTACCAGTAACTCTGGTGAACTTAACTTTCTTAAAGTTTAGAAATGATGATTAGCCTGTCTTCTCTATGTTTTCTACTTTTGACAAGCTACTTCGTGTAGATCGGCAAAAGTTATCGTTCTTCAGTAGGAACCATCACATCAGCCATCTGTGTCACCTGACTTACATGGTTACAGTCATTCACAAGTTTGTTCTTTTACTAGCAGGACACAAAGCTCCCCAGTGTTTGTAACTGCAGAAATTGCCATTCAGTATTCATTTATAAACATGCAAAAGATATTTTAAAATTTAAAAATCTTAATAACAATACATAGTGCTGATATTTGTTGGCACACTTAGTGTGTGTCAGGCATTGCTCTGAGTATTTTATATGTATGACTTCTTCAAATCTGCATTATTACCCTTTACGGTAGGTTCCAGTAGTGTTGGTATATAACAGAAGGTGATACAGAGGTGCAGAGAGGTTCATTAAGTCCTTTAAGACCACACAGCTAGGAAGTGGCTAGACTAGGGTTCAAACCCATCCCTCTCCAGACGCCACACAGCTAGTGTACTTCCTGAACCACTGCTCTATAGAATAATTAATGGCAAAATGTTGACCCAATGTCTACTTTAAAGCATATGCATTACGCAGTGAAATTTTTCTTGTCTTTCAGGTCCCTGCATTCCTAATCCGTGCCATAATGGAGGAACCTGTGAAATAAGTGAAGCGTATCGAGGGGACACATTCATAGGCTATGTTTGTAAATGTCCCCGAGGATTTAATGGGATTCACTGTCAGCACAGTAAGTTATCCACGGTCATTGTGCTTTTATTCTTATTGATTGCAAAGTGTACAAGCCATTATCATTCTTGTTTGCAGTGGAAGGATATAGCATCTTTGAGCCAAGAGCCTGGGCCGTGGGCTGCTTCTCTCACACTGAATACACCGCTTTCCAGCCAAGGTCTCTGGGACTGCCAGTCCTCCCCGTGGCAGGGGCTATCCATCCTTTGTTGTCCTCTTCAGTAGCATTTAGCCACACTTGCAAAATGTTGCTCTTGATATTAAACGGGTACCGGTCGCTTTCTTTCATACTTGCCCTGACACTACACTCTTCAAGTTTTCCAGATATAATTCCATGAACTAGCTTCAGAGACGGTACCCAGAAAAGAAAACACCCCACCACCCTGTGTATAAGCCACTTTCCTCCTTCCTAACGTAATGGTATTTTTAGCATGAAAATCTTTGAAAGTTCAACAAATGTGGTATTTGCACTTCCCTTTTTTATCCCCATTCTTATTTTTCCTGGAAAGTTAAATGAAATATTTCCACTTGTGATGATTTCTTCTTAGAAGTAAAGCTCAACATAAATGCCAAGTGAGTGCATGGGTCTTTAACTTCTTTAAGCTTTCAGCAAGAAGGGAGGCCACAATGGACTATATGCTGTCAGGGCAGGTTTTTTCGCAGAGGCTGCAACTGTGTTGAGTCTTGATGGAGGGATAAAGTGTTGATCAGAGGGTGGAGAACAGGGGAGTGGGTGGCACATGGTGGGAGGTATGAGACTTGGAGCCCTGAGTAGTGGTAATTAAGACCATGATGTCAGGAAGGAGTAAGCCAAAGCTGGATATGTCAGCCAGAGCCAGATTTCCAAACACCAGTAAAAAATGCAGTATGTCTCCTGGTTCTGAGACTTTGAAGCATTTTATACTTTTCTGAAGACTTGTCATTACCAGGAGATTATGGAATTCCTGTAGAAGCCTGTTGAAGGACAAAGGGCATTTGTGTTCCTTACAACTGGCATTTGTAATTGTCTGTAAGAGCTCAGATCACCAATGAGGAACTGAGAGGCTGCTGATTTTCTCCGCTTGGGTCTTGAGTTGCTAAGGCTGATTCCTCCATATTGTAGCATCACTGTGCAGCCTTCATACATGAATACCTCAACATATCCCCAGAAAGATGGAGATGTGAGCCCCAAATCCTGGTTGCCTTTCATTTTATTTACATTCACTCTATCCCACAAAGACAGTGCTACTAACTTACTTATTAACAAAACACACAGTATGTCAGACCAGTGCTCAGAGGGAGACAGTCTAGCTACCCAACTTGAACTCCTCCATTCAGAGTGGAGAACACACACACAAAGGAATCCCCCCTTGACATGGAAATGGAATTTTCAGAATGGGCAGTTGCTCAGAGTCAGGAACTGCACTTAAGGGTCATATCATCCTAACGTTCTCTTGTCTGTGCCATAGGATCTCAGAAGGGAGAGGGTAAGCGTACACAATGGCAGATTCTTACTGTCAGGAATTCTTAAGATGTGTGGAAGCATCTGGAAGACATGTGTAGACTCTAATGCCACTTAAACGTTTCCTATTTCCTAGCCCTTTCATCCCAACCTACTGCTGATGTCAGTGTGAAGCTGGGGTTGGTCCTTAAACCAGAGGTTGAGAAACCCCTAATCTAAGTTCCAGCTAATAATACCTGTAGAACAACATAAAATCATCTTCACATCTCTTGCCTTTGTTTTCTTCATGTTATGAAGAAATGTGTGGTTTCAGTTATCTTTAGTCACCTAGAAGTTCCACTGAAGACACCAAGTCCTCATGTGTTTTTCCCAGTGTAAGTGAGACTGACTCCCATGTGTTGGCTGGCTGTGAGTTCTTTCAACAGAACGATCAGGTTTGAAGAAATAGAACAAATCATTCTTGTCCCCATTCTCCACTCACAATAGAAACCCCAATTTTTCCTTATATCATATTCAAATAAGCTCATTAATACAAATAATTGTGTTCAATTTCAAGGCTTATTTTGAAGCACAAAGAAACCCTCCCCCTTAACAGCAGTTGATCTCCAACAAGATCTTAAACTCATGGTAGGAATTGCAATGGAAAGCCCTAGGCTGAGCACATCAATTTAGAACTGGGATTTTGTGGTCCCTGTCTTCTGAAGGGCATCACTGTTAGAAGCCACAGAGAACGGAAGGAAAAGAACTGGATTTGGAATCAGAGACCTGGATTTGAGACCTGACCTTTGCAGTTATTGGATAAGTGACCTTGAGCCAGTCAAATGACCTTTCTTCAATTGAAGACATATAAATGGAGGAATTAAACTAAAAATAGATTATCTTTGTTTCACACAGGCAAGGAGAGTATTATAACTAAATGGGTGGCTCACTTACTGTCCAAAGGTTAACAAGCCTTCCACTTTATAGATGAAGTTGAAAAGGATTACATACTGGAAAGACAGATTTAAAAGTGCTGGAATCCTTGAGAGCTTTTCTAGGTGGGTTAAAACAAAAGTAGCTCTTGTTTTTTGTTTTTTTTTTAAAGATTTATTTATTTACTTACTTTTTAGAGAGAGAGAAAGGAAGGAGAAGGAGAGGGAGAGGAACATTAATGTGTGGTTGCCCTTCATGTACCCCCTACTGGAGATCTGGCCCACTACTCAGGCATGTGCCCTGACCTAGAATCAAACCAGCAATCCTTTGGTTAGCAGACCCGTGCTCAATCCACTGAGCTACAGCAGCCAGGACAAAAGTAGCTCTTTTAATCCTCTGCAAGAAGTGCTAGATATTTGGGTTTGTTTATCCCAGCGGTGATATTTTTATGCCACAAACATGCTCTAAAACTTTGTTGCTCAAGGTATGGCTATGCATCAGCATTGCCTGGAAGCTTGTTAGAAATGAAGATTATCAGGTGCCACTTCAAACCAACTACAGTGATCCATGTCAACACCCAAGCATAGCAGAATTAAAATTTGAGAAATATCTCCAGGGCTTTTAGTGGCTAAAAGTAATCATCTCATAGATTAATGTAGCAACTTTGTGCTCAATTTCATAGCAATGAAATGGGAGCTCCTGTTGTTCTATATTTTTAATAACATCTTTGTCAGTGGTTTGGATTTTAACTAGTACATATATTTTTGTGGTGATGAAAATAGCATGAGATTATAACTTTATAAGACCAATAATAATTAGCAATAGTTTTTTATATAGAATTGCCAAATTATACATGTTCTTAAAATGCCATACAATGATGTGAAACCTATGTACACACACAAGCATAGATGAGGTCTATCCAGAAAAAGTCCATGGGTTGTTAATATAATGAGGATGGTTTCCGTGACATTGCTGTAACCTGACAGCCATGGAGAGTGGACTGGAATGCACATGTGTGAACAATGATGACTTCACTGTATTAGTCATATTAGTCAGTGGGAGTGGCACATGTCATAGAGTGAGCATGTGTACTGTGTGGCCATCACATTCAAAATGACTGAGCCAAATAGAGCAACAAATCGGCATCATATTTTGTGTTAAACTTGAACATTCCTCTGTGGAAACTATTCAAATGATTCAGACGGCCGCCACTATGGGCAAACTGATGACTGGCAGCTTCATCACAACAGCATGTCTGCTTATACATCATGTCTGGTGTAGAGTGTTTTGGTGAAACATTGAATCACCCAGGTGACTCAGGCCCCCTACAGCTCAGATTAAAACCTTGTGACTTCTGACTTTTCCCAAAACTAAAGTCACCTTTGAAAGGGAAGAGATTTCAGACTGTTGAGGGGATTCAGGAAAATGTGATGGGCCAGCTAATGTCAATTGGGAGAACTGCATGAGATCCCAAGGTGCCTACTTTGAAGGGGACTGAGGCATCATTGTAATTAGATACAATGTTTCTTGTATATTGTATCTTCTTCAGTAAATATCTCTACTTTTCATATTACATGGCTGGATACCTTCTGGACAGACCTCATATATACATGTACGTGTACGTTTGTGTATGTGGGTGAGTATAATTATAAGATGTAACATACAGACTGAAATAAGCACCAAAATTGTTTAGAGTGTAGACTTTTCAAAGGCATTTAAAAATCAGTTTTTTATTTATTAATTTAATTAGTTACTTTTTAAAATTTTATTTATTTAATGGTTGTTCAAGTACAGTTTTCTGTCTTTTACTCCCATCCCAGGCCACCCTGCAGTGTTCTTCACCTCCCTCCCATTTCCACCCTCCTTAGTTTTTGTCCATGTGTCCTTTGTACTAGTTCCTGTAAACCCTTCCCCCTTTCCCCTGAAATTTCCTCCCCTCTCCCCTCTGGTCACTGTCATCCTATTTGCTATTTCAGTGTCTTTGGTTATATTTTGCTTGCTTGTTTGTTTTGTTGTTTAGGTTCCTGTTAAAGGTGAGATCATATGGTATTTGTCTTTCACCACCTGGCTTATTTCACTCAGCATAGTGCTCTCCAGTTCTATCCATGCTATTGCAAACAGTAGGAACTCCTTTCTTTCTGCTGCATAGAATTTCATTGTGTATATGTACCATAGTTTTTTATCCATTCATTTACTGATGGGCACCTGCTTGCTTCCAACTCTTAGCTATTGTACGTTGTGCTGCTATGAACATTGGGGTGCATAGGATCTTTTGGATTGGTGTTTTAGGGTTCTTAGGATGTAATCCTAGCAGTGGAATTTCTGGGTCAAAAGGCAGGTCCATTTTTAGTTTTCTGAGAAAATTCCATACTGTTTTCCACAGTGGTTGTACCAGTCTGCATTCTAGCCAGCCCCAAATGTGGTTTTCTGTTAAAAGCCACATTTGGGGCTGGTTAGAAATAATTATACTTTATTTTCTACCTAGTAACAAATCTAAGGCCTTAGAAAAGGACCATTTCTTTAATACCAGAACTCTTTGCCTCTCTTACTTGGGATTGTATTCTGTACATTCTTCCTCACCTACAAACAGTTCTGTAGCTTTTGATTCTTTTTAAGAGCATATGTTCTTGGTTTCTATTCTTTGAGGAAAGAGAACTATTCTAGGTGCCCACCAAGCCCTGAAAGAAAAAAAAAGGGTCCATGTATCAGATTAGCTGAAGATAATATGCTTTCTAGTCCCTTTGTCCACTGAGAAAGTTGGCCAAGAAAATACAGAATCTAAAACGTTCTTCTTTGTTTATTTTGATAGCTACTGTAGATCAGTTTGGAGTTCATTTTATACTGTTGATTAATGGATTCATACATTCAACAAATATTTATTGGGGTCATGAATCATTTTATTTGTATAATTTACATGTTTCACTTTTCTCAGAGTTAGTGAGATTTGCTGTTTTGAAGGTCACTGCTAATTGGATTAATTACATATTTAGCAATTACATATTTTCCCTGGTTGGTGGTGCTTGTTAAACATATGGAACCTGGTCCCACTTCAGCCCTACTGAATCGGTATTCAGTACCCTGGGTGTAGTTAAAGCAACTGCATGATCCTTTGAGGCACCAGGCTTGAGGACTACTACTTAAAGAATGACCTTTGGTTTCCAAATCATACTGGCAGAAGCAGGCTGTTTGGGGAATGATTCTGAATTACACCTGTGTTTTTTGGTGCATTTCTCTTTGGATCACTTGATGGAGAGTCATTTAGCATTGAATAATTCTGTGCTTCAATTTTCTCACACAATAATTCAATTCAGTTCAATTCAACAAACCCTGAGAACTTTACATCGCATTATATTCTAGAAATAACATGTTTGTAAAAATTGGAATCAACAATCCTTTTCCTTGTATTCCTATGCACAATGGACTAACACTTCTAAAAGATATTTGGAATTGCTATCGGTTCTTAATTTTTCCCTCCTGTGAAAAAAATTTAATTGTATTTTTTTAGAAAAAAATTGAGTGGGATGCTCCATTTAGAGTCTTATACTTTTCTATAAGAATTCCTCTCTTAACATCATTAATTCTAATAGGTAATCGTTATTTTTTAAATTACTCTTTTTAAGTTTGGCTTGATGTCCTCTTTATTTTAGCTTTCCCACTAGAGAATGAATTTGCCCTAATAAAGTATTCACTTCAAAAACTTCACCTGGGATCATCACTAACCCTGAAAACTTACGTGTCACTTACATGAGTTAAGTATAAAGAACTCTAAAACTTTGACCATAGACTCGACTCCAGCCCCAAAAGGTTTGCTGACTATAGACTAAGATTTCAAATTTTGCTGTTCTCTGATATTTTTGCAGGTCAGTGCTAGCTCCCTTAACTCTATAAGCTAAAGGTTCTTAAACTTGGTGTACGTATGAATCATCCGGCATTGCACATGAATATGTAGACCCCTCTTGCTCATTCACAGACATCCTGATTCAATAGATTTAATTTTGGACCCACTTCCGATTGTTAACAAGTACCCTAGTGCATCTGACAGTAACGATTCTAGAACACTGGTTCTCTGACTTGGCTGAACATTAGAAACAACTGGGGACCTATGAAAAATACCGAGGCTTGCCTCCCACCCCAGAGATTCTGATTTAATTGAGCTGGCGTATCGTCTAGGCATCAGGAGCTTTAAAACCTCCCCAGATGATTCTAATGTGCAGCCAAGGCTGGGAGTCTGTATTCTAGAACCATACTGCAAAGAGTTATTATGCCTTAAAGAGACTAAGCAGAGAAATACCCAAAGAGAAACCAGGCTTAAGGTCACAAATGTAATCTCAACCTTATTGAATTTTGTTATTCAAGCTTTGCTTACTACAATAGAAATCATCTTCCATCAAGAAACCTTAACCAGTTGAAAGAATCAGGCCAGGAAGATAGTAACTTGCTATTCTTAGGAAATATATATTGAATGAATATACATTCTTAATGCATATTTTAAATATATATTGAGTGAATATATATTCTTAAAAGATATATTCATTCATCTGTCTTCAGTGGCCAGAGTTCCAAGGCATTTGTATTGCCTTGATTTCATCCCTTGTAGAAGTCTCATGAGGAACACTGTCCTGGCAGCTGTGTGTAATGGGTATTTACACAGAGACAGTATTCCAATACAGGCTGCTTGTGATTTTTGCAATAAAATGCTCATATTCACAAACTCAAAATGTTTGAAAATTACTATTTAAATACCAGTTAAAAGTTCTCCCCCCCCTCCCCCCGGTTACTAATTAAAAGAAACCTGATTGTCAGGGAAACCTAAACTCTGAACAGAAATATCTTAAAGAAATTGTACCAGAAGGTTATACTCATAAAGGTGGTATATTTACACCAGTAAGACTGACTTTCTGGAACTGATTCATCTAAGATTTTAAAAAGAATCTCTCCAGCCCTGGCTGGCATAGCTCAGTGGATTGAGCGCGGGCCTGTGAACCACACGATCGCAGTTTGATTCCCAGTCAGGGCACATGCCTGGGTTGCAGGCCAGTTCCCAGGAGGGGACTCACGAGAGGCAACCATACATTGATACTTCTCTCCTTCTCTCCTTCCCTTCCCCTCTAAAGATAAATAAATAAAATCTTTAAAAAATAAAAATAAATAAAAAGAATCTCTCCAGCAATAGAGATGGTACCACAAATACAGACTTTAAAAATTGTTGCCTGTAATCCAAATTTCCCAGTTCTCCCAGCTGGGGGTGAGCTTAGCACAGATTTCCAAATTCCTGTTGCTATAGCTGCCCATTCCATACTATTTGCCTCTGTAGAACCTCATTCTCTCCTGAAGTCCTCTCCAGTCCTGCGAGCAAACAATTCACTTAATCTACACATCGGACAAATGTTTTGTGGGAGCTTACACACTGTTTTACCAGGCCGCCACAGTGCATAGGAATGAATGCGAGCTCCTGGCTCTGCTACTGGTCCCACCTCGAAAACAGGGCTGAGGGGCAGGCTACTCTGCCTCCCGCTGGTGATTGCCCAGGCAAGTGAGGGTGCACAGTCTGAGGGGACATCTGGACAAGTTGAGCCATTTTAAGGACTTTGGGCCGCACTGTGTTTCTTGGCACTGGAAGGCCATGTGCCTTTTTTCCAGAGAGCCCTCACATTCTTTCACTACTTAGCCTTCCTGCTACCTGCCCTAAGAGCTCTTTTTCTCGGGGTTCAAACTGACACCTCAGGGAGGTTGCAGGACAGGGACTGTGGCCACACCTCTTATCCTTGTATTTACTGTTTCTCCCAGGGATACTCTGAAGATTTGTTTCCCTACAATCAGTTATAAAAACAGTAGCACCTGTGCACCAGTGCACACATCTCCATAAGGCTCAGAAGTGCACGTATCCAATAAGTAGTATATGCTAATACCTGACTCTGTGCTAAGTACTGTTCTGGACATTGGGATGTAGCCCTGAAGCAAAGCAACCAAGTTCCTGCTATAATAGGACTTCCATTCTAATCAGGGAAAAGAGTTAATAAAAACAACAACATATTTACTGTACAGCTCAGCAATTGCACTCTCGGGCATTTATCCCAGGAAAATGAGACTCAAGTTCACACAAAAATCCATATGTGGATGTTCATAGCAATTGTGTTTGTAATAGCCCAAAGCAGGAATGGACACAGATATCCTCCAACAGGTGAATGGTTAAACAAACAGTGCTATATGTGTGTGCGAGTGTGTGTGTATATATGTGTGTGTATATACACACATTTATATATGTATACACACATACATACATACTTATACATACATACATTCTATGAAATGGGCACAACTCAGCAACATAAAGGAAGGAACTTTCTCCAGAAAACTTAAGCTGAATATGAAAAGCTAATCCCAAGAAGATATATACTAGATGATTGCAACTATATATTTTGAAGTGACAAAGTTTCAGAAATGGAGCACAGGGTTAGTGGTTTGCAAGCTTTGAGGGTGGTGGTGAGTGTGGTTCAAACAGACAACATGAGGTGACCTTGTGGTGTTGGCATGGTTCAGTGCATTGGCACAAACCTACAGATGAGATCCAATTATATAGAATTACTTACATTCACACAAGTGAGTAGAAGTGAAACTAGGGAAATCTGCCCTGGCTGGTGTAGCTCAGTGGATTGAGCACGGGCCTGTGAAGCAAAGGATCGCTGGTTTGATTCCCAATCAGGGCACATGCCTGGGTTGCAGGCCAGGTCCCCAGTAGGGGACACATGAGAGGCAACCACACATTGATGTTTCTCTCCTACTCTTTCTTCTTCCCATCCCCTCTATGTAAAAATAAATAAAAATATTTTTTTAAAAAGAAGTAAAACTAGGAAAATCTGAATTAGATCATTGTATTATAATATCAACATTTTAGTTGTGCTTTATATTTGTTTTGCATAATGTTAAGTATTGAGGATAACTGGATAAAATGTACATGGATCTCTATTATTCTTCTACAAATGCATAAGAAATGCATTGAAATAACCAACAGTGATTTTAATATATAATTAGTTTAAAAAGGTAACTTGGTAACAATATATAATAACAAGTGATGTCAAGTACCAACATGTGTTGTAAGGATAGAGACTTGCAGCTAAGTTATCTGAGTGCTGCTTTAGAGCATGCCAAAGAAGTTTTCTCCCATCATGTCTCTTTGAGCAGAGACACGAATGAAGGCAGGGGGCCAGCCCAGTAACCAGATGGAGCAGCGAGCTTAGAGCCCTAAGAGGGGTGTGCTTAGAACATGGTGAGCAGAGGAGAAAGGGCCAGAGGAGGCCTGGGCGGTAGGTGACGTAGGGCACCATAACCCATAGAGAGGACTTTTTATTTTATCGTAGTTGTGGGGGAAACCTTGGGAGGGTGGAGAGGACATGGACTAACTTCTGTCTGGACAATGACTCTGACAATGGTGAAGAATAGGATCTGTTAAGGGTGAGAAGGGAATACCTGAGACCAGCTGGGAGATGTTGGGGGCTTGGGATGAGGTGGGCATGAGGACTTGGAAGGAGCTGAACAATGCTCAGATTTGGAAAATAGTTTGAAGTGAATCAAACTAGGACCATACATACTTTTTTTGCTAATGAATTTTAGTGTTATAATTTAAAAAAAATTCTTGTCATAGTCCTGGGCAGTATAATATATTATTATAATTTCCAATATGCCTTGTTATTGATTTTTGTTTCCTGCTTTTAACAGCATCATTAGGATAAAATCTAGAACTTTAAATAAAAAATACATAATTTATACAGAAATATGTATACACATATACAATCAATACCTTAAATATATATTATGTTACTTAAGATATGGTACTTTTAAATTTTGATATTTTTGAAAGAGCCACAAGACCAGATACCTTTAGATATATTCTGTAGCTTTATCTTTTACACTGGCTGAGTCTTAATAGTAAAATACAATATATTTTAAAGAAAACATTATAATAGAAGTAATATATAAATTAAAACTATTATAATTACATATTAACCTATAATAATGACTATAAAAATGGAACTTTTACATTTTAATGGGACATTTGGAAATCACAACTGTATTGATAGATATTTACCAACAGCAGCTTTTGGAATATAACTTGATTGATTTTGTTCAAATGATTCCTAATTGGTTTTGCAATCATGCCATAGACTGTAAGTTTAGAGAACTTTAGGGCAATATACTTTGGAAATAAATTATTCTTAGATATTCAAGAGGTTTTAATCATTTTATAAGATATATCTTAAATTAGAACATTTCTAAGATAATTGTCACCCCAAACATGAAAAAGGCTCTTCTAGGGGTGGAGGAACTGCTTCTGTTTCTAGATAAAATGAATACAGTTTATTTAGAACAAGTGAATGCTCAAAATGGATTGCAAACAGAGAGGTAGAAGAGGCCCAAACTTCAGTTCTTCCTGTGCTATTGATAAGTCATATGAACTTGAACTAATGATTATGCTAAGCCTACATTTTTTTTCATGTGTAAAAGAGAAATAACTGGGCCCTATGCTCGTGTTTAGATCCATGTTGTTGATGCCTCAGCAATTTAATGTATGTTGTGGTATATATAATTAGAAGTTCTGTGCATCCTAAAATATCACTATTATTTCTATGATTAATTTTCAAAATACTTTTTGTCTAATAGTGGTAGAATAAATTGGTACCAAAATGAAATTAAATAAATACTCATTTTATTTGAGTTAATTTTGTAGCAAAAAGGGTAGAACACTAGATGCCTTAAAAAGCAAAGTTTTATAATTGAGAGTGTGTACCGTCTCAATAAGTAGGGTGAGAGGGAGGAAGAGTTGAAGGAAGAGGGAGAGAGAGAGCTACTGTCTTAGCTGTCTGCTTTCCTATAGAACGTCACGGAAGAGTTTCCTGTGTTTCAGTGTTTCCTGTATCCCTGTATGCTCTTCGATTGCTCAAAGACTATATTTAGATTCTGATCACCTCTAATGCCTCCAAAAGACACTGCTATTCACTATGACGTACTCTTAATGATTGGGCTTGGATTGAGGGGGTCACACAGACTTGGAAGAAGCTGAATATTGTTCAGATATGGACAGTAATTTGAAGTGAATTACACTGGGGCCATAAACACTTTTGTGCTGTGTTTACACTTGTCCCTAGTCTATTTTCAGAACAGCAGCCAGAGTGATCTGTCAAGGAACGTGTATGAGGCCAAAGGGGGTTAGATTTGAGGGTGGGTGGGTGGTGTGGGGGAGAGTTGGAGTTGGGTGGGAATGGAGACAACTCTACTTGAACAACAATTTAAAAGGAATAAAAATAAACACAAGCGGCACTGTCATTCTGTGTACAACCCCGCCACCCATGGCTTCCTATTTCACCTGAAGGGGATTCAGGGTTTTGTAGTGCGCAAACCAAGCCTGACACATTCTGTGTCCAGCCCTCTCTGACCTTAGCCGCCGCTCGGCTCCATCCTGTGGAGTCTGCCGTGGTCCCAGTGTCCTCCTCTTTCTCCTCAAACGTGCTAAGCCTGTGTCTAGTCTGGGGCCTCTGCCTGTGTTCACTTACCGGGCCTCTTCCTAGAAAGCCACGAGGTTTGCTGTCTCATTCTTTTTTTTGTCGCATCTTTGAGCAAGTGATAATTCTCCAAGAGTGCCCTTCTCCAACTCCCTCAGGTAAAATGTAATTTTGGAAACCCTTCCTCCACCATCTCTTTTCCTTTGCTCTCCTTTATTATTTTTAACACTCCTAACTACCTGACCTGTATTTATTGTGGTCATTCTCTCGAGAAAGCAAGCTTCCTAAGAGTAAGATCTCAATTTGTTTTGTTTTTACTCAATGCTCTATGCCTAAAAATAAGCTCCTAGTAGGTTGTCTATTAAATAAATAAGTGAATAACTCAGCCACTAGTCTGTTAACAAATTAACCCATTAGGGTATCATCTACCAGGTCGCATCATCCAGGATGCTGGGCTCTATGAAAGACAAAAAAACAAGCCAACAAAAACCTCCAGGAAACACTGTATGCTTTAAATAGCTTATCAAATTACTGTGGCTAAAACTACCGCTTTGTCCAACAAGACTCATGACAAAATAAGTTTGACATTATAAATTTTTTCTCTTTTGGAAATTAACAGTCTTCATGAGCTATTGGAATCTCTGGGGAGCTTGGCATTTTATTTTTAAAAAGACAGACAAATAATTGTTTGATGATTTTAAAAGTTCTTTCATATTGTTGAATTGGATTGCCTGGAAGAGAGGGGAGTGGAAGCGACCTCATAAGATCAGATGAAGAAGTTAATCTTGACACAAAGGAGAGAGGGCACATGAAAAGTGAGGTAGAGAGTTATTGTCAAATGAATGGTAAACATGTTGGAGGCAAGGATAGAATGAGGTTAAAGATCAATTCAGGGATTTTTCCGCCTGTACATATACACATTTTAATGCAAGTACACAGATGGAGGGATTTCTATCCTGCCTCCTGTTTAGAAGCATTGATTCAGCACTTACAATTTTACCTAGAAATAGTGATCATGTTAATGTCACACTTCCTGTGGTGGCTTCTTTGTCTAAGAGATAAAGGAGTGATAAGTGATGCTTTGCATCAAGATTATCTAGGAAGCCACTTGCCACTTTTTCTACTAGACTCTGTGACATTAGTTGTGGTTTCCCATCGGCAGTTTTTCCTTAGAGTTGCCTTTCTACACACACCTCCTTCCCAGCATGGTCCACTGTCTGCTGCCTTTTCCCACTTGCCTGTGCTTCATGATGCGTCCCTTTAGAGAAAACTGAGGTCCTCTGACAGCTGCGCCCACGCAGCCCAGGCAGTGGATCCTTCAAGATCAATATTGTGAGACAGGAGCCAGCAGCTGTCAGAGAAGACTACATACAGCACAAGAGTTACCCTTGTGGGAGAACTGGGCCCCTAGAACCTGTAGTCACGTGTGAAAGGTAAGCACAGTAGAAGGTGATTGTCACAGATCAGATGGCTCTGAATATGTGACCTTCCCAGAACTGTGCCAGTTGTGGGTTGCTTTCTTAGAGAACTCCGTACATCATCAGTTAGGAGAAAAGTATAGGTGAATAATTAAATGTAGAGGTCTTGAATCTGCCTTGTCTTGTACATATTAGATTTTAAAGTGTGTAAGGGCAGGAGTCCAGCTGTCTGTTTCCTTTGCTGGCACTGCGAGCTGAACCTGATCGCTTGCCAAAGTCTGGCCCTGACCTAAATTTCCTACTTTATTTCTATATTCTCCTTTATATACCAAATGCTTTACATAAGTTAGCTGCTTGCCATCCTTCTTCTTGTTCCTTTTTAAAAAAAAATGTTTACTTACTTATTTTTTAAAGGAGAAGGAAGGGAGAAAGAGAGGGAGAGAAACATCAATGTGTGATTGCCTCTTGTAAGCCCCCAAATGGGGTACCTGGCTGGTAACCCAGGCCTGTGCCCTGATGGGGAATCAATCCGGCAATCCTTTTGGTTCACAGTCTGGCACTCAATCCACTGAGCCACACCAGCCGGGCAATGTTCCTTGATTGTGCTTTGTGCTGCTGTTGCGTCCCCTATTACTCGCTCAGCCATCACACCAGGCCCAGACCCTCCAGAAGCACTTCCATGAGCCCCCTCCTTCCTCAGGCAAGAAAATCCCCTACTTTCTACCTCCTGTGCTACTGTTTCTTCTTTCTCTGCACCTTGCTTTGCATTTATTTGGGTATTTCTCATCACCACAGGTAGCTTAAAGGTAACTTCCACCTGAGTCATGCTGACCTGAAACTGTGCCTTGTACTTAGCAAGTATTCAAATATATTTGGTAAATAATGAATATGTGAATGACCAGTAAGAGTTCAGTAAACACTTGCTTCTGTCTGACAACCAATAGAGAAACCTAGAGAGAACCATGGTGAAGTGCAGCAGAAGTCATTGCAGTTTTGTGTCTTGCACCAGACCTGCCAAGGTTACTCGCCCTATTTAGCAGAGTCGTGTGTCTGTTTTGTATACCAATTTATTCCTTATATCTAGCAAGGTGTTGTCACACAGGTGAATGAATTTTTTTATATTATCTGCGTGATTTATATACTTCATATAAATTCAGGGAAGCACAGGTGTCCTTTTTGGCGGCACAAAGATGTTCTAATGTTATTGGGTACTGGGGCCTGTAAAAGCTGTTTTGCTTGTCTGACACAGAAAAACCTGACGTTCACATTCAGTAAGGATTCTATTCGAGGTTCCTAGTGATCCCACTCTGCACTACAGTTTTGGGTATTGTTTTTATTTTCAACTGTCTTAAGATGTGGGGATTTTATTGCAAGCTGTTTAGCAGCTTTGTAAAATAAGTGGGATGTATATTAAAAATAAATAATCATTTCAAATTCTTTCCAATGGGCTCTGCATCTGTAATGAGAACAGCAAAGCCCATTGCAACATGCACAGCAGTAAAGCTAAATCCCTTATGATCAGCTCCAGAGGTTCAAGTCAGCCTTTTTCACAGGCAGGCAATTACTCCAGATTTCTATGGAGCTGTGTGTAAATGGTTCACCTAATTTAAATAGAGTAAACAATGCATTCTACTTAAAAGGCGATAAGGTATTTTGGTGACAACATGGCTAGCATTTTCTAGAATCATTTCTGTGTTTTCATTTAGAATGAATTTCATTGTATATCTGTGATTCTACACATATTTAAAAAAAAAAAACTTTCCATGTGCATTTTTCTTGAAAGGATGACAATATCCACATTATTATGTTCCTACCAGCGTTACCCTAAATTATGTACTGGATGAACTAACTCAGGATGGCCGGTTGTTATCTCTACAAACACTGGTTAATTTTTTAAGCCCACTTAATTAAGTTCCTGGATTATCAATTATTTTTTAATTTATAAAATCATCTAAGGTATTTAGTGTAGTATTGTGTTGATGATCTTATGCATCAAAAAACTAAACAAACATGAAATTCCTTATTTCCTGGGGGATAATTTAACTTATAATGAGCTCTATTTTTTAATTGATAATTAAAAGTTAAAAGTACAATAACATGTCAATTTCTTTTTGCATATAGTCCAGTAAGAGTGCAAATGACACTTTTATCTAAAGACATAGCCTTTTTCTTTTCCCCTAGAGACATTGAATTGAAGAAAAATACATATTTCCAGCTACCTTTCTGCTCTAGTTTATGGCCTGCCATTCTCAAATGCTTCAGAGAATATATTTAAAATAAACCTCCTGGTCATTTTTTCTTTTTTATGAACTTTGGACATGATTTGATTTTATTATCTGAAAGTAGAGTCACTCCTTGAGGTTTAAAAATTTTGCCCAAATTTTATTTTTGGTGTTTTCAAGTATAAACCTCCAGAGCCTTGGTGGACTTTAAAAGCAGGCTCTTCTTTTCCCCAAACATTTCCTTTTGAAAAACGTGACTGATGTTGAGTGCGTCAGTAAGGAAAAGGAGACTACAGGAGATCAAAAAGAAATAAAACACCCAGATTTCCTTTTTATTATTTGTAATGCCTTCTTATTTTCAATTACATACAAAATGGTGATTTTTACGCCTGCCTGGGAGGTCAAAAGACAAGAGGCTGTGACTGACGTGGTCCCGACCTGATACAGAGCAGGTGAGGAATTGTTCGAAGAAAAGGCTGCACTTCCAGAATATGGCAGAGAGAGAATATGTGTCCTGTGTCCTAAAGGTCAGATGTGACCCAAAGCCAAGCAGCTGTGTCATCTTAAGAGGATGGAGTCTAAGAAGAAAGCCTAGAGAAGGTCTCTGGCTCACAGAGCGGTGGCGGTCCACGGGGAACCAAAAGGCAGAGCACAGTGACTGATCAGAGATGGCAGTTGGAAACAAGGAATTCTTGAGGTGTCTTCAAAAAAAAAAAAACCTGAACAAACAAGAAAAATCAGACAAAACTGACCCAGAAGAGAATGAGCCCATAATTATACATCCAGCACTTCCGGGGATCACCAATGCCACATTTCCTCCTAAATAAACATCAATGAAAACTTTATCTCATTTACTCTGATAATGAGAAGTCGAAATACAATTAGAGAGTGGGGGATGTGCTGGAATGAGAGAGAAGCTGTGATCCGAACTCCCTTCCCAGCTCTTTCCTTGGTCACTGCCAGAAAGGTACCTTGCCTGTGTCTCTCACATCGGAGACTTTGCTCTGGACGCCCCCTTCCATCAGTCTTCTCCAAGGGCAAGAGGTTAATGAGAGTGAAGGAGCACGAATACTTTGTCCATCTCCAGCATACTGTGACATCTTATGGCATCGTTTTTAGTTACATGAGCCTCAGCAAATCCACAATTTACCTAAAAGATCTGCAGAGAAATGTGAGATTGGAGGAACTGCCAGTAATGCAATAAGAGAAGGAAATGGCAACTAAATTTCTTCTATCATGAGCTAAGCACAAAACCTTATGGAATAAAGTAGTGCCCAACTAAACATATCTAACAGGGCATTATCACCACAAATTAATCAACATGGTGTATGATATATCTTTCTATCCACCATTATTAATGAGGAACTCACAGAGTGGATACCATGTTTTGATATATTAATAGTGTGTGGAAGCCAGCCACCACAATTGAGACGATGCTTTAAAAATGTTTATTGCAACTTTTCTCATTAAAAATATGTTTATACATTATAATACAGGGTAGAGCAGAAGTAGGATTACAGTTGTTTGTGTGGAAAATAATACAATAAATAATAATACAAGCATAAACTCTGTCTCACATACAACTGTAAATCTACTTTTGCTCCACCCTGTATATATAATATATTAATTTTAGTAATATTTGTATATGGCTTAAAAACACTCAATTAATGTATATTGGGAATGCATACCACTCAGGGGCTTTGAGACCGTGGTTAGAAAAGACCTCCAACCTGTATATGGTCCACGGGCCACATGTGTCCCAGGATGGCAGTGAATATGGCCCAATACAAAATCATAAATTTACTTAAAACATTATGAGAGTATTTTGTGATTATGTGTTGTAATGAATTTAATGAGTGGCCCAAGATAACCCCTCTTCTTTCAGTGTGGCCCAGAGATGCCAAAAGGTTGGACGCCTCTGGAAAGAGTATTAGAATTTTTTAAAGAAAAAATATACTTACAAAAAAGTAACTCATGTAAGCTTGAACTTGTAAGAGCAACAAAAGCAATGAATGTCTTATTATTTATGTTAACTGTTCTCTGTTTCCAACTAAACCCAAAGGCACCATTTTTCTCTATAAATTTGGAATCTGTTTATGATTATTGAAATAATATAAAACTTTAATCAGGCCCTGGCTGGCGTGGCTCAGTGGATTGAGCGCGGGCCTGCGAACCAGATGATCGCAGTTCGATTCCCAGTCAGGGCACATGCCTGGGTTGCAGGCCAGTTCCAGCAGGGGACGCACAAAAGGCAACCATACATTGATGTTTCTCTCCCTCTCTCCTTCCCCTCTAAAAATAAATAAATAAATAAAATCTTAAAAAAAAAAAACTTTAATCAGAAGGATTTATGCAGTCCAAGGAGAAATATTATGACAATGTCTACTCTTTGGCTTTTATACAGTGATTTAGGATGAGCTTACTCATAAATGCACTGTTCATTTTTAATGGATAGTTAGTTGCCTTTTAACATCTTTTGTTAATGGAAGTGTCTACCAATACTTTGTATTGCAGGGTGGGGGACAGTGGCTCTCTGGAGATGCCTGTGGCTAAAATGTTTCCACTTGGCTGTGCATATACAGGCAACTGGATTATTATTAAAATACAATAAAAATGTACATTTTTATTGCTGTTTGTTTCTTTGTTATAGGCACCAGAGGGAATCATTTGAAATGTTTCATAATAAATAAGTTTGGGGGAAAACAGCTATATATTTGGGGGAGGAGAGTATTATTACTAGATCAATACCCTATATTCTGAAAATAAAGCTGAAACCTGAATGCATGGAATGACAAAATTGAATTCCTTGACCTAAAGTTTGCAAAAATTAAGGTAAACAACCTATTAAAGAAAATGGGAAATTTATTGTAAATATTTTTTGAAGTAATAGTTTTTCTACTTGTAAGATGGAAGATGTCTGGACATAATACCGAAGATTTTATATTTATATGTTTTATCATTTTTAACTATCTGATTTTACAATGTAATTGAGGGACACATAGCAAAGAGATGCAAAACTCACTGTATAATTAGGTATACTACATGCTACATAACTATGAAATGTAAATGTGTCTTGTGTATGCTGGAAGCACTTTAAATTATGTTTTAGTAATCGATGTGTTTCTATGTTGATGTTCTGAACATTCTTATTTTCTCCCAGGGATTCTATTCTGTAGCATAATTCAGGGCATGTTTCTGAGAAAAAGCTAACATATTTATATATGTATGAATGCAGCTGAATTTTTGTGTGTTTGCTAGTGGGAATTGAGTAAATTATTTTCCCAGTATTCACTTTAATTTCCTCCAGTGAAGATATTATTCTTCAAAATATCAGAGTACTGCTCACTTTCAGAGTTAGAAAGGAGACTGGTAAAACCCTTAAGGTTAACTTTTTTTATGAATTGCTCTGTAAAAGTAGAGAAATGAGAATATCAAAATGTTACTTGACTCTGTCCAACATAATTAATAGATTTATAAACCAATCAGATTTCCATTTATTTTTACTTTTACAGACTAGAACATCTGGTGTTATAAATGTATTATTTAAAAATATTTCCTCATATGTAATAAGCCTTGTTGTGCCTAACAGTTTAGTCTGTATGCTATTTTAATACTTTAATTATATGCAGCATGCTGCTTCATTATAGCGATGCTCCTTTGTTCAGTAATATATCTAGCTATCATGGTCTGGAAAATTTTCAAAACATCCATTTTATTTGTCACCAAAATATGAAATATTCAAAGGCTGAAGTATTGTTTTATTTTATTAACTTTTCTGAATATGTATGCATTTAGTAACTTATGCATTTAGGTCTGTATTACTGCTATTCTTTTTAATTCATAACACATCTCCATAAGAACTTTCAATGGAGAAACAAATTTGCCCACAAGAATTCAGAATTAAAAATATTCAGCACCTCCACTAGCTTCCTGACAGAGATCACTCAGATTATCAGGCTCTGTCACTGCCAGAAACACTGTTATATGATGTGGGCAGAATGGAAAGGTCCCAAGAAATTAATTTGGGAAAAACAGCACCAAATGTTGTAATTTTAAAATTATATTGATATGTGCAGAATGTGAACATTCAAAAAGAATTTGAGTGCATAGTGCCAGGAACTGTGTTTGTGTGTGTTGTATGTATTTTTGAACAGTTTGGGTATTACGTCCCCCAAAGCCCCCTTTTCTATCTTAATTCTTCATAGTAGTTTGAATTTTATTTATTGGGCACCTTGTTTCACATCTGGAATGCATGTATGACTGTATTGGAATTAATAGCATGAGTAAATCTCCTATTACATGTAAATGAAGAACCAAAAGTTTATTTAGACATTCTTACCAAATACTCTTCAGCTTCTTAGTAGAATCAAAATGGTATTGTAAAATAAGTATTCTTAGAGCTTTATTAAGAATCTGTTATTCTTCTTCTAAGGAGAACTGTAGAAAAAATATTGATCAAGGTTAATTCCTGGCATAAAATTTTGATATTAATGGCACTGGAGAAGGAGGAAGTTCAATTGTATTTAACTCCTTCTCCTTTTCTCTTTCTTTTTCTATGACCTGAGGTGATGGTACTTTGCTCTGGTGTCTCAAATAATATAAGTTACATTTGATCTAGTGAGTGCTAGATTTTTACAAAGAATAACTTCTCCTGAAGCTTTCCTGAACAGTCTCTGGAAGTGGGCTCATTGCTCTCTCAGAAAACATGTGCTCCTACAACTGTACTGAACAGCCAAAAGCAATGGCTGTATGTGTGGAGCTGTTGCCCTCCCCAGAGGGCCAGCTTCGAGTTGGGGGCCTGCAGCAGAAGCCTGACTCCCCAGGACTCAAATGCACCTTCATTAACAATCGTGGAGTAAAGAGTTTGGTTAAATTGTTTGGGACAATATGCCCCAGTGAACTGTCCCCTTTTCATTCCTATGTTTTCACCTAATTTTATGTTATATATATATATACATAACCTAAATTTAGCCTTTCAAGATGGCACACTGAACATACATTTTATCATACCTTTATTCTCAAATCTCATTGAAGTGACAGAAAAGGTTAAATAGTATAAAGAAAAGAAGAATATATTTTAATACTCTTAAAATAAAGAGAAGGGACAGTTAGCATGCAGTGATTTTGGTGTTTCTAGATGAATGAATAGGGAAAAGAATAGTGTTGATAGAGAAGGTGCCCAAGAGCTTACATCTCTGGCCTGGAATAGTCTGAATGGAGGTGAGGATGCTCTTTTCCTGCTGGAAGCATCCAAGCTCGGAGTCAGTTGTACAGAGAAATGAGTGGACAGAAATCAGGTTGGCTCATTAAGAACTTGTTGGAACAGCAATACCAACTGTCAACCCTTTTTCTTCACTATCCCTTTGTATACAAAGCATGGTTTTCAAGGCTAAACCTGAAAGACTGCTGTTTAAGCACGTTAGCAGTTTCCTTGGAGAAAGCTTGGGTTCCTAATGTGGAAATGGGCATAACTGAAGAAAATCCTCCCTATTTTGTAAGATGAAGGTGGCCATGCTGCCACCTCCCTACCAATGCTCAGCACATGTCAAGTCTATAGCCAGTCCTTCCGTGCAGCAGAGAAGACAGCTGGTGAAAATAAACTTGTAAAAAGACTTGTTAAGCATATTAACAAATCTTTTAAAAATAATCAACCTATTTTTTTCATAAAGTAGGCAATCAAGGATCACCAGTCATTTGAAGTCAACAGTATGATACAGAAGGTCCAGAATGAACACATAGAATAACTGTTATAAGAGAGGACAATTCATGGAACAAGGAGACCTTTTTAAATCATCTTAATTAGAAGCATAAAGAAAATATGAAATTCATAAAAACTATATGTCACAGTGTAAAAAGGTGCATGGGTATGAAGAATATGACAAAGAATTGTTTAATGTGATAGGAGAGTAAAGTCAGATAATTCTTCCAAAATTTAGATTAAAATACGATAAACTAAAAAACATGAGATATATGTTTTACAAACATGGATAATCAGCTTAAGAAATTCAACATAGAACTTATTTTATAGCTCTAGGGAGAATAGAGAATTTGAAAGTAATAACAAGTGAGTCTTCATATTGAAATAAATTAATGAATACCGACTCCAAAAAAATCTAATAAAATCTTGGCAAAGAGAAAATTCCAAAACTGCTAAGAAAAGCAAAAAATGAATCCTAAATGTAACCCCAAAATGCAAAAGTGATATTGGATTTATACTTCACAGTCAGCAACTGTATATTTGAAGTCAATGAAAAAATGAATGCTCCTTTACATTTCTGATGATACATGAATTTGAACCTAGACTCTGTTATCAGCCAAATTTTATTAAAATGTGAGCACAATTTTTTAAGGCAAAGGATCAAAATATTTTATTACTCCTTTCATGAAAATTATCGGAAGAGATTCTATGGCAAATGAAAAGAAGATATGAAAAAGAAGGAACATAAGATCCAGGAAAGAATAGAATGACCTGGAGAAAAAAAGGAAAAAAAATTCCAGGATGTAGCTGGCAGCAGTCCTCAGAAGCAATGAGCCCAAGTTAGAATAGTTCATCAGAGGGCAGGAGAGCATCTTCAAGAAGCATGGGAATACATTTCAGTCAAAATATGGAAAGATTGTGATCATATGGTGAATAAGTTTATACTTATTTCAGCAAAAAAACCCAGCAAGATAGTGTAGGAAAATATAAAAGAGAAAAAAACTCCTTATAAATGCAAAACATCTGAAGGTGATATGATTTTGAACAATTGATAGAATATATCAAAAGGAAGTCCATTTGACTATGTTGCTAGAATAGCTTCCATAGTGTGGCTCATTTTTGCTGAACCACAATGTGTATACTTGGTTTCATAGTGCATAGCATATATAAAATCACAATACTGTTAAATACTCTTCAGTTTCCAATTTTTGCAATCAATTATATACCACACATTTAAAAATTAATATGTACATGGTATTATTTCCCCGACTTTTCATTCTTCCCTCTAGCCATTCCTTTTGTCATATGACTTTGAAATTCTTTCTGTGTAGGAGGAATATATTTCATTTACCCCCTCAACTTTGGGCTTGGAAATATTACTTGGTATGTGCAATTGAATGAGGCAAATGACAGTGAACTACTTCTGAGCCTAAGCCTCAAGAGGTCTTGTATGTTTCACTTGCTCCTTTTATCTTTTGGTGTCACCATTACAGAGGTGCAAAATATAGCTGCTGCCCTTAATTTAGATTGCAGAATAATCACACAGAGCAGACTTGAGCCCAAACCTCATTCCAGGAGCCACACCTGGCAGGACCTTTAGCTCGGAGCACCTCAATGGAGACCACCCCCTATCTCCAGACTCCACCCCCTACACCAACACTCAGATGGTGCAGAAATAAATATCATGTCAGGTGCCAGTAAAGTAGGGCTGTAGAGGGAGGAAAGAGACACAAAGGGCAGTGGATAGCCCTAATGTCTAAAGCTGATGAGCAAAGAGCAAGTTTAAATATATGGTTTAAGGTTTAAACAATAATCAAAAGAACTAAAATAATTATACAACAATCCAGAATGAGGGCATAGAGAATGAGGTAGTAGTTTTGGAGATCATAATCTCATTTAAGAAATACAATGAGTTGTTCACCGGTAACGTAAGTAATAAAATAAAAGCCATGTGTTAAAGTATTGTACCTCCACTGTCATAATGTATAACTAGCAAATAAAAATAAGGTGTCAATCATTTTAACTATCCACAGTTACAATAACCTCTATATTTATTTATTTATTTAAATGATTTTATTGTTATTCTATTACAGTTGTCTTAATTTTTCCCCCTTTGCTCTCCTCCACTCATCCCAGCCCCCACTCCCACAGTCAATTCCTACACTGTTGTCCATGTATGTGGGTCATTCGTATGTGTTCTTTGTCTAGTCCCTTCCCTTTCTTTCCACCATTAATATTTTTAATATACAAATTTACCATAGTTTAATGGCAGTGTTCATAAAAAACTCTTCAAAAATACATTCACATTCAATAAAATAGATCATCAATAGATCTTGATCCTTTATATCTGTAAGACTGCACTGGAATATTTTATATCTTGCAGTACCTGTGGATGGAGTTTACCTTGGAAAAATATTAATGTTACTTCCAAAGAAATTTTTGGTCCATTTATTTGAGACCACATAATCCTTCCTTTAGCCTCTGAAACACAGGAAGAGATTTAATGAACATAGGAAAATTACTGCATAAATGCAAATCATTATACTCAGGACCAAATTAAACAACCAAATTAAGTGGATGGGGTTACATTTACACTTACTATTTACAGATATTAATTCAATTCACAAGTTATTGGATTTTTAAAAGGAAGCGTACTTGTTTTCAGCATTGATCTTATAATAGCATAACACTGCAACACAGTTTCCTAATCAGAACCATTCCTCTCCAACAGATTAGGACCATTTGTTAAAGCTCTTGTTATGAAAATAGCCAAAGATTTTAATCAGGTTCATTGGAGACTATGGAAACTGTTGCCGTGAAGGCTAACTTTTATAATGTGAAATTACATGGTAAAAATTATTGGAATTGAGATTTCTATTTCAATGCATATTAAAAGAAATTCATAATAAAGCTCCTTTAAATATACATATTTAATTCCATACATCTCATATAAGAGAAAAGAGAACTGGAGAAAATTATTTCATGATCCCTATATGAAAATTTTCATCACTTAAATAGATGCTATGAGTGCAGGAAACACACACATCAATATACTTTATGAGCCTCAGAAAAATTACTGGGAAATAAGAACTATAAGGAGCAATATGAGTAACCCCAGTTATAGTTTAATAGTCTTCAGATTTGTTATAGTCAACCACATCAGAAATAAATCCAATCTGAAACCAAAAATATATGAGCAATGGAAAATCTCGCAGTTATGTTACATTTTTTCCCATTCGTCTTCATTTAAGGTTTCCTGCAAAGCCTTTTCTGAATGATGAAAATAACCTGCAAAGTAGGAGGTGAACTACTGTGAAAAAATTAGTATTTTTGTCATTTTTATGAGTACAGCTCCTTCTATTAGTATGTTTTATTAAACTACTCAGTCTTTCCAATAAGACCTGCCTCATTTCACTTGGGCTGCCTGGTTTTCACTTTGAGGTCGAAGTATTTTTAAAAACCTCTCTGCTATGAATTTAAGAAGGCTGGTGTTCCTGGTTAACTTTGTGAGCCTTGGATTGTATTTCACTATGTGCACAGCGTATGCATGTGTGCATGGTTGTGTGCGTGTGGTTGTAAATGTACAGCTGACAAATAAGTGAATTGTAAGAAGAATTTTGACTCAATCACTTTCTTTGCCATCTTTGTTGAGGCATAATTACTACATAATAAAATGTACACATTTAAAATGTACAGTGTGATACAATTTGATTTATGCATGTACCTATGAAACTAACATTTTAATCAAAATGCTGAACATTTTCATTGCCCACAGGAGTTTCATTGTACCCACTGCAATCCCTCCCCTCTGTCTACCAACTGCACCCCATGAAACCACTGATCTGCTGCCTGTCCCCGCAGATTCATTTGCATTTCTAGAAATTTATATAAATAGAATCAGAACATATGTCTCATTTTGTCAGGTTTCTTTCACTCAGCATAATTATTTTGAGATCCCTTTATTTTGTTGGTTCTGTTATTAGTTCATTCTTTTTTATGATTTAGTAATCAATTGTAATGGTATATCACAATTTTTTTATCCATTCACTGATTGTGGGTATTTCCAGTTTGGGACTCCTACAAGTAAAGCTGTAATGCGTCCTCACACAAGTCTTTGAAGGGACATATGCTTCATTTCTCTTTTGTAAATACCTAGGATTTTAATGTCTGGGTCATACGGTAAATGTGTGTTTAAATATTTGAGAGACTTAAACTATTTTCCAAACTAATTGTTATCTCTCTTTCTGACTGTGATGACAGACCGATCCATCCACCTCCTCCTCAGTACTTGGTATGGTTGAATTTTTGTTCTTTTTTTTTTACCTCAGCCATTGTAATAGTTGTTTAGTGATATGTATTTTAACTTGCACTTTCTAATGACAAATGATGTCAAACATCTTTTCATATGTTTATTGGCCATATGATGTACATGTCCTCTTTTGTGAAGTGTCCAAATCTTTTGTCTAGATTTTTTTGAGTCAGTTGTTTTCTTCCCATTGTTTTGATAAGCCTTTATACCTTCTGGGTACAAGTACATTATCAGATACTTTATTTCCAAATATATTCTTCCAGTCTGTGGCTTGCCTTTCTATTTCCTTAAAATTGATTTTGATGAGAAAAAAATTGTAATTTAGATAAATAAAATCATCTAAATTTATTTTATTAATAAAATTAATACATACAATTTATTAATTTTAATGGCTAATGCTTTTCAGCTTGTAGCTAAGAAAACTTTGTCTAAACTGGGCCTAGAAAAATTTTCTCCCATAATTTCTTCTACGATTTATTTTTATACTGCTAGGTTCCACTTTAAGTCCTACAATCTACCCTGAGTTCATTTTTGCATATAGTATTACAGTGAATCTAAGTCCTTTCTGAATATAGATATTTATTTTTTCTAAACCATTTATTACTGAAGACTATATTTATCTGCAGAATTATTTTTACATTTTTAAAAGTAATCACAACATGCCTTTGTGCGCTTTTCTTCATATTCCTGGTGCTGAGAATTTGTTAACTTGCCTAGATCTGTGGCTATAGTTTTTATTATATTTGGAAAAATTTGGCCATTATCTATTCAAATGTTTGTCTGCCTTCTTCCTTGCAGGGACTGCAGTCACCTCTATTTCAAGCTGTTTGTACTTGGGTTCCACAACTCACTAATGTTCATTTTCTTCTCTCTCTTTTATTATGTTTTTAAAGTTCACTGAACTTTTCTGTGATCTCTAATTGGCTTATTTTCCTTCTAGTGTATTTTTTCATTCACACATTATAGTTTTCATCTTTGAAAATTCAATTTGGGTATCTTTTTATATTTTTCTGTGTCTCTGCTTAACATTTTAAAAAGATGGAACACAGTTACGATAAACATTTTAATATCCTTGTCTACTTAATCTAACATGTAGTGTTCTCTAGCTTTGTTCCATGCCCGTTAATCTCCATTGGGTTCCAGACATGCATTTTACCTTGTTGAGTGCTAGTTCGTCTATAGTCTTATGTATCTGTTTGAGCTTAGTTCTCTTACACAGTGAAGTTACTGGAAAACAGATTAATCCTTCTGGGTCTTACTGATGAGATTGTCAGGCAGGACCAAGGAGGTGTGTAGTCCAGGACTAATTATTTGCTACTGTGCAGGCAAAGCCACATAAACTAGTTTATTTTCCAATGTTCTGCCCAAAGCCACATAAACTAGTTTACTTTCCAATCTAACTGAAGGGAGTTTTCCTGGCTTGGTGTGATGCCCAGATGTTGCTCCCTCTAGTGAATGTAGGTGGTTCTTTCCTCAGTAACTTCCTCACTTGCCTGAGCTGACCTGACACTCTGCCCAGTTCTGGAGCAGGCACAAGGACACTGAGGACAGGCTGTGAGGGTGGCTGTGGGCTCTCTCTGTGTCGCCCTCGCCTCTCAGCTCTCTTCAACTCACGCAGTCTTCCAGGCTCCACCTGGATTCTCCCACGTTGTGCCACAGTCTGGAATCCCTCTTAAGGTAGTAAACCTGAGCAATTTTAGGACCCACCTGGCTTATTATTGTCCTTTCTTCCCTAATATTCAGTGTCTCAAAAACTTGTCTCTTATGTTTTGTCTGTTTCAGGCAGAAGAGCAAATCAGATTCCTGGTACTATGTCTTGGCCAAAAAGAGAAATTCTCTTAAATACTAACATTATCACTTTTAATGAAGGAAATATGCCTGTTTGGCATAGGTAGCAATAAATATGAGTGGAACATAAAATATGAATGGAAATGGTTTGTTAGCAGTACTTCTTTGGCCCTGAATAGTGGGTTGGTTACTTGAAGCAGATTATCCCATGGTGGCCCTGAGTGTGGCCAAGGTTTCTGTTGCTTCCAGCCCTGCCAGGAATCCAGGAAAACTCTTATAATGAAGTTGATGAGATTCTGGAGTTGAGAGGAGCGGATCCACCCAGCTCTTTTGCCTTGGTGGGAACTCAAACGCCTATGAACTTGTGAAAGCACATTCTCTGCATTTACCAGTCATTGTCTATCAGTCTTAGAGCTGTCAGCCAAAATATATAGGGATTTGGTGCTCCAGTTTTTTTAAATAGTGAATGTTACGACTTTAGAATGAAATATATTCAAGAGTATCTGTTGAGTTACCCCATTCAGGGCATCAAAATTCCCATGGGCTTTGCAATTATGGGAATAAATACTCTCTTTCTTGCTTCTCCAAGGCAAGGCTGCTTGTCTGTAAAATATTTATAAAAATTTTTCTCATTTTTACTCTGATTATAACCCCAAAAGTAGAAGTGCCTACATAAAGAAATCTCATTAAAAAGTACACTTCTCCAAAGAAGACATGCAGGTGGCTAACAGATACATCAAAAGATGTTCAATGTCACTAATCATCAGAGAAATGCAAATTAAAGCCACAATGAGATATCACCTCATAGCCATCAGAGTGGCCATCATCAGTAAATCAACAAACAAGTGCTGGTGAGGATGTGAAGGGAGGAGAATGCTTTTGCACTGTTGGTGGGAAAGCAGACTGGTGCAGTCACTCTGGAGAACAGTGTGGAGTTATATTAAAAGATTAAAAATGCAAGCTGCCTTATGACCTACAGATTCCAATTCTGGGAATTTACCCAAAGATACCCAAAACGCTAATTTGAAAGAATATTAGCAACTCTAAGTTCATTGCATCATTATTTACAACAACCAAGATTTGGAAGCAGCTCAAGTGTCCATCAGCAGATGAGTGGATAAAACAACTATTTACACAATGGAATAAATACTATTTGAACTTTAAAAGAAAAAGCAACTTTACCCTTTGAGACAGCATGGATGGACCTGGAGAACATTGTGTTAAGTGAAATAAGCCAGTCAGAGAAAGACAAATAAGGTATGATTTCACTCATATGAACAAACTGAAGTAACAAGGAAAATAGGCAGAGACTCGTAGATGGAGAGCAGGCTGACAGCTCTGGGGAGGGGGCGTTTAGGAGGTGGAGGAATCAATTTAAAAAAGTGCTGATGGACAAGAACAACAGTGCAGTGACTGAGGTGGGTAGAAGAATGGCTATTGGTGGGACAAGGTATGAGGGGGATAAATGATAATGAAAAAATACAATAAAAATAAATGCAAAAAATTATTTAAAATTTTACCTACATTTTTGTGCAGCAGCATAACCAAGAAGTGTTTTACAGAACAATATGAATATAGATTAACCCACATTACAATAATGTGGACAATTTTTTAACTGCCCTTAGAGTTTACAAGATATTTTTTCCATAAATTACCTCATTTAATCCCGATAGCGGCTTTATAGAAGTATAATAAAATCCATTATTTTTGGACATCACTAATTATGCTTACATATAAAATTTCAAAAATACCAAAATGTAGGAGCAGGAGGAATTATTATTTTATCATCTGAATCTACATGTCTCTGTGGGTGATAATTAATCCATAGAGTTATTTTTAAGACATGAACTCACATGAACAAGTATAAAGGACACATGGACCATAGCTAAGGTGGGGGGCGGAAATGGGAGGGTTGTGGGGAGCACTAGGGGGGGCGGGGCTGGGAATATAAGACAGAAAACTGTACTTGAATAAGAATTACATAAAAATAAAAATTTAAAAAATAATAGAATAAAACATATTAACTCTTGAGTTAAGTGCAGTCCTATTGCAGCATGTACAAAACTTGACCGCGGCACACCTGTTATTAAATGTGGCACTGCCTGCATGCTTGCAGTGGTTCGTCATTCTTAGTATGAGGTACCGTCAATTTTGTTAATGGTATGGTCATTAAAGAGAGAAATAATTCACCATGGTGAATTGAAAGTTTGCAACTATTCCTTTCAAAGCTTCTTCAGCAAAAAGAAGTGTTTAGCCCTTCTACTTACAACTTGTGTAAGAAATAAAATCAGTGTTTACCTACAAGTTTTATGCACTTCGTATTCCTAAAAATATTATGAATTAAATTGCTGATAGAGTGAAAATTGGTAAAATTACATTAGAAACCATTTTGGTATTATCTACAACACTAAATATAAAATCACTCAGCCATTTCACTCCTAGGTCTACCCAGAACAAATTCAATATACTTATGAACTGAGACATGTACAAGCACACTCACTGGTTCTGTCACTTCCAGCAAACACACAAATGCCATTAACAACAGAAAGGGAAGCAGGTAGGATTCAGGGGGTCCTAAGCACCCTAAAATAGAATGCAAAATTAGGTAGTTGGCACACATATACATTTTTCTAAAGAAAAACCTAAATTACAGATTTCAATTTGGGGCCTATCACAGGAAAAGGTTAATTTTGGCTCTATCTGCTAAGGTGATTTCTCTATATCTGCCAAATAAAACCCAAGTCATGATATATTAAAATGAGTTATTTTATATTTTCTTAAACTAGGGATTGTAGATTTGTATAGACTTGAATGTGACCTCCCTCATTTACTTAATTTCAATTTGTTGCACGGCATGTGCTTTGTAAGTAAAATAATAACTTTTTGGATTACGCATAATCACATATTGTGGGAAAAAGGAAAATACAAGTATGTATAATATAATAAGTCATAATACTGAATAATTAGAAAAATATGTTTAAACCATGTGGGGCTACTATTTTCTTCTTCCCTTTAATTTATGGCATATATTGTACATTTCTGATCACAGTGGCCTTGTAATACAGTTTGATATCAGGTATTGTGATCCCTCCTACTTTGGTCTTCCTTCTCAAAATTGCAGCTGCTATTCGGGGTCGTTTATGGTTCCATATAAATTTTTGAAGTGTTTGATCTATGTCTGTGAAATATGCCATTGGTATGGTGTAGGTACCTTTAATAGGTATTGCATTGAATCTGTAAATTGCTTTGGGTAGTATGGACATTTTGATGATGTTAATTCTTCCAATCCATGAACACGGTATATGTTTCCATTTGTTTGTGTCTTCCTTAATTTCTTTCTTCAGTGTTGTGTAGTTTTCTGCATACAGGTTTTTTACCTCCTTGGTTAGATTTATTCCCAGATATTTTATTTTTGTTTTTGCTATATCGAATGGGATTTTTTTCTTGATTTCTGCTTCTGCTGATTCATTGTTAGTACACAAAAATGCCTTTGATTTCCAGATATTGACTTTGTAACCCACTGTTTTGCCAAACTCATTTATTAGTTCGAGCAGTTTTTTTGATAGAGTCTATAGGATTTTCCATGTACACTATCATGTCATCTGCAAACAATGACAGTTTTGTTTCCTCCTTTCCAATTTGAATGCCTTTTATTTCCTTTTCTTGCCTGATTGGTGATGCTAAAACTGGAAAGCATTTTGCTGAGTTAAATAAGCCAGGTGTTGAAGGACAAATACCATATGATCTCACCTTTAACAGGAAGCTAAACAACAAAACAAACAAGCAAGCAAAATACAACCAAAGACGCTGAAATAGAGAACAGGTTGACAGTGACCAGAGGGGAGAGAAGAGGGAATTTCAGGGGAAATAGGGGAGGGATTTAGAGGAACATGTATAAAGGATACGTGGACAACAACTGAGAAGGGTGGAAATGGGAGGGAGTGGGGAGCACGGGGGTGGAATAGGATGGGAGTAATAGACAGAAAACTGTACTTGAAAAATAATTAAATAAATTTAAAAAAATAAAATAGAGTGAGTATGAATCTTTCATAGTGGTAATAAAGTGTACTGGTGGATAGCATAGATTCTTAAGAAAAATTGTCTAGGTTTCAATCTCATTTTACCACCAGTGTGACTCTGGAAAAGTTTTTAAAATTTTCAATGTCTCAATTCCCTCACCTGTAAAACAGCTATGATAACAGTAACTAGCTTACAGGGTGTGATGTAGAGGGTGTCATGTTAGATATAAAACACTTAAAATGATGTTCAGCACGTATTAAGTAATGTACATGTGGGTGGATGTGATCATCACTGTCATCAGTTATCACCCCGAAGTGCTGTTTGTCCGTACAGATATGATTGAAGCTTACATAGAAGAAAACTCTAAAGATTATGAAGCAATTTGCAGAATGCAAGCAATGGCTTCTAGTTTGAACAAAAGCCTGAGGAAGATTCATTTTTCAATAATGATTTTCACTGTAGGTAATTTTCCTTGGGGTCTACTAAAAATTAAAAAAAATGAAAAGCATGACCATATGCTGAAAATTAAAGTGCTTATATAAAATGCAAGAAAGGAAATATGGAGAAATCACATTCTAGTTGGCAATTCAAGAAGGGATTCCTAGATAAAACACAGATGCCCAGGTAAATTTGAATTTCAAATAAACTATTTTTGTATTAGAGCTAAATATTTCATAGATATCTTATATTTTTATTTGCTAAATATGACCACTCTAACTATTAGGAAGTTTGTATGCATTTCAAACTAAGCTAAATGTTTAAAGATACATGACTATAGTCACCATGTTATGTGGTCTGAGGGCTCAACATAATTTGTTTTTTGTGACACTTTATTTTTCCCAAAGGGCAAAAGCCCGAGTAGTGAAATTTGAAAGTATGTGAATGAGCCTTCTTCTAAAAAGTGGATCTCTTCCATTTTATGCTCCCTTTCATACTTCCTGAATTCTCTATTAACTTCCCAGGACCCAAGGACTAAAGTTCACACTTCTTAACTTGACACATAAGGCCATAAAAATTTGGTTCCAGACTACCTAGTAATCACCATCCCTACTAGTTCTACATACATAATCCTCATGAGTACTCAGACATTTAAAAATGATCAATTTTCTCTGAAAACATTGTATTATTTTATGTTCCCACTCTAACATGTCTAAAAAACTCTGGCTAATTCTCTAAGCACCCACCGTATTCTACCCTCTTATAAGTAACTTCCACACTCCTCTAGGCCAGCCCTTGCCTCTCCTATTATCACAACACATTTTGTACATAGTGGTGTATAGGGCATAATTCACTATATTTTATTACAATTATATCTCTCCTGAGTAGAACTATAGAAAATGAAATATCTTGGAACAGAAACTGTCTCTCTTTACTGACCCATTCAATCATATATTTTGGAGCCTAATTCATACGAGGTGCTTATCAAAATTTGAGTGAGTGAGTGAGTGAGTGAAGGCAACCCTATGAATCACAGCTGTGCTTCCTGTGTAAATGTGAATTCCCTCCCACATCACCAGATATTGGTCTGATGACTCATTGCACAAAAAGTTAAAAATAGTTCAGCATTAATATTGACCACTGAAACTGACAGATGTGCAAGGGATAGAGTGGTTAATTTTGGATAAAATATTATGAATATGCAAAAATATACAAAAGATAGCACACTATAGTATAAGTAGGAAACCAGAAAATATATGACTTACTCTCAGGTCTACAGAAACATGAGATGTATATTAAATCAGAAAATAACTTTATAAAGTAAATTACTTATAACTCCAGATAACTCAAAAGCATTTTCCCAGTCCTCCTCTAAAACTAAACATCCTCTTGCCTACTAGACTTATTTAGCTATCAATAACTGAAGTTCCTTTGAGAAGCTCTGCATTCATTCTCTTATTAGAGTTTTTTATTTTTATTTTGCATTGTAACTGCTTACTTACTTGTCTATTTACTATAAGAGCCTTGAGAAAAGTTAAGGAACTATGACATACAATCTTGGTATTCTTAGCACTTAGAAACTAAGGATGGATGGATGGATGGATGGATGGATGGATGGATGGATGGATGGTTTTCACACACAGAGGTTCTACTCGGTCTTCATCAACTGTAGTTACACATCTAATCACCCAGACTACTATATAAATGATATTGCTGGCTTCATTCCTTACAAGTCTATTTAACTCAGAATCTGTGGTGCAGGCCCTTTGCATTGCTGCTGTTCTATACCATTTAATCAGTTCTGACTCCTGGCTATAAATGGGTGATGTCCACAGTTTCCTATCTCCAAAGCCCTGCTCAGCTCATGCCAGTAGCTTCTTTCTTAGTCAATGTATCTCACATTCAGTCTCCCTGTTTCCCTGCTGCCCTCTAATGTTTCCCAGCATAGTGCTTACTCATGGTATGTCTGGAAGTAGGACAGCTTTGGGTTTTTTTTTTTTGGTTTTTTTTTTACCTCTAATAGTGTTTCAGGCTTAATTTGCTTTAGGATCCATTTATTCATCTTTCTGGTGGTTCAGAGTATCCATAGAGCTGTGCTTTAACATCGTATTTCAAGTGATTTTTTTTCCTATCTGTAAGTGGTATGACTTTAAAATTCTAACTTTTAAAAGGAGCATTATTTAACTTCATTTTCCTTAATAGAACCCTTTGAGAACTATCCTGATATACCTGCCTCAATCAAAGGACTCACTATAACTTTACAGTTAATAATTCTCTAAGTCACTAATATTTCTGGTTCCTTCTCACCAATGAACAAATACTTATTGCAGTCACTATATGGCCTGCCCTTGAGATAAGGTCTTTCAAGATAGTTTGCTCCTTGGTGAAAATTTTCACCAGAGATATTTTGGGGGGCTTCTACTATATATTTTTAGTATGGCTTTTACTTATAAAGTTTTAAGGCTTTAAGTATTTGAGTTAAAGTACCATACTGATTACCTCCTTTCCAACCTTCCTTCTATCTCCCCTGGTTTTGGCTTCATAAGTACCTTCTAATAACTATCTTACGTTACTGACCACATATATGATTAATGCTAGTAAAGCCTTTTAGGAATAATTTTATACAGAAACATCCTAGAGAACTGGGCTACATTGAGTTCTTAAAACAACTGTTAAGATACTAGGATAGAGATGCCAAAGAGTCTGATCTCTGTTAGAAAGCTGTGATAGATAAACACCTCTTGGATTTGTTTTTTAATATTATTGTTAAATGGAGGTTCTCAATAAATTATTATAAAACATTTGTATGATATGCTTTGATTGAAGAATGCTGATTTTAATTTGCTACTTCAAAATGAATTGTTAATTGTATAAGAATATCAGATCAAGAGAGAGTTCAAGCATACAAGCTTAAAAATATACCGAACTGGTCCCAGAAATGGCTGAGAACTCCTGTAGGTAATTCTGTTTATGATATAAGTAAATTCTGTAGCTGAGTGGGAAAACAGAATTTCTAGAAACTTGTCATAATTTGTTCATCTGTTATTTGGGATAAATTAAAGAGCCATAGATTTAAATAAGAATATAAGTAAAAGGTCAAGTTTTAAAAGGCAGCCACTCACAGGAGGTCTTGAGAATATTTGATAGCTAAGGGGGAGCCCAGGGAAGATGTGTTGTTAAGGATCAAATACAGCAGGCTCTTGAAAATAAGCTCTTGCTGGCTAATTAACAGTCAATAACAATATTGCAAGGAGGAAAGACAGCCCCAGGGAAAGGAGTAAGAAAGTCGAGAAATTATTTCTTTGCAAAGGAAATAGAAGGCTTAAGCATAGTGTCCTTTTAACGTGTAAAAATGAGGCTGCTGAGCCTGAGAATCAATTGTTCCTACTTAATTCTCCTGGGGGCTGGATATACTTGGGGATGAAAAGGAAATAGGTTTATGATTGAATTAAGTTGTCTTTGTCTCCACTAAAGAGGTTAGATGGATTTCTGTTCCAAGAAAGATTGGATATACTGGTCTAAATTGTTGTCAGTATTCAAAATATTCTAAGCCAATATCTGTATAAGATTCTGGTTTCAATTTATTTGGCTCAATATCTAGAGGCTGGGTTTCTGGATCACGTGGTAGGGCTATACCCACTGGGGGTGGGGGAATATCGGGGCTGTTTACATAGCATACACCCTATACAGAAACAACATAGTGTCCATCAGTAGACACATGGATAAAAAAGATGTGACACACACATACACGCACACAAGAATATTATTCGGCCACAGGAAGAAAGGAAATCCTGCCATTTGTGACAGCTTGGAGAGATCCGGAGGGCATCGTGCTAAGTGAACTTACAGAGAAAGATACAGAGTGATCTCATACATAGGATCTAAAAAAGACAAGCTCAGAGAAATAGAGTAATGGTTACCATAAAGGAGTAGGGAGTGAGGAAATTTTGGTCAAAGTGTATAAACTCCCAGTCATAAAAGTAACAAGTTTGGGGATCTAATGCCCAGTATGGTCATTATAGCTAATATACTGTGTCATAGAGTTGAATATTTCTAAGAAAGTGTTTCTTAAATAATCCTCACCACAAAAAGAAATGCTGATTATTTGACCAATGATTTGTTAGCCAAAACTCCAGGAAAAGAGGGTATATTATGAAGACACCTGTACAAATGGGCATCAGATGGGCGAAGTGCCACACAATGGTACCGACAAAAAGTCTAACTTCTCAATACACCCGTGTAGCTTATTTACAACAGAGCAAATGGTGTGGCGATACTCCTGGGGTACCTCTTTTGTTTAACAAAATTAATGCCAATGTGACCATCTGTCTACTCTTTTCTTTCTCTCTGGCATTTCTTCACCATATTTCATTCTTCCTTCACTACTCTTTCCCTAACCGCCCCCCACCAAAAAAGTGTTTCTTGAGTTTACATCTGGAAATGCAGATTCAGCTCTTGATACCATGTCTTAGACAACACAGTGGGCAGAAAATGTTTATGGGTCAAAAGTGAGGATTCAAGACTCAACTGAGTGTCTCGATTATAAAATCCAATTTTCAATAGGATTCTTTTAAACAATTCTCATTAGGCAATCATAGAGGCAAAGACCTCAAAAGTAATAGCTATTATTATTATTTTGAAGAAACTAAAAATATGACCAAATGTATATATTGCTAGTTTATTTGGGGACTGTTGTGCCAAATTCTTCTTAGTCATAAAAAATAATCTAGCATATCTGTACTAGATGCGAACTTTTTTCTTAAAATGATACTGCGTTGATCTGTGAAAAAGAGAGTATATGTGATTTATTACAAAGACGTTTAATTTTCCTTTCATTACATTAAGTTCGTAAACATTTATATCTAGTCTTTAATTAAACATGATTTATTCAAATGGGGATCTGTTTCCACTTAGATTGCTTGCAGTGTTAATCACAGTGCGAATAGCCTTCACTGCTGGAAGAATTTCTACAACATACTAATATACAACGGCTTCCATGTGATTTGCATCTGTTCTCTGAGCCTACATGTTACTAGATATGTACATATGTAGAAATGTTTTACTCATTTTGCTACTAGATTACAGAACATAACTCAATATAGCATTTGTGTTTTTATGAATTTGGATTTAAGGAAGCTTTTGAAGGTGAAAAAAATTGAAGAGTGCCCAAATTGAATATGGCTATAATGCATTTTCACTTCAGCAATGCAATTACAGTTTATCTTACATCACATTAATGCCTCGGTAAAGTTGTAGCTGTTCTTTGTTTATTTGTTTGTTTTCTTTTTTAGAATCAGATGTTCTTAATTAAAATTTCCTTTGTTGATCATTACAGATCTGTCCTGAAGAACAGGCAGAAGTTAATTAGTGTTGCCTTCATAGACTTCATTGTTCTTATGCCATGCACTATGAAAACTTCCTTCTATTAACATTTCAAAGTAGCAAGATTTGGTTTTGACTTTACTTATGAAGTAGTTCAATCTTAAAGTGAGAAAATGCTAAGAGCCTCTTACCTGAGAATTAAAATATATGTTGTACCTATTAACATCAAGTCTTGTTCAGGTCTCCACCCTGCCTTCCTTTAGTCATTTCTTGAGCCCATCCCACATTATTGTTTCACTAGGTCATTCTGAAGTTCAGGGTGCAGAGAATGCCCTCCCATCTAGTTCCAGGCCTTCAATGCTAAAAGATAAAAGCAAGTTCTCCTCAAGTGGCACTGAAGTATCTTTATAATCTGCTCCCTATTCACATCCTCAAATATGGGCTCTGGTACTTCTCTTCCTACTCTCTTCTCAGACAAACAGGGCTATTCCTGTACCTGAACACACCATCATACCATGAGCTCTCCTCTTCAAATTTGTAACTCATTTTGGTTCCTACTTGGAAATCCACCACTATCTTTATCCTGACTATATTAATCCCAATTAAACCTTTCCTTCAATTCCAAGATCATATTGTATTTCTTTTATGTGATCTTCAGACATCAATACTCAGTTTCTCTTGTATCAGTATATCAAAGAATAACTTTTTATGTCTAACTTATAAATTAGGCAGTTCACTCTCTAAGACCTAAAGACTTACCAGCCATTGACATATTCTCTTTGAAGACAAACCTTAGTAGATATGATAAAGAGAAACACTGAGCCTGCAAAAAATAAATAGTACAGTGACTTTTGTGCCTCTTTCAAAGTTTAATGAAAATATTTTATGTTAGTTCAATATAGACTGAGTGAAATTTTGTTATGACTAAAAAGAACTAAATATTATATCATATAACAAATTTAGCTACTTCTTCCTCCCTTCCTTTCTTTTTTTCTTTATTTCTGGAGAGTTTTAATGTTAAATATTTGGAAGTCCATTGCATTTTATAATATACAGCTATTTTTAGAGACTATCAAATTCTGGTTTTATTCTATTATCTGATGTTATAACATACTGAAATTGCTTCCATTTTTCCTGAACACAGACATGAATTATTTTTACTCTTAAACTGTGACAGTCAACCAGAAAACAAAAAGGAGCTCTTTTTCAGAGAAAGTCATCACCTGCCTGAGAAAATTTAGACCAAAGTTTGTAGAGTAAACTTAGAACCAGAGATAGACATCTCTGCACCCAGGAAGAGATACTGTTTAGAAGAAACATTTCTAGTATTTCGCCCTTGTTTTTTTCTTGAGGGGTAATTTAATTGTCATATATATTGCTATAAGTACTAAGAAAACCCAGGACTCTAGAAATACCTTTTGATACATTGTACTATATCAGAAGGCACATTACATATCTGAAATTATATATATAATTATATATATATATATATATATATATATATATCTTGCACCACTATTTTTTATCTTTTTTTTGAAATGTCAGGAAAGATTCATTGGGCAGTAGTGTTCACCAGAAGTGTGAGTCGTTTGCAGAGATACAAAGACCAATGTGAGGCAGGCACTGGATTTGTAAAGCTCACAGTCTGACTAGGTGAAAGGTGAAAGGCATGTGAATAGACAATTCCTAAGTAATGGCATTCAGGGCTGTAAGAAGGCCGAAAAAATAATAGAGTTGGGGGAAGCAAGGCCAAGAGATGGGTTATTGGAGTGGACGACAGGAAGAGGAAGCAATGGCGTGTGCCCTCCGACCACTTCACCAGCTTCCACAGAGGCCTGTGTGGTGCTGTGCTGAGAGGGAATGACTTGCAAATATTAGTGATGAATATCTGACTAAATTCATTATTATTTCTTTTTTATTTAAAATCACACTCATTATCTCCAAAATTAGAAGAGAAATTTGTAAAATTTGCTGAACGTTTCATATTTCCAATGGTTTTGCATCAGGTGTAATAACAGTATATCAAGGGTAAGTCGCTCCAGTCATTCTAACTTTAGAAACCCTTGAATGAGATTAGGAAGTGATCATCATTTACATTTATTATACTTTGCATGTAATGAGTTTTAGCTTTTAACTCTAATTTGTTTCTCATCGCATTCATCAAAGGAGAACTATTTAGAAACTAAAACATCTCTGTCAGTTAGGATTTTAATGAATTAAGATGAAATGAGACAGCGTTAATTGGCAGTTGTTGCTGCAGGGGAGGTTTCTAGATCTTGTAAGAGATGCCAATTCATCCTTCTATCAGGGTTAATTTGTCTGATTTAGTTCTAAGGATACACTGGCTATGTCTCTGCACTATTCGTATTTATTTTCTGATTGGAGAGTGGTTCAGTTATGTGGGTCTTTCATTTAGATTCTCAGTTACATCGGTACTTGATTTAATTGGATTGTTAATAAATTTAAGAAGCATTTGTATTATTGACTCAAGATTAACACTCATAAAATGTAAGTACATTACTTAGACTTTGTGTTATTTGTAATGCCCCAAGCCTTCCATAACTAATCCTTTTTCACCATACTTCACTTCCTATGTTCTTTCTTTTTTCCACAGACATAAATGAATGTGAAGCTGAGCCATGCAAAAATGGTGGAATATGTACAGATCATGTTGCTAACTATTCCTGTGAGTGCCCAGGTGAATTCATGGGAAGAAATTGTCAATACAGTAAGTATTCATATATATTTATATATCATTTTATTTGCATAGTGAACAACTGTTATGGAATCTGAGCTGACATCAATATGGTTTACTTCAAGAATTCATAATTTATTGAACTCACACATTTAATATTTATTTTTTCCTATTAATGTAAGTATATTCTCCAGGATAAGTCTTGGTGCATGATGGGCACAGGAGCGGTCACCTCGTGGTCTGGAAGGGGGGCAGCAGGTCCTCGGACCCCAAGCACATCTCTCTCAGGAATTCCACTTTGGGCTTTGAGTATGAGTGTGACCTGAATTTTCACCAGAGTGATTACTCTGGTTTAGACACAAATTCAGTGCACCAGAGCCAGAGAGCCTTTATCACAAGTAAAAGGTAGGGCAAAAGAGGATTCATGTCAAGTTGGCCAACACATTAATAGAAATTTCACACAAGATTTTTCTTCTTGGAAGCTTAAGACAGTCTTGAGATTATGGAGCAAATGTTAAAATAGTAACTTACCTGAAATGTTTACAGAGAGGCACAAAAGATCATTTTCCCCAAAAAGTTAAAAAAAAAACAAAACACAAAATACTAGGAAAAGATAGAAACAAAGTTACAGAACATGAGATGAGACCAGAATTAGGCACAAATATAAACTAATGAGAACAATAATGATGTAGCTCAGTAACTGGTAAGCACTTATATGCACTTCATTGTGCTACTGCTTTGATGTATATCACAGTGTTAGAGCATCACAACCTTATATAAATTCAGAAGGCAAAAGCAAATTAGAATTCAGATGCCGGAACTGAGACACACAGAGTGTATGGTCTGCCCAAGCTCTTACTGTTAGTGACAGAAGCAGCACTAGAAAGAATCTAGAACTAGGTCTTGTGATTCCAAGTTCAGAATGTTTCCCTCTAAACTGAGATATCTCTTCAGATGGAGTCAAACAAATCAACACCAAAGCACATCACACCTCCTCTCTCATGCACACCCACTCCCACACGCACACACACACACTCATATGCATTCCTTCCTCTTTAGCCAAAATGACATTTCCATTTCTCACTTTGCTCCTCTCCCATCATTTTGACAATGGTAATTTATAAAATAAAAAAAGGAAAATTATTTAAGAGTCTCTTTGGATTATGTACATAAATGAAATGATGGTCTAGGGATGCTCATTACCTCAGTCCTGAAAAGCTGTTTTTTTTTTAAATAATGAATTTCTAAGTATCAAAGAAATACCTTGGATGAGGGAAATTTTTCTAAGCTAAGGAATAATTGAAGGGCATAGAGCATTCACTCATAACAGGGCACATAGAAACACCTGCCGGTAGTGCCAGCTCTAAGCTGACCAAAGTTAGGATCTTCAGAGTTTATAGCACCTAGGTTATAGTCAATGTGCTGCCTCTCACTCTTCAGTAAGATTATTTATTTTCTGGGCTTTGAATTTTGTCCCACAGTCATACCATTAGGTCAGCTTATCCCTGCCATAATGGTGGAGAAGCCATTTGTTTGGGCAGATATTTCAGGAGGGCGAGGGAAGGAAGAATGATAGAGACTAACTACTGGGAGTGCCAGGAGATGCCCATACTGGAATGCCGTTATCATTGTGTTCAAATCCAGCCGTCTTCAGCCTAGTCTCGGGCTCCTGCACTCACATTAGCTTCACTTGTCCCACTTCTTTCTGGTTTCTGCTAATGGTCTAATTAAGTTCTGGAACATTTTAAGATGAAATCATTCTCAACACACCTCCAAAACAATAAATTATAGCAGATTTTGAAAAGGACTACAATGTACTTAAACACTAAAATATTTGTACCAAAATACTATTATATACAGCACGATAAATGAGGGGAAATATATACAGTAATCATTAAAACAAATATTACTTGTCCTTAATTTATCACATCTCTCAGTTTAATAACATTAAATACAACAGATAAAAACAGGAAGAATATGAGCAGAACCTTCACACAAAGGAAGTAATTTAATGTTGAATATATTTCATATTACGGTTGTGTCTTCATTATTATTCCAAATATTTTCTTTTTATTAAAAATAGGTTTAAAGTATAATGATACTTTAAAGTATCATAAAGTACCTTTATGATCTGAAAATTATCATTATATTTTAAGTGACTATTTAATAAGAGTACTGGATATGTGATGAAAACCCAGACTGACCATGCATCTCCCTGTATGCTCCTCCCTCTCACCTTGTATCTCTAGCCCCTCTCATGCCACCAATGTGAACTGGAAGATAAATGGCACAAACAAATGACAATATAGATAAACAGAGAAAGATGAAGTGCTAAAAAGGAGCAGAGGTTAGCTGGCAAACTTTATAAAGAGTATAGAAAAGAGAAGGGAGAGAAGGAAAAGGAGTGAGAGCTGTTAAACCAGGTCTCCTCGCTAACCATGAGGCTCCCAGGAAACTCCAACGCACACACGTATGCACACACAGTCACAATCGCTCCGGGAGGAATTTGTCTTACAGAGAAAAAAGTTGTATGACAAAGGAGGCAACAAACAGAGGTTTTTACAGACATGAAAGTTCCCACTAGACAATTCTACCTAACAGACGTCCTTCCATCCTTTTGCCTGTGCTCCCACCCCAGTTAATTCTCAACTCAGCTGCCAAAGGCAACCTGTGAAAAGTCAAAGTACACCACCTTGCAGCTCAGAATCTTCTACTGACTCCTGATCTCAGACAGTGAAAATTGCAGTCCTGCTCCCTGGAGCCTGTAGGACCTCCCTGTATGTCCACTCTACTCACTCCCCTCTTACCTCATCTCCTAGGACTCTGACTTTCTCATGCACAGCTCCTGCCACTAGCTGGTCCTGGCACACACATGGCATGTTCCTGTCCTAGAGCATTTCCTTTTCTGCCTCTTTTTTCCTATAGTGTGTGTTATTAACAGCCCATACTTTCTTTAGGTCCTTGCATAGAGACATCTTATCAGTTTGGCTTTCCCTGACCTCCCCACCTCCCTACCACAACGATTCTAAACACACATTCCACCCCCTGATCGGCTATAGTTTTTCTCATTGACATTAACCACAAACATATATTTTTACTTTTAAATATTGTTTATTGACTAATGGAGTCACTAATATATACTCCAATGGAGTATATATTCCTCAAGCAAGAGATTTTACTGTTCTGATCACAACTGCCTAAATAGAACTGGAAAATAGTAAGTGGTCAATAAATATTGCTAAATGAATGAATGAATGAAGATAGCACTCTGAGATCTTCAGGTGTAGGGATGGTATCTGATACTCAGTGTCTTCAACTACTATCAGGTTATTTTTTGCCTAACTTTCTGCGTTTCAGCAGTATTATAAAGCTGTATTTTCTAGAATAATAAGATATAACATGATATATTAGTTGGTACTCACTAATTGATATTGCAAGTTGAATTGCTTTCCTTTGCCTTGACAAAACCTTTTATAACTCTATTTTGCAGTGAGGGTTTGAAGGTGGATTTATAATAAGAGAATTAAACAGGGACCCTATTTCTCTTTTTATGCCATTTTGACATGCAGGCATCTTGATAACTTATCTTAGATCACTTATCTATCTCTCATTCATATGAATTAATTAATCAACAGATAGGAGAGTGCAAGATGTTTATATTGAGATACTACTTTAATAAATATGTAAAAAATCTATGTGAATTCTTTAGTGTATCATGTGTCTTTAATTAGTAGAACATGCTCTTATTTCTCTTCAGATCATATAAATGTTTCACCTTTTAAAAAAATTACTATAGCTAGTAAGCACTTTTACTTTATAAGAAATAAATTTATATCTAACTCTATCATAACATGATGCCCAGTTATGTGGTAGTAATATTATGTAAATCACTTATTAAACATTTTCAATAACACAATTATATCAAATGTTAATAAGAAATGTCATAATCATTGGCAAAAATGTACCTATAATTTTACACTAATTATTTACTAAATATGTTTGTAGGTGGGTGAAGGCAATAATCTTCTCATTTAAAAAATTTTAGTTTAGATCTTCAGATAAGGTTTGCATAACCTCTCACTGACTTTGGCAGACCTCAGTTATTTTTGGTTTTATTTTTTATTAATTTAGTATAGGAGATTTAATTAAGTTCGATTATGTTTCATTTTGATTGAAGTTACTTTTGATTGATATGTGTAAATCATTTAATTGTCCCCATAGTATTTATTATAGTATTACAGCAATTCTCCTCATTAACATCCTAATTTATATTTTTTATTGCTTTTAAATGACATACACATCAGTGTTCAGACAGCCATTTCCATACCCAGCCTGACAGAAAAATGGTAATGAACCGTAATGGAAACCTATTCTTATAAAAACAGATATGGTTTGCCATGTGCATTTAACAGAACATGATGTTTAAACTAAAGTGTGTACAGTGGAACTTGATAGCCTTTCGTTAACTCATCTAAAAATAACGAGGACTGTGTCCATCCACTAGGCTTTGGGGCCCATAGTAGCCATCTACAGTTCCCTCCTGACTGTTAAAATGGGACATGATTAAATTTCAGAAATGGTACTCAAATTCGTTTCCATTGCTGAGAGTATTTATGGAAATTGAGACAGTTACCAAGGGAGCTCTCATGGTGCATCATCCCCGAATTATTATGCTGCAAAGTATTGAGACTTGAATGATTTCAGAGGGTATTAGTAAGAAATGAAAACTAAAATCTTTAGCTAAGGATGGAGTGATGTTTCTAAATGTCAAAATTATCCAATTTCTAAACAATTTAATGGAAGAATATAGATAATTCTTTAACATTTTTCTTCCAGCATTATATCTGTAAATTTATAGGGGCAAAGGGCAATAATATATCTGTATATTTTGAAAACTATAAATATTTTCCTATATTTATTTCTTGAGCAGTTATAGTTCTTTAAGCTCTCATTACAAATGAGCTAACATTTGCAAATATACAAACATGTATAATATATGCCATGTAAATGTACATGTGCATTTTTCATTTGATATTAGTGTGCATTGCCAAGTTCATTTGTGTACGTTCAGGCTCAGTGAAAATTGCTAAAACATTTTAGATTTAAATAAATCTGTAATATATATTTTTCTTCTCAACACTTGTAATTGTTGCTTTTGTAAAGACAAATTTGTGAATAATGGCAGATACTCAACTATTTTGACACCAACTAACTGTCATAGGAGTATCCTGATGTTAATTTAGACCTTTAAGTTACCACGTGCTGAGCACTGTCCTAAGTATGTTAAATGTTAATTCATGTAATCCTCTTAACACTATTTGTACTAGGTTCTATTTATCACCGGTTCTATTTTACTGAAAAAAACTGTGCTTCCAAGTACTTAAATAATTTGCCTGACTTCACATGGCTAGTCTACTGCAGAGCCTGGCCTCACCACAAGCCTTGCAGCTCCTAATGATCCTGACTCTCGTAGGGTGAAAGGGACTCTTTATCACACCGTACACTGTAAGAACACTTCCACATGAGAGTACGAGGAGAGAACGCAGGCTTGCATACAAAAAGAACTGGAGTTTAAATGCTGGGCTTTTAAACTATGTTTTGTAAGTCTATAACTTCGGGAAATACTTTAGTATTTATAATATATTTTTAATAAAGAAATATTATTAAACCAACCAAAACCATTATGAGAAATAGGAATTGCCTTGGGTTTTGAAAAACATGACATCACAACATACTTTTGAGCCACAAAAACCTAGTATTTTTATACCTAGGTTTCATGTTTGTAATTATTGTAAGCTGTCACTGTTATTTGATGAAGCATTTAGTGAATGGTGAACAGAAACTCACTGTGGAATGAATAATTCCAGTATTTTCTTACTCTATATAGTTGCTCAAAAAGGAACTACCCTATATAGTTCCATGCTATACAACACTGAATTCCTACCCTTCTATACCCAGGTAAGACATAGATCCAAAAACAAAATATACAAAGATTCGGATATAAAATACTTAAAAAATCAAGAGGTATTTATAAGGAAGTCAAAATGAGAATTACAGCGCATATACATTTAATATGAACAATGAATGACTCCTGTGTATGAATGTGTTCAATTACTCAAGTAAAATAGCCACAAATACGTGTTGATTTTTTTCTTAACACAACTATGTAAGGGATTTGAAGAACATATACAAAAGAATGCATTCACCTAATTACATCAAAGAGTAGCTACCCTTTACAGCTGGAGCAACATTGGTAATTAAAACATAGTCAGTTTCTATTCTTGTGGAGTGTACAAATGAGTGGGAGAGAAAACCAAGAATTAATTACTGCTAATTATAAAACATGAAACTCGAGGTTAATGAAAAGAAGGAGCCATGGAGGAGCACCTCTTCGGCTAGGGGCATCTGGAGCAGTGGCATTCAGGCCAACATCAGGAGAGTACGCACCAAGCACCAAATCAAAACAGGGAGAGTGGTGCCGATGGGAATGTTCCAAGAAGGACATGTGCCCAAGGATAAACAGGCCCTGGAGGCTTTCCCCACCCACTCTCTCCCCAGGGCATGCTGTCTCACGCTTTCTCTAACTAGACTTGCTCAAAATCCCCTCTCTCTTCCGTCTCTCAAGGGACATCTGTCTCTTTCCTTCTCTCTTCCCTGAACTGCAAGGCTCCTTTTTCTGTAGTGTGTCCTGAGCCCATTCTTCTATGAGTCACTTCAACCTCTGTGACTTTCTAAACAAACTTTCCCTTATAACTTGGAAACAAAAAGGATAGACAACCTCTTTGTCCATAAGACGCTTAATATTTAAAGGATGAGTTAAACTGCTGTGTAATTATCATGTGATGAGGATTTTAGGATAATCCCTTACCCTGCAGGTGTTTCCAATATGAGATTCAGACCAGTGGATGGCAAGGAATACACACACACACACACACACACACACAAACATATATATAATATTAAATACATTTAATAATTAAATATATTTAATTATTGCTCAAGTACAGTTTTCTATCTTTTACTCCCATCCCAGCCCACCCCCTCAAGCACTCTCCACTTCCCTCCCATTTCCACCCCTGTTAGTTTTTGTCCATGTGTGGAATATTTATATATTAAAAACCCATTTCTAAACTATCTTCTTCTGCAACCACAGTGACTTCTAAAACATCAAAATAGACTCTAACTTTTATAAAGGTATCCAGAAATCAAAGAGAAATGAAGAAAAATAATCATTAACTCTAATCCTATTTTTGTTCCAGATAAAAAATATCTCCTCTGTTTTAGAAATTTGAAATGGCATGCTTTCACAATGACATTGTCTTTGAAAGCATTGCCTAATATAAATTTAAGATTAGTTTTCTTAACTGCATAAAATAGGAATTAATCCAGAGTACCAATAGGACAGGAGAAGGACATTTTAGCTCAGGCTGTCTCCTTTTGTGAGCATAATAAAAAATAAAAGAATAGACTATGGATTAATGAGAGTTTTATATTCAGGATTAATTATATGATGTTATATCCAAGATTTATCATTTTAATGCCTGCCCATAAATATATACAAATATAAAGGGAAATAACAATAATCATAAGTAGTTGAATATTGATAATTACTATAACTTAATTGAAAATGTGTTTTTTTAAACAAACAAACAGAATACTGTGCAACTGTATCAGTACCTCTCAGGGGAGAAAATGATTGCAACATTACTGCACAATGAAGTTTTTGCAACAACAAATGCAAAAAAATTGATTCAATGACAAAACCAAATTGGATTTTCTGTGTCCGACATGGATGTTCCATCTTCAGTCAGATGCCTCTGGGTGTATTTTTCCAGATGTTGCCCAGTGCTTTTGTATGGATATATCACACTTTAAAAGTTCACCTGCTGTACCTGCAAGTGATAACCTATGAAAGGAAAGACAAAACATATCAGAAAAGTGTTCAAATAGACCCCCCAGGACTTGCTAAATACCTCTAACAAATTAAATCAGATTTTCATTACCTGACAGTTTTGCACTTGATTGCAAATAATTACAGAAATGTCCAGTAAGACCTTCTTGATTTTCAAATTATTTCCCTCCAATTATATGCTAAACTGCAAATGTTTAGGTACTAAAATGTGTTCTCATTTATTCTCCAGGTTAAAATTCATTCTACTATTTTCTATTTTAAAGACAAAGAAAGATAAAGTGTGCAGAGGTACCGAGAGTTTGGGAACAGTATAAAATGATTTGACTTCACCCTCATAAGATTTAGAATTGTGGTGTATTATTGAAAAAATATAATAATTTTCTCTGGCCAAAAAAATTACTTTTTAATCATCACCCTATTCCTTAATGTTAAAAAAAAGAAAAACAAAAATTTATCCTTAAGAAAACTACTAGAAAAGTAGTCATCCTCAGACTTTATAGGGGAACATGGTTAAAATATAACCTCTGGGTCAGTAATCATTCTCTGCACGTGTTTTTGTAGCATTTTGGGTGTGTAGGTGACATTTTGGGTCTGACTATCATGTGAGATTGAAATACTTATTTCATAATGAGGAAATCATAGACACAAACCACAGCAATTTCTGCTTTTGTTCCATCCACTGAACTGCAGAGACAAATGCTTTTCTCATATTTGAGAAAGAACACAGATGGTTTCTGATCTTTTACTAAACGTGCATAATTTTTTATGATTTCCTGAAAACCCAAGGGCTTTACACTGTCGCAGTAAAATCTCACTGGTCACCAGCGAGATGGCTGGGCAGTGACACCAACCGCCGTGCCCCTGCTGCAGTTTTCCGTGAAAGCTGCAGACTTAGTAGAAGTGACGGCTTCCAGCCGCATGTCGGACGGACCGCCATGTACACGTTTTGTATTCTATCTTCAAACGGTCTTCTTCCACCATAGGACAGGGTCACAACACAGTGTTTCCTGTACAGGCATATTGAATTGTGGGTGCATTTGGCATCTTGGTATGGTAGTACAGCTAGTTATTAAAATGCAGTAGATAGCGGAGGGAAGCCCTGATAACAGAGATTTGGATTTGGGGATCACATGAGAATGGCGAAATGGTAATATTGAATGTTAGTGGAAAGGGAAAGAGTAAAAAGTTTAAAGAATGTAAGATTGCTAAAGATAGAATTTAAGGCAGATGAAGAAATTCTATCTGCAGGCGAACAAAAAAATAAAATAAAAGGTTAATCAGAGAAATGGAGAGTAAAGACTTAAAGCAAGGGAATAAAATATTTCCAAAACAGAAACTGGTCAAGGAAATGGATACCTAAAGAAGACTCTTTAAAATTTGGAGTCTCAACCCCTTGGGCCCCCAGATAACTGCAGTGGGTGGTAGGACCAAAAGCCAGGTTACAGCCACGCAGGTTAAGCAGGTACTGAGTAAGAAATAATAGCCACAGTACTCCTCCCTGGTTATGGCGCACTCTGCATTGAGCATATCTTAAACCCCAAAGAGCCATTAAAGTGGCCAAAGACCTAAAAATAAATTTCATAATAGTTACCTTAATAGCTTTATCTGGTCAATAATACACATTCTTTTTAGAGCTCCAAAGGGAATGAACACATAAAGTATCCAACTGAAAACTAAATTGAACTTGAGGAATATGATTCTATAAAAAGAAGTACAGCCAGAGCAAAGTCAATAAATTCAATACTAAAATTCAAGGAAAACAGGAGCAGGGACCGGAAATAAACTATTCTGACAAGAAAAAATGGACAGAACTATAGTTATATAAGGAAGCCTATAAATACGCAGCACTATTATCTCCCTACAAAACACCCAGACACTGTAACTGCAGCTCTTAGCTCCGAGAAATCCAAGGGTATTCGTTCAGAGTCAGACTCACTTTGTATTTTCTCTGGTGCTCTCTCTCCAGCAGACACACAGTTTTAACCATCTTTAAAACAACTGTTTGCTATGGAAGTATCACTTCATATCCACTCAGCAGTAACTTAATAATGCCATTTTCTTTCCCATTAGAATTATCCATGAATTCTATCATTATTAATAGTGTTCAGTTTAACAGAACATGAGCACTTTCCAACAAGGATTAGCATAACAACTTCTTTGGTCCCACCCTTCAAAAAGGTGAAAGATTTATATGATCTGAAGAGAAACCAGAGTATCAGTCCCACCCTTTAAATGCTTAATGCAAAGTTTTAACCTGGAGCACGGGATCCTCAAAAGATAGGGGGATAGAATTCAGGGAGTCCATGTCCTTCGATGAAAACAATCATATGTTTATCTTTACTAATGGCTACCTAAAAGTTACAATTTCTATCAATTAGAAATATTTCTATCAATTTTCTATCAATTGTTGAAATATCAATATTTCAACAATTTCTATCAATTCATTGTTGTGTAGGCAACAATGAATCATAGTATCAGCATTACCAACGACTGTTATTAGTAGAAACCACAGACATCTTTACACCACATTATACTTCTTACACAGATCTGAAAATGAAATGTACACTGTTTACTAATGTGAAACTACAGTGACTTGTCACTACCTCTATTATTTAATATGGTAATAATTGACAAGGACATATATTACTATTTCACACATTTTTAAATATTTTTATAATTATCTTGTGCTTCTGTAAGCTTCACCTGACTGATAAAGAACTCATAGTAGAGAAGAGGCTCAGAGCCCTGAATTAATAGTTTACTGGTTTCAAAAGATTTTTTTCTGTATACACTAGATGAGAGTATACAGAAAATGCTTTTGGAATTAAAAGTATAAATGAGCCATTTTCATTCAATGTCCATTCCTGGTCTTTCTGTTGAGTGTTGTTCTCTAGTTCCATGAAAACAAAATGTAAGTAAAATTGCAGATGATACTCGTAAGCCACATGTTCATCATGGGTTTACCTAGGTTTGTTAGTAGAATTGAGTGTTTCCTGCACCCATTGCTGCTTCTCACCGATGGCAGAGGTTTGGAAAGTTTGTAACCCTATGGTGAGGTGATGTATCCTATGGTGTCAATAGACACTAACCTGTATTTAAACGCAAGGGAAGAGAGATAAACTGAAGATCATCCCACCTGCCCAAAGGTCTAAAGTCTGCCTTTGACAAGACATTTTCAATTTTCTTAAGAACAGTTGTAATCTATGTGAAAGTTTATAATTAATTTAGTTATTTGGATGGTCAGTGCCAAATACACAGTCACTTTAGAAGGATGCAGCTAGTATACAGAGTATCATCCGAAATCACAGCATCAAATACAAAGTCAATGCAGAATATTCATTACCTAAAAAACAAACAACCAAAAATATTAGTCCGTTCACTTTGTGATATTTTCAGCTGGTGTTCATTCACATCAGCGTCAGAGCATCAAGACCAAGATGAAAGTATCACTAAACATATATTTAAGTCTGTTTTTAAATTTAGGTTTGATGTCAGAATATACTTGTACCTAGTTATTTTAAACAGTGTGTGCTTTCAGACTGCTACAATTCTATCATTCACTTGGTCTTCTTTCTTTAAGGGAGGATGGGTTTGCACAGATCTCTGGGTGTCAGACTAGAACAAGAAAGTGGTAAAGATTGGTCATCTCACAACCTACATTTTTTGCAATATGACAGTGAAAATGGCGTTATGCTAGATGCTGAGATCGCTCTGTTGTGCTTTTTGGCTTGTTCTGATGACAAGAAGGACAGACCCATACAATTTACCTCATTAGGGGGGCAGTTTTGAAGACTACACGTGAACCACAGCAATAAAGAAGGCCTGTGTCCTACTCGGGCTTCTGTCTTTTTTCTTCCTCATTCTCTCCATATTCCTATTTTTTGGTCACATGGTCTCTCATATAATTTTTGCTTTTCCCTATGTTTTTACTGTTTCTTTTTTTGGCAGCAGTAATGCAAAAAGGACCCATGGACATGGACAATGGGGTGGGGGAAGATTGAATATGGGTGGTTGGGGTGGGCAGGGCAGGGGAGAACAATGGGGAAAAATGGGGACATCTGTAATTGAACAATAATACAATTTTTTTTTAAATTATCTTATTTCTCAATGATAGCAATATTTTACTCTGGGTGGCTTCTTTTTTATGAATAAAAAGAATGCTGTAGATTAGAGAATGAAAAGTATGTATAATACACAAAGCAATCAGCTTAAAATTGTACCTGAGAAAGGAAAACAATTCATTTAGTGTTCCTTAACTCTTCCCCCTAGCAGAGCAAAATACAAGTTTTTTTATACACATCTAACCATTTGAGTAGCCAGGTGAATTTTATTCATCTGGCTTAGGTGAATTTATTCACAACAAAGGACATTACAAAAATCCCCACAGGACTATTAACTGTATTCTGGTGTTTGCTGTAATCATCAAAAGTAAAACTTTTTTAAAAATTCTTGTTCAAGTACAGTTTTCTGTCTTGTGTTCCCAGCCCTGCCCCCCCCAGTGCTCCCCACCTCCCTCCCATTTCTGCCCCCCCTTAGTTATTGTCCATGTGTCCTTTATACTTGTTCATGTGAGTCCATCCCCTTTTCCCCTGTGATTTTCTCCCCTCTCCCCTCTGGACCCTGTCAGCCCATTCTGTATTTCAGTGTAAAAAAAATATCCTGTGAGAAGTGTCACTGTTGCCTGAAAATATTACAGAGTAACATAAAATTCTGTCCAATGATTTGGGTAAGCCAATCTAACAGAAAAACATTACTTTATTTTCCCAAAATTGCCGCCAGCTAAAACCTAAACTCCTTGCATGAATATATTGGACATTTGACATTTTCCAGTCTGGTAATAAAACCTTCAAATTTTGGTTTCTAGTATGACCTTAAAGAAGGACTTTTTTTCATTCTGGTTTGCCTGTACCTGTCGCAGGATTGCCTAATTGTAGTGCTTTGGGAATACCAGGAATATGGGAATAAAAAAACTGTTAAGGAACAAAAAGAGTGCCCACGAATGAAATGCACATAAATCACACGTCTTTCCTCATTTTCTCAACTCTGAAATGCATGCCTTTTATTTGAACATATTAATGTATCTGACATCAGGAGGCATCTGACATCATGGCACAGGGTAATGGGACCTTTGTCTCACTGGAGTCCACTAACAATAGCACAGAAACGTAGGTAATGTGACCATTCCAAAAAATGTACTGGCAGCAGTCATTTGTAGCTAAGCTAAGCCATCCAAGTAATTACTTTTAAATTTATGGAATAAAAATGTGGGTTAACACTAGAGCAAATGATGCAAAAATTCAGTTGTCCAACTGAATTTGCCACAGTGAGTATAAGTACTCTACCATTATTTATGTCAGGCCCTATCTGTAGAAGCCCCTGTATTTGCCCGAAGATTACCCTATGCAAATGTGGAGATGTGTTTAGAATAATTCAACACCAATAAGATTAATATATAGCATTTCAAACACACACACACACCTTATTTGGAAAGTAGTTCAATATTTTTTTCTAAGTACAATTATCTCTGAATACCATTATAGAGATACTATCTCTATACCATTTAGCAACAGGTCACAGCATCGCTGTGGTCCGTTTAGAAAACTGTTTACATTTCACTTACTTTGAGCGACACTTTGTTTTTTAAAACATTGTTTCTAGTTACAAAAATAATGTGTATCTTAAAATAACACTTGGAAATCACAAAATTAATGTTTTAGTTTCCTTTTCATAAAATGGAGTTTGTTTACATCCACCACAAGTAGCATACTACCAAAGGCTATGCTTACAACATTTATTAATTATTACGTTTTTCTTTCTAGAGATTGCCTTCTGTGTGTCAAGTTGTTTAAATCCCATTTCAGATCTAAAGTTTTTAAGATTGAACCTTTTCTTCATTATATTATTTCCTTGTCTCTGTAACACCTAAAATCTCTACATGGATATATTGGACATTTGACAATCCTGGGCATTTGAATGGCCAAGATTTCTTTGAATTTTAGTAAGAATTCTTTAGAGAGAGATGAAGACAGAGAGAGAGAGAGAGAGAGGTTTGCTTTCATCAATTTGATTAACAAAAAATAGAAAATATTTATTGACTATAACTTATTTATTTATTTATTTGCTTTAATTGTTGTTCAAGTACAGTTTTCTGTCTTTTACTTCCATCCCAGCTCCCCCCACCCCGCAGTGCTGAGAGCCCAGAAATAAACCTAAGTCTCTAAGATCAATTAATATTCATTAATATTCGACAAAGGGGGCAGCAACATAAAATGGAGTAAAGATAGCCTTTTTGACAAATGGTGTTGGGAGAACTGGACAGCTATGTGCAAAAAAACGAAATTCAAGTACCAACTTACACCATCCACCAAAATAAATTCAAGGTGGATATAAGACTTAAATATAAGCCGTGACACCGTTAAAGTCCTAGAGGAGAACATAGTCAGGAAAATCTCAGATATTTCATGCAGCAACATTTTTACTGATTATCACTTATTTATACACTTTATGCTGAAGCATTTTGTTAAACAGAGAAAAATGTTCTACACCAGAATTGGCCTTTTTAAAAGTGAAAATACAAGAGTAGTTCTTATACTGTAGAGAGAAAATAAACAGCAAAAGAGAGGGAAATTAAAGCTGCGAAAACCACTGAAGTAGGCAGTTCACCATAGTCCTTTTCTACAGATGTCTAGTTATAAAATGATGCTAACATTAAATTAGTTTCTACTGAGCTACTCCACCTCATCATCATTTGGAAACTTAAAAGACTTATACTTCAGCCCTACACAAAGAAGAGGTTCCAAATGCATCTGTTAAACGTTGAATGAGTAACAGCAGACGTTATGTTATCCATTCAGTCCGCAAGCTGTGGCAGAAACAATGATGAGGACAAACATGTTCTTACTTACGCCCCGACTCCATATCTTCGTAAGCAGGGTGACCAAGAGTCCTTCTTGTCGTGTTTCATTACTTCTTCACTCTGTCAAGTCATGCAGGGCAAGCAGCAAGCCCTCAGCACATCACCTCACAGCGCTCAGCTTGACCTTTTGGTAATAGGTAACACCTGGGGCCAGGTCCTGCCTCCGTGACTTCAAGGTAATTACCTAACCTGTCTGAGTCTCAGTTGTCTCAGTTAAAATTGAGAGTGAACCTAATATGCAGTGGGTTATTTTGAGGCTGAAATGCCTGACATACTTTCTTTGTAATAAATATGTACAGGCTTTATTTTTATTCTTCAGGCATGTCTGGGAAAGAAAAGAAAGGTTCCTTCCTTTAGAGAAGTTTCTTCATTTTACTTTCTTTATATGACACTTCATAAGAAATCAATATTTGTGCATGTTTTTTTTATATCTCAAAATCAGATCAGGCAAAGAGTCAGCTAAGTGCTAAGTGGCATTTCATGATTTTCTTCTACATACATCCCCTTTGTGTCCTCGGAAAACTGGGGAAATGAATATTAACATTCGTCTCACACTGACTGGGGAAGTAAGTCATGGCAAAGCCGAAAGGTTATACTGCAGATGTAGCAACTAGGTATTATTCAATTGGGGAAAAATGGTTTGTTACTGTACTCTCAAGGAAATGAGATTTCTTTGATTATTGCAACAAAATTGCCACCAGCTAAAACTTCATCTCCATCTAATCTAAAGATAGGATTATTCGGATATTAAATTGGGAAAGAAACTTGATTATGAAGGCGCTTCTCAGAGCTGTAATTGGGTTTCTCAAAGAGTTAATATGAGACTTTTCCATAGGAGGTCCTTATTTTGTGCCACAATGAGGAAAAGTGCCTGCCAGAGTAGGCCTATTTTAAAAAGACGTTATTTAATTAGTAATTTTTGTTTTTAGTGAGTCTGGCAATATACTATGGGGAATCATTTAGTTTTCAGTCATTACAAGAAACTATAGTTTATATTTCCCCCAGGCAAAGATTTCTTTGACAATTTGAATGCTTTGGTGACAGAAATATCTGATGATGAATATGATATTAAGGAAACCCCATGAAAAATGACATTTTGAATAATTTTCAATAACTGGTAATGATGAACAATTATGCCTATGTCAGTATTTAATTTTTATTAAATAATATTTTACATAGAAAATGAAAATACATGGTTTACTCCCCTTTTACCTCCTGAACAAGAAATGGGCGCATGTAAAACCTGGCTGAACATACGTTTAAATGTTAGGTCTTTCAGGAGTCACAGTGGAAGCCAATCTCCCCTCATTCATAACTTCTCACATGTAGTTTTGCTTTATAACAGTAAATAGCAACAACCACAACAACATAAGAACTACCATTCGCTGAGGGCATATTTATTGTCATCACATGACTTACTCAGTGCTTACCGTCTGTTTTTCCTAACTTACACAGAAAACCTAAGGTGGGTGTTACTCCTCCTTGTAAGCATTTGATTGCTATATTGGCATCCTCCATATTTTTAAAAATAAACGTATCTAGATTATTGCATTTTCCTTCATGCTCTGACACAGAGTTACATTGAAAACAGTCTTGATGAACTGATATAATAGAAAATTAGCCAAGACACGGTAAGTCACTTCACACACATCACTGGCCCCCGGTTATGAGCATGTATGGTTACCTTAAGGATTTCCCAAATAAATTACTTATTTTTGTAAATTGTATAATCTACTCAAATTGTAGACCTTTCAATCTCTTAATATAAAACAAGTGTTTTTAATATCTTTTAATTTTTGCAGCTTTGGCTTAGCTGAGCAGATAACTTTTGAAAGTACAAAGCCACCAAATCTATGTTGTCTGAACACCCTGCCTGAGCAACTTATAGTTCACACAGTCATTTATTTTTTTCTTTAGTGAAAGAGGATTTGGACAATTTTTTTTAAATTAAAAAAATAAATAATGAAATGTTGTCTTCCTCATGCTAGGTAAAATTTACTTACTTGGTTCTCTCAATTTATTTTTGTGTAGTTTATCATTTCTGTATATTAAAAATAATAGCTACATCACGCTGCACCCTAAAAACTGTTGCAGATTTTAAAGTTACTTGTAAGAACTTTAGTTCCCTTCACCAACTTGAATAGTTCTCTGACCATATAGGTACACCTATTTATTTCCTATATAACAAACATTTCTTTATATTTTGTAGGAGTGAAAGTAAAACATAGACATATCTAGAATTCAAATAAATAAACCATCCACTGTATTCTTCCAAGTTCCATTTCACCCTTCATCCTTTTTTTCACCGGCCTCCCCAATACCCTAGCCACAGAGAGGGCCTATCATGCCACACCCTGCCATCCGCAGTGGCTTCCTATGTCAGTTTTGAATCCTTTTGACCCCTGGGACACTGAGTCTTCATAGTTGACCTGATATAACACTCAGTGGGAAGAAAAGCATGGCTGCACTGTACAGAAGAAAACAACTAGATAGCTAATAATTGGATTTGGGACTGGGATTTCTCTCTCACGTAAAAATCACTGTTTGACAGACCAATAATATTATGTAAAAGAAAACATTAGAGGAAGTGCCTTGTGGTACTTTATCCTGACACACATTTACAAAAAAAATCTTAAAAGCTGTAAATGACTTGTAAGTGTGAAAATGTGTCTTCTGCATAGCAGTGTTTGAGTGTTTACATTTGCTATTCAACTTGTGCTTCTTGAAGCAACTGAGTCCCACCTTTAGCATTTACCTTGGCATTATACCTATTTTAGATCTTTCCTGTGCAGATAGATCTTTTGTTGGAAGCAGGAATACATCTGCAGGTTTTTGAACTGCAGGCTTTTGACTCCCCAGACAAATGTTTCATCAGACCGTGTTGTTATCTTTATGGTTGGTGCAAGATAAATTGTGCAGTTTAAGTAGAAGCCTGAGTAGAAGTTCCTGAAATCTTGCCTGGCTGCGGAAGTGCATGCAGCACTTGGAAACCCCAGGTGCTTTTCTCTTTCGAAAGAATGCAGCTAAAGTAATTAAAAAGCACTCTTTTTTTGTTGTTGTATAGCAACTGTGTACTATGATAAGATGATAATCTTATCAGATATTTTTTACTTTTATTAATTATCTCAGTAAGAATTTTGGTTTCCGAATACTACAGTCCATAGGCCCTACTATTCAAATAACACCAGTGACCATCATTTTGCGTCAAGATGCTAAAAATTAGCTTTGGGAAATATTATTGGGCATGTTCCTATTATACATTACTTTTTTCATGGGTTTAATTTTTTCCTGGATTCAAAACAATTACTTTAAACTGATAATATATCACAATTGACTACAGATAATACCGTGGGAAAAGCATTACTACATTTTACAGAAAATAGCTGGATGACTAATAATTGAATTTATAATATTATGAATGCTGGTTTTTATTGTAAACAAGATATTTCTCCTATCTCTGAGAGCTAATTCTTATATAGTTCAAGCATTTCAGAATGCTAAGAAAAGATTTCTGATTTTTATCTCTACCCAGTATGTTGAATCCTTAGAGTGATCATATCTATATTCAGAAGATTAATTCAGTTTCAACAAAGGCAGAGAAGTAATTCCAAAACAGCAATGATTTATATTAATTTACTTTAACCCACAAGATTGAAAACAGACAAATTTGTAAGACAATGTGTACAGTGCTTTGGAAATTAAAAAAAAATGCAAAAAGCATCATTTCTACCTTCAAGAAGTTTATTACCTAAGACAAAATATAAACAAAAATAGTTATTTCTCATCATTTATCTTGGATACTTATAAACTTTCCAGTACAGAAAATAATAGAATAGAGTTTCTAACAGCATGCAGAGCATTCTTTAGTGGCCACATATCACAGAATCAGTCCTCAAGATTGTCGAGAAAATTAGTATTTATCTAGGCTAAGCAGCTCATGAAGAGCAAAAAAAAAAAAATAACTTTTTCTCAAAGTTACACATACATTTTATGTACAATCCAAATAAGTTTAACCAATTTTTGAAAGCTGTTTTGATGATTTTGCCATAGTTTCCCTGAGCAAGGTTAGTGTGTGGCCGCCTGTGAAGTTTGTGCACTGGTACAAAGAAGTAGTCTCCAGGTGTGAAGAGAAACAAACTGCCAAATGGAATTTTCCCTCCAAGTCCTTTTACGGTAATCTCGTCCAGGGCTGGACAGGAGGCCGACTCCCTGGGGCATGCTCCTAGGAATCTGTGAATGGATGAGTGAAGGGAAGGCTCTGTCATGCACGTCCACATTCATTCTCACTGCGTGTGCCAGGAGCTCCTTTGCCATCTCCGCTGTCTCCCACAGCCAAAGCAGCACATTTAAGCTGTACTTGAGATCAGCCTTTCTTACACTTCCTGTCTTCGTTGCCTCCCTTGTTCTCTTTCTTCTGACACCACTCAACAGCAGAGAAGTAATAATCTAAGAGAAACAAACGTCTTGGAGCTTAGGTGACAAGACATTAAAGAACAACAACAACAACAAAAAATCAAGGCTCCTTTTTTTTTAAATTTTATTTATTTATCTTTAGAGGGGAAGGGAAGGAGAGAGGGAGAGAAATATCAATGTATGGTTGCCTCTCATGTGTCCGCTGCCGGGAACTGGCCTGCAACCCAGGCAAGTGCCCTGACTGGGAATCGAACTGCGATCCTGTGGTTCGCAGGCCCGCGCTCAATCCACTGAGCTACACCAGCCAGGGCTTCAAGGCTCCTTTTAACACCTGAGCCACAGTGCTAGGAATAGTGGCCTGATCTCTACCTCACCAATTTAGATCCTGGTCTCAAGACAGCTCTAAAAGGAAATAAACGCTAAGGGTAAAAGAAAGCCTGTGGTCCAGGTGGCACAGAGGGGAGTTTACGCTCGAATCAGCATTAATTTCTGCAGTACTGGAGATCACCAGTAATCCATTCACCAGCACTTGTGTTCAGCACGATTACCACGCTATACTAAGCACAGCAGAGGACTCACGGTCCTCTAAGAAGATGAGGTGCTCAGAGAAAGAGAGGACTGGAGATGTTTAAAGGAGATTTGTTTCTTACACAGCTTTAATTTGAAATCCTTTCATTCTGAAGAGGTCTGGATATTGAGAGCGAGCAAATGAAAGCTGTACATTCTTGTTCCGGATTCAGCCATGCATCTCACTTATTTGAAAGGCTTAATCAGCACACTCAGGAACAAAATGTGAGACATCTTGAGGCACCGCTTACTTGTCAGCTGCAAAATCAATAAAATGCCGATGCCATTCTTTACCGCACTCCAGAGAATGAGTTTGCAGACTGAGAAGGGCTTCATTTTGAAGCTGTTTTATTCACAGGGATTTGGAAAAAATGGAGAAGTGCTCTGGGGAGGGAGGGCACGAGAGGCTTGGCCTCAGCTGGCCCAGCTGCTCTTCTTGCTGAACTTGCCAGGTGACATCACTCACTCGCTCAGTTAGTCTGAACAGCGGAACAGCAGGTCCTCATGTGAGAAGGCATTTCCAGGCCAATTAGACAATTCATGCAATGCAGTTATTCTAGATGACTATGTAAATGATGCCTAAAAATCCTCTAGCAATCGATGTTGATTGGACTCCTTAATTTAGGAGTATTGTTAAACCTGACAAAAGCAAGAACACAACCAAAGATGCATAAACACAGACCTGAGGATGAGAAATGTTGACTCCTGTGCTCTCCTGCCAAACTCAGAACCGATCAAATTGCCACTGGTTCCCCTCTAGGGATAACTCTGGGCAATTTCACAAATACCTGCCGGGTGACTGGCAACTAGTTAAAGGGGAAGTAACCCACTTGACTAATTTTTCATTACTGAAGAAGTGCTCTTCCTCTTCCCTCAGCATACGAATGATTTCTAAAGGCATCTGTATCAGTGCACTCTTGAGAAAATAGGTGAAATTTTTTTAATATGAGAATGAATTATGCAAACAGAATATTAAAATCTTAGCTATAATTTTTTGCTGTTTATTTGTCTTTTATAGTCATTTCTAAATTAATTCCCAAGATAAGCATTTTTCAGTGTCTGCTAAGATTGAAGCTTCCTGTTACACAGCATGAGGGATGTAATCGCTGCCCAGGAAGCGGCTCCTCGTTTTGTGGAACAGCAGTTGGACACACGGGAGACACCAGGACAGCGGTGGAGTGGGAAGTTCTGGGAATGGTTTGAGCATAGAAGCACGTCTTTCCCTTCTCGATCCTGTCTCCCTGCAGCCTGGTTGAGGCAACTGTTGCTCATGAGGTTCAGTATGGTAATAGCAGGTGAGGCTAAAACAGGTCCTCCCGAGTTCAGTCCCCCAGCAAGAATAATTTTCAATAAAAATTTAAGAGGAGAATTAGATTCAATGGTGTTGCTTGTGAGACATACAATCTCAATTAAAGGGAGCACTATCTATGCTGTCACCTTCAAAAATACTCTATTTCTCTCCTCCACCCTACGTCTAATTGTCCCTAGTTCCACAAAACAATTTTACCTCGAAATAAACTCTGAATTCCTGCTCTTTTTCATATCTCTTTCAGACCTGTATCATTCTTCACCTAGGCAATTTGATAACTTGCTTTTTGGCATTAGTTTTGGCCCCTCTTCAATCTCTCCTACACAATATAGCAGGAATGACCTACATTAAATGGAAATGTGATTGTAGCTAGAATCCTTGAACAACTCCGTTCACTGAATGAATCATATCTTCTCTGCAAGCTCTTCAGCAAACTAATCTAGATTCTGCTACTTCATCCTATCTTGACCATTCTTCCTGTCTCGGTCTCATACTATTGACCTGCCTCTCCTTCCCTACTCATACCAGGCTGTTTCCCGTCTCTGTGTCTGCCCTCCCTTTCTTCTTCATTATGCCAGCTCCCACTCTTTTCCAGCAAATCCTTCTCTGAACCCAAGGCTGGGTTATGAGTTCCTCTTGATTCTCCCATTGAATCCTGTGCACCCACGGTCACATAGTAAAATGTTTTTATTTCTCTGTCTCTCTCCCACTGGACTGAAAGCTACATGAGGAAACCATTTCAGTTAACCTAACACAATAGCCAGTTTCTCAGAGGTCCGATTTACTGTCACTTCTCAGAAAGCCATCACTGATCACCTAACACACTATCTTTTATTCTTGACTTATCACTTTGTAGCGTTTGCTTGTTTGTTTGTCTGATAGTTTGCTTACCCACCAGAATATGGACTCTTAAGATTTTAGATCTTTTCTGCCTTGTCTGTCCCTGTATCTCCATTGCCTAGAAAAGTGCCTGATATATAGTAGAGCTTTAGTAAATATGTATTTTTCAAAACTGAGATAATGAATGAAAAATGAGTGGACAGATAGAGTGATAGATTGACACATAACAAGAGGTCATGGAATTACTCAGGACTGAGTTAGCCTGTTTATATTAGATAAGCAGAAATAGGCTAATAGTTATATCAGGTTTTAACACCTTTTAACACCTTTTAAGGGAGACCATAATACCTCAATATTTAATTCTGTGACCTTCTGCCATAGACTGTCACCTGCTTTTTAAATGTATACCAGTTTGTGAAAACTCTGTCATATCTTAATGCCACTAATGGTATTTGATATGTTTCCTGCATATTAAGTCATGTTCTTTCCTAGTATGTGTAAGTACCCATCTATTATATAAAATTACACCAGAGGAAAAAGATCCAGAATCAGTAATTTCTTAAAGAATTACTGGACTCTTCACTTTATCAACTGATATTATTTTCTGTTTAGGAAGCAGAGCATTTTGGCTTAAATTCCAGACTCACCTTTTGCAAGTTTAACTTCCCTCCTCACAAGTTTCTGCATTTATTATATAGTCATAATAACTTTTTCCTTAAAATATTACTTTGATTATATAATGAAATACATAAGGATACTTTTACAAACTTCAGAATGTTCATGTAATGCTACATTTTTCATCAAATAGTATTTCAGTGTGGTGATTGCTAAGGGGAGGGGCACCTAAGGGGATTAAATCATCATGGAAAAAATTACAATTAAAGATAAAAAGTAGCATTTCATATCCTTCCCTCATTCATTAGATAGTGATAACCATGCACAGCTCCGCATTAGCTTTCTTTTAAGCATCTTGTTGTGCACTGCTTAAGGTCACTTAATCTTAGGTGCATACTCATTTGTGTTCTGAATTGCAACTCCTTCATTAGTTTTTATAACTGTTGAATTGAATAGGACTTTGGGGAGGTGGATTGCATGGGCAAAAGGAAATTGGATTTTGAACCTTTCGTTATGATGACATCCATTTGATTATGATCCAAATGATCAGTGAAGAAAAGCTGCTGCCGTGACAACTTTTCAGTGTGCAATAAAGTATGAGACTTGTATTTGCTTTTTAGTTTATTGTGTAGAAAAAAGGGGCCCCATTACCAATACTCAGCTCATCCTTACTGGGCTCTTCCTGGCACAAGCCACCGTGCGCGTTTAAGGCTATAACAGTGTGAAAACCCCGCAGGGCTTCCTGGGAGCTAAAGGTCAGCGTCTCTGCAACTCGAAAGAGAAATGCGGGTGTGACTTTACAGAACCAACCTCTTTGTTTTCAACAATGTATAGTTAATAAAGGCAAAGCACCTTTTACTTTTTACTTCTTCAAAATTGGTGAATGAGGTTTATAATAACCCTGAATTTTAAATGAGAAAAAGTGAGGACCACTAACCAGTGAGGAAGTAAGCTGGTGCCTCACTGACTTCATTCAAGAACCCCTCTGGCCCCAGGGCCCCTACCCTCCCTGCCCTGGTAATTCACCACTCCCACCCCACCCCGACCTATAGTCAGGTTTCCTTTGCTGGAATTTACTGATTGGCAGCATACAGAATGTAAGTGAATATTGTGAATACTTATTTTTTAAAAACCGTGTGTAATTGAGAACTGAGTAAAGAAACGCAGAGTTTGTAAATTTGACGTTACAGCAATGAAATAACTTATGTAAAGATACTTTTAAATTGTGAAGCCTATATTTATATAGCATGTCACGGATATTTTTGAATTACATTTTGTTTGAATAAATGACTAGCGAGGACATGACAAAAATGAGAGAATTATGGGTAGAGTAAAAAATATGCAAATGTGTTTTTTAAATCGCTGATTGGTGTTTGGCTTATATGAAATTCAATGGTTCACGACCAATGTGTTTACAGACCATTTAGCTAATAAGCGAAGGTTGGTTGGTGCTGATGAAGTGTACTTATTAAACAGTGTGGTTCGAGGTCTAATCACTTTTTAAATGTTTACGAATTTGGTGAAGATGTACAATTCACCATGGGGTTTTTAGAAGTACACAATTCAATGGTATAGAGCTCTTTCTAAGGCTGTCTTGCAGCTTGCTTGATCAAAGCTGGCTCTCTAGCTCTGCCCTACTCCCGACTGACCTACAGTAAATGGCCTCTGTGCCTGCTGCATTCTCCCACCCAGTCACCGTACAAATCAGAGACAAGGGTACTTGAGACTCCTTCTGTAGCCATACTCCTAAAAAGTCAGCCTCCTGAAGTTGCTAACATCAAAGTGTCATCAGAAAGGTCTTAGTGCTTTTATGAACTCTGCAAATATCACATAAAATGGAAAGTAAAGCAAGAATCCAAAGACTCAGTATTTGAGCTCTCAATCTTAATTATTTTGAAATGTGAATATTAGGTTATTATCTGTGAGTCTTAATACTGCAATTCTAAAAACAAACAGCTTATAAATTTAATGTCTTCAAAGTGATATAGTGTACCCTCACAAAGTGCTAAGCAGCTCTAATTACATGTTTTATAAATTCTAATATTTAAATTTAACTTATCAAGTGAATGATTTCTTAATCATTAGTCACAAAGAAGCAATTTTTGGTCTATTAATGTCATTTACCAATAAAGTCTGATTAAAGTGATTACTTAGCTACAGTTTGTTATCTTTTTAATGAAAAGTGTTTAAAGGCTTTAAAACAATTGGGGAAATGTTAGCCATGAGCTTAGAGCCACTTATTCTCTGGTCATGGAATAGGAATAAGAGACATGTAAACATGTCTTAATGAAAAAAATTACTAGTATACCTTTGTAAAGTTAAAAAATTATAATCCAGCTGCAGAATTATTTCTTTCATATTTTTAACCCCAAACTGATATAAACATTTTATTACAGTCAAATGTTGAACTTCAATAGTCATTAAAATTTATCAGGTATGCTGGGTGTCTGTCACTGATCCAGGGGATTTCTCTAGAGTGGAATTTATAATGGTAGTGTGTTCCTTTCATTCTTTTCAGAAATCCTGATAAATTATTGTAGTATATTTCATAATAACATTATTATACTTATTATACAAATCAAATATGGCAAAAACATTGAAGATAGTATATGAAATGTTAATGAAATTAAGAACACTAGAAATTAAGAAAACTGTCCAGGTATCTCAGTAGGTCAGAAAATTGTCCAAATACGCCAAGGCTATTGGTTTGGTCCTTGTTTAGGGCACATACAAGAATCAACTAATGAATGCATAAATAAGTGGAACAATAAATTGATGTGTGTGTCTCTCTCTTTCTCCCCTTCTTTCTTCTCTGTCTCTAAAATCAATACATAAAAATATTCAATAGAAAAAAACTAGATGTTACTTTTTATTAGTTATAATATTACTTATGAATTTTCAAAACTGAATGTATAATGAATGTACTCTCTGGTGAAAGTTGATGAAATAATTATACATTTTAAATATATGTAATATAAATATTTGTAATTTTTAGATGGGTTGACCTCCAGTTCTGTTTTTAAAATCTAAACAAATTTATTATCTGAGAAAATATCATTTGATTATTTTATGCTTCAATTTTAGTATTTAAAATTTGTATTATAAAATTTTCCTTAAAATTTTTAACCAATTTAAGAAAAAAATAAGAAAGTTAAAATATAATTGCACAAGTCCAATATGTAGTTATGAATTTTGAAATAAAATTTTAGAAATATAAATATTTTAATATCTTGATTTACTGAGTGGCATATGAACTGTTTTTATAATGCTAGAAAGTTTACCTGCTTTATAAATATTATGTTGATGTATTTTCTATTATTTATAACCTATCACAAGTCATTATTATAATGTTTTTAAATGTTGACAGATTTACACATGTTTTTTTGTGGAATTATAACTGACATTGGTTATAAAAATTTAAGTTAAAAATTTATAGTAGTGAGAAGACTAAGTCAATAAAAAATTATTTTAACACAAACTCAGGTGGAGGTTAGAAAAAAATAATAGATAAACAGATATTTGAGAACTTTTGATTTATGAGGCACGCTACGCCTGAGGGATAAGAAATGTGATAGAGGCCTTTTAAGGGTGTTCCACTCTTGTTGACGTGAACAACAGCCAAAGGAAAACTGTACATATTGCAGAGTCATAATGCAGAAGGGAAGTGTTTGTTCACAAGCGTTTGCTCACAAAGAGAGAAAGAGGTGAGTGTCATGAAGTACAGAAAATATTTCGGGTGGTGATCCATAACATCTGTGAAGTATGTGCAGCTTAAATGGTATGATGGTACAATTCAAAATCTATTGAAAACATCTCTAATCAAACCAAGCAGCCACATTTCCAGTATGGATTATTTCGAATAACATTCACATTTTTTTCTGATTTGTTTCCAGAATGCTCGGGCCCATTGGGAATTGAAGGTGGAATCATATCTAATCAGCAAATCACAGCTTCATCTACTCACCGAGCTCTTTTTGGACTTCAGAAGTGGTACCCCTACTACGCTCGTCTTAATAAGAAGGGGCTTATCAATGCCTGGACAGCTGCAGAAAATGACAGATGGTCATGGATTCAGGTAACAGATGGGATGGGACAAGGTACATCAAAGACCGACCAGAGTCATTTCAGAAAGAAGACAGTGAGAGCCCAAACATGACTTTTTTCATGGTCACAGAAGAAAGGGTAATTTAGTTAAGGGTCCAAACTGTCTATCAACTGTGGGAAACTACATTCCATAGGAAGGTATACTCAGTTTTATATATTTTTAAATTCTTGGGTTATAAATATCCCTGTTTTAAGGTGCATATCAAAGAAAGAGAGATATAATATCTAAAGGCATTTCAATATTCATTTCCATGTATTATCATCAGCCACCTACTTTTTAAAAAAGGAGAACATGGTGAAAGACCAAGATATTAACTGATCTCCCAAAGATGGGATGGATGGTAGCAGTATCAACACCTTATATGAAATTCAGTTAAATGTTTTTTGAGCACTTCGCTGAAGTGAGATAGGAAACTACATAGTCGGAGGGTACAAAAGGCCATCAAACCAGTTTTCTACGAAAAGATTCTGCTTCTGTTGGAGTGGGGAGTCCTGTGATAACATTAATAACTTCTAACAAGTCATCAGTGTGTGCTCAAGAAAAGGACAACAGTGGGGTCAGTAGAAAAAGTAATTAATTATCATAAGAAAGCCTCACGGAAAAGATAGATTTTGAGGTAGGCCTTGGAAGATGGTTTTCAGTGGAGACTAAAAGCCAAGGGAATAGCGTGATCAAAGATGCTAGGTGAGAGTCTGGGGAACATCATAAAGAAGTTCATGATTTGTGTATCAGTTGCTGGAGGAATGTGCTCACATTTATTGGCTGAATTTAGTGTGCCTTAGGATTCATGCATACTAAAAGCTTGGCCTTATTCCTTTGGAACAGGGAGCTATGACAGAGTTTTGATTTGTTTAGGTAGCCGATCAGCTTCATCTGTTTACTACATATTTTGTATCAAGACAGTTTTCAACATGGGAATCTCTGTTGTGATGTTAGGTGCCGTGTACAGGGGTTGCTCTACATGCAGTTAATAAAAAGGAAATTTGATTTATGGCCAAATGGCTTGACTTCCAAACTTTAGGAGCAGGGCTAAAATCTCCCTCAGATGTTTTCTTTGTTCAGATTTCTTGTGAATTTTTGCATATCCTGTAGATTTCTTTTATCTGGATGACTCTGTGTAGTTACCTGATATTTTTGGTTGGCTATACAAACGTATACTTGCATGAATCTGCAAAAATTACTTCTTAAATTATACAATTAGACACAATTTTTCATCTATAGCCACACATGTAATGAGAAATCCAGATAGAGGAAATGGCACATCTGTATAGTTTCCATCATGAGCTAATGAATTTCCAATTACAGTTTAAAATAGACCAAAAAAAAGTGCTTGCTTTCTACTAACGAAAAATCATTCCAGAGACCTTCTTTTTTGCACTTGACTGTTATGAAATACGCTTGTGGAATTGAGGTCATGATAAAACTTTAGAAATTAAGATTTAGAGCAAAAATTACAGAACAATTGATTTTCCTTTAGCATATTATGTTTGTGAGCTTCGGTGACCGGCATGTTTTGATAAACTATAAATACTGTACTTCACAACGTTGTCTCTGTGAAACACTATGTTAAAGTTTCACGTCCCAATATTTCGCTGTACTTTGTCCCAGTTTTTTGCTAACGTCACACTAATGCATCATATGCCTTTCAAAGAATGAATTGCAAGTGTCTTTATCCCATGATTATAGTTAGATAAATACAATGATTAACATAAGTAGAATAATCAAATATTTATTTTATTTTTAATAGAGTTTATTATTATTATTTATTATTATTATTATTTTGCTATTAGTATGAAGATAATGAGTTCTTAGAGAAGTGGAATAAAAGTAAGTAAAAAGGGTCTCATATTAGATGAAGATATCTTGCAAATAATGGGAGGAAAACTGAAAGCTAACCATTGTTATTCAATAGTACTTGTGATTGTGTTCAGAGCACATATTATGTTATTGTATTCATTAATAAAATCTTAGTAAGTTATTTTTCTAAAAGGGTTATCCCCTTCTTAAAAGAAAATTATATCTAAGAGGCTCCAGAAAGGTAAATCACCTACTAAATTTTCTGTGCTGAAAATTATTAATTTCCTGTGTCATTTAATTTTTTAATTTATAATCAGTCCTTCAAATGAAACACTGGAGTACTTTGCTTAAATTCACTTAGGATAAGCACGCCCGTCCCCTAATCTTTCAGATGTATGACACACATGCAATAACTCATACTCAGTACATTTTATTCCCTGTCTTGATGAAAGTTAAAATTACCATTGTAAGCTTACACACTCTGCATGCAGTTTTTAACAGCACCATAATCTTTGTAGTTGATTCTGGATTTAAAGGATTGGTCTAATGAATACAGTTAAACAGAAACCTGTTTTTTCCCCCAGTTTTTATGACCTTTATTTCCTCAGATGGAATTTTTTTTCAGCTAATAAACTACTACCTTAAACACTGACTGGTTTATTACCATCCTAGAATATCCATTTTCCTTTCTGACTGATGTGAGATATAACAACTTCACACAATTATAAAAATATTTCTTGGATTATCTCATATAAAAATTTTAAAAACCCTTATTTAAACCTGAATACTTGGCTAACTGACTTAGGTCAATCAGGATGACTATTTTTGATTTATTTCTAAAGAAAATTATTTTTATTACTTTTCTCTTTTATAGCTACGTGCAGTAAAATATTATATTTTAAAAAATTTCTGAGGTGGTTTTGTCTTATTGTATTTTCATCCTCATCGTTTTTATTCATTCAACAAGCATGTACTGAATAAATGCCACTCTGTGTTCTACTGGGCACTAGAGAAAAGACAGCACTTGCTTTCAAATGCTCTGAATATAAGACACAGAAAAGCAAATGGGGTAAACAAAACCAGGCATTTTTGTGGTCTGGTCTTACACCGCCTGCTAATCATTTTATTTGAACCATTGTATTTTACTTTATCCAAACAGCCTATTTTTAATAAAACTTTTGTTAAACTAAAAGCTAGTTTAACATAATATATAGAATATGAGGGGAGTGAAACCCAGTGACACTATGTATTATAGCTATATTATTACCTGTTGATCTATTTGAAGGGTATACCTAGGCAAAGCCATGACTTTCCCTTGAAAGTTAATTTACCAATAATTTCAGTGCTAGTATATTATCACTAAGAAAAGTATGTTTGATCTTCCTCTGTTAAATACTTTTCACACTTTTAGAAAATGTGAATATGATTTTCATATGTTCCTTTTCTACATGCCACAGAGTTTGTGGGAGGAAGAGAGACTAGTTTCTCAATCGATACCATGCAGAGGAATCTTGCTGATTACTGGGTAAAAATACAAACACCTGGGTTGCCCCAGACCTGCTGCCAGTTCTCCTCAGACTGCACTGTAATAGTATGTTTCATCTGTTTATAAAGCCTGGATTTGTCCTGGTTGAGTTACATTAAGAAATAGAAAAATGAAATTTAAAAACACTTTCGCCTGATGATTTGGGGCACTTTGTTGTTGAAATCACAGGCAGTAATAACCTCATTGGTGGAAAGAGAGGAAACAACCGTGAGGAAGGACAGTGGGAATTACGTGACTGTAAAGTCTACACTGTAGGGAGGCAGAACAATGTTATAGCCTGGTCCGAAAGGCACCCTACATTCAGTGGCAATTCATAAATAAGCATCATTCATTCATTATAACACATTTAAGTATTTTCAACAGTTTATGTTTACAAATGGCTATTAGATTCTTCATTGTTAGAAGATTTAAAATATCCCAACTCAACATCATCTGATTTTTATATTTCTAAACAAAAATAATAGTGTAGAAAATACGAGTCAAAAATTATGTGAGTGCAAATTATGTTACAAATTTTTATCTCTGGAGCACAAATTCCATATATATAGTAAGATTTAATTTTGGAAACTTTGCAAACAGTTGAATTCAACATGGCAGGAAAAATAATCATTTATTTCATTCAAAAACCTGTACATAATATGTGTGAAAACTTTTTTGGTACTTATAGACATCTGGAGCTCCTTGAGACAAAAAAGTCATTTTTAGAAACACTGATTTTGAAGTGTATATTTTTCATTTTCAGATTGTTTATAATTATAGAACCCAAATTACATACTTATATGTATTCTACATGCATATACATATGTATAGAATCTAATCTATCTTTACTATTTTTTCGTTCAAGTAAAAGAAATTAGCCTGGTTTTTCCTGAAAAAGCTATGTCCCCTTATACACTCCCATCCATAGTAAACAACTTTCTAAGGATAATTATATCTGGACATTAATATATTGCTTTTTCTAATTATCTTTTTTTAAATACAGTAATTCAGGGTGAAAAATCACTATTTTCTTTCAAGTTGTTTATTAGAATGGAACTTTCACTCATAGGTGTTTGCTTTCTTTAAAGTTACTTTTTAGTTTTTTTAAACAAAAAGTCATTTAGTAGTAAGTAAAAATAGCGATGCCTCTGTACCGAAAATATTTAATATCTAATTATTTGATCACTGATGACATTTATACTAATATACTGCATATTGCTTGCTTATTAGCTTTAAAGGATGTGTTTTGCATCTTAACTTCAGATTCTATGACTATGGACTATATGATTAAGCGTATAGCAATTCTTCTCCAATTTAAAAGAAGCTGCTCCAGGAATCTCTTTCCTTTCTGAAGCTACTTCCTCTCTGACATCCAGCACACAAGGCCTCATTGGCCTGCATTCGTGCCAGTCCTCAAATTCATCTGGCCGTTTCTGCTTCTGTGCTCAGGCGTATACACTTTGTGGTTCGTTTATTGACTGTCTACCAGTCTTTTTTGTTTGTTTGTTTGTTTTTTATTTAAGTTTTTTTAAAATATATTTTATTGATTATACCATTACAGTTGTTCTATTCCCCCCCTTCATTCCCCTCCACCCGCACACTCCCTCCCCCACCATTCTCCCCCCTTAGTTTATAACCACGTGTCTCAAGTTCTTTAGATTCTATATTTCCCCCACTATTCTTGCCCTCCCCCCTATCTATTTTCTACCTACTGTCTATGCTATTTTCTGTACCTTCTCCCCCCTTCTCCTCCTCCCACTCCCCTGTTGCTAACCCTCCATGTGTTCTTCATTTCTATGGTTCCACTCCTGATCTAGCTGTCCTCTTGGTTTGCTTTTGTTTTAGATGTGGTTAATAACTGTGAGTTTGCTGTCCTTTCACTGTTCATATTTTTATCTTCTTTTTCTTAGATAAGTCCCTTTAGCATTTCATATGATAAGGGGTTGGTAATGATGAACTCCTTGAACTTGACCTTATCTGAGAAGCACTTTATCTGTCCTTCCATTCTAAATGAAAGTTTTGCTGGATAAAGCAATCTTGGCTGTAGGTCTTTGGATTTTATGACTTAGAATACTTCTTTCCAGCCCCTTCTTGCCTGTAAGGTCTCTTTTGAGAAATCCGCTGACAGTCTGATGGGTACTCCTTTGTAGGTGACTGTCCCCTTATCTCTTGCTGCTTCTAGGATTCTCTCCTTCATTTTAGTCTTGGCTAATGTAATTATGATGTGCCTTGGTGTGTTCCTTCTTGGGTCCAACTTCTTTGGGACTCTCTGAGCTTCCTGGACTTCCTAGAAGTCTACTTCCTTTACCAGACTGGGGAAGTTCTTCTTTATTATTTGTTCAAATACGTTTTCCACTCCTGGCTGTTTCTTTCCCCCTTCTGGTACCCCTATAATCTGGATGTTGGAACGTTTAAAGATGTCCTGGAGGTTCCTAAGCCTCTCCTCATTTTTTTGAATTCTCATTTCTTCATTCCTTTTTGGTTGGATGTTTTGTTCTTTCTTCTGGTCCATTCCATTGATTTGAGTCCCAGTTTCCTTTCCATCGCTTTTGGATTCCTGGACATCTCCCTTCATTTCAATTAGTTTAGCCTTCATATGTTCCTCTAATTTGTGACTATAATCCACCAGTTCTGTTAGCATCCTGATAAACAGTGTCTTGAATTGTGCTTCTGAGAGGCTGGCAATTTCTCGGTCGCTGAGAGTTATTGACTCTGGGACTTTGAGTTCTTCTTAGACCATCTTTCGGCCTGTCCGTGCCTGTTCCATACCAGGATCGGAGCCCTAAGGTGTTCAGTAGCGCAGGGCAACTAAGTCACTGGGTTGTGAGGTTGTATGTGGGGGCGGGGTCAAAGAGGGACTATGGCGTCCCGTCTGCTGCCTGCCACCTCGGCCCTCACCGGCGCAGCAGCTGCTGCTGTCACCGGGCCCACGCGTTTCGTCCCACTGCACGCGAGTGTGCCACCGCTGTCAGCCCTCACCCCCTGGGGCCTGCGTGGTCCGTCTCACTGTGCTCGAATGTGCGCCCGCGGTCAGTCTGCCCTGCACGCCAGGTGGTTCCGGGCTGCCTGCGCGCCTGGATCGGGGGACCTGTCCTGCCCGACCCTGCTGGCTGCTGGCTCCACCCCTCTTACCGTCCAGTTGAACGGTTAGATGTAGTCGGACTTCCGTATAATTCAATTTTCTGTCCTTTGGTTGTGTCTTTGTTTCTCCAAACCTTTGTTGTATGCAAACTTGGTTGTGGGAGAAGGCACAGTGTTTCCACCTATGCCTCCATCTTGGCGGAAGTCCTCCTGTCTACCAGTCTTTGGATTCTGCTCTTTTATTCCCTTCTGTATAAAGTGATTCCTGAAATTCCTGCTTTTTATTTCCAAAGATAGATGTGACTACCATGTCTTTTTTTTCCACTCTGCCAGTTATATATATATTCAACCATAGCAGCTAATATACCTTTATAGTCACAGTTTGCCTTTCTTTGTCCAGCACTGTAACCAGTGTGAGCATAGGAATTACCTGATTTAAGTTGATTTCCACAGCACACTGAATTACAGAAAAACTATGTTAGATAGAGGCAAATTATTGATTAATAGAAGAGAGAATGTTGAATAAAATAAAAGGAAAGGAGGTAGTGACTATTTTCACGGGGTGTTGTACTGTGCTGAGTGGTACCAAAAGTGCCTAAACAACCCAATTCACAGTCTGTGTTCAGCTGTTATGTACTGACATTTGGATTGGGCCATCTGAGCACGATGCCACTGGTGCCATAGGTGGCGTGTCTGTTCGCAGTGTACGGAATTCCCTATCCATGTGGGCAGCAAGGGATTCAAGCTTTCTGCAGACCTGAATAGCCCACGCTTCTCTGTAATCATGGCAAACGACTTTCGTAATCCACGTCAAATGGGTGTGGGTAACATTTGTAAGGTGTTTGACAAGAGGTCCGCTAACTAAACCCTGGGTCTCAAACACCGAAACATTCGTCTTCTTCATCCCATTTACGTCGTGTGCCAGAAATGTCAAAAATTAAATGTTTGTTTTAACGTTTTGCACATGTTTATAAATTTATCATAATCACATTACCATAGATGGAAAAGTTTGTTACTATTATTCATGAAATGTAGAATATAAAGTTACAATGAATAACTTTAACACAAGTTTAATGTCTATTAAACTCTTAGTAGGTGATTCAATAAAGCACCCTATATAAAAGACTTTTTCATTATATTGCTTTACATTTTGCCCATGAGAAAAACGGTTTTAATTTAACTTTTGTATTTACAAATGTTGAGACTTTAAATGCCTTGTGCTTCATTTTCATTGTCTCATGAATATTAACAGGGTAGTATTTTTAGCTTATGATACTAGTGGAGTACAATGGAGATACTTTTAATTAATTGAAAGTAACAAGTCACTACTGTCATAAAATAATTAAATATTCAAGTTCAGAATATCTGCTTTTACAATTTACTTTGATCAGATTTATAGTTACCACTTATATGTCTTCACATGACCACCTACACAGCTTCTGAGCTATATTTTCCAATATCTGACACTTAGGACTAGAGGAGAGAGCAGATTGATTTTCTATCATTTTCAGAGTTTCTTATTGCAACTTTATTTCTGTGTTTTAAATGCACTCCTCTGTAATCCTGCAACTGTAAATTAAGCTTCACCCAAGGTGTTAAACCTGCTTTTGAGTCCAGCCTGTAGAGAGAAACGCTGCGTGTGAATTAGCCCCCTACTACCTCCTATGCCGCAATTCCTCCCAATGGGAGGGCAGCGGCGCCTCCTGCAGGGCAGAGAGGGTCTGCTGACAACCTGTCCTGAGTCCCGGGAGGTGAGAAATGCAGAGCAGCGAGGGGAAGGGAGTCTCAGCTAAAGGTTTGATTGTCTCTTCATGTTTATCTTCTGGGAACTAGTGGGACTACTATTTGGATAAGGCTGAAGGAACCCCTTATTCCCACTGTCGACACTGAACAAATTTGTTCTGCTCAGATGCCTCAGTGAAAACCTCCTTGTGTTGGAAATGTGACCACATACCAAGCCTCCCAGCCTGGTTCTGAAAGCTTTATTTTCTGGGAGCAGTAATTAATTTTAAAGCCTTTCCATCTGCGAGAGTTTGTTATTGTCTAAAATTAACTGAGAATAGTTAAAGTTAATATATTCATGTAGACCTATATTACAAGTGAGTCTCATTATCCATAATATTATGTATTAGCTTTAAGATAATCTAATAGCTAGCACTATATGCTATTTCAACTGCTTTACATGTATTAATTCCATAATTCCATGTAATCGGTACTGTTGTTACTCTAATTATTCATTAGGGAAAATCTAGGCACAGAAAGCTAAGTTGTCCGAGGTCAGTAAACTAGTAAGTTGCACAGTTGAGGTTAGAATTCAGGCAACTCGTGTGAGAGACCAGCTCTGAATGGTCCACAGTCTCTGCACCATCCTTTCTTTGGCAGGTCTTGGACATTCCCTTTTAGATCTGGGGGGAGGGGGTGGGATACTGGTCGTTGGTATGGTAAAGTCTTAGATTTTTGTGAAGCTTTGGAAAGTGGTTTCTGTATCTTGCAAAATTTATAGTTGCCCGTAAGCAAGCAGTGCACCTCTAGCCTGAGACAGTGGTTCTCAAACTCAACTACATAAAAATTACCTGGAGAGCTTTTTAAATGTGGTCTCCATCCTTAGAGTCTGTGAATTAGTAGGTCGGAGTTGGAACCCAGGGGACAACAGAGTGAGCAGTCACCTCAGGTGGACTGCAATGTGGGTGACCCTGAGAAAAAGAGGCCATCACCACCATGATGGAGATCTCAGCCTAGTGACAGAGACAGATTTTATCATGGGTGTGCCTTTTCATTAGTAGAAGCAACTTAATGAAGAAAGTTAAGATGTTGGAGAAAAGTATATTGCTCTTTAAAATGAGACATTGATGTGAAACATTTTGAAGTAAAGGAAGGCATCAAGTATTCACAAAGTCAAGACCTAACTACTTAAGCTGTTTTGGTGACATTTTATTATTAGCTTGCCTACATCAGTGTCTGCCAGAATTGGGACCCCCCCCATTCCTCCATAACTGGATATGGTCATGCTTAATTGTTTTCAAAGGATGTTTGCTTATATCATAAGGCCTTCGATAATTTTCACGATTAAAAGGATTGTAAAAATATCCATATCCTTATGAGACCAGGCTTTAAATGATTTATTGTTAAATCTTCAGCTGGGTCTTAAGAATCTTTAAAAAAGAAATACGTATTTTCTATGCAGTCTTAATATAATGAAAATATCAAAAACCTTTATATTTTAATTATTAAAGGTGAATTTAGCATAGTCACCATTTTTGAGGATGACATTGAGAACAAATTTCCAGCTGGAGGAACTAGAATGAAGAAACTCATAAGGAGATGGGGGAACTCAGGGTGCATCAGGGACTAGCCTTGCTCTACTGGAAAGGCTAGTAGAGTAAGTAGTAGAGTAAGGCTTTATATATACCCACTATACCCTAGTGGGTATATGTAAGGGGAATTGGAGGGTGAAAGCCTGTGAGTGTAAGGAGACACCAGAATATGAAATACATCAATGCTACACAAAAGTAACACTTACTGGTTAGTAAGGGATTTTCATCAGGGTATTGACACTGATAGAACTAGAGTTTAGGAAGATAACATGTCAGTGGTATATACTGTGAGTACCCAACATATTGCCCAGTGCTCGTGGGGCATTTAGTAACATGTTGTTGAATCAATGTTGAGCTGAATGCAGAAGTGAGTCTAGGAGCAGGCACACCAAGTAGGAGGCATTTGTTACTAAGTGCCTGGAGGAGGACCAGAAATAGAAAACTGTAAGAGTGCTCAAGTGGTAAGCATTAACAACTGATTGAATTGTGTGTTGAGGAGGGGAGGGAGGAAAAAAATAAAAATAAATTAAATTCCAGGGTTTTGAGATTGTGCGTGGTTTTGGTACCGTTATCAGAAATATAGTAAGCCAGGAAAGGAGTTGGTCTGCCTAGAAAATGAGGGAGGGACTTATTTCAATATTTAATGTTTGTTTGATTTACTTGGAGAAAATCTGAGAAAACTGTTTAGCATGAAGTTGGAAGATTGAGGTTGCTGCTCTGCACAGGGCACAGATGGCAAACACAGGGTCTGTGGGCCGCATCCAGCCCTCCACCTTGTTTTATCTGTCCCAGCACCTTGTTTCTACCCAGAGGCAGTGCTGAGTTCCTTGCCCCTAGCTAAGAAGTGGTTACATTTATGCACTCCTAAAATTATATTTCCATCACCCTTAGAAGGCAACCGCGAGGCTGATGTGGCCCCTCGCTGGTACCCCTGGCAAAGAGAAAGTGGAATAGATAGACACCACCACCATGTGACACCTAAATGCATGCCATCGGCCATCTGTGAGTCACATGGCCATACCTAGTGAAATGGGAAGTCGGTGGTGTCCATTTAGAATTGAAATAGATATTTAGCAGACAGACCACATCCCAGAGTGGTGAATGTCTATTTTTCTTCCATTTTTATTTCCATCGAAACAGTTTATAAGGTGCCCTGGTGGGAATGGTGTGATGGTTGGAGTGATGTCCAGTAAACAGAAAGGTTGTGGGTTAGATTCTTGGTCAGGGCACATGCACAGGTTGGGGGGTTCAGTCCCCAGTCCAAGCCTGTGAGAGGCAACTGGTTGATGGTTCTCTCTCACATTGACATTTCTCTTCCCCTCTCTCTCTTTCTCTCCTTTCCCCCTTCTCTAAAATCAATCAGGAGAGAATTTAAAAAAAGAAAAAACAGTTTATAAGGCAATAGCTTACCTATGAGCACCACTGGGCAGGACCCTTAGAAAGAAAAGAACTGAACTTTGAACTTCCAAATAAGTCTACGCCATATTAACCCATTTACCAGGATGTTTTATTTTTGTACCATACATTGGTTACCTACTCTTCATGTATTTGTTTTTAATGTTGTTATTGCTGCAACTGCTGCTACTTTCTCCAGAATTGATATATTTAATTAAAATGTTGTAGTAGCTGTTTCAGCTTAATATCTGCATACTTAGTATATACATTGGCTTATTTTGTTCTAATTTTGGTTTTTGAAAAAATGATAAAGGTGACCATTTCTCCACAAATTGACTCACATTTTTCTTCTATTTTAAATTTAATGTTTCAATAGCTTTAAAGTTTTCTTCTCTGAGTTTGTAACACATAGGCTATGTTTTTATATTTTTGATTTAAGAAAAGTATGTTAAACAGATCTCCTGTGTTTGTTACTATCATTAGTGATGTTAAGAGATAGAGTGCCAAATTTCAGAAGTAGATGTGATTGTTTTCTATCTCAATTTTCCCAGCAGGAATTCAGCCTAAACCAGTATTTTTACATAAAGGCAGCTTTCAAAAATCTCTTCAACTAAATATAATTATCTTGAAGAACGAAATACAAAAAAGTGATTTTAATATTGCCAGTAGATCTTAGTTCTTCCTTTCTTAGAAGCATTAACCCAGATGTACATTTGGAAAATGTACAAAAATGTTGAGAGTACATTATCTAATATTTTCTATTTTTTTATTATTTAAAAATGTTTATTATTTATTATTTCCATTACCATTTATTTCCCTTATATCCCTCTCACTCTCGTAATCACCACACTGCTTTCCATGAGTCTTTTGTCTCTTTCGCTAGATCCCTCCACCCCTAAATCCGCCCCCACAAAGCTGTCATACTGCTCTCCATTTATGAGTCTGTCCCTATTTTGCTTGTTAGTTCAATTTGCTCATTAGATTCCACATTTAAGTGAAATCATATAGTATTTGTCTTTCTCTGACTGACTTATTTCACTTAGCACTATGTTTTCTAGGTTCATCCGTGTTGTCGCAAAGGGTAAAATTTTCTTGTTTTTCTGCGGTTGAGTACTATTTCAACTGTATAAACGCCCCATAGTTGTTTTATCTACTCCTCTACTGATGGACAATTGAGCTGCTTCCATATCTTGGCAATTGTAAAGAATGCTGAATGAACATGGGGTACTTATGTTCTTCCGAATTAGTGTTTTGGGTTTCTTCAGGTAAATTTCCAGAAGTGAAATCACTGTGTCAAAAGACAGTTCCACTTGTAATTTTTTGAGGTATCTCCATACTGCTTTCCACAGTGGCTGCACCAGTCTGCGTTCCCACCAACAGTGCCCTAGGGTTCCCCTTTCTGCACATCCTTGCACATTCATTTATTGATGATAGCCATTCTGACAGATGTGAGGTGATATCACATTGTGGTTTTAATTCACATTTATCTGATGATTAGTGACACTCCTAACCTTGTCTGATATACAAAGTTAAGAAGGGTTGAGCCTGGTTCGTACTTGAATGGAAGATGTAATATTTTTAGAATGATTTTCTTAGTTTCAAATCTGTCATAGTTAAACTAGTGTTTATTGAGTAGCTACTATTTGCAGAGAGTTATTTGGGCAATTTTCAAGTATTCTGTGCCCATGTGGAGTTCATGTTAGTAAATAAAACATTTTAAGTTATTATATGTGGAATATTTCTGCTTCACATTATGGACATTGGAGAGAGAATAAAGCTGTTTGATTTAATTCAAGTGAGCAGCTAAGCTCATAACTATGTGCTAGGGGAAGAGTAGAGAATTTATGCCGTGAATTCTAGTCTCGTGAGAACTTCTGCTCTACAAGGCTTAGAAAAAAAATCTTCCAAATTGACCTGTAACTTAAGTTAATAAATTCATTAATTACCTTTTTAAATATTTTGTTTGTTTATTTTTAGAGAGAGGAGAGGGGAAGAAGAAATAAAGGACAGAAACACTGATCTGTTGCCTCTCACACACGCCCCAACCAGGGACTGGGCCTACAGTCCTTGAGTGGGAATCAAACTGATGACCTTTGCTTTGTGGGACTGTGCCCAATCACCTGAGCCACACTGTCAGGGCTCATTAATTATTTTTTTAAATGTATTAATGAACATTTCCCATGTGCCAACTGCTGTTCTCAAAGAAGCTTTTCCTAACTTCACCCCATACCCTTATAGCTTGTTTTTCTTTTCTTGTCTAGCTCTTTTCACAGCTCATCCTTAAAGACTGTCTAGGAGACTATTTTATTAAATAGGCTGCATGAGGTTAGGGGCATTGTCTCTTGGCTTACTCAGTACTCTCAGCAATCCCAGGGACTAAACCAGTAATAAGTTAGAGCAGAGATGCTATCATATTTCTTTGTTCTCCCCAAGATATACGGTATTTTTACTTCCTTAATAAATATTTATTAAATGAGTTGATAAATAGAGAAGAGAAATAAACCACATTATCTATAAATCTAATACAAGTAAAACACATTTGCATAAGCAGTTATATTCTCTGATAAACCAATATGATAATCCAGATCACTGTCTCTTTGAACAGCTAATTAACTACTCCAAAGTATAACTTCTATACATGGCAACAAAAAAAGGATGGCCTTTTAGGACAATTGTGAGAATTATATTATAAATGTTTAGTCACATATTGGTCATAGAGCACTCGATTAATTTAAATTCTTGCTCATTCAACAAATATACATTGAGAGTTATAGCTGAGACTTTTAACTATCTCTGAGCATCCTTTTTACCTGTTCCCAAAGCAAGAGGATTATTAGCTAAGCATGTTTTATCTCAGACATAGCCTTATTCTGTATGATTCTATATATTCTATGTAAAAATGTATGTAGGTTTTTCCAACTTCCCATTCCACTAGGTATGGCCCCATGACTCACAAATGGCCAGAGGCATAGAAGCGAAAGTTCACTTGGTGGTGTGGGGGAACCTCCCGTATGAAATAGCACCTACTTGTCTTTTCTCCTACTTTTCTTCCTCCATCTTGCCACTGGAACCAGATGCTGCTATTTCGAATCATGAGATCAGGGTTACATAGAGTGGCAACAAGACAGAAAGTCAGGGGGACCCTGATCATCAGGGGTCCCCCCACTGAAGTCAGGGGGCCCCTGGCTTCTTTAGCCTAGTCACATGTTTGCACAAGGGAGAAGCCAACTTCATTATTTAAGCTACTGTTCATTTGTTTTTTTATCACTCACAGATGAATGAAATCATACATAATACAAATCTGCAGATAGCTTGCTCAGTATTATATCCAAGGCAGAATGTATTAGTGCCACAGTAAAAGTGCACACGTAAGTGCAAGGCCATTTAAAATGAGCTTTAAAGAGCAGATACCTTTCCAGATGACTGCAATAGATAAAAAGGACCATTAGGTGAACAGACATAGCAAAAGAATTACCTTCTTCATCCAGCCTCACCAGACCCCTCATAATGCCCAAGTGGAGCGAGCTCACCACTTCTCAAGTGATCTCTCTTACTGCCCACCAGGTCTGGGGTTGCCATTCACTCCTGGTATGTAAGCTGGGGGGAGGCCACTTGACTTTTTTTAGGCCTAGATTTCCTATTTCTAGTCAGTATAATTTATACTTGCTCTTTATGTCCAAGATAAGGCATTTGCCCCTGTATTTACCATTTATAAAATTCTGCTTTATATTGAAGTTATTTGTTGTTGTGTCTTTTCCTCTTCATATTATATAGGATGAGTGCATAGGATTATGTCTTTACATTTTTCACTGTACCCATCATCACGTGTGTAGATTTTAAAGACATGCAAGAAATATTGGATGAATTAAAGATATTTAGTGATGATGAAGAGGCATAATCACACTCAAGTTATAGATATAATTTTTATATGAATAAATCTGGTTAGTGATAAATACTCAGTAACTTTTGAATATTAATAATAACTTGTTTTCTAAATTCAAGTCACACTCTAATGACGTCACAAAAATAAACAATATTATTTCATTTAAAAATAGTTTAGGAGCGCGGGCCTTCGAACCACATGATCGCGGTTCGATTCCCAGTCAGGGCACATGCCTGGGTTGCAGGCCAGTTCCCAGAAGGGGACTCACAAGAGGCAACCATACATTGATATTTCTCTCCTTCTCCCCTTCCCTTCCCCTCTAAAGATAAATAAATAAAAAATTAAAAAATTTAAAAAATACTACTTTCTGCCTGATTAAGGAGTAGATGTTGGACAACAGGGCTATCGGGAGAGAATTTTTTGTGTGGTTGGCTTTGCTCTTTGCATATTCTCCTCCTAACTTTCAAAGGAGCAGAGATGACCAAAATTTCTTCATCATCTTCCCATGTGGTCCCTTATAGAAGAACAGCATTGTCCAATTTTTTATTTAGCGTCCATACAAAGAGCAAATGAAATAATCTATCACGTAGGATATATAAAAGCACTTTGAAAAGTAAAAGTTAATTAAACAACTAGAGGTCTAATACATCTGATCAGTGTGAATTTAAAAATCAGTTTGTTCATTTTGTTGTTTTTCTACATTTGTATATAAAAGATAAAATTTTTCTCTTTCTTGGAAAGATTGGTAATGAGAGCAAACATTTATCAGCTGTGTAAAGATGCCAAGAGTCTGAGAGAGAACATCACCTTTAACTCTCAGACCCCTCTGGGACTTGAGAGCATGTCATTACAATTGTATGGATGGAGAGACTCTGGTGTACAAAGGCTAAGGATCTTGCCCACGGCTGTGTCAGGAAGTACAGTGGCACAACCAGGTTACCACCTTGGGGTGTCAGAAAACAAATAATGCTCTTAAGTGAAGTGATCTACTCCCTCGCTGGGAGAAAAAAAAAAGGACTTTTATTGTTCCTTCTACTCCACCTGGGTGGAGGTCGACACTTTTGAGCCTTCCTGGTCCTTACGGCTGAGCTGCACCTTGGAAAGAGCAGCCTGTCTGGACAGCCTGCAGTCAGGCAGGGCAGGACTCCCAGTTTTAGGTTCTTGGCTCTTGTTGTTTCTCAAGGTCCCAAACTCCACAAGTCTAGTCCCAGACGTTTGTTGTGAAAAACTCTGACTTCAATGTTCAGGACTTACTTGCTTGTAAAGGTATTCAAAATGTTGAAACAAGTTAGGGAATTTTACCTTCCATATTGTATTAAAAATAATTAGGTATGTATGTATAGTACTCATAGTGTACATAAAAATACAATGCAAGTTACAAATTAACCCTTACTATAGAAATGTATAAATAGGTGGAAAAAATAAAATATGTTACTTGATTTTCTAGGGAGACTTCAATATAGACTATAATGAATCTTCTGTATCAGGTAACATTTTAAAATACTATGGCATTATCTCTAGCGTGTATTTAATTTTGGAATCATATTTATTTTTTATTTTATTTATTAATCTTTAGAAGGGAAGGGAAGGAGAGAGGAAGAGAAACATCAATGTATGGTGGCTTCTCATGCATCCCCTGCTGGGAACTTGCCCCTATCGGGAACTGGCCTGCAACCCAGGCATGTGCCCTGACTGGGAATCGAACCGCGATCGTCTGGTTTGCAGGCCTGTGCTCAATCCACTGAGCTACACCAGCCAGGGCGTAATTTTGGAATCATATTTTAAAAAAACTTAGTTTCACATGTCTGGAATTAGATAATCTGGTTAGTCCAGTTAATATCATTCCTAGCTGCTACCTTTAAAACTAGAGTAGCAATTTAATAATAAGAAGAAATGACCAAGGACTATTTATTTGTTTATGCAAACTTTATTTTATTTATTTATTTGTGCAAAATTTGTGAAATATAAAATTCTCAAAAAAGACTATCGAAGTCTGTTTTGCTATTTTTCAGAGCATCTTCTGACGTATTCCAATTTGCAACTTAATTTCTAAAATACATTTGTTTAATTTTATTGTTGAGCACAGATGTAAGATTGTGTTTACGTAGATGAAAATAAAGCTGGAAAAACACAAAAGACATAGAAAGCCAAGTTATTAGTGGGTAATAGCTATTGCATCTGTGTCCTACATGTTTGAACTCCATCTAGTTAGCCTGCTCATTGCTCTTTTTGATTAATTTATTCATATTGAACAATACTAGAAAATAACAGCCTAGAAAACTTGCCGCCTTTAGTGCTAGGGCATATGTTTGCTTTGCAGACTTCTTTTTTTCCTCAGTCCATAAAGATGAAGAGTATCACAGAATTCTGCTTTCCAGAATATCTTCTGAGTTTTTATTATTTGGTATTTGTGTCTGTCTTGCTGTTTAATTGATTCCATGTCAGGATTTAAAATTTCAGGATGCCTGATGCCACCACCAATAATAACCTCATAAAATGAAAAGGTGTAGCATGATCTCAGTGTGACTTGAAAACTCTTCTGTTGTTATTTGCATGCTACTTTTTTCTAAAATAATACAGGAAATTAGAGACACTTAAGCAAATGCTTTCTACTTTTCTGGCTAATCCTTCACTGTCCTGGATAGAGATATGAGCAGAAGGAAATTTCAGTTAGAATAATTGGATATCCCAATTTTACTTTTCTGATCCACTTGGCACTGTCCTCAGTCACACTTTCTTTGAAGTCCTCTCTGTGAGATGATTGGAACAGAGGAGAGCGTTCAGGTGGACCCTGAAGTGCAATTCCTTCCCCGCATTTCTGGACCAGCAATTAGAAGTAATGCGCCTCTCCTGACATCTGTCTTTAAATTTTTTAATTAATAAGGTTTAACATTTCTCAGAAATCCATATTTACCTCTGTATTTGCTTTCCTGTCTCTCTTACTCTTTCTTTCTCTCTCCCTTTCTTTTCCTCTCTCTCCCTCTTCTCTGTCTTTTTTTTCTGCAGAACAGATTTGTGATGATTCTTTTGATATTTGCTCAGTTCCTATCCTCATAAGAGCCATAGCTTGTGAACACTGGTCACCTACAGGAAGTTAAGAAAGTTGGATCCTTACCCAAAGCCTCCACCCTTCACAATATACCCACTGCCTTTGTGTTTGCCCATCAAGGATATTTTTATCCATTTAGGTAGCATGCCAGGCTTCCTTAAAAAATATAGTTTAGCAGAGAGACCTTATTTTTATTATTTCTAGTGTATTCTAATCGAGGTTAACATTCTACATATGTGCTGACATCATTTTCTCTTTTTACTCCTCTTGTTTTTTCTCTTCTATCTGTGCATGTTTTCTCCATTTTTCTCCTTCCTTCCTTCCTCCCTCTCTCTCTCTTTTCCTCCTTTCCTCTATTCTTCCCCCATCCCTTCTTCCTTCCAGCTTTTACTGAATGTACTCAGACTGTCAGGCTTTTTATAAACAATGACTCCTTTAATTCCTGCCCTAATGAGATAAAGTAACCAGGAAGAACACAACAATTAATCTAAAATTCAGAGCATATGAATTAAAATTTATACCTCAAACCATAACATATTGTTTATGAGGGTTCTAGACTACCTTAGTGTATGTGGTTCCATCTAACTTTATAAACAGGTTGATGTCTTTAAACAAAACACCCACAGTTTAGTTCATTCCTGAATATGGAGCTGTGAATGCTGGATCATATGAACAAACTCAAATCACTGCAAGTACAGTGCAATGAAAGCCCTTCAGAAACAGGAGGAAGTGCAGAGGAAACTGTTATGCCAGGCCAGGACTCTGGGAACAACCAACAGATTATACCCATGATGGTAAATGCTTCTGTTACCTGCTGTTCAGTGAATGAAGTGTTTCACTTTGGGAGCTTTACCAGGTGCAGGGAGGCATGAAGTGATTATAGCTTTTATGTTTATTCACATGTGTTCTTTTCCCATGTTTTTTCAAAGAAGACAGTTAACCGATCACGTACCACAGGCTACCCAGCCTGCAGAAGAGTGGGGGGCAGTTTCGAAGCCCTCTTATTGGGAGTGTCGGATCTAGTTCATTAAGAAAAATTGATTAAAAGAAAATAGCATTTAAATTTCATTTCGTGTTTCTTGGATGAACACACCCATAAAGCATTATTGGTGCTTCAATTTCTATTTCCTTGCTTAAACATAATGGCGAAGTTATTCAAGAATAGAATCTAGATATTAATTGTTTCCCAATACTATAGATTGTTTTCAGCACTTTGCCTTTTTGAAGCATTTCAAAACTCTTATATTTTTCTGAGGCAAAAACACTCTCCAAGTCACATTTCAGAAATTATGTTTAATTAAATTACATGATTAAAATAACAAACACAACTTGAAAAAAACAGATTAGGGAACAAACTGACTCATGGTTAGTGTACAGCTCATTTGGCAAAAATAAGGGGAGTGGGCCTCACAGGGGACAGCTCCAGGTTCAGGGTGTGTGGAATAGCGAGTGTGTTTAATAGTGGGAAGGAAGAGTTTTCATTGCTTAGGGTGTTGGTGAGATGGAGTTGGCTTAAGAGAAATTCTATTATAGCAACTGGGACCAGTCATGTCAAAACTGTGAGAGCTATGCTGAGTTGGTCTGAGTTACTGTTTTCATGTTGAAACACCTCAAAGGCCTTCCTTCTTATTTAGCATCATACCATACAGGTCTCCACAAAAATGTTAAAAGATGCATTTAATAAAATAATTCGGCCCTGGCTGGTGTAGCTCAGTAGATTGAGCATGGGCTGGGAACCAAAGGGTCACCAGTTTGATTCCCAGTGAGAGCACATGCCTTGGTTGCAGGCCAGGGAGCACACAAGAGGCAACCATGCATTGATGTTTCTCTCCCTATCTTTCTCCTTCCCTCCCCTTGTCTCTAAAAATAAATAAATAAAATATTTTAAAAAATAAAAAATAATAAAATACTTTGTATTAATTAGATAATTGAAAGAACTGGGGAGTTCCAGTTCCCTGTCATCTCTAGGTAGAAGCTTTTGGTGATAAGGTTCTTGTATTTTTTTAAGCTTGTATTTTTTAAGTGAAGTCTTTACAATTCAGCTCTTGAGAACTTCCTTGGAAGCTCAAGTTATTTCTCATATCCCATAAAACAGATGGTTACCTGCTTTTTTGGCCTGAGGTATATTGGTATTGTCGGCTCCAACCAAAAGCCATTCTAGAGAATTGTCTTCAACGGGGACACATAAAAGCATAGCTGAATGAGGTTCGTGATGAATAATACTGTGGATAGAAAAGCTCATTTAAATTTTTAAAAGTTTAAATACTAGCAGTGTAAAATCATTGTGTGGAAATTTCATATATCTCTACTTACGTACTTCCAGACCCCTGGTGTTAGGAAAAAGAGCTGATCAAATGCACGTTTTTTGCATCACCACCAGAGGTAGAATGTTAGAATATACAATAAATTTCTGTTAAGATACAAGTACCACAAATGATGACAACTTAAAATTTTAGGTGCTTTAATGTTCTCTAACTATACATTTTCTTCATAGTAATCTCATGAAAATGACTGATTTTAATTCAATGGAAGGGCAGGTTTTTAATTTTATTTTTCTATGGTGGTTCATAGTCAATACTCTTTTCCGTGAGTCTCAGGTGTGGGGCACAGCGGTTAGCTAATCACACACTTAAGGAAGTGTTTCCCCTGGAATTCCCAGCACCATGGTTTCTTTTGCTGTGCAGAAGCTTTTGAGTTTAGTTTAGTCTCATCTGTGTCACCTTTCCTTTTTTGGTCTGAGGAGACATATTGGCAAAAGTATTGCCATGAGAGGGGTCTGAGATTTTACTGCTTATGTTTTCTTCTATGATTTTTATTGGTTCACAACTTAAATTTAAGTCTTTAATCCATTTTCAGCTTATTCTTATATAAGTTGGTAGTCTAGTGTGTTTTTTTTGCATGTACCTGTCCAATTTTCCTACCACTACTTATTGAGCAGACTTTTTACTCCATTGTATGTTCCTGCCTCCTTTGTCAAATACTAATTGACCATAAAACTGTGAGTTTATTTCTGGGCTCTCTATTCTGTTTCATGGATCTATATGCCTGTTCTTATGCTAGTACCATGTTGCTCTGAATGCAATGGCCTTCTACTATTCCATTTATTTGTAACTTTCTCGATTTCTTTCTTCAATGTTCTATAATTTTCCAAGTTCAGGTCTTTTACCTCCATGGTTAAGTTTATCCCTAGGTACCTTTCTGGTGCTGTTGCAGTAGTGAATGGGATTTTTAAAATTCTTTTTCGGATAGTTTATTATTGGTGTATAAAACTGCCACTGGTTTCTGAATATTAATTTTGTATCCTGCTACTTTCTAATTCATCCATTAGTTCTAGTAGTTTGGGGTGGAATATTTAGGGTTTCCTATGTCTAATATCATGTTATATGTGAATAATGACAGTTTTACTCACTTCGTTCCAAGTTGGATGTTTCTGTTTTATTTCTTCTTGTCTGGATCCTGTGGCAAGGACTTCCAATTAGTGTTGTATAAAAGTGGTGAGACAGAATGAGACACATTCTGTCTCATTCCTGATCTTAAGAGAAATGCTCTCAGTTTTTGCCCATTGAGTATGATGTTGGCTCTCAGCTTATTATATATTGCCTTTATTATGTTGAGGTATGACCCCTCTTCCTACTTTGCTGAGAGTTTTTTAACATATTGGGATCAGGATTGTATCAAATGTTTTTCCTGCATCTATTGATATGATCATGTGATTTTTATCTTTCATTTTGTTTGTGCCTTATATCACATTTATTGGTTTGTGAATATTGTACCAGTCTTGCATCCCTGGAATAAATCCCACTTGATCATGGTGTATAATCTTTTTAATGTTTTGCTGAATCCAGTTTGCTAATATTTTGTTGAGGATTCTACCATCTATGTTCATCAAAGATATTGGCATATAATTTTAGGGGTAGTGTCATTATCTGGTTTTAGAATTAGGATAATGCTGGCCTCATAAAAAGAAGTTCAAAGTTTCCCCTCTTCTTGAAGTTTTGGAAATACTTTGAGAATAGGTGTTATTTCTTCTACAAGTGTTTGGTAAAATTCTTTTGTGAAGCCATCCAGTCCAGGGCTTTTTTTGTTTGTTGGGGGAGTTTTTATTAGTGCTTTAATTTCATTAGTTGTAATCAGTCTATTTGGATTTTCTGCTTCTTCCTGATTCAGCTTTGGAAGACTGTATGTTTATAGAAATTTATCCATTTCACACAGGTTGTTGAATTTATTGGCATGTAGTTGTTTGTAGTATTTTCTTACAATCTTTTCTATTTCTGTGATGTCTGTTGTTACTTCTCTTTTAGTTCTGATTTTGTTTATTTGGGTTCTCTCTCTCTCTCTCATTCTCTGTCTTTCTCTCTCTCTTTCTCTTTCCGAGTCTGTTTAAAGGTTCTCAATCTAGTTCATCTTTTCAAAGAACCTGCTCTTGGTTTCATTGATTTTTTTTGTATTGAGTTTTAGTCTCTGTATCATTTATTGGAAAGACAGTTATGATGTTCAAGAGAAATACTCATTTCCTGAAATTGTCAGGTGGTTGCAAATCAGCTGTTCTTTACTTAAGGAATGCGCTTCTTTTTCAGTTTAAGCCTCAATGTGAACATACCTAACATATAGGAATAGCAAATTTCTCAAGGAATGTTTAGCAGTTCTGGTGATAAAATATTTACATCCATCTCATAATGTCTATCCAACTTTTTATCAATCTTTTAATTTGATACTTTTATTATTTATATAGTAATCCATAACCTTTGATATGAAAAAATTAAAATGTGTACATCAGAAGTCTGTATTCACTAACACTTAGTAGTCAATTTAACAAATTGGCTGTGTTTTGTGTAAATTATTAAAACATTGGTATGAATTGTGATGGCTATAGATTACCATTATTATTTAAGTTCTGCATATTTACATAGTATTTTAATGTAACATTCTATCTAATCTGCAAATCTGCATTTTTATCTATCAATTCACAAACTAGTGCTTGTGTACATGCCTCAGTTATTATGAAGGAAATAACCACCATGTTAGATCTTGACATGATTTTCCTAATAATAAGTTATAAATTAAGCATTTATTTTTCTTACTAATTTACTTTGTTATATTATTTAAATATGGAAACCATTAGACTGGGTTGGCTTTAATGCCTTTGCAACCTACTTAAGCAAACCAAAACCTAAGCCTGTAATGTCTCAAGGTTAAGAAATAAAACCCTAAGGACAACCACAAACAGCCAAGTAGGCTTTTCCAAATACAATAAGCAATTAGGCTGTGGCTAACCAGGTAATTCCTCAGCTTTGCTTTCCCTCTTCTCCGTAAATGTCTCTCCCCCAGCTCCTGTTGCGGGAGCATTCCTAACCACTTCATGCTTTGGTGTTGCCTCATTCAAATAAATTTTAGTCAAATGATTCTTAAAAATTTTAATATATGCCAGTTTATATGTTAACCATATTTAATTGGCAAATCTTTCCTAGAGCTTCTTTGGAATCTAATTTTTCTTCTTTCATTGCCCAAGTATTACACAATTTAAATAACTGAATAATTGTTTTTCAATTAAATATAAGGAGGCAGTTACTTCCAGCAGACTGTGTTTCTTTGCATTTTATTTTTATGGAGGGTTTTTTTTTGTTTTGTTTTGTTTTGTTTTGTTTTAATATAGGAATGCCAGTTACCTGTCAGATCCACCCTTGAATTCACTACTTATGCATATCACAACTTCTGGTAACAAGCTTGAAGTAGAAAAAAACTGTTAGCTATTCATAGAGCTACCCTTAAAGCTAATTGCTTGTTTAATACTATCTTTTGCTTAAATAACAACCATGAATAATTTTAAGTGTATCATTATATAAGTATGTTAGAAATGTTTTATGCACTGAATTTTCCACTAGAGAATGAGTCCCAGAAGATACTTTTGTATGTAACAGTACTACTATACCAGAAGGCTATACTTAAATTATTTTCCTGGGAAATAGAGGAGAAATGGGAGGGATCAATGATCCCTTCCCTCACCCAGGATGTCATTTGTCAGCACTGAAATAAAGATGAACTTCCTTCTTTCATGGCATTGTTATTCATTCCCTACCTTCTTTCTCGTTTCTCTTCCCTTATAAAGACACCCAAACTACTTGAGTTGGGGTATAACTTTCATCCCACCTTCCCTGTGTTGATTTAGAAAAATGAATTAATAAAAAGTGCATGATGTTATGGTATACAGGTATGGTTTTAAATTTACGTAAAGGGTATTGTGTATATTTCATTCTGTTCTTTTTACACATTCTTATGTTTTTTAGGTAGCTGTGTATAAATCTAGTTCATGCTTCTGACTCTTAGAAACAATGCCTATATGTATTATGCAAGGGCACACAAGCATACACACACATGTACATTTTATATTTGAAAATCTCAGTGAAAAGCACGTGGGAGACAGTGAGTTAAGAGCTGACCTAACCTCTCTCTATTTGAAGATCATGTTTAGTTCAAAGAACAACTGACATACTGACAAGTCATACCTGGGTATAAGGCAGATATTTTCTTGAAAATAAATAAAGTAATCCTACCATATTAAGGGAAACTGCTGATAGTAATTGTTGCTAGTGATAACATTTGAAATTTCAAGTGAAAATTAGAATTTTGGAAAAATGTAACAGCCAGTGTGAGCTTGAGAGTTGCAATACTTAAAATATTTTTTTCTGATGAAATTGGCAGTGATATTACTGAATGCGACTTTTCAATAGTATGTAATGAAATGTCATCATTTGGAGAATCTGCATAGCTCAGTGAGCTTGTATTATTCAAATGACCAAACATAATGTTACAAAATCATCCGTGAGTGAAAGATCTATACAAAGTGCACAATAAACCAAGGGATATGAATGAATATGAAGAATCCCCTGGTAAATGTTAGATTGCACAGTGCAGTTAAATTCAAGAAATCATTGCTTGTCAAGTTTTTTCTCACTCGTCAGGTTTTTAAAAGAATGTGCACATTATCTGAATAGGTTACTAAAATACTCCTCCTATTTCCAACTTTGTAAAGCTGGATTTTCTTTATATTCCTCAGCTAAGAAATATTTTGCTATAGATTGAATACAGAAACAAATATGAGGACCTATGTGTCTTCTCTTAAGCCAGAGAAAAAGATTTTCAAGAGTTTAAAGCAACCTCTTTTTGGTAAATTTTTAGTTTTAGACAACATAATTATTTTCATAAAATTATGGTATTTATGTTAAACTGTAATTGACTTATTGTTATGTTTTAATAAATTAATAAACATTTCCAAAACTTATCAGTACTAATTTCTAATTATATATGTGTGTGTGTATATATAATTTATATATATTATACTGCCCAGTGTGATTATATTTGCTCTTTGGAGTTCATAATAACTTTATTAAAGGAGTCTTGAGACCTGAAGTTATGAGAACTAGTGTACTGAATAAGTCCCTGTCAGTGTTTTGATATCACACTTATCTTCTCCTAGCCTGTCACCTTTCTGTTAACTTTCCCTATGATGATGCATTTGGTTAAATAAAAATATTTCATTATTTTTGGAGCCAAAACAATTTTTGCTTCATAATTGTGTTTTATTGACCTTAAAATAATGGCTTCTTCAACCATAAGGTCACAAAAATACATATCTACATTTCTTTTCTATCACATGAACACTGTTACTTTTCACATTTGGTCTTCAGTACATTCTAATACAACTTTATAGCTCTCTATACAGAAAATCAGTTTCCCCAACAACATTTACTGAATAATCTACCCTCTCCTTACTGATTTGTAATGCTGCCTCAAATATGAATATATTTAATATATTTTCTCAAGTAAGAAAAAAGGATGCCATATACAAGATACTAGAAGAATATTGCTCTTCCATAGCCGTGTGGTAATTTACCTAACATACTAAAATAAAGTATCTTTCATAGGTTATTTATTTCAAAGCCCACAGTTAAAATTGTAAAATCAATCTTAAAAAGAAAACAAATACAGATCAATGTTAAGAGTAATAAGTAAAATTTACCTTAATGGGGGATATTCTCTTTTTGAGTCTCCAAAATAGTATGGAACACATAATATGTACGTGTAAATAATTTTGATGTCTGTGAATTAAAATAAGAAGAGCAAAATTGAACTTCAGAGTCAACTCACTCAGCATTATTGGTCTTAAACAAAAGGGACAATAGACCCAGAATTCAAAAACAAAAATGTTGTTTATAAGGTCTGCATCGCAAGGAGTGAAAGAGAGGCATGCCCACCAGTCAGGGCCTGAGGGCTACCCAGCACCTATTCTTCAACTCATCAAAATACCAGGGTTTTTATTTTTATGTTTATCTTTCATACATGAGTGAGACTGAGAATTGTCATGTGAGAACCAGCTGGGGAGGAACCTCATGATATTCAGAGAAGGAAGGTGAGACTAGGAAACTGAGAATGGAGAGCAAGGTAGACCTTGCCACAGTGGCATACTTTTGAAAGCCTAGAAGGGTGCTGCCTACATGCAGGATTCAGGATTTCCCTTAACAAAATAGCATGTGTAATATGTATAATTCGAAGGAAATAAAACATTGGAGACCTTTTCATAAGTCACAGTGTTTGTCTAGGGTGGAAACATTGTAAGGATAGCTTTCTTAGTTCTAATTTTTAACTTTCTGAATATCTTATAGGAAGGTAGGTAGGTAGGTAGACAGATAAACAGATTGCACAGGGCCTGATTTCTAATTGCACATCTTCTACCATTTCAAATGCTAATTCTCAGAATCTTATTGGAAGATGAAAACCCCTAATCACTTATATGAATCTGAAGATGTTCAGGTTTTCTCCAGAAAATGGTCTCTGAATTATTAATATTAGGTTATATTTATTTTTTATTTGCAATTGGAGAAGAAAACTTCATAATAGTGTTTCAGGAACATTGAAAGAGTACCTTTCTATGAAATACGAGATTTTGCATACAGCCTAAAGGCATTTTAAAGTGAATAAAACAATGTTTAATGTTTTCTATATTTGAAGAAAATATTTTTATTTTAGCATTTAATTATTATACATTAAATACCAAAAGAAGCCCCCCTATTTAAATATAAGAAGAATATTAACAAATTTATTAGAGACTGTTACTCTTGCAGCAAACTATCATTGGGTCATTAAAATGGGGGGGAAATATGAAGATAAAATATTAGTTAGAAAGAAAGTCTCCAAGTGATGAAATAAAGAGAATAACAAGCATTTGATAAAAACCTTCTACAACCTATAATGGAGATGACAAGGGAACAATAACGTAAAGATGCAGAAACTGAAGACATTTCTGTTTATTTCAGTTTTTTTGTCAATATTTTTGCCTTTATCTAATCTTATTCTATTACTAAAAGATCTCAGGAAGACTTTTATATTTTTATTTTATATAGAAATGTGTAGAAACCTAAAGCATTTGAGACAGAATTACAATTATATTGACCTGAGAGGTTCCCTGTATTGTCACTTAGGTTATTCTGTCAAGATGATGCTCCGATCTCTCAGTTTACTAGGTCACACCGTCATGTCATAACCCACTGGTGTTTCCCATACTTAATACCCTCAGGGCACATTATCCTTTTAGAAGTTTGTACAAAAACATGTCATTCCTTGAAAAAAGAAAGCCATTAATGTTCTGTGGAAAAAAGATTTTGAAACTAAACTTGGTATATTTTTAAATTTCATTTAAAAATATAAGAAAATTCTTAATGTATTATTTTAAATATACACTAATAAATAAAAAATGTTCTAGTCCCAAAATGGATAATGTCAATATTGTAATCTTGAAAGCAACGTGATAACCATTGATTATCTTGTTTCTTCAGATAAATTTACAAAAAAAAATGAGAGTCACAGGTGTGATCACCCAAGGAGCCAAAAGGATTGGAAGCCCAGAATATATAAAATCCTACAAAATTGCCTATAGTAATGATGGAAAGACTTGGGCAATGTACAAAGTGAAAGGCACCAATGAAGACATGGTAAGAATGACATACTTAATTTAAAAGTCAAATTGTATTAATAATCATTGGTTGCAAGTAAATAATCAGTCTTCAGCAGAAGCTTTAATTTGCTGAAAACAAATGAATGACTTTTTAAAATTGGACAAGTGGGGTGAAAAAGGTAAGGAATTTTTCCAAGTTATAAATGTATCCTGGTTACCATGCAAGGCTTTCTCTGCTTTCAATTGGTGGTGTTATGAACACTTTATCACATGTTAACCATATGTATATAACAATTGTTTTATTTTAACAATACTCAGTTTTCAATTTCTTTTTATCGCTTTGACAAATTAACACTCTCCATAATCAAATAACTGTAGGTCTAAACTATTATTTGTAAAGGCAAAAATATTATTTTAAAAGCAAAGCACCAAGTGATAAAAATGATGTATATGTCTTTACATACTCAACATTAGAAGAAAAATTTTGTTACTTAGCAGAATAAAATATTTTAAAGGAAATAAATATTCAATATCCCTTGCCATTTGTATGATAGTCTCACAGTCCCAAATTTTAATTAATGTTTTCTGAATTTTTTTAAATATCATGATTTCAGTTCATTCCACATAAAACCAAGTCCTTAGACCAACTTCTAATGAATTATAAAAGATTTTTTAAACCATCTTCTTAAATAAATTTAGTTATCTGATTACCAGGTTATATAAAAGGAAAAATAAGAATGAGATTTAAAGAAATTAAAAATAACACTTTTAGCCCTTATTGTTAGAAGGAACCCTTACACTTTAGAAGGAAGTATAGTTTTTTACTGCCTATATATATGTAGAGAGAGAGAGAGAATTAGGAGTCTCTTATTCAATGATCTGAGACTTACTAATGAAGGAGTAATCTTAGGAATAAAACCCTAAAGCATCACTAATCTGATCATAGCTTTAGAGAAACTGAGTGAACAGGAAACACCAGGAAACGCTAGTTCCTAAAATATATACATATATATATATATATATATATATTTATATTTATATTTATATTTATATTTCAACTTAATGTGGGTCTGTCCATTTTGCTATATATGTATAGCATATATGTGTTATATATATATATATATACACACACACACATATAGCATATATGTGTTATATATATATATATATATACACACACACACACATATGTAGCAAAATGGACAGACCCACATTAAGCTGAAAGGCTTAAGGTGCTCATTTCTCAAAAAAGGAGTCATTCATCTGGCTTTGAAGGTTTGAAGGACTGGCCTTAAAATTATCAGTACACTCATAGTACAATACAGACTATACTGTGGGCCATAGCAGTTTGTAACTTTAAGCATTTTATCTATGATTTTATATATTTGGCTGATGACAAGGTGCTCCTTAAATCCACCAGACCCCCAAATTATTTAATCCAATTTTAGAAAGCTTATGTTGAGTAAGAACACATAGGGTCAATATATAAAAATAGGTAAAGGAGCTATTAAAATTAATAATTACAACTCGATGTTATGTCTGTACACAGGTGTTCCGTGGAAATGTTGATAACAACACACCCTATGCTAACTCTTTCACGCCCCCCATAAAAGCTCAGTATGTAAGACTTTATCCCCAAGTTTGTCGAAGACACTGTACTTTGAGAATGGAACTTCTTGGATGCGAACTATCTGGTGAGTCTCATATCACCTAGTTCAGTATTTTCTTTGAAAAAATTTATAGAGCATTAATAACTTGCATTTTTTCAATTTTTTTGCTATAAAATGTCTAGCTCATGGTTTAGTGAGAAACTGTGTTTGTGTGTAGGATAAATAAATTCTTAAAAATACTGCAGAGGAGAACTAATGTAAGAAGGTGCAGTGTATTTCTTTGAGTGATCTATGAGAATACAACATGTCCTGGCTGCTATGGCTCAGTGGATTGATTGCTGGCCTGAGAACCAAAGGGTCATTGGTTCGATTCTCAGCCAGAGCACATGTACGGTTGCATATGCCCTGGCTGGGTTGCAGTAGGGGGAACACATGAGGCAACCACACATTGATATTTCTCTCCTTCCTTTTCTCTCTCTCTAAGTAGAAATAAACAAAATCTTTTTTTTAAGTGCAACAAAATCTCACTGAAAGCCTTTTGCTTATTTAAACATGTCTTGTTTTTAGCAATACCTATGATTTATGTTTTGTGACAAAATTCCAATAAAAACAGTGATGTCCCTGACTTTGTAAATTTCAGTTACATTTAGGCTATACAGAATAGAAAAGTAAGCTTTATCTTTGCCTACCTACTGTAAGAACTTAGTTTTGTTTTGGGTTTTTTTTTTAATGAAACAATACTTCAGAACTTAGACTGCTGCTATAAATTAATTCTTGTATAATTCTTATCAACCATCTTGCTTATTGTACAAACAGTGATTACCCAACTCAAAGATAATCTATCAAGACTCAGAATTAAATAATCCTTGTCTTACAAGAGCATCAGTATCAGATACAAAGATGAAGGCTTAATGTGTGGATCTCAAAGTGATCCCATTTCAATATAGCTACATTCTGAACTAAACAGAAAATACTGTCTAGGCATTTCCTTGTTATATTTTTTGTAGTTGTTTTTATCATTTTAGAATCAACATTTACAAATTATCTTTTCTGCTGTGGGTTGAAATTATTTTTGTTCCAAAGACTGTGTTGTGAAAAATAAAAATACATGTGTGCCCCACTTTTTAGCATAACTTTCAAATAGAAAAGACTTTTATTAATCTTACAATAATGTCATTCAGTTAAAAATAAGAGGACACGTTCTTATTTTTAGAATAATAGAATAATTAGATAATAGAATAATAATAGAATAATAGAATAATTAATAATAGAATAATTCTTGCAAGAGGACAACTGAGAACTATTTATTCATTATAATATTTAACCAATATTTCAGAGGTTTCATATTGGTTAAAATGTATACTTCAGTTCTGTCTCTCCTCTTAGATTTATTTGTGATACTGAAAAAAATTATTTTTAAGCAAATAAAAGTTACTATTAAAAATAAAGTTTAGCCCAAGCTGGTATAGCTCAGTGGATTGAGCACAGGCCTGTGAACCAAACAACTAAGGTTCAATTCCCAGTCAGGGCACAACATGCCTGGGCTGTGGGCCAGTTCCCAGCAGGAGACCCACGAGAGGCAACCATACATCAATATTTCTCTCCCTCTCTCCTTTTCTTCCCTCTAAAGATAACTAAATAAAATCTTTTTAAAAAGTTTAAATGAACCCATTACATTGAAAAGAGTTAGAGACAGGTAGATGAGTGAATCTGTGTTAAGAATCACATTTTATAGCATTGTATGGGTATCTTTTATGAAACAGCCAGCATATTTTTTAGCACTATTAATGACCCTAATGGGGATGTTTTCCTAATTTTGATAAATCGAACTGGCTTATTGACTACCAGTAAATCTGAGCAGAATTATTGCCATGCAGGGTTTATATAGCATGTCAGTATATCACCACCACGGGCTAGTGTCAACCCTAAGTCATTCATCATAAAGCAATCAGGAAGAAGCCACAATATGATTAGGTTTTCTGCAAGCTCCGTAGTTTTTAGTTGCTTAACATTACCTTCCCCAATTTTTCAGTTGTTTGATTCATGAAGGTCAGTCTCTCACACAAAGTGGAGTTACACCCCTAACGTGTGTGCGTATTTTACTTTCAAGTTTGACAAGTGGTTACACCTGACACTTCACAGATTTTATACCCTCAAAAAGAAGTTATACCCATCCCCCAACCCCCCAAATTGATTTTGAACTTTCTTGCAGGGAATAATATCACTCAATGGATGCTTTTGAAAGCCAGGGCAACTCACAATAGAAATAATCAATTTCATCGTTAATATTTCATTTTGTACAGATGCTGTCCATGCTGGTTAAAGAGTTAATTAGTTTGTATGTATGAAATCGAATGGATGAGAAGGGAGATTTGTGAGGCAAATGGAAGAGATTAGCTATTACCTTTAGAAATAAATGGTGACATAATGTACCGAACTATTTCTCACAATCCAATGCAACACTGTGAAGCCCAAGGTTGCCTTATAGTATTCAATAAGCTGTTATAAGATCTCTGAACCTGCCTGGAAGATCAGCAGTTAATCTTTTCCCAAATACTTAAAAAGATAATCCCCTAAATTCTCTGAGAGACATATGATTTAAGATGCTTAGAATGAAGTGGATCATAGCTGAAATTAGAAGAGGAATAGTCACTCATTCATTCTTTGAACAAATTACTCAGAACTTCCTCTAGGCTAAGTACTAGGAATAGAGTGGCTATGAAATGAAGTCTAAGAATTAGAAATGGTCAATGTAAAGGCTCCTTTTTCTATGCAATATTCGAAATACCATTATATCACAAAAGGAAAAAAGAACGACCACCTTTCTGTTTCCCTAGCATCTCTTCAGCAAGTGAAACAAAGTTTAACAAAGACTCCACTAGCAGGGCAAGGTGAGGGTGGGCACCTGGTGGAAGCAATATAAGAACAAGTCAGAAATNGCTAAGTACTAGGAATAGAGTGGCTATGAAATGAAGTCTAAGAATTAGAAATGGTCAATGTAAAGGCTCCTTTTTCTATGCAATATTCGAAATACCATTATATCACAAAAGGAAAAAAGAACAACCACCTTTCTGTTTCCCTTGCATCTCTTCAGCAAGTGAAACAAAGTTTAACAAAGACTCCAGTAGCAGGGCAAGGTGAGGGTGGGCACCTGGTGGAAGCAATATAAGAACAAGTCAGAAATCTATAATATGGACAATACATGTTATCTTAAAACTGCCTAAGGATAGATGGCATGCTATTAAGACTTATAGAGCTTTCTACAATCTTTGAGATTTGTCATAAATTTTTTTCTTTTCTTTCTTTATTTTCAAATCTTTATTATATTTTCATCACCTTTTAGTCTCTTTATGCCTCTCCCTCAGCAATCACCACACTTGTCCATATCCATGAGTCATTTTTCCTTTTTTGCTCAATCCCTCTATCCCCTAACCTCCCCCCACTAGTTGAAATCCTGCTTTCCACCGATGAGTCTGTCTCCATTTTAGTTCAGTTAGTCCAGTTTGTTCATTAGATTCCACATATGAATGAAATCGTATGGTATTTGTCATTCTTTGACTTGCTTATTTCACTTAGCATAAGGAAATTTTTCTTCTCCAGAATTTGTATTTAAGAGTTGGAGTTATTCTTATCATGGGAGTTAGAGTATATGTCTCCTATCCCTAGAACCCAACAAAATTTGTACTAAGGCATAACCAGCTAACCCTCCAGGACCATTTTCATTACGTTTGCATCAGATGAGCATTTCCTGGACGGTGGAATTGAAGGTAGACATGGAGGGGCCTCAGGAAGGAAGAAGCAGTCTAGATTGACTAAGACAGAAAGTAATTAATTGTCGTTAGAAAATATTTTTCAGTAAAAATTCTAAGCCACTTCTCTTAGAGCCTCAACTTAAAATAGCTTAGTTTTAGAAAGTATAGCCAGTGTTCTGACATTTAGTACTCACTGATAGGCTGAGCTGAAGTCTTAACATTGTGATCTGTTGGAATGAGCACTACAGAAATAATAAAATCAGCTGACATGCTAGCTGTATTCAGGCACTGTTTCCACTTTATATTTATTAACTAATTTCTTAAAACGTAGGTTCTATTTTATTACTATTTTAAAGATCGAAACTTGAAGTAAAGTGTGGTTAAATATTGGGTACACAGAGAGTAAGTGACGGACCAAACATGGTATGATAAGGTGGCATTGGTTGCAGAAGTCTTCCTTTTGTCCTGGCTTTCTTGATGATCAGACTCACCTTCTGTGATCCTTGGCCAAAATGCAACATAAGGAAGATGCATCCACTGGCTAATATCATAATAGAATCATGGTTCCTATCACAGACTTTATGTGGGGACAACTTTCCTCGCAAATCCCCCCATGTGCCATGGATGAGAGTAAACATGACAGAGATATGGTGAGATCTGCTTGGGGAAGAGAAGTGGCCATTTCCCAGAAGAAAAAGGCTGTGAGCAGTGGCCAGTTTCTCAGGGGGAAAAGGCATTGAGCCCCCCCCTCCTCCAGGGCCTTTTATTGGGTTGTAATACACAGGAATACAGGGCAGCAAGGATCAAACTGTAGATAACATTTCAAAGAAATCTCAGGACTTAGTTTGAGTCAGAGTCTGTCAGGAACAGAGTTTTAGAGTTTCCTGCTTGGATCCTTAACATGTGAATTAAAGCACTCTTAGCAGAGCAGATTTCACAGGTTTATCAGGAAGTCTTTGTGATGCCAGATTTTTCCCCAGGACACACTCTAGCAAGGCAAGGCGCTGCACCCCTCCCCATCAGGTTATCAGGCTTAAGGGGATTAGAGCCAGGAAGTGCTTCTCCCAGAGAACACGGGGACTCCGGCTATCTCAAAGCCGGGGGTAGAGAGTCCATTGCTCTTTGTTGCAGCCCCCCCGAGTCCTTCCACAATGGCCTCCCAAGTGGTCGTGTCTGGCCTAGGTTGCCCCCTCCTCTGTGGGGTCTTACCCGTCCAACCAAGCTTTGGGGACAGGGAGGAAACTGAGGCAGCATTTGCTACCAGAGACAAACCTTGTCTCCTGCAGGTCACATTCCAAAGGTCATCACTCACTCATCCTTAAGCCACAGGGGGTAGAGAGTTACAATTCTTGAAACCAGGCAGAGCGGTCTACAAAAACTTTATGGATGGAATTTTGTCACAATTTTAAATTAAGATTGGGAATTCATGTGTACACACAAAGAGAGAGAGACACACACCTTTTCAAGATAGATAAACCCAAATGTTGCACCATGTCAAACTTTAAAACATATGTGGCAGGACTGAAAATCTTCCAAAATATCCAATACTGAAAGTTATTGAGTATGATCAAAATACGAGAACGTATCAAAAGCTTTATTCTGTAATAGCTTTTGCTAAAATCACCTTACTCTCTTCCGTTATCAATTTAAATCCTACACTTGCATGATGCCTGGCACATGGTATACATTCAGTTGATATTAGCTTCTCATCTTCCAGAAGAAGCCACGTTAGTGCTATAGGAATCAGTGATAAAGATGACAGACATTTTGTGGAAAAGAAAATGCTGTCCAGTTTTAATATACCATTGGAGCAATTTGTGAAAATGCCTTTGTACTGAGGGAATTTTCATTTGCAGGATTATGGAAACAAATAAAAGAAAACCAGATTTCCTTTGTGAGACAATGTTCCATTTTTGAAGACACAATGAGATTGTTGAAAACTAGGGGACAGTCATGTGGCTATCATTAATGAGGCAGGAGAGAGCATTTCAGCATTGTTTTCATTTTGCAAAATCATCTATCACGGAAATGTAGTTTGAATTGACTGTGTTGTTTTCAACTTTTCCAAAATATATTCAGACAAAATAAACTGAATTGGCTATTTCGTTTTCGATTTTGTTCCAGAGTTATTTCTGATTATAGCCTTTTCTCTTTTTTTGAATTTAGATCTTCTCTCTTTGGGGAAATGAATAGCATTATGCTTAATCTTCTTTTGCCTGTCCAAAATAAAGACAGAAAACTTCCAGGATAACAAATTATTTTTTCTCACGGAGTCCTTTTCCTTTTCCTGCAGGCTGTTCTGAGCCTCTGGGGATGAAATCAGGACACATCCAAGACTATCAGATCACTGCCTCCAGTGTTTTCAGAACTCTCAACATGGACATGTTCACTTGGGAGCCAAGGAAAGCTCGGCTGGACAAGCAGGGCAAAGTGAATGCCTGGACTTCCGGCCACAATGACCAGTCACAATGGTTACAGGTAATACTTTCAAAAACTGTTTCACCACCCACTGCACTTCTTCTTTCCAAAGATTTCTTCCTGGCTGGTGTGGCCCAGTGAATTGAGTGCCAACCTATGAGCCAGAGTCACCAGTTCTATTCCCAGTCAGGGCACATGCATGGGTTCAGGGCCAGGTGCCCAGTAGGGGGCACTTGAAAGAGAAGCAAACATTGATATTTCTCTCCCTTCCCCCCTCTAAAAATAAATAAGTAAAATTGTAAAAAAATAAAAGATTTCCCGTTGGTTAGGTGAATGTTGGAGTCATTACCTTTATACTAATTTAAATGTGCCTCCCTGTTTGGCTTCACTAAACTGGTAAAACAAAAATTCCTATGAAGCCATGTTTGTGTGCTGTTACTCCAATGTTGATTTATAGATGCTACTGCCGGATTGATGCAGCAGACTGTACCAGATCACACCTATGTACAGGTCAATTTGATTGATTATGAGAACATTTGCATTTTAACTCTCCTCAATTCTAATGCCTCATGTCAATATGGGCTTGAAAGTGTCACAGCAGGAATCTAAACTACCTTAAAATCATGCCACTGACCCGAATATTGTTCCCATAGAACCGTGAATCATGACTTATTAGCTCTTTCCCTGTGGTTGCTAGGCAATGGAGCAATTTGATTACACTCTCATAAGAGAGCTAGGTTACAGAAGAAAAGCACAGATAGTCTTTTCTTCACTTGACCTCATTTTCCACTATTCTCGAAGTTAGAAATATTTACCTTTTTCTTTGCTTTTTCCTAACTTTCTATCCGGATCTCTGTTGATCTGGATCTTTATTGAGCTCTTCCATTAGCTACCATGCTTTATAGGTAAAGAGGTATGTCTTTCTCTTTGAACTATTCTATGAGTTTCTTTATTTTGAAATATATTCACCCTCCCAGAACTCAGGACTTCCTAAGTTAAATCATTCATTTAACAAATGTTTGTTTGTGCTGAACCTGTGAAGCATCACATAGCATGATAAATAGGGATGGCATGTGAGCGAGCATCACCCTATTCATGCTCTTGAGACATTTCCTCTTTTGAAAACATTCCTTTTATTTGATTTGTATGACGCCGCACTTTGTTTCTTCCATCTGTCCAGCTGGTGCTCCCCGAAGTCCTCCAGTCACCCTTCCTCTGCCTGGTATCCCCCTGCCAACCTCCCTTTCCCCCAGTCCACACACTCACATTGACTAATTCATAAGTATTGGCTGTTCCAACTACTCTAAACCCGTTCCACTTCTCACCATCCCTACTGCCACGTCTGTGTTCTTGGTTAATCACCCTAGTGGGTTGCTGCTGTCCAGTTTCTGGCCCTACTCTTTAAAATCTATTTCCCAAATTGTAACAGATATGATCTTTCTTTTTTCAAGGTACAAATACGATTTTTTTACTCTTTTTGAAAACTTTTCGACTGCTTCCTATCAGCCTTAAAATAAAATACAGACTTTTTAGTATGACCTGAAAGTCTTTGCATGATTTAGCCCCACTTCCTCTCTAGCCACACTTCACTAAATTTGCTTCATTTTCTCAAAGAAACACTCACTCTTTTCCCATCCCTTTATAAATGCCCTCTTCCTAGAAGAGAATAATGGAAAAGCACCTCTACCCCCAGCATCCCTAGCCTTGCATTGGTGTAATCCTTCAGCTGTAGAGTTTGAATACACATTCCTCTGTGTGCAGCCAACGTAAGCCAGCGCCACCACTCACAGTTTTAATTAGGCATTGCTATATCTGGCTTAAGTTGTTTCCTTTATACTTCTGTGTCATGTGTGATTCTTGCATAGCATCATCACACTATATTGGAAATTGTGTTTTCATGATTCATTGTTTGCTGCAGGAGGGATGGGGCCACTTCTGTCTTTTTGTCTTTCTAAACTTGACCAGTACCAAAGTAAATGCTTGTCACAACGCCTGATACATGGTAGTCATTCAATAAATAGTTGTTGAATTAATAACTAACTAATACTAAAATATACTTTAATTTTATTGATTTAGGACTATACAGCATATAAATATGACCCAAAGTTTAAGAGTCCAACTGCTAATAACCTCAAATTTAATGTAATATTTGAAAAAGAAACTGAAACCTCACAGTAAATATCTGGACTTTATAATACAGGAGATAAATTGTTATAATACACACTCTTTATGAAATTTCAAGTTCTTCATTTAAAAAACCATGGAAACATTTTTCCACTTGTCAGAATTAAATGGTAAAGGTAAACTTGTTCTTCGTTGATGTATAGTATGTTTAAATTGGAAATATTCTAGTCATACATCAGATTAAATATTATTTGTGAGTCATAATGTCCTGCAGAATAATACAAAATATTTTACAAACTAAGTAACTCAGAGAGGTTGATAGATTTTAGAAATACCCATAGGAAGGGCTTGTCGGTTGCAGATTTCTTTAGAAAGATAAAAATAAATGTTTTTATACAAATATAGGTGTACGCTTCAATGCAACCCTCCATCCATCACTTTTTTTTAAAGATGGCTTCTTGACTGTCTTCATAGTCACTTGCATGCTGAAATTGATTCAGTCTGTTGGTGACAGATTGTCAATTCGAGAACCAGTTCTTCCAATGTATGTCTATTTTTTGTTGTGTCAAAACATATTCAGAGTCTTCAAGGCAAGGTAAATTGATATTTTTACTTACATTTATTTTTTTTGGCATTCAAGAAAATGCTCCAGAATTATTTTCATTTTTAATTTTTTCTCAAGAGAATATAATCGGTTCAATTGTATACTGCTATGGTTGTTAGTGTGTTTGTAGAAAATAAGATTAACATTTTTATTGATAATATATAGGGTGATTTTATTTTTGAGTTGTTGACATAGAGTCAATTACTATCCTTATTTGAGGTTTCCACATTTATAAGTTTTAGTTGTGTTTTTATATAAGATATATTAACTCTGATAAACAGCTCTTCAGAAGAAAAAGTGTGTCTGTCACTTAAATTCCTTTCCTTCATCATCAATCTCCTGCTTATTGATTTTAAAATAAATTTCTTTTGTACACTAACTGTATATTTCACCCTCTAAATGTGAGAGTCCTATTTCAGTTTACTAGGCATTTCCAAACCCAGTTTAATAGATAATGTCTTCTGCAAATACAATTGTTCTAAATAAAAACTCAAAAATATTTTAAGGAATGTTTATGTTTTCAAATATCACTTTAACATTTCATTCTTATTATTATTCTAATGTTTCTTCCAGTCTCTTCTATATGGTCAAAATCTCAGAGTTTCTTAAGCAAATATTCCTTTATTATTTTTAGAAGTCATCTAACCTAACTGATTAGCAGCTTCCTTGAGCTACTGTTAATCATGAAATCATTATGCTATTCCTATGTAAACATGGCAAAAATATGTTAAGTCTACAAGCAGCCCTAAATGAGAGGGATTTTCACACGTCTGATCAAAATGTTTCATCACTTTGATGTGTTTGCTGTTTTCAAATTTTGAGAAACAAGCCCTAGCAATGTGTTTTCAGAAATCACAGGATTTTTTTTTTTTGGCTAAATTACAGTTTCTGCCTTTTAAAAAATTTTACACCTAAGCTTAAAGATCATAGGCCATTCATTCCTGACTCACAGCTGGACATTTTTGACATATGGTTGGAGTAGATTTCATCCATGTTAAAAAATAAAGCAACCTTTAATTCACTGAGATTTTTTAGGAGCAGACTATCTTCTTTGGCTAGTGTCCCAATAGAAGACCCAAAAATTTTGTTGGATTTTAAGGTGGATTAAATAAGACAAATTACAGACCAGGTGAGATACATAGTAGGTATCCAGCAATAAGTAGCTTCCTTCATTCTCTTCCCAGTGATTTAAACTCAGGAGAGCATAATTTTACCAAGAACGAAGATCGGCATACATATTCTTTGCTTCTTGCAAAATAAAATTTCCAACAAAACTATGAAAGATAAAGTAACATATTGTTTCATCAGTTGCAAACTGTGATAAATGTTGATAAATTCCATAAATTTGCATTTACAAACAAAAACATTTTTAATTTTTAAATTTTTTGTGTAGGTAGCATTAGATTTTTCAAATTCTTTACTTGGGAATAGTAATAATATTATTAATAACTTAAAATGAACATTATATCATTTGGCAATGATCTCTACTGAAATGATATTCTTTTTAGAATGGTTATTTGTTTTTATGTCCATTTTAAGTGGCTTTCAACATATTGAGTAAATTCCCTTCATATTTATATACAAACTGGTTAAAATTCAGCATTTAAATTGTGGTGCTTAATATTCTATCAAGGGTAGGAGCACTAGTGATGAAGATCTTATTAACTGTGAAGAAATATTTTGGTATAGTAGATGCAAATAAACAACAAGCACTGTAAGAATTAACTTAGATTAACCAACTTTTTAAAAATGTCTTACATATGTATTGATTGTCTTATTGGTGATAATTCACCTCCATAATTGAATCTATTCAAAAGCTTTTCAGATTTCATAAAGGGAAGCACAATATAAATGACTAACAGGAAGAAAACTGTTACAATGTCACCTAGGAAATGACCTTTTGATCTATTGCATGAAACATTCGCTAATTTAAGGTGATATGCATAATATTCCATCCAAATTAGTAGAATTAATTGAGTCATTAAACTGTATACTTTAATGTTGACCTTTGTCAAAATTGCAGCTAACCCCACACAACTTCATTTCAGTACTAATTTTAAGGAAATGTATAAGAAAGCAATTGCATTTAAGTTTCTTAATTAAATAAGCCATATTTAATTTAGTCCATTTTAGACTTTTAAAAGCATGTATTCTAGACATAAAACTCATAACTTCTTTAAAACCATTAACTTCTTTTGCCCTCTGGACAACTTAATTTATTTACATTAGAAATAGAGGGAAAAAATGAAGAAATCAGGCACCTCCAGGCTTCTGGGAAACACTTGTCAATATGAAGGAATAGTCTGATTTCCAAGTCATCCTTCCAAAATTTTAAATGTAGTAATCAGTAAGCCTACATGAAGTTCAGTTACAAAGCTGATCTAAAAGAGATCAAGTAATGAAACTTAATTTAATATGATTGTGACAGAGTTTCCATCCTTCATGATGCTAATATATTTTGGAGTGTGTGAAATGAATCAAAAGATGTTCATACTTTGCTCAGATTTTAAATAATTTTATAATATCACAGGGAATCTTGACTATCCAAATACAAAAATGTAATAAGGAAAGCAAAACTGAGAAGGATGGTTATAGAGAAAGTAGTTAAAGGACACAGGAAAGTTCGTCTAGTACTAACATAGTATGCTGAGTGTACAACTTGAAGTCCAAAAATTTGCTTTTGAGGGTGGGAAAATAGCATCAGCATTCTGGGACTCAGTTAATTCTCTTTTTTTCTTTTTAAAAAAATTTAGTCTGTACTATATTTTTCCATTACCGTTGAGTCCCCTTATACCTGCCTCCCCCCAGCAATCACCACACTGTTGTCCATGCCCACGAATCCTTCTCCCTTTTGTTCAATCCCTCCACCCTCTCGCCTGCTCCCCCCATAGCTGTCATCCTGCTCTCTATCTTTAAGTCTGTCTCTATTTTGCTTGTTAGTTCAGTCTGTTCTTCAGATTCCACATATGAATGAAATCGTATGGTGTTGGTCTTTCTCTGACAGGCTTATTTCGCTTACCATAATGTTCTCCAGGTCCATCAATACTATCACAAAGGCTAAAATTTTCTTCTTTTTTATGGCGGAGCACAATTCCATTGTATATCCAAAGAAACCTAAAACACTAACCCAAAAGAACATAAGCATCCCTGTGTTCAGTGCAGCATTATTTACAATCCCCAGTATATGGGAGCAGCCCAAGTATCTGTCAATAGAGGAGCAGATAAAACAACAATGGAGTATTTACACAATGAGATTTTCTCTTTTTTTCATGTTTTTTTCAAGATACAACACTGGTATCTTCCCAGGCAACCTCCCTCCTTTAAAATCTCTCACACCATTAAGATTCTAATATCTAAATGATGACCATTCCAAGGTAATCAGAAAATTATCAGGACCACCAGCTTATTTCAGGTGCAGTTAGCAAAAAGACATCATATAATTTAATGAATGTTACACATATATAGCCATCTAATCTCCAGATTAATTTTTAAAAAGATATTCATAGTCTATCTACCTAATACCAAAGAAATTGTTCCTACATTTTCATTCATTCTAATTTTGAGTAAATTGGGGGGGGGGGGATCAGTGCTCTCTATAAACAGCTTTGAAAAAAGAATTCCTTAAAACAAAACAATAAGAAATGTTGACCCATTATTCTAGTAAACTAGAATTTACATACAGCAACTTATGAAAAATACAAAAATCAATACCTTCCAGTGGCTATTGGAAGGTATAAATGAAGTACATGGTAAAGTTTGGGAAAGGAAAGCGTCAATGGTCCATAAATATTGGATGGACGCTTTGTGGTTTTGAGGTTATTTAAATGGCTTTATAATGTTTAAAATTCAAATAAATACTTTGAGACCTGTTATAATAAAATACAATGTCACATGCAAGAAGCTGAAAGATATGTTTGGCATAGTATCTGTCTGCATGTATGATTACTGATGCCCTCATTGTCATGAATTCAGTATCCCAAAAGCAATAAACAGAAATGGAAGTTGAATGCTTCTGCTAGCAGTATTTGAAAACACTGAAAAACTGAACAGCAGGACTTATAAGAATTATTGTATGTGCACAGCAGGTCCATTCCTGTTTTTTTTCTTATGATAATGAGAATGAAATGACTTCTGAGCCCCCTGTGTGCAAATAAATTTAAATTTGTGACATATTACTTATCTTTGTATTAATGAAATACAATTACAAGAATGACAACAATTTTCCTCTAAAAATATGAGCTGAAAATATACCAATGGGTAAAATTCAGAATTGGGGGATATGGTTTCAAATAAAATGAGCATTTGTAAAGGCTTTCAGATAAAATGAGAATCAATTTTAATTGGTGATCTCATTTTGTCTTCAGAGATGCCCTCTCAGTAACTCAAGTATGTCTGGTTTTTGAGGCTGTGGAAAGTTTGACAGGCTTGCTAAAGATTGCATGGCCAGTCAGCAGTGGAAGGGGACTCCACACACACCAGGAAGCTCATATTATGATTTTTACCACACTGTTTAGTAGGCCATTTAGTGAGTGAGGTAACTCGCTCTTTACAGGGATGTGTGTTGGATTAGGAAGCCCTTCCAAGGCTGACCAGCATAATTCTGGCCATTCCTGTCTTGAAGGAGAGCTTCCAGTGAAGGGTATTGTCTAAATGTGTGGTTCCACACTATAAAAATTCTATACGCTTTATGGTGTTACTGGACATTGAATACATATTAAATATTTAGAAAATGCAATTTTTATATTTTTTTGGCTTAAGGTGAAACAAATAGGAAAAAGGGTGGAAATTCTATTTCTCTTTTCTTCCTGTCGCTTGTGCACGTGCCGCATTTTAGAGAACCTTCTCTGGCTAACACTGTTGATCAGTTAAGCTCCCCTATTCTGGTTGCTTCGATGTGTCCTAGAGACCCCTGTTGTTTTTCTTTACAACCAGTGATGCTATAATCAGTAGGTCATACAATTTTTATTTCATGATTAAGATCTCTCTCGTTTATGAAATATTTATTTGCCAGCTAATATCAACATTAACTTTACTTATAGCAAGTATTTCATTTATATTCTCTCTCACTATTATAATAGCATTTCTGTGGGGGAAAACAGTGAATCAAAGTTTAAATATTTAGTGTCTTTGTTCTATGCTACTAATGTAACTCACTGGCACGGTATGCCTCTTGGAAAGTGTGGTCCACTTAACCGTGTCTGTTTCTGTATTAACATTTGGTTAGATTCTTCTCTGAGATCCTTTAAGATATGTCTATGAACATACCTGTCTTCATTTATTCACTTTCAGTAATTACCATATATTTTAGAGAAAAAGAAATACCAGTTCCCTTGGGTAGGACAGGCTGTGGCCTTGGTATCAACACCAACCAGAGTTTTCACTCCCTAACTCATTGGGTAGGCTCTGTGCCCAGGTCTCTCAAGATATCTGATGCCTCTCCCTCCATTTGACCTGCCTCACTCCCTGTGTGTGCTGGTGCGTTTCTGACTGTCTTTCTCTTGGGTCCTCTTCTCCCCTGAGCTTTTCTGGGTCTTTGCTGTTTGGCTTATTCACTCTTTGGCTTGTGTTCCAGCTTCTGCCTGCCCTCTGAAAGCTGATTGGCTATTGGCCATCAGCTCACTTTCATCTCTGTGGAAGTTTCAGCCTGGCCCTGGTGCACAAAGGCGCCGTGATGGCACCTTGTCTACCTGCTTCTCAGTACACCTGTGTCCAACTTGCTGCGGAAGCGGAACTAAATCTTAGCAATCTTGGTCCCTGGTCCTGACACTCCCAATTTCTATATACTCAAATGCTTGTTTGGGGGTTTATTTTTTGTATTTCTACTACCAGAATTCAATCCTCCCGAGTCCAGTCCCAGAGTCTCCAAAAGGCCCTGTCTTTCTTAGTCTGATCATGAACGTACAACATTAGCCTAACATATCACTTTCATCTCAAAAATTCAGGACTATAAAACAAATTGAGTTTCTTTTCTCCTCAAATTATCAACTTATCACCATTTCCCAAACATATCCTGAAGAACATTTCTTCATAAGATTCTCAAAGAAAGAAAAAGAAACCCTATGCTTTGTGCTGAAATATATTTAGTAAAGTCTGAATCTTCACTGTTCTCACTGATTCAAATATATATTAACATAGGATTCTTAAGAATCCTATAAAAAAGAGATTTGTCTTATTTGGTGATTTTCAAACTTATTTGATCACTTAGAGCTTTTAAAAAATAACTCCCTTAACTTCCCCAGGAACCACTTTAGAATATTCTACATTAATTATTTAATATTGTACATTAATTATTTAATATTCTATATTAATTATTTAATATTCTATATTAATTAAATTGTGTTTCTGGAGCGCTTTGTTGTTTTCACAGGCCTTTTCTGATAATACTCAGTGCATCCTCATCATAATCTGGGTACATATAATTATTTAATTATTTGTATAAAATATTCTGACTTAAAACATAAAAAAAATAGCAAGGTTATATGCTTTAATTATATAAATGTCAACCCTTGATCCAAAAATCTAGTTTTTCTATTTTCCACTGAGTGCCATTTTCATGACTCTTCGCATCTGACATTATATAGAATGAATCTAACCTAGCGGTCTTTTTATAAATCATTTTTTCACGATTTTCTTTTTCACCACAGCAAAACATATGCAGAATATGTGTATTTGGAAATACAATTTTTCAGTTCACTGCATTCCTCTATTTTTGAGATAGACCTACTCAATATTACAAACAATTTCATCAATTTTATGTCTATATCTGCACAAACCAAGCATTTAAAATTGCCTAAATGAGTTCAAAGCATTATTTTCATCTTCAAAAAGAATGTTGCACATTCTCTAGCTATGAACCATATTTTAGGGATATGTAACATAAAGCTCTAGTGTACAGAATTATGTATCAAGGATTTCTGTTAATTCGTCTTTTTTATCTGTAGCACAATAACAGGTATTCCTAACAATCACCATGAGACACTTTTAATTTCTGAAGTCCCGCTTCAAAAGAGTAAAGATATGCTCAGTGAAGACAGACTATTGTTACGGTTTCTGTCAGATGAAAAGGCCTCGTGTAAAGTGGGTACTTGATGCATGTTGAAAGTCTTTTAAATAATATTTTCAAAAAATTATCAATGTGGGTGCAGGTTATAGAGTAATTTTAGCTTAACGATGTATTTGATAAGGAACAGTATTTCATAACTGTTAGAATGGTAGAGTCCCTAACAAACCTCTGAGTTTAAACGTTTTCTCTGCCACTAGCCAACTGTTCGACTACAGACAAACCACTCTACCTGTTAGGTCTCAATATTCTTATTTTCTAAACAGAGATGATATCTATCTTATAAGGTTGTGCTATGTATTAAATGAATTACTATAATACTGTTACTATTTTTTGTTGTTACTGGGTTAATCAGAATAGTCCAGTAATCATTAAAACTATATACAGCATTTTCCTTCATTTAGGATAAAGATGGATAATGATGCAGAGTGCTTGGGTGGTCCAAATATTGAAAAGGACATACTCCTAAAAAAATATTGTTTATCCGAAGTTAATACTTAACTGGGCATTCTGTGTTTTACTTTATTAGATACAGCCACCCGATTTTCACCCCATCTCCTGCATTCCCCCCGCCCTCGAATCTTTAATTAAACTAAGTTATGATGCTGACATAGTGATGATTTAGATAACTGATCATATCTTTAATAAATCTTTATTTGTGATTGCTTGGTACCATACCTATATTCCAGATAACTAGATGAAAGCCGACAGTTTATTATTAACTTTGAGACAAATATGCTTAAATTGACCTCCATTTCAATATCATTGATTCCTATTTTGTTTTGAGGAAAAGAAGTGATTCTCTCTTCTGGTTCGTCTGTGCATAGTGACTTTCTGAAGACAAGATGAACCCTCTGGGATCCACACAGAGAGCTGGGTGATAAACTGTGGAAGATAGTCTCTTTCAATATATGGCAACTTGGTATATTTTTCATCGTGGGAATGGGTTGCAGTTGCCAGAAACGTCCTTGGATGACTCTTTTTTCTTCTTTTAATATATTTTATTGATTATGCCATTACAGTTGTCCCATTCCCCCCCCCTTTATTCCCCTCTATTCTGCACACTCCCTACCCCCCATTCCCTCCCTTTAGTTCATGTCCATGTGTCACAAGTTCTTTAGCTTCTACATTTCCCATATTATTCTTGCCCTCCCCCTGTCTATTTTCTACCTACAGTCTATGCTACTTACTCTCTGTATCTTCTCCCCACTTCACCTCCTCCCACTCTCCTGTTGCTAACCCTCCATGTGATCTCCATTTCTATTGTTGTATGATCTAGCTGTCTGCTTAATTTGCTTGTTTTAGGTGTGGTTGTTAGTAACTGTGAGTTTGCTGTCCTTTCACTGTTCATATTTTCTATCTTCTTTTTTTTAGATAAGCCCCTTTAACATTTCATATGATAAGGGCTTGGTGATGATGAACTCCTTGAACTTGACTTTATCTGAGAAACACTTTATCTGCCCTTCCATTCTAAATGAAAGCTTTGCTGGATAGAGCAATCTTGGTTGTAGGTCTTTGGATTTCATGACTTGGAATACTTCTTTCCAGCCCCTTCTTGCCTGTAAGGTCTCTTTTGAGAAATCAGCTGACAGTCTGATGGGAACTCCTTTGTAGGTGACTGTCCCCTTATCTCTTGCTGCTTCTAGAATTCTCTCCTTCATTTTAATCTTGGCTAATGTAATTATGATGTGCCTTGGTGAGTTCCTTCTTGGGTCCAACTTCTTTGGTCTCTGAGCTTCCTGGATTTCCTGGAAGTCTATTTCCTTTGCCAGACTGGGGAAGTTCTCCTTGATTATTTGTTCAAATATGTTTTCCACTCGTGGCTGTTTTTCCCCCTTCTGGTACCCCTATAATCCAGATGTGGGAACGTTTAAAGATGTCCTGAAGGTTCCTAAGCCTCTCTTCATTTTCTTTGAATTCTTGTTTCTTCGTTCTTTTCTAATTGGTTGTTTTGTTCTTCCTTCTGGTCCACTCCATTGATTTTGAGTCCCAGTTTTCTTCCCATCACTGTTGGTTTCCTGTGCATTTCCCTTCATTTCACTTAGTTTAGCCTTCACTTGTTTCTCTAATTTGTGACTAAAATCAACCAGTTCTGTGAGCATCCTGATCACCAGTGTTTTGAACTATGCATCTGATAGGTTGGCTATCTCTTGGTCACTTAGAAGTATTGGCTCTGGGGCTTTAACCTGTTCTTGAGCCATGTTTTGGTCTGTTGGTGCCTGTTACATGTGAGGGGTAGAGCCTTAGGTATTCACCATGGCAGGGCAACCCAGTGGCTGGGTTGTGACACTGTATGTGGGGGCGGGGTCAGAGAGGGGCAATGGCATTTGTTCCCCTTTCTCAGATTTCAGTCCCCTCTGCTGCTTCCCACAAGCAAATTGGGCCCTTCTGGTGCAAATTGGGCCCTTCTGGATAAGCCCCCTGGGTGTGTCCAGAGAGACACACCTGTGTCTAGGACCCAGGTTTCTAGGACCCTGTGGGTCTCTCCAACGAACTCTCCTGTGAGGCTGGGAGCCTCTCCAGGCCCCTCGACCCCCAAAAGTTTTTCCAATCGGTGCTTTTAGGCTTTATTTCCAGTTGCTGGGGCCCTGCATTGCATTGTCTATCTCACTGTCCATTTGTTCACCTGGTTTATCTGCACATGAATGTGTGACCGCGGTCAACCAGCCGCCTTGCACCCTCATTGTGTCTACTATTTGCCACCCCGCGCCTGCACTTTGCCAACCACCACCTGCACCTGGGTTGGACAGGCAGCTTTTCCCTGCCCGACCCCATTCCCCAAGCTGCTGACTCTGCCCTTCTTACCAGTCTGGATGAATGGTTTTTGTTGTCAGACTTCAGTACAGTTCTATTTTCTTTCCGTTTTGGTTGTGTTTTTGTTTTTATATCTTTGTTGTCCTTAAACTTGGTTGTATGAGGAGGTACAGTATTTCCACCAATGCCTCCATCTTGGCTGGAAGCCTCCTTGGATGACTCTTAGTGACATTTGGGATACGTAGAAATTGCTGTTAGCTGGCCTTTAAGACACTCAAAGATTGTGGTTCAGTGGACTCATGTTATATAAAGATACTGCAGTCTCTAGGATCTGAACTCAGATATCGATTCCCGGGACGTACTAGGGCTATGACATTGAAAGTAGCATTTTCCTCCTGAGTGTAAGTTTCTCCATCTGGGACATGTAGTAATTGCCCGTTCCACAGACCTGTTAGAAAATTTAATGTGATCATGCATATAAAACATTTTTCAAGGTACCTGGAACAGAATAAGTGCCCCGTGTGAGTTCACTTCCCTTCCTCTTTCTCAGCGCTAAAACACAAACTCTAGAAATGAGCAGCGCTACACCTGATTTTGATCTCACATTCTATGGCTGTATTATATTTCATCAGAAGGCAAGGTTAAGGAGGAAACACAAACTACTTTGTGTTTCTAGCTTTGAGTCAGATTATTTCATGTATTGCAAATGTTACCTAGACCCTTGGATTTTTTCAGAACACTACTTAACTATCTAAAAAAAATTATATGAAACTCCTCTCCCACTACCGCTGCTGTTGATATTATTCACGGTTTTATCACCTCAGCGTTCCTTCTTCTGGAAAGTCACTCCCTTTGGGGAGCTACTCCTGTCTAACCAGGTATTTGTTGTAGGAGCTACCAACATTGTCCTGCAATCACTCACCACAGCTGAGTTCTTCAGGGGACTGTCCAGAACGTCCTTGTAAAAGGGAAGCATCTAGTTGGAATTGCCATGGAAACAGTGGGGGCAGAAGTAGAAGGCGGAACTTTAAGCCTATACTTGGAGAGCAAGTATACCATAATTTATGATCAATTGATTATTTAGGGAGGATTTGTAGAGAGCTGAAGGAGAAACAAAGTTTCTGGCCACCTTGGAAACAGCATCTTATTGGAGCCTCCTCTCAGGTATAAAATTAGGAAACAAGATGGGTGCGGACTGGCCCCACACACCACGTGGGGAGAGCTTCACCCAGAGCAGAAGGTGGAGAAGAGAATCCCAATGTTTTGCTGTTATTTCAGCTTACTGTGCATATTAACCAACAAAAGGTGGAGGATGCCAAATACTTAAGAAACATTAATAATAAAGGATGTTAAGGTTTATAAAGGTCTATCCACTAAGTATTTAAGGATTTGTTTGTTTGTTTGTTTGTTTTTGGTCTCTAGAGATTTATTTGAACACAACAGTAGATAACAGAATTCTGCCTATTATTCAGATCTTGGAAAAAATGCAGATAAATATATAGCACTTGAAAAATTCTAACTATTAATAATATAATAAATTAAAATGTTAATTGGGTTTAAATATAGAAATTATAGAATCTCTTTGGGAAGTTTTACTCTTCAAGTTATTTTTTAATATACTAAAATCTGTTTATATGGAGCATAAATATATTCATTTCCAAAGTAACTTTTTAATAGATCAAATAAATGCAAAACATATGAAAGAAATCTATCTCAATTCTCAGTATTTCCTTTACAGTCTTGAAAAGTTTACCTGCTCTTCAGCATCTCTAATACAGACTAGAAAGAACAGTTATGTTTCTAGTAAAAGTCATAAATCAAGCTCATTATTTTTCTGCCACAACCGAATACACAAAAAAATCACAAAGAACATTGGAAAAGAAGCAATAACATTAAACTGGCCAATCAATTCTGATTAGAAGACAGTTCTACCTATGACCTTCAAGTTTCAATCCTCTAATACTAATATGATGATAGTAATGAGTCAAGAATGTGAAACATATCTCAGTGGGTTAAATTATAGGTTGTTTTTTACATGGAAATGGAATTATAAAATTTTAGACTACAAAGTACTAAATTTAGCCAATGAGTAGTATGAGGCATTATACGCATTGAAGAAATGAAGTATGGGCCCTGGCTGGTGTAGCTCAGTGGATTGAGCACGGGCCTGTGAAGCAAAGGGTTGCTGGTGCGATTCCCAGTCAGGGCACATGCCTGGTTGCAGGCCAGGTCCCCAGCAGGGGACACCTGAGAGGCAACCACATATTGATGTTACTCTCCCACTCTTTCTCCTTCCTGTCCCCTCTCTCTAAAAATAAATAAGTAAAATATTTTTAAAAAAGAAATGAAGTATGGAAGATTATATCAGTGTTCAAAAGATCTGCTGCTGCTACTCCTTACAGTTTTTCTTTCTGAAAGAGGCTAAACCTTCTGACCAACTGACTTTGTGCTTTGCCATGTGACTTAGCTTGGCCAATGAATGCGAACAAAGTGATGTTTCTGTTCTGAGTGGAAGATTTTAGAAATAAAATAAGCAGATAGTGGGGCATAATTTATATTATAAAACCAGACACAGGAGCATGTCTCTGCCATATAAATTCATCTGACAGCTTTAGCAGTCTCCCGAAGCCAAAAGGAGTTCAACCAGCATATTCTTTAAATGTCTGGAAGCCAGAGAGTAGAGAATGTATAAAATAAGAATAATAATAGTTACTAATTTGTAGGGCTGTTCTAAGCTTTATTTTATATAATGCAGGTGTAGCACTCAGCAAAATGCTGTGTTCATAGTGAACCTTCATTACATAGCTAATGATAAGGAGAATGATGATAGTGATAATTATAGCAATGCTACTCTGGACCTCACTCAGAAGGAGATATATGTCATCGACATGAAATTGATAGGAACTGGGTGAGAAAGCAAATATTTTATATTCTAAAAGTAACAATTGCACAAAGGATTATCCACCTTTGCAAAGAATGCTTCAACAGATGGTAGAGCCCAGCACCAGTGGGCCGGATTCATATCTGGGCCAGTTTTTTTTCAGACACTACTGGATGATTTTTAAACTTTTAGTTTGAATGGCCTAAGTGAGCTATGTGCCCTTTCATTTACCACAATGCATCAACCACCCCCCTTTATCTTTTTAATTGAAAATTGTTATTTGATATGTTACCAATAGACCCATGAAGACACTTACTTTCTACAATATGACCAAGAGGGTTTTATCTCAGCTGATTTTAAAATAAGACCCTCAAGGGACAAATTGTCCTCCCCCCAGCTTTAGTCCAGTCTTGAAATAGGACTTAGAGAAACAAAGCTCTTTAATTCATAATGTGTTTTCTCATTCTGTCCTATTTTACAACATGGGCAGAGAAAGGAGCAGAAATATTAAGTGGCTAAAGAGCTGAAGCTGGGGGCTTCAGACTGGGGGTTGCTGGAAAATGAAGCATCAGGTAAGGAAGAAAGCAAAGAACTGGTAAAGTAAACTTAAAGATTAGGCAATAGCCCCAACTGGTGTAGCTCACTGGATTGAGTGTGGGCCTACAAACCAAAGGATCGAGGTTCGATTCCCAGTCAGGGCACATGCCTGGGTTGAAGGCCAGTTCCCAGCAGGGGACCCATGAGAGGCAACCATACATTGATATTTCTCTCCCTTTCTCCTTCCCTTCCCTTCTAAAGATAAATAAAATCTTTTTAAAAATATATAAAAATTAGGCAATAATAGTGATGACCATATTTGTATACATATACATAAACCATACACAAATAATAGCTCAAGTACTAGCAAAGAACGGGCCCATTGAGTAGAATACCGCTGGTGGCAATTTTGTACTTCAAGGCTAATAAAAGTAAATATGCAGCCCTGGCTGGTGTAGCTCAGTGGATTGAGTGGGGGGCCTGTGAAGCAAAGGGTCACCAGTTCAATTCCCAGTCAGGGCACATGCCTGGGTTACAGGCCAGGTCCCCAGTAGGGGACACATGAGAGGCAACCACACAATGATGTTTCTCTCCCACTCTTTCTCCTTCTAGTCACCCTCTCTCTCTAGAAATAAATAAATAAAACATATTTTTTTAAAGTAAATATTCATTAGGAGAGATATATCCTGAGCAGGATCTCATCTGCGGAACCACAGTTTGAAGAGCAGAACTAATTATAGGTTCAAGAGTGAGTGATACAGAAGCTTAATAGAGCTAACTCTGGGGGCTGACACTTGGGGACACAACCAGAGCCCAGTGGGGAGAAACAAGGGAGCATCAGAAACCCAGAGTGAGAGTGACCTTGAGCCCCTGCATGCCCACAGGGTGCATGTGTGCCAAAGAAGCCCATCCTCTGAGTGGACCAGGGATTCCAAGGCTTTTAGTGAGCAGAACCCAGGAAGATTTTCAGCTGCGTTGCCCTTTCTGCTGAGTACCCTGTACAGGACTTGCACTGTGCAGTGATGCGCTGCAAACCTGAGGCAACGTGATGGATAAGAGAAGCCTCCTACTTCAAGTTAGATTTACTCTTTTTTAATGTGATGGGGTTCAGCGAGGGGAGCTGGGGAAAGCAGGTCATACAAGTTTGGCTTAGCCCAACTTCTCTATCAAACACATTGGTCTTATAATGAAAAGCAGAGACTAAAAATCCAAATGAGAAAGAAGCAGCTTAACATGAGTGAAGAAACTGTGTTAGCTCTCATACAGCTCTGCATACAAAAAGTTCTCACGCAGAACTCAGGTGTCACAATTTTACAATTTCATTTTACTAAAATTCAAGTTCCTCAGTGGCTCTTGTAATCACCTCTATATCAATGCACAATTCAGGATTCTTTAAAATATCTATCTGTCTAAATGCATTGGCCTAGAAAGCAAGGTATCAGACTCCAAAGAAATGTGTTAAAATGAAGTGTTTCGATAGACTAACCTTAAAATATACAAAGAAGTAGAGTCTTTGTTTGTGCTACTTACTTAGTAAACCCCTGGGCAGCTTCTCTGCCTTTTCTGGAGCCCCATCTCCTTATTTTCAAAGTAGATGGGATATAATCACACAAATAAAACTATCAATGTCTTTGTTTCTTATTGATACCTGCTGGGTATCCAGAGAGTGTATACTGCTACAGTTGTGCCTTAAGATCTTTGCCAGTCCAGACAGGACCCTGAATGATTCTCTCCTGGGAGAAGCACGGATGTGACTGCACTGAACCTACACACACCTCCACAACGGACACAGGTGTGTTCCCCATTACAGTTCTTAGGAGAGACAGGTATCCTGGGTGTTTAACATTATCATGTAGAAACTTCAATTCTGATTACTCAGTGGGGAATGGAACAAAGAACGAACATTGGTTCTCATTTTAATTATCTTCATCATGCTATATCCTATGAGATTTTTAAACCAAATTTGCACGTTTCTGTGGTATTACTCAATATCACCTACTCATGCAACAGATATTTATTGAATGAATTCTGTGTCTACCCCCTGGGGATTCAGAGGTAAAGGAGACATGGTCCTTATGAAGTTTAGAACTCAAAAAGACAGAGCTATAAACAAGAAATAAAAGAAAAGAAAGATGAGTATTCTCCGAAAACAAGACTACGTTAAAATGTGTAGTAGAGATCTGGTCTAGGGATCAGGTGAGACACCCCATGAAATTGATATTTTAGCAAAGACCTAGAATATAAGAAAGTGTCAGTTGCATCTGCAAATAGGAGTAGGAAAGTGGAGTATAAGTAATATTTTAGAAAGAAGGGTATGTGCAGTCCTTGAGATTTAAAAAAAAGGAAAAAAATGCATGGCATATCTGAGAAACTGAAAAAAAGTGAAGTTTCTGGCAATGTTATTGAAACTTTAGTTACATTACCCAATACACTCTCTGCATTAAATTTTAAATAAAGTGATAGCATAATAGTAAGAAGAAATTTGGGATGTTTAATGGAATAATTGTACCAAGGAATGACCCCATTTCAAGAAGTATTCCCATAAATATTTATAATGAATTAAATTCTAGGTGATCATCATCATTTAAAATATGTAGATTTACTTTTTAATTTGCTAGCTAAGAAAAGTTAAAAACATATTTAATATTAAAACTGAAATATTTCTATAACAAGAACTGCAAATAAGGGAAATGAAATTACAATTCTAGCGTGAGAAAGTTGAATTAATCAAAAGGACTTGCAGAAATGTACTCATTATACCAACACATGAGGATGAACTTTGCTCCTTATTGCCCCTAAAGTTTATTCAGATCTACAGTAAAATCTTTATTTATACATATGCTTAAGTGAATTATTTTTACCTACAGCTAATATGAGTGAGAATTTTCATGTGGGATTCAGCTTAATTATTCTTAAGGTCATATTGGCTTGAGAAATTTATTCTCATTTAAGAAACATCAGTATGGTCTAACAGTCTGTGATGAAAAAGCAACATCACAGGAAATTAGAAAATAAATTACTTAACATCTGTCTTCCAAAAGTTTAAGTAGTGAGAAGGGTCACTCTGTCAGACCTACTGGACTTACAAGGCAGGGCTTGATGTCAGAGAAGTGGTCGGTCTGACTAAAGCCGCAGAAGGCTATGTCTTCTGAGGATTTGCTGACTGGTAAGGAGATAAAATACCAAAATAACTTCCAATGACTGTGGTTCAGACTAGCTCTGCTTATTACTGTCTTTATCAGCGGGACAAATGAATTAACCATCCCAGGGCTTCTCATCTTCAAAATGATGCCAAATCTACCTCAAGAGATTTTGTGAAGGTTAAATGAGAGGACATCCATGAAAGTTGTTACCATACTGCCTGGCAAGCAAGCAATGCCTTTTTCTCCTTGTGGATGTAGTATCCAAATTATAGCAAGGGCCATTCTAGACTGATGGAAAGCATATTTCCTTTCTGTGGTGCCTACCATATAAAGTCGATCGTGACATGGAAATGGTTATTATGACTGTACTAAAGGAGGCCTAGCCTGTGGTCTAATAGAATTTATCTCCATGACTTACCAACATTCTTAACCCCACTGTAGATCTGATCTCTAATTTCCACTAAAGTGTGAAAAAAAATCTGAAACACGAAGGACGGCATATCCTTCGGTCTTGGAGAAAAAACAAAGCTTAACTTAATTTCTTTAATCAAAAATGAGAAATGGGAAACAAGTGCCATTCTTTTCTCAGTGGAATGACTGCATCTAATTTTGTTGCCTGCATCTGTGTTTGTGTTTAATGGAGAGCATAACCATGCACCTGCAATGTGAGGCTCTTCTCATTTTGGTAAAATTGATTCAACTATTTAGAAAGAACGTAACCAATTACTCTTTGAAAATGAGTAAATTTAAATGCTGAAGCATTTTTAACTATCTGTCAAGTTTCTGGTCTTCTACTTTCAGGCAGTAGCTGCACTCAGCTTTTGTGTCTAACAGGGGAGCCTGGATCTTCTAATGGGTTCAGAAACCTGCCCTGCTATCTGTCAGGTTACAGTAGACACCAACCAGCGAGTGCCCCATTTTCTCTTCGTGAAGAGCTCACCCTCCAGATAGAGCATGCAGGGAGAGAGGGAACTTTTGTGTTTGTGTCAGGAACATAGCTGTGGTGATTAAGAGAACAGACTCTTGTCTGGCTACCGTGTTAAAACGTAGTTCCTGTACAAGTCAGAGTCCAGATCACTTAGTTAGTATATCCCACAGAGAGAACAGTGGTCCAGAGGACCTGCTTGCTCACAGGAAAGTCCGCCAGAACCCTAGACACACCAGATGCCTTGCATTTTCCTCAAAACTTACTTCCCCTATGTGTTACATGACAACTGGTTATATTTTAATTTATTTTGACTATACTCTGGTTTCTCTTCAGATCGTATAAATCTTTCGCCTTAATTTATTTGAATTATATATACATATACACATATATATCTATACACATATGCATATATATGTATCTTATAGGCTTCTGTAGTTTAATTTTAAAATAATACAGAAGAAAAACTATAAGCAAGTATGGACAAGATAAGAAAATAAGCTACTAATTCTTATTAGTCAAGTAATTAGATTTTTCATATACAAAATTGGATTATGGTCAGGAAATAATCAAGTTGAAGTGAATTACCAAAATAGCAAAGAACAAAGCAGTGCAATCAGGAAATACTAAAGAAAGTGTAGGGGTTAGGAGTTCTCTCTCCAGAGAGGCATCCTGCGCAATAGTGGATCGGAGAAGCAAGCTATATAAAAAGGACCTGAGGGTAAACTTCTAGCAATTCTGTGATGGGTACATATGCTGGGGCTGATGCAAGACCTGAAAATAAATGAATGCAAGTGATGACTTGCAAAATGCAAGACCTGGGGCTGATGCAAGACCTGAGAATAAAGACCTTTAGAACCAAGAAGCTCTTTTAACCTGAAAGCGCTGAAGGTCTGCCCTGTCTGTTGGCTTGGCTTTCCCCAGTGAGCATGCCCAAGACCAGAGTCCTCTGAAGTCGCGCTTAGTCCACCTGAGCATTGTTGAATGTCACATCTAAGCCTCTTCTCAACCACTCACCTAGTTTTCTTACACCACATTTCAAAATATATTTGATGGGAGAAATATAACCGTGTATATTTGGCAGCAAAGAGTGCCATGTGTATTTGATATATGTATATTATATATATATATATTATATATATATATATATATATGATATACATACATAGGCATATATGTATATGAAAAAGTCTAGCCATTGTTAATATAACAAGAATGGTTTGCATGACATTGATATAACCTGGAAGCCAGGGAGAGTAGACTGGAATGTGCATTCATGAACAATGACAACTTTATTGTATGCGCCAGTGGGGGCAGTACACATCATAGAGTGAGCATATGTACTGTGTGGCCATCCCATTCAAAATGACTGAGCAAGTAGAGCAATGACTCTGCATATAATTTTACATTAAGCTTGAACATTCCTCAGCATAAAATATTCTAGTGATTCAGAAGGCCATAGCTATGGACAACTGATGATTGACAGCTTCATCATGGCAATGCCCCTGCTCATGCATCATATCTCATGCAGAGATTTATGGCAAAACATCAAATCACCCAGGCAACTCAGCCCTCCTACAATCTAAATTTGGTACCCTGCAACTTCTGGCTTTTCACAACTAAAATCACCTTTGAAAGGAGAGAGATTTCAGACTGTCAATGAGATTCAAGAAAGTACGTTGGGGCAGCCAAGGGCAACTGGGAGAAGTGTGTTAGGTCCCAAAGGGCCGACTTTGAAAGGGACTGAGGTATCATTGTCCCATGTACAATGTTTCTTGTATCTTGTATCTTCTTCAATAATGCCTCTGTTTTTCATATTACCTGGCTGGATACATTCCTGGCTGGACAAACCTTACACATTAAAATGTAAGGCATAGCCTGGCTGGTATAGCTCAGTGGATTAAGCGCGGGCCTGCGAACCAGAGGATTGCGGTTTGATTCCCAGTCAGGGCACATGCCTGGGTTGCAGGCCAGTTCCCAGCAGGGGACTCATGAGAAGCAACCATACATTGATATTTCTCTCCTTCTCTCCTTCCTTTTCCCTCTAACGATAAAGAGATAAAATCTTTAAAAAAAATTTAAGGCATAGTTTAGAATTCCCATTAATAATCACTAGATCAAAAAGCTGCAGCGGTCAAAGTTTACTTTAATATGTTTTATTCTTCTCTTTCTGGAAATTTCCCTGGCTAGTTCAAGACTACATGAAAATGCAAACTTTCTTTTTGAATTGTTATTGGCATTAATAAAATTTTGCTATGTCTACATAAGCTGTGTGACACGGAAATTTAAAGCAAATATTTCAAGAACGTTGACTTAAAACTATTCAATTTTTTAAAAAGAATGTATAGACTCAAATTCCTTTTATATTTGTTCAATATTCCAGTTCCCTGATCTAAAATTTACTCTCCATTTTCCCCAATAAGAGTGTATTTTTTCATGCAGAATTTTCCAATTAATCACAAGTACCAATTGTCAAATAAGTCCTATATTAGTTCTATTTTTAATAATTTTAATTTTAAAATTAGTACTAACATTAAACTCAATATACAATTTTTCTTTTGAACTGTTTGTATTGTTAGGGAAATGCCACATAGATAAGTTATAAAGGCCAAGCATATTTTAAAGGTTATGCCAGTGAATTACAAGAATTGCCTTCCTAATTATGTTCAATATGGAACAGAATGTTAATTGATGTTATTGGCGTGATCCTCTTAAAGGTTTTTGGTTTAATTAAACAGTAGTTGTATTTAATCCATTTCAGATAAACTATTTTTAATTAAATAAGAAAGTCATTTAGCAATCTTATATGAATTCTTCTCTGAGAAGCTCTTTCATAAGAAAAGAAAACATTCATTTCTCCATATGTAAAGAATAAGTATGCTTTTCAAATACCACTTTACACTTCTCTTTATTATGATTCAAGGGGCCCGTTAACAAACTTCAATGAGACATTATGTTAATACATCCAACAAACCTGAAATTATAACTGAAATCCCTCTGTAATAATTTAAGTTTTTGAAAAGGCTTTTGTGTCTTCCTTAGTTACAGCTCATCTGGTAATAAATAGTGAATGAGTAGAGTTACTAACTAAACCACAACCCCAAAATAGTTTCCAGACTTTTGCCCAAAAAAAGAGTTTGTTAAAATTAAAAAATATTTATCTTCTCTAATTTAGCAAAATTTCTTAATGCAAACACAGCTAATCAAAACTTGACAATAATGTACCAAACAAGTATTTCATGTAAAACTAACCACTTATTAAAATTACTGTTGTGGGCTAAATTATGCCCCCCTCAAAAAATCTTATGTTGGAGTTCTAATGTCCACCACTTTAGAATGCAACTGTATTTTGAGACAGGGTCTCTAAAGAGGTCATTAAAGTGAAATGAGGCCACCTGTGTAAGCCCCATTCAATACCCTTGGTGTCCTTGTAAGGCAAGGAGATTAGGGCGCAGCCACACACACAAGGTAGGCCACTTGAAGACAGAGAGAAAGTCAGCCATCTGATGACATCTTGATCTCAGACTTATACCCTCTAGAAATACAAAAAAATAAATTTCTGTTTTTTATGCCAACTAGTCTGTGGTACTTTGTCATGGCGGCTCTGGAAAAACTAATGTAATTACTAAATCTGGGCAACCTGTGATGGGAGTCCATTGAAGTGACAAGACCTGAGAATCTCATCTTCGGGTCTGTGTGAGAAGCTGGAGGAACTCACAGTCGTGAGCACGGAGGTCAGGCTGGCGCAGCTCATACCAGTTGTCAGGTCAACTCTGATGCTCCCCAGTTGTCAGGTCAACCCTGATGCTCCTGCTACACAACCAGAAGTGGTACTCTAGTGTTTCTTCATGGACATAACCTGGAGAGGCCATAAAAAGCTTCACAGTCCATAGTAAAACCAAATCCTAGAAGCTGAAAATCACAGCATTGTAGCATAATCTATTACATGCATGCTACAATATACATGATATAGTGCTTTAAGATATATGTTTAAATTAATGTTTTAAACCTTCTTTATATTATAAATCTATAAATATGAACCTAAGAATAAGTGAAAATCTGATGCGCATGTTCTTTTTTTATTTATCTTATCGCAGCCAAATTCTGGAAAATTGCTTTGCTTCATAGATATGTTTAGAATCATTCCTGATGTATCTATTCTTTAAGGAAAGCTATTTAACCTCATTTTGATATTTCTGAAGTAGAAGTTACAAGATTGAAAGAAAAAAATGTAGATAAATGGTTTGAACTTTCTAAGACATATAATTAGTACTTTAAAGAAAATTATTACTTACATTTAGATATGCAAATATGTGTATAATTATAAAATATGTCACATACATTCTAAAAATAAAAAGGAAAAATACTAACACCTTTATACCATCAACTATTTGTCCACTGAATATGTCGTTTTTCCCAGTAATCGCATTATAGATTTAAAAGGGAACTTCAAGTTTATCTAAATCTAAAATCAAGCTCAATGAGTCAGACTTGATGTTTAGAATCCTTTCATTATAGCCTTTATAGATGTATGGAGATGTATTGAACCTGTACCTCTGTAAGTCCGGTCATAGGGAACTCATCCTCGGATTCTTAAACTCATTGCTGGGTTATTTAAATTATTAAATTTATCTTTCTTAACGGACAAAAAAGAAGAAGAAGCTTCCCTGGGTTTCTAGCCAGTTTTTAACCTTTACATTGCAAATGGAGTATATGATATCTCAGCAAACTCATTTGTCTTTCTCTGTGTGCAGTCTTTAATAGCTATTTTAAAAAATGGTCTCCATAAGTGAACATAATGCTTTGTAAATGTTCTAATCAGTATGGAGTGAGATGGGTAGAATGACCTGTGAGGGTGTCCCTGCTTCAGGTTTGTAGACTTTAATTCATACAACCTACTACTGGCAGGATGTTCCAGTTTGTTAGAGCATCCTCCCATAACCAAAGGGTTGTGGGTTCAATTCCAGGTCAGATCACTAGGTTGTGGGTTTGATCTCCAGCCGGGGTACCAGGGTGCATACAGGAGGCAACCAATCGATGCCCCTCTCCTCCTCTTCCACGTGCTCCTTCTCCTCTATAACATATCCTTGGGTGAGGATTTTTTTTTTAAAGATAAAGCTGCTCAATTTAAGGCAGAAAAATTGGATTTGATAGAAATGTTCCTCCCCTCCAAAAAAGAAGACATAGTGGAAGCAGATTAGATACTAAAATGCTATCATCTTATATAAAAAAAAAAGAAAAAAGTGAAATGAACTTTTGTTGTAAAATTTACTGAGAGAAGAATTGACACAATACAATAACTTAAGACGAAAAAAGAAAGAAACATTCTTTCCGAAAAGAAAATTGATTAAAGAATTAAATTGGCTCAATGCAATTTACCTCAGCAAATGCTTCTGTGTGAAAGCATCAACGTTAGCATAATCCTAATGAAATATTTGGATTGAAAACATCTGTGGGATAAAAACAGAAATCATATTCTACAAGAGTGATGACTGGCAAAATTTAGTATGACTATGAATCACCCAGACATCTTGTTGAAATGCGGGTTCTAAATCAGTACGTGTTGAAGTGAGGCCAGCTATTCTGCATTTCTGATCAGCCCTCAGGTGATACCAGTATGACCGGTTCAGGTTCGACACTTTAAGTATCAAGGCACTAGGATTTCTCCTGGAGTCAAATTTATGTTATCATTAGGTAGTGAGTAAGTCATGAGCTATTGCTCAGTCCAAATTCCTCTGAGAAACTCTGATTAACCCAGTTTCAGTGGAGTGACAAAAAATGAAAGGGACACATAATAAACTCATGGTGACGAACACCGAGTTTTTGTGTATAGTTATAAAAGAAGGGACAACTCCTCTTCTTTAGTTCAATGTGGTTGTGCTGAATATTGACTATCATTGCATTGATCTGCAGTATGGCATGTGATTGCGGTACTGAAGGAACCCAGTTGGAGGAATAGAATCAATATTTTGAAGATGGTAGTATGAAAAACTGGGAAGAACTTAAGTAGTTGGGTATACTAACGAGTCCCTTAATTAGCCAGCCCTGGAACTACCCTATTTTGAGACATCATATTATGCGAAATAATAAATTCCACTAATTATTTAAGCCACTATGGATTGAGTTTTTCTGCTACTTTAGAGCTCAAAGTGTCTCACAGCCAGAAAGTGGCAGATTCATGACTGAAACGCAGACAGTCTGACTCTCTGTTCAGTCTTCTTTCTTTCTCCTCCAGGCTTTCCAGCTGCTGAATATCATGTCACCCTTGCAGCAGAGTACACTGCAAGGTGACCGGGTTCTGAACATAGACACCTAGATCTTAAAAAGCATCTGGCCCAGGGTCTTATACATGGTGTATGCTCAGCACACAGTCAGTTAAGTAAATGAGTAAATGATTGAAAACTTAAGGCATTACAGGACAGAAGGAAAGGCAAAGAATACACTGATGCTAAGGAAAGTGTATTAAAACATTTTTGTGGCTATGTTAAATAGTGTTTGATTTTAAGTATGCTATTGGGAGTAATACTAAAGGACTCTATTGTATGAAAAAGTAGATGAAAATTAATAATAAAGAATGTTTTCCAGAAAATAGCTATGGTATCATTGTGAATAGGATACCATGAAGTGTCTGCTTAGTTACAGCATGCCCGAGTCAGCCCAATTAGGAGTGAAGTATAGTTACAAATTTTTGCATACTTCTTAGAAGGTTTGCAAGGTACAAACACCAAGGCTAATCTGTGCAGAAATAATCTGTAAATCCTAGAAATTGGGTTCTAGCCCATCATTAAAGGCTCAGAACAAGTAAAATTTTAATGCACCACATGTAAATGAAAACATTAAAATTAATTATTCAAATTTAATCTTTTCAGCTCTACAGAAAATGTAAGTTTAAATTGAGTGGTGCTATTATGTCATTTGAATTGTAGTCCTGCAAGGTATTTAAGTATTAAAGTAATTTTTCACATAGTTGATAATGCAGTGATGTGTCATTTTGCTGTGTCTGTCAGTAATTAGGTCCACAGTACACAATAAAGAAGAAAGGTCTAATGACACAGGTTAGTAGGGACTTTGGCACCGAAACATTTTTCTCGAGAACACATCTCCTTAGCTTACGATCTAAATACAATTTAAGTAGCCAAAACATTTTGCACTTACATTAAGCATGTTATTACATGGTGTGTGGGGCAACATTTTGACAAATAGCCTATTCTTAAACTTTTTAGAGAATTGGGAAATTGTTAAATCAGTAGAAGTATTTATGTCAAAATGTTGCTCCATGGCTACACTATTCCCAAGGACGAGATTTTGTGATCTACACGAGCAATGTTAAGACTAAACTAATGCTGCCCAATATCTATTTCTTCTTAAATTCATATAAGACTAAGATAGACTTAAATATTTGCAAAAGGTAGTGCTCTACTTCAGACATTCCTGTGTAATATATAAGAACATAAATATTTTTTCACAATTACTAGGTCTTAGAATATAAAAATGTAATTTGCTGTATATATAATTGATTTTAAAATTTGCTTACATGATTTTTATCTTTAGTTTCAACTCTCTTCTTTATTTAACATTTCCCCCTTGGCTCTTATTTTTTTTTTAACTTGCAAGCAATATTTCTTTATTCTACCTAAATGCAGAAACGATTGGTATGTAGAGGATCTGGCACAAATAACGCCCCTTTTTAGTACACAATCTTTTTAAGCAAAAAGATTGTAAGCATGCAATTTTGTAACATAACAGTACAACGCTCAAGCACACCATATGACATTTTAGGTGACATGTTCGAATCGCTGTCCAGCTATGGGAGACACTGGCAACCATGCCCAAGCAAGCCTGTTTTGCCAGACCCCGTATGTGTATATGTATGCAAGTGTATGTGAGAATGTTTAGCAGTGTACTTAGGTAACCTTTTCTTTTAGTAAGTAAATATAAAGAAGAATTAAAAAGCTATTTCTTTGTGTAACTATGTTTCTGAGGGGGGTAATGATTTGTTTATGTATTTAGTCTTTTCCTACCAAGTATGGTTGTTTTTGCCTAGAGAAACCGATAGTTACAGAGAGAGATCAATCACCGGGACAAAATTATTCGGGGGGGGTGTGTGTGCACACAGGCACACACATAACAGGCTTACTACATCCCACCACCAAGTTAGCCATATGGAAGTTCAAAAAAATTTTAAAAGAGAAATGCCATCTTTCATTCAGTAAAAAATATTCCTCTGAAAGCTAAAGGAATGCAAAGGAGTATTGATTTTAAGTAGTCAATAAACCTGTTCCTTTGTAAATGTAACCCCTCTGGACTTGTCTCAATGGCTGCCATTTAGATTGTTAGAATGTAGTAAGAAATTAGTTTGACCTGACATTTTATTTCTTAATTCAGGCAATTGTCTCTGGAGAAATGGCCCATAAGAAAGCCGTCTTCTTAATCCATATTTCATTTGGGTGAATACAAATTTGAGTCATTCCCAATCCATCTAAGTCCCCTAAATTATTAAAGAAATTAGTGGCTGAGTATAAGGTTCACATGAGGGCAAAATCTCCCTTAAGCATTTAAGAAATACCTTTCTATATGTATAAAAGTAAAAGGTATGTTATACCTTTTACTCAAACAGCATTTTACAAAGTGTTAACTTTAGAAGGCTAAAACTAGAGGGAATACACAAGATTATAAAAGAAAAGCATTTTTGCACAAAGTTAAATATACATGTTAATGCACTAATACTCACTACGAATGTTTATGAAGGGCAATAGTACAGTGTTTCCCACACTGATTTGACCAAAGAGCCCGTTGGCTGCAGAGCGCATAGCAAGACCAGTGCTCTATAGGGCAGCCTTGGTGCCTTCCAAAACTGTCTTACGAGGAAGCTAGAACTAAATTAGAGTAAGTTTCAATAACTCAGAAACAGAAACAAAGGCTCAGCTAGAACCAGCATGATTAGCACAGTTTGGACTTCTTGATCAACTTTGTGTTGCTAAGAAATACAATGAAATTAGGTCTTGCATATCCAATTCTTCAAATGTAATTACTTAAAAGCCCAAAAAAGGTGTGTTAGGCTCCCTGTGTTCATTCTTGCTTTACATTTCAAGAGAATGAGAGTCTTTGCAAAGTATCACTACAGCCAGGTCCAGGGTCAGAGTTTTCCTTTGACTTGGGAGAGTTTGAAGTTTCATAATTCCAGAGTTAATAACACGCCAACACCACTAAAGCAAGGCTAACCCAGGAACACCTCACTGGTGCTTTAAATAGGGAAATTCATATGCTTCCAGAGTTACTCCAACTGAAACCTAAGGATGTCAAACAGTAAGGAGTGAGGGGATGCAAGGGACAGATGGCATTTTATGATTCTTTGTTTATTATTAAATCATTGTTATTGTTATTCTATTACAATTGTCCCAATTTTTCTTCCTTTGCCCCCCTCCACCCATCCCATATGACCACTCTCACAGTCAATTCCCACACTGTTGTCCATGTCTATGGGACATTCATACATGTTCTTTGTCTAGTTCTCTTTTCCTTCCACTATTATCCCTCTCCCCACTCTGGTAGCTTTCAGTCTAGTCCCCGTTTCTATGCCTGTGGTTCTATTTTGTTCACTAGTTTATTTTGTTCATTAAATTCTTCTAATAAGTGAGATTCTAAAGTATTTGTCTTTCATCGACTGGCTTATTTCATTTAGCATAATATTCTCTAGTTCTATCCATGCAGTTATGAAAGGTAGGAGTTCTTTCTTTCTGCTGCAGAGTATTCCATTGTGTAAATGTACCACAGTTTTTTGATCCACTTATTTACTGATGGGCTCTTAGGCTGTTTCTAGCAATTGATTATTGTAAATAACTCTGCTATGAACATTGGGGTGCATAGGTTCTTTTGGATTCCAGGAGTCTTAGGTTATATTCCCAGCAGAAGAATTGCTGGGTCAAAAGACAGTTCCATTTTTATTTTTTTAAAGAAATTCCATACTGTTTTCCAGAGTGGTTGTACCAGTCTTCATTCACAGGAACAGTGCACTAGGGTTCCCTTTTCTCCACATCCTCACTAGTACTTGTTTGTTACTACACCTGATAGGTGTGAGGCGATATCTCATTCTGTTTTTAATTTGCATCTCTCTAATGGCTAGTGATGCTGAGCATCTTTACATGTGTCTCTGTGCCCTCTGAATGTCCTCCTTGGAGAAGTGTCTGTTCAAGTCCTTTGCCCATTTTTAATTGGATTGTTTGTCTTCCTGGTGTTGAGTTGTATGTGTCCTTTATATATTTTGGAGATAAACCCTTGTCCAATATATCATTGGCAAACATGTTCTCCCATACAGTCACCCTTTTCATTTTGATGATGGTTTCTCTAGCCATGCAACAGTTTTTTTAGTTTGAGTTAGTCCCATTTGTTTATTTTTCCCTTTATTTCCCTTGCCCCAGGAGATATATCAGCAGAAATATTGCTACATAGGATATGTGAAATTTTCCATTTCTATGTTTTCCTGTAGGATTTTATAGTATCACAACTTATATTTAAATCTTTTATCCAGTTTGAGTTTATTCTGGTGCATGATGTAAGTTGGTGGTCTAGTTTTATTTTTATTTTTTGCATGTACCTGTCCAGTCCTCCCAACACTATTTATTGAAGAAACTGTCTTTACTCCATGGTATGCTCTTACCCCCTTTGTCAAATATGAATTACCATGGACACATGGGTTTATTTCTGGGTTCTTGATTCCGTTCCATTGATCTATGTGTCTGTTCTTATGCCAGTACCAGCCTGCTTTGATCACAGTGGCTTGTAGTATAGTTTAATATTAGATGTTATGATCCAGCAATTCAGGGTCTTTTTTAAAATTTTATCCAAATTTTTTAAATATTTGTTCTAGATCTGTGAAATATGCTACTGGTATTTCAATAAGAATTGCATTAAATCTATAAATTGCTTTGGATAGTATGGACATTTTAATGATGTTAATTCTTCTAATCCATGAACATGGTATATGTTTCCATTTATTTGCATCTTCCTTAATTTCTTTCTTCAGTGTTCAATAGTTTTCCAAGTACAGCTCTTTTACCTTCTTGATTAGGTATATTCCTAGGTACTTTATTTTTCTTGTTGCTACAATAAATGGGGTTTTCCCCTTAGTTTCATTTCTGATATTTCACTCTTGGTGTAAAAAATCCTATTGATTTCTGAATATTGATTTTGTATGCTACTATTTTGCCAAATTCACTTTTTAGGTGAAGTACTTTTTGGTGGAGACTATAGGTTTTTGTATGTACACTATCATGTGATCTGAAAACAATGGCAGTTTTACTTCCTCCTTTCCTTCTTTGGGTGATTTTACCTATTTTTCTTGTCTGATCACAGTGGCTAGACCTTCCAATACTATGTTGAATAAGAGTGGAGAAAGCAGACACTTTATCTTATTCCTGATCTTAAGGGGAAAACTTTTACTTTTTGTCTTTTGAGTATAATGTCAGCTCAGTATGGCCCCAGTATGACTCTTATTATGTTGAGGAAGGCTCTCTCTATTCCCACTTCACTGAGTGTTTTTATCATAAATGGGTGCTGTACCTTATCAAATGCTTTTTCAGCATCAGATATGATTGTGTGGCTTTTCTTTGCTCTTGTTTATGTGATGTATTACCTTTATTGATTTGCGAATATTGTACCATTTTGGGTGAATCCCTTGTGAATATTGCATCCCTTGGGTGATACCACTTGATCATGGTATATTATCTTTTTAATGTATTGCTGGATCCAGTTTGCCAATATTTTGTTGAGGATTTTAGCATCTATATATAACGATGCTAAATAAATAATATGATGCTTGAAATAAAATATAAAAATTAGTGAAGCAAAGAGAACAAAATTTCAGAAAAACCACAACAGGGTCAATAAAATGACAGCTGATAAAAGATTTTTAAAAGTGGAAAGAGAAAAAGAATATTCTACAAATCAGCAAAGAGAATATGAGATATCTACAGTAAAGATAAATGATTTTGAGAGGATAAGGGGAAGGAAAATAATAAGAATAAGGAATAGAATTCAGGCTATAAAAGGAAAAAATTCCTAGTTAAAATAACTGAGGGCAGGAGAAAAGAAAAATAGAGTAAGATGGGAGGAGAATAACCTAAGAGATTTGCAACAAAGAAGAGCAAGGTGAAATTCATTTCAGCCCCTTTGCATTCACCTTGTGACTTCTCTTTCTGGATCAGCCTCTGATCTGGTTTTTATCAGCTCAAGGCCTGGGGTGGGTCATCCAGCTTCTGGCAGCACCACCTGTATGGCCTTCACCTGCCTTTAAAAGGAGCTTCTGTTATAATTGGGAGGGTGGAACACCTAAGTCTCCCCTGGGGGGCATTGTTCAGTCTTCTGGGAAAGTTGTGGGTGTGTCCCCCCTGCCCCTGCACCACCGGCGTTAGTTTGTCCTTGTTTATTTCCAGTAATGTATAGTTTCTGAGAATTAGCTATGTTTCAAGGGAAGGGCCAATCTGTGTAAGAGGGTCAGCTCTTTCCTGCTTGGTGCTGATGGCAGCTCTGTGTGTGAGATTAGGCTGGGAATGGCCCCGTATCCCTCTTGCTACACTGATTTCAGATCCCTCTGGTTTGCTGGCCTCAGTGGAATACGGCTCTAGGAACCAGTGTGTTTTGTCTTTCTGAGAGAAGTTCAAAATTGGCCCCTTAGTCATTCCTCTTGCTGTCTTTCTCTTGCAGAAATGTACTCTGCAGGGGATTCTTGAGCCTGATCTGCCTGTTTTGAAGTTCTTCCTCAGATCCTTGCCAGAGGTGGGGGCTGGGTGCAACCTCCCCTTCTCAGAGGTTCCATCTCTACCAGGGAGGGGGGCTCTGTCTGACTTTAAATAATCTCAGGTGCTTACTTCCCACCCTTCCAGTTCCCAGCCCACTGCCCCAGTAGCAGACAGAGTCCCACACTGTGCACACCCACCAACCTGCCAGCTGCACCTGGCTGGGGCTAGTAAATCCCTTCACTTTGCACAGTTCTGATCAATCTGCCCAGCTGCACTGAGTGGGAGCAAACTGCACCCTCAGTCCTTTCCCTGTGCTGGTGGGGCAGTGGCATGTGGGGTCCCTGCCCAGCCCCTCAACTCCCCTTTTAAAATGTCTCTCCAGGCACTCCTACTGCAGCACTGAGTCACGTCCGGCTTTCCTCACACACCCCCTCCCCCAAAAGTCAAGTCTCTCACAGTCATGGCTGGCCATGGCCTGCCTCCTCTGCATGGCCCAGATGCAGATAGAAACCCTTTCTCTCTCTCTCAATCTATCTATCTATCTATCTATCTATCTATCTATCTATCTATCTATCTATCTATCTCTGTAGCAGTCTCCTGGTTGGTGTTGGCTGCTACAGCTATGTGTGTGCCGTGTTTCTGTAGCCTGAATCTCTCTGACATCACATATCCAAGTTGCTCCCAGCCTGGGTCTGGGGGTTCCCTCCCCTGGGAGAGGAAAGGGATGCAAAGCTGCGATCTCTGACCAGGCTCTCCACTGCTACAGACACCACACATCGGGTATTTCCTCTTCAACCTATAAAATCTCCGTACCACCCATTGTGAAGCGTCTTCTGTACTCTTTCAGATCAGCTAAGATTCCATTGAATGTTCACTTTATTTTTTGGAAGAACAACCAGGTGTCTGAGTTGGGTGCAAGCTCAAGTGGACTCAGCTTCCACCCGCCCGATGGCCCTCTATGATTTTTGACTGGAGAATGAAGATTGAGTGAGAAGGCAAATCTGAGAGTCAGGTCAGCTGTGGAGAGACTTACTGAGCATTATTTTCATGCTTCTATGGCTTATCACTGTGTTAAACTAGGAGGGATTAGAGGGAACAAATATCCTTCCTGTTATTAGTCATTAAAGAAATTGGTCTGCTGGTGGAAGCAGGAATTACAACATCAGGAAGGTTTCTTAACCATCTATTCCTTGTGGTTCTCATCAAGAATTTCTACGATTGTCTAATAGAGCAAATGCTGGGTTGAGGCAAAGCTTGCATAGAAATGTCAGATATAAGAGTCTCACATCTACTGAATAGATATTGAGTCAGAATGTATACTTAAAATGATGCCAAGCAATGCAAGCTACTATATACTGATTGCCTAATGCCTATTTTAGATAACCATGCCACAGGGGCTCACGAAAGAAAGAGCTGACTATGAACTTGGATAGCCAGACTTCAGAGAGAAGGAGGGATTTAGTTAGACATAGAAGAGTAAGATCAACATATTGCAAAGTGCAGCCAATAAGTACACAAGTCAGTCAATGATTTTTTCCTCCCATGGACAACTTTTTATAAAATGGTCAAAGAAAAATGATGTCCATGATGACTTAGAATGGAATAAACAGTGGATGTGTTATTTGTTTGTGGATGTGTTATTTGTTCTTCTGAATTTATTGAGAACCTTTTATGGAAGTGACACAATTTATGATCAATGCTAACAGATGACAGAATAAGTAACCACTAAATAGAAATCAACAGAATGAACTCACTTTGTTCTATTTGTAATCCATGTCATATTACCCAATGAGTATGTGCTGTCATTTTTCCAAGTCATGTTTCATCATATCTTATCCACAGAATTCTGTCCCCACATGTAATACACACTTATTTAAAAAACGCAATTTTAGAAAACTTTAAAATTTTTACTGTTATGCCACAATGTGTTTCTTCTCCAAAACTGTTAAGAAAAACCATGAATTTCAAAATGTATCCTTGCAGAGTTTTTCAAGAATAAATATAGCTGCTTATGAAAGATGCTTCCAAATTTATTCAAAAACTCAAAATATTGTGCTTCTCACAAAGTCACAGCATTACTTACACATTTATAAAGTGAAAATGCCTTTAAAATAATAATTACTGTCAATGACCCTATCTATGGAACAGACCCAACATAGCAGCCTGGTACATAATATAATACCTTATATTTGATCAGTAAGTTAGATTTACAAAAAGAATACTGTAAATCTCACCAGGAGAATTGGGTTGATTGTGAGGGTGAATATGAGAATAAGAACATCAATAGAGAGAGGATTTATTGAGCAATTTCTGCATTGATCCTCATAAAACTCTGAAATATATTGGGCGGATATCATCTTTGCAATTTCTTTAAATAAGAAAACTAAGATTCGTGATGGTTAAGGACCAGGTCCAAGATTAAAGAGCTATTAGGAAGGATTTAAGTCTGGATCTTCCAATATTCAAATCCAGTGCCCTTCCCGTGTCCTTCCTACACTGCCTGGAGATAACCAACTTTTGTGAAAGCTGAATTTCTGCAAAGTTCACTTACAGCTTCCTTTCCTGTAAAGAACATTTTTGAATAGCTTTAAGTAGACTTGAGTAATAAGATGACATTGTGGAAAAGGCATAGACCACACTCCCCAGCCCCCATTTTATCGAGAAAGGGCATGGACTTTTGAAAGGTCTAGATCTGAATTCACTTTCTTTCACAAGAGTTTTTACTCTATATAGCTATATTACTCTCATTGATGTAATGTTTATTCCTTTGTTTATTTGTAAATTTTAAAAGAGTATGTCTGTTAGCTCTTCACAGGATTCATGAGAAGAATAAATTTGGCTTTTTATATGAGAAGTGTTTAAAATAATAGCAGGCCTCCTGCCATTGGTTCTCCCACAAATGGCACTCATCTCGTTTCATACTTTGGCATCTATAGCATCATTTGGGTAGCCTTTGCAAGAATAGTAGCATTCCAAGTGAAACAGGTATCTTTACAGTAAATACAGGGCCTGGACCAAATAATGCCCCCTTTTATTACAAAATATTTTATTATAACATCATAAGCATGTCATTCTGTAACATAACAATATCACACTCAAGTACACCATATGACATTTCAAGTAAAATGTTCAGTTAAAACTATAAATTATTAAACTCATATTATTAGCCTACAAGCCACCTTTGAGCAGGCCTTACTTCAGCTGGCCCCTGTAGCTTACGTGAGGCCAGGCAGCGAGGACTACATGCACCACACCTTTACTGTGTTGAAGCCCACAGTGTTCTTGTTTGGGTGTTTGAATTGTTCTTTGTCCCTAGCACAATATCTTGCATTTCATCTTTTTTTAAAGCCAGTGGTAAAAGGTTTAATTATCATTCTTACAAAACAGTAAGCTTCAGGTTAAGTTCAGGGATCCTGGCCCAGTGAAATGCAGTATTAAGAAGATTAGAATTCAAGGGACCTAAATTTTAGTCTTAGCACCGACAACAAGTACAAAAATCTTAGGCAGGTTCTCTGTTTCTTATTTTTTAGTTACAAGTTTTGACAAATAATCTAAGACCTTCTCAGCTCTAATAATATTATGATTTTTAAGCCACCTGTGGTATTGTATCTCTTTATACCAAGTCTTTGCTCGATAGATAGATAGATAGATAGATAGATAGATAGATAGATATTTTATTTATCTTTAGAGATGGGGGGAAGGGAGGGATAAAGAGAGTGACAGAAACATCAACGTGTGGTTGCCCCTCACGCATACCCCACCAGACACCTGGCCCACATGACTGAGAATCAAACAAGTGAACCTTTGGTTTGCGGACCAGCACTCAATCCACTGAGCCACACCAGCCAAGGCTGTACTCAATATATTTTTGACTAGGTAAATTACAGCACCCATCACATCAAAAATATAATAGTGGGTATAAATTCAGAACACTCATTTTCATATATTTCACAACACTGGGATCAGAATAAGGCTTTTGTAGAGGATGAGAAAGAAGTGACTTGAGCTCTAATTATTAGAACTAACCAGGTTATGGTGTAGACATGAAGATAAACTAGACTTACATTGAACTTTGGCTTAAACATTTTCCTTTGGCTGGAAATCTCATCACACACCACTTATAGCAAATTTGCTCTACAAGCTGTAACGCACATGGTAATAGAGATTTACAAGATGACAAAGGCATAGAAGAAACGCAGACTTCTAGAAAAGTTGTAACTCTAAATGAAAATTCTCAGGGCTATTGCTACAACTTTAACATTTACAAGAGTGCTTCTGCTGTTCATTTGAATCTTATTACTTCTTAGAGACTTCTCAATTCATTTCTGATAGAAGTTCCGTGAGTTTTTAGAGCTGATGAAAACCGTATTTTTCTTATTCTATTTCAGTAGCAGACAGCCATGTCTCCCTGCTGTATTTTCATAAGCTAGCTGCCACAGTCCTCCCCCCTGTACTCTTGTGATACTTTCCCCTATAAACTGATACCAGACATTCGTATTGCTTCATCCAAGCCAAGTGATTTTCTTTATATAATACTAAGAGTTTGGTTAGAAAAATATGCATTTTTACATAAAACAATCTTATCCTTTTTCTTTTTTAACTTCTCTTTTTAAGTATCAAATATTTTATTTAATTGATATCAAGTTCTTATGTGCAATCTTTTAAAAAGTGGTAGAGCTATTCCTAGAAAAGAGACTTACGCATAAATTATAGAATGAAGGTATGGGTCTGTACCTAAAATAGTCTGGTACCTAAGAACCAGACTTGCACACATTTTAATCAAGCTATGCCACCTCTTATATAGTCGATATTCCTCCTTCTCCCTTTGGACTGGATGACTTATACCTCTTATTCATCTATAAGGTGCCATTATACTATTATGATGCAGATTCCTTTTACTTGGGTTCTGATGTTGCCCTACAGAGCCTGTGTTGCTTCATGCATAGTGTGCTCCACTTCTCCAATAGCCATGCTTGCAAAGCAGTCAGCAGCCATGGCCTGTTAGGTCCCAAGTGAGCCATATACTAAGTTCCCTCCTCAGCTTATCAGAGTGTCCTGGTTCATTCACTTATGTAAAAAGAACAGTTTATATTATAATCACCAGAAGAAGCAAATCTACAAAGCTGCTCACAGTTACAGAGATCACTGTGCCTTCTGTCCAATCCTTTTTCTGTTTTTAGTTGCAAACCAGACTACAGCAAAAATGCAGGTCACATCAATTTGGGTATCATTTGATTATCCTGAGCAACTCACTTGCTCTTCAGCTGTTCAGGACCCACAGCCAACTGACCCACAAACACAGAAAAGTAATTGTCTTCGTTAATTAGGTAGTTAGTTTTCCTTTTACTTTCTTTCCTCCTGAATTTCCTGCCAGAGTGGCATTTCATTTCACATTACACTTCATTAAAGAGTCTGTAATGTTTAGTCGCAAATGTGATCAAAGACTTTTTAAAAAATGACTTCGCAGTTCTAGACAACTGCTATAGCAGTTCCACGCTCTCGGGAAGAGCGAAAGTAGCACATTGCAAGATCTGGTTAGGCATAACAGAGTCAAGATTTTTTTCAACCAAATAAATTATCATACATTGCAAGTTAGTAGTGCTTTTCCAATTCTTAGTGTTTGAGAACTTGAAGATTGCAAAGGCAAATGCAACATGAGTAGGTGTGGTGAATTGTAAGGTACACAATGGACTGTTGAAAACAAAACAGAGAAATAAAATGATAGCTTTCAATGTATCTACGATAAATTTTTCTACTTGATAAATTCAGTCTATATGATGGATGATAATTGCATGTGCCAATTTTTTAACTAAATTTATTGGTTGACTGAGTACTTTAGCATTTTGTTAATTCTGCTGAGGAGTTATTCCCCAGAAAAAAAGTTAGATATGAAAAATGTTTTATGTTCTGAGAGATATATTTGCATATCTCTTGGGTTGAACACGTACTTTAAACTTGAATAAGAGCATGTACTGACACACATTACCTTCTTCTTTCTTCATTTGCATCCGAGTCTTCATAACCATGCTTACCACACTGTTGACACTTAATGAATATGTGTTAAATTAATGAGAGAATGAATGAATAAGTGAATGATGTGTATACCTCATATTCCTTAACATGTCTTCATTTAACATATTAACAGTCACTGCCACAAAGAACGAATCACTATGCTTGGAAGCATAATACTCCTAAAGCCTTTGGGTTAATTTTAAATAATTTCCAACTTCATGATGAAAACATTTTTTATAAAAACAAAAATGGCCATCTAATAGCCATCTATTAGCCATCTCAGGTCTTAATCACCTTGTTATAAATAACAAAACTGCACATATCACCTCAGCTGAGATTACCTAACAGCATAGCACATTTTTATGAACTGTGCCCCTTATTGTTTCCAGACGAAAGGTTCAAAATTTAATTTCAAAGTTGCCTTAATGTACATTATACTTGTATATGGGATATCTAAAAGTAGGAGATATACATTTTTAGCTTCTATTCCTAGAAATAAAATAAGCCTAGTAGATTTAAAAATTATTCCTGAAAGCATGGAAAATTATCTTATTACTTTAAAATTCTATTTGAAAAGTAATTTAAAAGATTTTTAGGTTCTTTAAATCTGCTGGCCATATGTTTTTTTTTTTTATTAGGAGGCAACTCTGGTGAGACTGGCCATGCTCATTTTATCTAAGCACAGTGAAATCTTCGTGTAAATGGAAATGTACCTGATAGATTGATATGTTCAGTTAGAGTCATGTAAAACAAAAGCTATTTGTAGAGAATAAAGTCAGGGGAAAAGACGGACTCATATCTGGAAAGATTTGGAATGTCTTTGATTACTTTATTGTGCCTTCCTTGTCTTATTTTAACTTTATTTTTATTATTCACATTATCACAAATGTCCCTATCACCGCTTTGCCAACCTCCACCTACCCTTTACCCCCAGCTTCTCTCAGGCCATCACCGCACTTTCGTCAGTGTCCATGGGTTATGCATACATGTTCTTTAGCTGATCCCTTCACCTTCTTTCATTCTTTCAATAGTTTAGGATAGAGCAATTATCATTTAATTTAAAAACATGCCTCAGATTATGGAGAAGAACAAATAGAGAAACTGTTTACAGTTACAGATAAAATGTTTTTGAATCCAATGGGAAGTTGGTTCACTCTGGGGAAAATCTGTGTAGATTATTTAAAATGCGAAGTTTAACAAAACCTTGTGCCGTCAATATTAAGTAGGCATTATTCCAAAAAGCACTGGGGGATGGGCTCTATTTTTATGTGAGCATGAACATTTGCTTAAATCTAAACAGTTCATTTTATTGAATTGATACTTGTCACTAGAACAAGCATGCCACTCGGAATAGAGTCAGTGTCCTGACCTCAGGACTATATACCTTGATTGGTGATAGTCCTAGAGGAATTGACCAATTGCACTGGTAGGCAGAAAGCTAAGATTTCCATAAAAGTTATCTTTAACGTTTACAAAAACTGTGCAAAATAAGGGTCATTCCTGTTATTTACAAGTGAAAAAAGAAAAAAAGACAACAACAAGTCAGGAGGGGTAAGGAAGTTGTGTAAGATCACACAGGTCAGCTACTCCGGCCAGTCCCAGCCTGTCTGACTCCAAGACACATCCCCTTTCTTCTGTCTCTCACTCTGACTCTGAGAGGGGCTCTCCCTGTCAATGTGCCTTTTTCCAAATTCTCCCTGCAAAGGTGAATGTGAATAATAACAGCTTATTCAAGCAACATTTACTGAGTGCATTCCACGTGCTACGTAGGCATCTTGCTTAGCACTGGGAATAAAGAGAAGACTAAGACAGACCAGATCCCCCAGCTCATGAAACTCAGCGTAGTAGAAATGACAATCAACAAAGAATTTAAAATAATGATAATGTCAGGTAGTGAAAATGCCATAAAGTGAATCCAAAGCAGGGCAAAAAAAGTTAAAATTGCATGAGTGTACATGTGTATGTGCATGGAAGTGGGTCAGCTATTCTAAATGCGGTACTCAGAGGGGCCGTGTCTCTAGGGACTTGAGGTTAGAATAGATAGTTGAATGATGTGAGAGTATAAACCATGCAAGTAAGTTTTGAGGGAGAATGGCAATGCCCAGGACTGAAAACAGGGATGCACTTGGTGTAGTAGAGAAAAGAGAAGGACGCTGTGGCCAAAGCAGTGGGAGCAAGTCAGAAATACACTGTAGTGGAGGGTGGAGAGGTGAGTGGGGCTCAGAGTACCCCAGGTCATCTGCTTTGCTTTGTGTATGATGAGAAGTCACTAGAGATTTTAAACAAAGAGGAAGTAATCTGGCCATCTATATTTTATTTAAAAGGTTACCTTGACAACTGTGAAGAGAACTGACTGTAGAAGGGCAAGAGTAGAAGTGAGACCACTGAAAAAAGATAATAGTACAATATTTACATGAGAAATGAAAAAAGATTTTGAACATATATTAATGGAGATAAGTGGACAGAGTCAGTTTAAGTTTTTTCTCTTCTTTAAATTTAAATTTATTTATTTTTCTTTTTAAAAATATTTTATTTAATTACTTTAGAGAGAGGAAGGGAGGGAGAAAGAGAGAGAGAGAAACATCAATGCATGGCTGCCTCTCACATGCCCCCCACTGGGGACCTGGCCCACAACCCAGGCATGTGTCCTGACTGGGAATCAAACCAGCACTTATTTTGTTCTCAGGCTGGTACTCAGTCCACTGAGCCACACCAGCCAGGGCTATTTATTTTTCTTTATTTTTAATGTTGACACTATTACAGATGTCCCCATTTCCCACCCTGCCTTTGCCTACCTACACCCAGCTCCACCTTCCCTTCCCTCTGACCATCAGTTTCAGTTTTGAAGATGAGTTTACAAGATTTGACAGAATAAATGTGACCACAAAGGCAAAGAAAAATTGAGAATAATTTCTAGGTTATTGGCTGATGCCTGAGATAGGGAAGGTTATCAGGGAAAGAGTGGGTTCAGAATTCTGTAGTAAATGGTGATGTAGTGACCAAAGAACTGTAAAGGCACAGATGATGTGAAGAGTCACTAATGGCCAAGGATATGGAAACGAAAGGGTGTGTAACCCAGAGCAGTAGGTAACAGCAGCAGAGCACGCCACGGGGCTGCAAACTTTTCGGTGGGGTGGAGACGATACCTCCCATACGGTGATGTGACATGGAGCCATGACACATCCTGTTCTGGACGCTTCTGCTGTATGCTGTCTGTTCGCTGGGTGGATTCGCTTTTGACTGGATAAGTCCCAGTCTCCTCATGAGAACTACCTCTCAACTGCCCCAGGCTTCACACCTATCTGAATCTTCCTCTGTGTGGGAAAATGTGATTGAACATGTGTGAACTGCCTATTAGACAGCTATTTATAAAACTTCCATTGCTAGTTGACCCCAGATTGATTCAACTTATAAAAACACAAAACTGGCAATACAATGAGGGTTATTATAGGTATGAAAATGAGTAATTGTTTGATAATATCTGTGCTCTGTGAACTGGGAAGCACAAAACAGGACGCGGCATGGTTAACATTAAGATCACCTGTGAAACTAGACAAAACTATAAAAGAAATTGTACCTTATGTTCATAAAGCCAAATACAAATAACAATAAAAATCTGGCGGAAATAGAACATGTAATGAAAGGTAATCTGGAAGAATTAATAATTTTGAAGGAGAGGAGAATGTAGTGCAGCAAAGAAGACAAAGGTGGAAAAGTTAGCAACCTGATATATGAGTGGGAAGCACAAGCAAAATGTTACAAAGAATGAGATTATATGAGCAGAAGAGCTATTATTATAATGTTCCCAGACCCCTAATTAAGAATTGTATGCAAGGTAATTGTAGAAAAAGTTATCATGATACAAACAGTACTCAGGAAGACATACTCCAGTAACAAGAAAGAGACAGAACTGGAAGTTTGGGTGTTAAACATTGTATTTGAACAGAACCCCAAACATAGTCCTGAAAAGTAAGTGGTTAATGAATTCCAGGGAGGCAGGGGCCTTGCTATCACAGGCATGAGCTCTGGCATCGGCCACACTGGACTCTGAGTCCCAGCTAGGACACTTGTTAGCTGTGTGACTTGCTCACTAAGCTCAGTTTCTGCCTTTGTTGAATAAGGGTGAGTATGCCTGTCCTAACAAATGGTTGCCTTGTGAAATAAAGAATTTAGCAAATAACACAGTCCTGTGCCTGAATTGGTGGTAGTGGTCTACCAGCTGAGCCAGTAACAGGACTGCATGTGGTATTTGGTGACCATCCTGCCTGGTCAGTGGAAAGTTACAGTGTGGTGACAGTCTGATTTCCAAATGTCTGGTTACAGTCATGGTTTTTACCGATTCCTGAAAACCTTACAAGTTTCCAGCCATCTGATCCCTCCTTATAAAGACCTGTACTTTTATTGGTATAAAGTCTCACTTTGATGTTTATTCAGCACCATTTGTAACATTGTTCTTTAATCTTGACATTTCTCAATATCATTAATCTTGCAACTTCCTAATTTAAATGTTAGCCTCATTAAATTAAACCTTAATATACCTGCAATTTTGCTTAATTGCCTGACAATAATGTCAGCACTCTCAGATCGTTTCTGTAGATGATCATATCCCAGATAAATGGTGACTTCAATGTGTTAAAATATTTGTTATTCAACACAAAAGCGTCGTAAAGCCCGGGGAGTGAACATTCCTTCCATCTCTTTATATCGCAGTCTGGGTCTTCCGAGTTTGGAAAGAATGTTGGGAGATCCCACTGGCTCCATCTATTCCTGGTCCTGCAGCAACATGGTCATCAGGTTAATGATGATCATTTTCATAATCTCCAGTTATGATGTTTGTGTGATATGAATGAACTCACACAGAAATAAGCCTCATTAAGCAGAATTTTGTAAAGAAAGTGGCTGCCTTTATTTTTCTCATTTTAACAAATAAAGCTTTAAATGAAACAAAACCAACCAATAACCTGAGGGTGGGAGTCCTCAAGTTCACATATATAAATTTAGCGATCGCTAAAGCACGTTTTAAATGTGTGATTCTATTAAGATAGCACTGCTCTCCCTTTCCATTAATAGCCAGTCAACTAACTATTCATCATCTTTACTTTTTTCACGTCCCTTGCCCCCCCTACTCATTCTTAGTCCCCATCACTTCTCTAAAACTGCTTTTAGCAAGATCACATCAGCAATTAGTATTCTACCTTTTAATGTTAGAAAGTTCCTTCTAGTTGTGGAAATAGTAATATTATTGTTCTTCCAGCCTTTTCACTATAATATTTTCTGGTATGATTTTAGGACTATTCTTCCTGTTGCTCACTTCTTCTTCTGTCTTCTTTTCTATTCAAATTGCATGCTTTTCCTGGGTGATATAATCCACCCATAAGTCTTTATTAATAACTCTATGTTGATGATTCCAAAATATATAGCTTTAAACCTATATATCCAAGTACTGCTATATATTATCATGCCACACATATTTCAGACTCAACATGTTCAACAAGTTACTTACCTTTTTTATCCAAATTCAATCCTTATTCAGGGATTGGTCCCACCAACTACCCAAATGCCCAATCCAGAAATGTAGACGCTTCTGTGACTTCTCCTCCCTTACCCACATTCTCTCAATCTCTTGCATTCAATTATCACCAAGTCTGTTTAAATTTCCCATTACTATTTTTTATATCAGTGTACTTCTTTCCACCCTCATTGCTACTGTCCAGTTAGAGCCATCATTTTTGTCCCTTAACTACTACAGTTGAGTCCTGATTGATCTCCCTGCTTCAGTACTTGCTATCTGCCAAAAACTTCTCCATGGAGCAGTTAAAGAAAGCTTACCAAAATGTAAAACAGATCTTCTCAGTCATTACCTTGTACAAAGTTCTACTCCTTCATATTAAATTGTTTACCTGTTATTATCTAACCTCTGCACGTGCCTTCTGTCTCACTTCCAGTGACCTTTCCCATTCAACCCTGCCTTCTGGCAAGACTAATTTGTATGTGCCTATGTTCCCAGTACAGAAGTTCTTCCTATCTCCAGCTCTTGCCTGTATTGTCCCCTCTCCCTGGAAGGCTGTCTTCCTGCTGTTCACTTAGCTACGTACAGCCCGTCTTCCAGAATATTGCTTCTCTGCCTTTAATGTGTATACAGTTCACCTGGAGATCTGGCTAAAATACAGATTTGTTCTGGTGGGTTCATGCTAGGGCACAAGATTCTGTATTTCAAACAATTTCTTCTCAATGCTGGTGATACTCTTGTGGATTCCACTCTAAGTGGGAAGGTTCTAGAATGCATTTCAGATAACATTCATCCTTGGAAGGCTTGCCTGACCTTCCAATGTTAGAAAGCTGCTTTTATTGTAACAGGTGGAACATTTCCCCATTTCATAGCACTCATGGCCCTGTGCAGTGATTGCCCGTTTATTGTAATGTGACCACAGACGAATGTTCTAGCGCCATTGTCATACATCACAGTGCACCGAAAACACTCTGGAGCCTCTGCAATGTGTGCAATACTGATATTGCTTCTCCTACTGATAGTGTTGCTTCCCATCGCTGCTGCTATGTCTGCTTCTTGCTCAAAGACCAGATAAGCCTTCATCATCTGCAAGGCCAGCTCTCGGTTGGAGAGCACTCACATTTGCTCTGGTGACTGCCTTTATGGATACCACCAGTGTTTTGGCTGCTTTGGCAGCCACGCCTTCCCTGCTCTTCTTTGTTCTTCCCCATTTGAGATGAGGGGGGTGGGTACTTGAATTTCCTTTCAGTTCAAGTAGATTCTTTCTGCTTGAACACCAAAGTAGAAAACATTGTTACAATAATCCAGAAACATAGGCATCATGAAAATACTTGTCCATTACTATAGTGTGAGATTTACAAGTCAATCAGTCTGTGTCGAATATCATTAGAAAAATTTGCAATTATCCAATGACACTTACATAATATGTTGGCTGACATGCTTGTAGGAACAACTAAAGTTAATAAGAAACACCTTGTTGTCTTTTCATCTGAAAATATCTTCAGATTTACCAAGTATCATTAAATCTGATTGCAGAAATGAAAGAAGCTTAATATTACTTACAAATAAGTGAGGGGGAGATATGAACATAGTGGCTATACTTTATGCCTCCTAATTGATCGATTATAGAAGCCAAGGTAAAATTAGGGTACACATTGTCTTAGCTCGTTATGGATAAAAATATTTCTGTCAAGCACATAATCAGTTTCCTAGCCTTCCTTACTAAGTAGGAGGGAAAATGAACTTTCATAAAAGTTAAAGCATTTGCTGTCCTCATTTGGAAATTTTGAGCAAGAGAGAAATAGGCACATGAATAAAACATAGTAATGGAAAGTAATAAAGCCAAAATTGAGATGTATCCACTAGGTAAGATCACAGATAGCATACCAATATCACTGACCATTAAAATGACTCATCAGGCAAGATTATAATATTTTAATCCCTAAAGTGATGATGTGATAAGTCTTACATAGTGTGGATTTTATTAAAATTTTAAGAGTGTATGCAAATGAATTCAAGTTTCAGCTCTCTACCTTCCACGTTCATTTTTAGCATATAACAGCTCAGCAGTTTTAATGATTATTGCCAGACAACTCACTTTTTGGAATGATGCAGAAATACTTTGCAAATGGTGCATAAGTGGTATGGCAGATAGTAATAGAAAGGGTAGAAGGGGGCCCTATAGAAAGAGACGTTTGTGGAATAAATGCTTTCCCTTAGCTCCTCACCCTTCTTCCCTGAAAGATGTGTTTATACATAAACTAGGAGCTCCCAACCAGACTTCTTCAAACCCCTTGATGTTAAGGAGCAGGAGAGTGGATTGGAATGCTAGGGTACTGTAGATTCCTAAACGAGAAATTAAATAAACATTGAAAAGTATTATTGAATTCTTAAACACTTATATTGTCCTGTCTCCTTTATCAATAAGGAGGTATGATAAGTAAAACAACCTCTCTAGAGAGAGAGAAAAGGCACACCGACACGTGTGTATGTGTCATCGCCATGGCTCCTGCAGTAAAAGACACAGCCCCTTTCACCTGCCAACCACACAGACAAATACATTTAAAATATAAAAAATAAACAAGGAGTTAGAAATTGTAGGATAAATACTTTTGCACAGAATCATATTTTCTAACATGGCTAAATTTTAAGTAAATCCAAAGGGAAACAGGTTTCTTAAAAAATAAAATGAGAAATGTTTTTTTTTTTCTCCATATAATTTAGGTGGAAATACATCCAGTAAATCCAGGTTTTTTTCTCCAGGCAAAAAGTAATTTGGAAAGAACTGAGCAATATGGTGTTGGTAAATAGTGTTTCTCTCTCATAAAATGCCAGGCAAAAAAGAAAATCTATAACCATTACCAAACTCCACATTTTAGACTTTTATTCAAATCTCTTTTTCAATGATCCAGTAATTTTAAAAAAGTCATCAAATAGGTTCTTTTAATGTAAGTTACATTTGTTGCCTGAGTATATAAGAAAAAAATAACTTTTAAAACAAGCTATATATTTTTTCCAAAATAAAAACCTTTGCACAATAGCCTGAAATGATAGAATAATTGAGATGAAAAAAATGTTTTGTGAAATTTTTCCCAGTGGATTTTCATAAATTAAGTTTCAAGTATTCTTTCACAAAGTAACTTGATAAAGTAATCAAAATCCCTTCTATTTACCTTTGTCTACCAATGATATAAATATAGCAGGTATATAGTTATTGAAAAAGAATATAGTTATTTTATTTTTTTCTAGATTTTATTTATTTATCTTTAGAAGGGAAAGGAAGGAGAGAGAGAGAGGAATATCAATGTATGGTTGCCTCTGGTGTGTCCCCTGCCGGGAATCGGCCTGCAACCCAGGCATGTGCCCTGACTGGGAATCGAACCGCGATCGTGTGGTTCGCAGGTCAATCCACTGAGCCACGCCAGCCAGGGCAAGAATATAGTTATTGAAAAGTATTTTATGAATGAATGTAATACCCCTGTCTCTGTGGATGACCTCAGAAGTGTTTCTACCACAAAGGATGTATAAAATATTTAAGTACAAAGATGATAGAGATATCTAATGTCCAGGGTTTCCAACTATGTCCCAAATTTAAAGTAACCATGTTATACTATTACCACAGTTGCCTTAAGGGAACTACACATAGCTACGAATAGCTTTAGGGAGTACAGTGGCTAAGAATTGAAATAGAAGAGGAATGAGTACAATATGAGTAATAATAAAATATGTCCGAAATAATTTAAGTTGGTGTTTTTTTTAAATTATATACTTCAGAAACCCAGGATTGCCTTAGAGATCTTGGGTGCAAAATGGGTGCTAGAAGGCAGAGGGGAAGACTTAGCAAATGAGTCTGGGAAGCTTTGTCCCTCCCCCATCAGTCTGCATGATCCAACTTTCACCATCTTGCACACTCAGGTTCCATGGAATATTATGTTTACAAAAATAACATGTAAGCTAAATTATTCGCAAAGAACTTACTCCTCATTTTTTTTCAAGAAAACTCATTTTTCTTTGAGATTACTTTAAAATTTGACATACTTCAATATCACTGGTTTAAAATTTAAGAGCAAAGTCTTATGGCAGGTGGACTAGGAAATTCAATATATCTCTCTGAAGATTATCTCCGATCTTTCCTTAATGTGATTAAAGGATATCATTTATAGAATAAAGGATTTAGATGAGAGAAAGCAGCTTACATGTGTGCATGTGTGTATTTCTTATTTTAATGGTGTATGGATAACAATATGCATGGTTTATAAATATAACACCTGTAATATTGCTTTGATTTTATTTTATTCGTGGAATGTATTTAAAATTTTAAATAATATTAGGAAGTTTGTGAAATCTTTATGTTCAATAAAGGGAGGCATGTTTTGTATAAAATCAAGAAATATTACCTTACAATAATTAAAGTTTTGTTTACAGTGCAGTTGATTACCAGTTAGGTCTTTTATTTCTTTCTTACTGGAATTATTCATTCTAATGTTGCATAGTAGTAACTACTTTAAGATATTCTCTTAAAGATAAAGCTTTAGGTAAAGCTGGATCTTCCAATATAACGACCTGCGCTTCCACATAGGCTTAAGTACAGTTGACTTAGGTAAACAGCCTGGTCCAAAATTAAAACTTTATGTATGCACATTACCAATTCAGAAGAGAAAAACTGAATGACATTTACCTAATTAATGAAATATCTGATTTTAAAAATAATTTTATGGCCGTATCAGAATGAAATAAATAATAATGTGTTGTTCAACAATAATATTGTATAATGTTAAAAATTTAACAATTATGTAAAACACCTTTCATTTCTGTGGGTGGTACTTTGTTTAAAATAATTAGTGAAAAAATTGGACATATGTGTAGAAAACACAGTGTTTTCATTGATAAAATAACTTAAAACTAGACTTGGCAAAGAACCTAATTAAATAATTTGCATATAGGCATATTTTAAGTCTTAGGTGCTTATAAAAATTTCCTTTCAGCAATTTATTTACTTGCATTCATCTCTTTCTTGCCACTAGCAATGTTTTAAATCTTTTATTGAAATTATTATTACAAGTCCTGTATTATAAAAGCTTTTGCAAATGAAGAGCATATTTATTCTTAATTATGAAGGCTTATGGAGCATACTGTCTAAATCAACCTGATAATGGCTATGTCAGTATTTTGCTTTACTGGCGTGTATGGAATAAATATTGCTTTTTAATATAAATAATTCACAGGGTGAACTTCTGAACACAGCTTTATATCCTCTCAATTGTTGGCTATTCTGACCCGGCTCGGAGTTACACAAAGTCTATGTTTAGGTGCGTTTAAAGGTCTATGTTGGGAATTGGTATCTACAAAAACGCACTGTGACAATAGATCTTATTATCTGCCATTATTCTTTCATCATTGAATCTCTATTTGTTGTACCTGCTAAGCTTTATGAAACCTCTAAAGGCTGACTAATAGATGGCAGAGCATAGAATGGATACTATCTGAATCCACAGATTTGCTAAATGTGAACGACAAGGAAGTTCGCTGAAGCAGGGGTTGTGAATACACTCACATTTTGACATAGGCAACTTTGGACAGATAGGTGCCTTTTACCAAGGCAGCAGAGAGGAAAAGAGCTGAGAGGAAAACCCACATTCTGCCTGTGATAAGGGTGGCAGAGTGTCACGGTATGTCAAGACTCTGCCATATGTAAGAGATGCTATGTGTAACTGTGGGCAAGATCGTATACAAGTCTACTCCCTATTCCTCTCAGTGCCATCAGCATCGAGTTGTCCAGCTATTGTATTCCCTGTGCCTCTTACCTCGCGGCCAAGATTAATTGGCAATGAATGGCCTACCGACTCTGTGCAGTGTGGAGAGTACTAATGTGTTAACTTTCATAAGGTTCATGTGAATTTAAATAAAAATGAGAAAATAAGATGTGTGATCAAAGAAGAAAAACATGTTGTTGGATGAAATTTGGAAGCAGATGGTGAATTGATGAGGCAAGATACAGTAAGATAGAGTAATTGGTTACCAGAAAGTACATCTAGCTTTTTCTAATTAAAAAAATTTAACTACTTCTCTGTCCTTTTACCCTTAATAAAAGAGACTTTTGCAATGTCAGGTTTCACTGTTCAGGTTATTATAAAAAATAGAGTTCCTTGCAGCTCAACTAGTTAAAGAAAGGAAGGGGGAGTGGGCCGGTTGCTATAGACGTTCAAAACAAAGCTGTGAAAATGAATATGCAATACAAGGATAACATTTAGGCAAGCACCATAAATGTTTGATAGGAAAAAAAGATTTGGAATCAAAAAACATAGGAAAAATTGAAATGACTTTGCATTCTAAAAGTATGCTGCACAGGAACACTTCATATTTCATTCACAAATACAGGTCTTTAAGTAAATAATGCAAACCACTCAGGCTATCTATTCTCCATGCAGCCCTATGTCCTTCACTTAATGTATTTCCTTCATCCTTTTCTCTATTACTTGGCTCTAAGAATTTAAGTCATATTCTTAACTTCCTCCTATTATCAGGTATATTAGTTTCCTATTGCTATGTAACAAATTAGTACAAACTAAAATAATTCACATTTATTATATCATAGTTCCTGAGGGTCATAAGTCCAGACAGGGCTTATAGCTGGGTCCTCTGCTCAGGGTCTCAGCAATTGAGGCACCCATTGGGCTGTATTCATATCTGGAAGCTTGAGTATTTGGAAGAGTGGAGAAAAATCTGGTGCCAGGCCAATTCAAATTGTTGTCAGATGCGGTGGATTCCAGCCAGCAGAGTCCGCCTGTTGTGGCTGATGGAGAGAATAAATGCACAGGCGACAACAATCCTGTGGAGAAAAGGGTGACGGACGGCATGGCTGCTCTCTCAAGGGGAGAGTGACTATGGGTGCCTCAGCCACTCCCTCAAGAAGGGAGCACCTCGAACCTTGCCTAGACAGGCTCTTATTGTTTTCCTGGGGTCTTACATCAGAGGAAGATTTATTATCTATTACATAGAATATTATTGCCTACATTTTAGGTACAATCAAGGAAATGAAAATAACATGCTGAAGAAAATGGTGATGAGCTGATTACCTCTGTCCTTGGGAAAATTCACACAGGCTTTGGATATTACCTTGAGGATAGACGATACACATTTGTTGTTTTAGACCAGGGTGATGGAGTTTTAGCAAGAGCAAGCCGTAACAGTCTGTATGCATTTTCTAGGCCTGATTCCCACAGGAAAACTCGGTTTGAAGGTCAGGCTTCTGCCCACCACTTTGCTTCTGTAGTTTTTCCATACAGAGCTGAGTCACATTTGCCAGACTAAAACAAACCAGTCCCGTACAGTCATAATTCATTTCCTGTTGCTGTATGAGGGCCCAACTGTGTTGTTGGCTGTCAGCTGGAGGCTGCCCTCACGTCCTAGAAGATACCTTCAGTGGCTGGAGATCACAACTTATAGTTTCCTGCCACATGGATTTCTCAACATGTTCTCTGAATTTATCTAGCCAGCTAGAAGACACTCTAGCTTCAGTCTGCTAATAATGTAATATGATAAAGAAATGGAAATCCCATTATTTTTGCGATATTCTACAGGTTGGAAGCAAGTCATTTGTCCTTCCTGCACACGGTGAGGGGAGTTTACAAGTGTGTAGATCAAGCAGGTTGAAATCATGGGCAACCCTAAAGTCCCCCGGACACACCTGAACTCCACACTTTAGTCAAATAACTCTTACAAGATCGACTTATCTCTTAGCCATTCTGTATCCTCCTGTGTCCTGTGTCTTTTTTTACTCATAGGACTCACTGTAAAGCATATTCCAGGAAGACCTAAAATAGCCATCAGGGACACTGCAAAACTCTTCCCAAAAGATGAGGACGAATACATATTTCCAAAAGCATCAGTAAGGGGAAAAATCAGAACATTCTTCTGGCCAATATAGCCTATCTGTCTGGGAGCCATCTCCACTTCACAGAGCTATTAGCAAAGCCTCACATTGGGGCATTAGGAACGGAGGCAACTCAAGCACATGGTGGGCCACGGGGCTGGACAGGGGAGTAGAGAGGAAGTCAGCAAGGTCCCAGACCTCTTCAAGTGGGACTGGTCTCTTGTATCTGGAAGAGCAGACAGGATGGAGCTGTTGCTCTTCTCTGCTTAGCATTTGTCAAAATGTAAGAGGAATTGTATTTCCTCAGAAGCGCAGTTTCTAACGTTTAAGTACCCGGGGAAGAACCATTACTCCGGTGCTAGGGATTTATTCAAGCATCTGAAACCACATGGAAACAGAAGTAAGCAATCTCAAGTTGTAACCTTAAATCAGTTTATGAATAAAAGCCTTAGTAATTGATTTTGTGTTTTTCTTAAAATCATCTTCTAATAACTTAAAAATACTCCTTATTTAAAGGTTCTCAACCCAAAAAGATTACCAATTCTACAAATAATGATACTTGTTCTAGCATCATGAAATGTCTGTTATTGCTCTTTATTACATCTTTATGTTGGATTTTAATAGTTGTCACTTCTTTTCTAAGAGATTCATCTTGTATTGCTCTTTAGGAGTAAACATATTTGAGATTAAATAGAAAGGAATATTATTATTATATCTTGGTACAGTATTTTACAGAATATTTACAGAAATATTTTTATATCTCATGTGAGCCTGAGAACAATGATATAAGGAAATCAAGTCCTATAAACCCCACTCTATAGGAGAGGAAATAAACTCAGGAGTGACCAATGCATGTCCAGGGCCATGTACACAGGTAAGAAGAAACGACTGAGGTCTCACTGAGTCCTGGCTGCCAGCCCTACAGTGAGAGCTCATCCTCATGCTTTTCCATTGGATCCATGAGCTCTGTCTATCTATCAAGATGTCCCCTGTCCCATTTATCGAGATGGGACAGACACTAAATGTAGAAGGACACACATAGGAAAGGTTGCCTTCCTCTTACTCTTATGGAAGCATAGTTTTACTAATTATTTTTAATATTCCAAAGAAAAATATGCATAAATTTATTAAATATAAAATGAACTGCATGCCATTCACCTTTCAAAAAGAAGTTGCCTGAGTCAAGAAAATATGATTAGTTGTTTTATGTGATGGTAGCTTTGGTCATTCCGCATTATTTTATTGAGCAGTCTGATGAGCACATAAATCACTTGAAATGTCAATATGTAAATGTGTTCGTTTTGCTGCCTTAATGTTGTCATTACTTCTCTCCTCAAACATGAGAAATAACCTAGAGAGATTCTACCAATATGAGAAACAACCTACAATTTTAGTGTGAATTTGAAATGGAAAAATCTAAAACAAGGAGGGTTATTTTCACTAAGAAAAAGGAAGTCTCAGACAATTGTATGATCTGTTAAACAAAAATTTTAAGCCAAGGAGACATGAAAAAGAATTTGTTACATTATTATTTTCCAATGTTTTGTTGAATATGCAATGATTCCTCCTCAGAGTCTACAACGAAAATGTGGAAGTTGGACTGAAAGGATGAGTCTGCATGTACTGGAGGTGTATATAGATAATGAGGCAAAGTTGCAGTGACCATTTAAAAGATTAAGCTGTAAGAAGCAAACTCTTTGAAATATAAGCTGCAGATACACGAAGGATCTGCACTTTTCAGAAATGGAAAATTGATTTTTAGCAGCTTCTTTTTTTAGCAGACCTAATGGTGGTATAAGAAATTTCTTTCTAGCTGAAAAATTGGCTACATATTTTGACAAATAGTCAACATTAAAAATTCAGCATACTAATGTCACTAGGAATTAAAGATAGAATACTATTTGGTAGTCTGGTTAAGTAAAAAAATATAAATTTACATTATACTGCATGAATAAATGCTACTTTCCAAAGAGGAATAAAATGCTACTGAAGTGCACATTGGTATTATGTATTGGTAATAGACTTTTTTATTTTTTAATTTTAATTGTTGTTCAAGTACAGTTTTCTGTCTTTTACTCCCATCCCAGCCCACCCATCCAGCCCTCCCCCACTCCCTCCCATCTCCACCCCCGCCCTAGTTTTTGTCCATGTGTCTTAATTTACACTTGTTCCTGTAAATCCTTCGCCTTTTCCCCGGAAATTCCCTCCCCTCTCCACTCTGGACACTGACAGCCTGTTCTCTATTTCAGTGTCTTTGGTTATATTTTGCTTGCTTGTTTATTTTGTTGTTTAGATTCCTGTTAAAGGTGAGATCATATGGTATTTGTCTTTCACCACCTGGCTTATTTTGCTCAGCATAATGCTTTCCAGTTCCATCCATGTTGTCATACTACCCAAAGCAATTTACAGATTCAATGCAATACCTATTAAAGTACCAATGGCATATTTCACAGACATAGAACAAACACTTCAAAAATTTATGTGGACGCTGTCGCTGTGCCCCTGTTCTCTGTTTCAGAGAGAAGAGGGGAGAGAATTTCAGGGGAAATAGGGGAGGGATTTAGAGAAACAAATATAAAGGATATATGGACAACAACTAAGAAGGGTGGAAATGGGAGGGAGAGGGGAGCACAAGGGGATGGGTTGAAATGGGAGTAATAAACAGAAAACTGTACTTGAAAAATAATTAAATAAATTAAAAAAAAATTTATATGGAACCATAAATGACCCCAAATAGCTGCTGTAATTTTGAGAAAGAAGAACAAAGTAGAGGGATCACAATACCTCATATCAAACTGTATTGCAAGACCACTGTAATTAAAACAACCTGGTACTGGCATAAAAACAGACACATGGACCAGTGGGACAGAACAGAGAGCCCAGAAATAAATCCAACTCTCTATAGTCAATTAATATTCACCAAAGGGGGTGGCAACATAAAATGGAGTAAAAATACCCTCTTCAACAAATGATGTTGGGAGAACTGGACAGTTACATGCAAAAAAATGAAACTTGAGCACCAACTTGCACCATACACCAAAATAAATTCAAGGTGGATAAAAGACTTAAATATAAGCCATGACACCATTACAGTCCTACAGGAGAACATAGGCAGGAAAATATCAGATATTTCATGCAGCAACATTTTTACTGATATGGTAATAAACTTTTATGTTATTGGAGACAAATAAGAACAAACCAAGCCATTTGCAAGTGGGATGGTCTGCATAAAAATTGATTTCTAGCCCTGGCTGGTATGGCTCAATGGATTGAGTACCAACCTGCAAACCAAAAGGTCATGGTTTTATTCACGGTCAGGACACGTGCCTAGGTTGCTGGCCAGGTCCCTAGTAGAGGGCACTTGAGAGGCAATCACACATTGTGTTTCTTTCCCCCCTTCTCTTTTCCTTCTCCTCTCCAAAAATAAATAAATAAATAAAATCTTTAAAAAATGAATATCCTTGTACTGTCCAAATTTAGAGATAAATATAAGATTGAAAAATAGAAATAATGTGCTCATAGGTAGACCCAGGCATTTTATAAAGAACCTAAAATCCAGAGAGGTTTAAAGATTTATTCAAGTGGAATACATGATGTAAATGTTATACTAATACTTTTAAAATAGCACAATAAAGTTAAAATCTTAATTTCTTAGACTATGATTTTTTCCTTCTCTAAATATGACTAGTGACTAAGAAAAGCCCTTCACAAGCTGGTTCTAACCTTCTGTTCCCAGCCACCTTCTCCTCCAGCTCTTCTGCCTTATGCTCCACCCATGAGGAAATTCTCCTCCTTCTCCAAACATAGAAAGCTCTCCCAAGGTACTGTACATTTGCAAGTATGCTTCTCCTAATTTAGCATGTTCTTGTCTCCTTTCTTCACTGTTAAACTCCCACTAAGCCTGCAACAGTCTGGCTCATCTGGGTTCCATTGACTGTTCACACCCTGCAGGTACTTTGTTCCCACATCTCAGGGGGCCCACACCTCTCTGCTGTGAGCGGTGCATCCACAGCACTGCTTATTCCATGGCATCAAAGCTCCACAAGAGGATATTAGTAACCAGGAGGCCTAGCACATAGTAGGCACCAAATGAATATTGTGTTGATGTTTGGTGAATAGAATATAAAAGAAAAGTTAACAGAAGTGGTTATTATTGAGTTACTAGTAGCATAGGGAATCACAGATTTTCAAATGGAAAGTAACTTGATAATCTTCTAACCTATGCCTCTCATTTTACAAGTAAGATTCAAAAGGGAGATTAATTAGCTTATTTAAGGATATCAAGTTGATGTATAACAGATTCAAGATTTAGATCCGTATTGTCTAGTTTTAGTTCACATCATAAAGCATCTGATGAAAGACACTTTATTATATAAAATGTGTCTTCTTTATTTGGAATTTTTATTAAAATACAAGAATTTTCTCATGTATTGGCAGTACTTTGGAAATATATTTTTTATACAATACTGTTTTATTTTTTATTGTTGGAGTGGTTTGCTAATTATATTCTTTTAATTTTTTTTAGATTAAAGGAAGAGGTAGTGTTCTATATGCCCATTTCTAAATCAGGCCACCAAGCTTCTCTTTCTCATTTCTTAGCATTAATCTTGTTTTCTTGTTTTATATTTGTACTGTGCAGTGCAACAATATAATTTTTAATGTGAAATTGTATGTTTCACTGTAAATCTTAGTTGGCCCTAAATTTAAAAATTCATCAATTCCTACATCAGGATGATTGAAAATTAATCAAATCTTGGTACTTAAAATAATAATACAAATGATTTAAGATTTTAAATTGCATAAATTAATTCACTAAATTTTAAAGTGATGAATTTTTAAATAATTTTACCTAGCACTGGACAGGCAAAATACATTAAAAAAACAGTACACATAAAATCAAAGCCAGTTTATTCCTTTCTAAAAGGTAGGCTTTTTTCTTTTTCAACCAAAAATTGATTTTAGAAACTAGAAAAGCAAGAAATTCTAGAGCAAAGCATGCATGGCCCTTATTTATTATTTTGGTATACAAAAATATTCCATTCCCCAAAGCTTTCTGGGCACTGCACCAATATTCAGACACCACAATTAAATTCAATTAAATCCTGTCACTAAAAGTGCACATATTCACAACCAAGTATGAAGAAAAAAAATGAGGGTCTTTAACAAGCATTTGTTCAACCAAAAGAATATCTTACATTTTTCCTAACAGGTGCATCACACCGAGCTTGTTAAACTATAGAAAGTATTGTGCCAGAACAGAGAACTACTGTAATGCCTTATATTAATCATTAAAGATTTTAATTATATTTATTTATGATTATTTTTCTTGGAAGTAATCAGCATGCAAGCAAATATAGAATACAATTAGCACGAAAAAGAATCTGCAGGCACCAAGCAGAAAGAGCCTCTCCATTTCCCTGCATTCTTTCTTTTAGTTACTTTGGAAGAAGAGAGAGTCAAGGGGATGTTTGAGAAATGAATCAAGAAAATTTTAAAATTGTAGAAACCACTTATTCTTATTTAGCACATGCATTGTATTAGTGCTATGATTCATTTCCCAAGCAGGTAAACCCTGCTTCCTGCTGGCCTTTCATCATTGTATCCAGTCTGTCTGTCTGGGTGTGAATGGGTTGCATTTTATGCCAGGGACAGGTGGAGGAGCAGATGACATCTGCTGCAGCACTTCGGAAGACCCTCCACTCTTCAGTGATCTGGATGGAATTCATCAACACAATGATCTTTCTGGTTTCTTACTTCTGCATGCTCACAGCCCCCACAATTGAGGGCATCTTGCCCATACTTGCAGGTTCATGCCCCAGAGTTAATCTTATCCCAAGACAGAGGACATGTGGGGTCTATCACATGAACTCTGGGTCAGGCATCATTAAAATTGCTACTGTTCTTCTCTGCTCCCATTTGCCACTGTGGACCACAACCCTGTTTGGTCTCCCAGTTGATCCCCTGCCTGATATTCCCTCTCTTACCAAATTTGGCCTCACCCATACTCCCTGAAAAAAAAAATCCAATCACTGAGGGGACATAGTGTTAGGCACGTGTCTCTGTTCTGTGATATGCAGTATCTGCATGCTTACTTATTGCTGTCTACCAGACGTCTCGAAAATCACCTGCAGTCTCCATCCATTTAAAACTGACTTCCACACATACCCTACTTCCTATACAGCACTTCTTGCTAGACTTCCCTAAGATCTGCAACTTTCTACAGGAATTCTCCTTTCTTTTGTCACTTTTGGGTCCCTGAAATTTCATCTGTCAACTTTAACATCCTGTCTTCCATAACACTCTTGACCAATTGGCCTATTTAGCTTCTTTTCTTTGCTCCCTTGCCTAATGTTCCTCTGGTCTGACTCCTGCAGCCAATGTTGAGTTCAGGTTTGCATAGGCAACCTTTTGAGCCCTGGAGAGAAAATGCAAACCACACTGTTTCCCTTGGCCTCCTAATTCTGAAACTTATTTGGCAAAATGACATTGAACTTGATATTCTATTATCTTCTACTTGTCCCTAGCTCTTTATCTAGCATTTTCTGACCTGGACATGGTAACCCACTCTTATTCCTGAGGGCTGTCATTGGCTGTCAGTTTGGCACTCCTTATCTTGATTTAAGCTCTGATGAAATCAACTGAGCTGTGCAAAACGTCTCAGTCCTTTCACCTGTCGGATCGTCCTTAGGGTTTTCATTCTTACTACCAGTCTTTGAATCTAAGGACCTTCACCCAGTTCTGCATTACTGACAAAGCATTAAAGTCATTCTTACTAACTTGAGTCTTTTCTAGTTAAAGTTTATGCATATTGCACGATGCTGTCAGATTCAGGTGCCATGGAGTATAAACATGGAATTCTTAATACGCCACCTTAAAACTGCTCTCTCAGGAAAATCTTTTTCTTCACTCAAAAATTACTTTAGATATTTACACATCATTTTTTCATGCTGCTTATTTATTTCTTAAAAGTTTCCCTTACTATATTTTACAATAGAAACAAACTCCAACCTGTGTTCCTGACCAAATCATTTCCATTTTATCTCTCCACCTATCTACTAAGCATGTTCCTGGATACCTAATATATGCAGACTTTACAATAAACTTGGAAGATGCGAAGATCTAAAACATAATTGGAGCATTCAAGAAACTCAAACTCTGCTAGAGGACAGACATTCATAAGCAGATTACTGTGAGCATAATGTGATGCACACTATAATGAAGGGGCATGCTAAAGAGAGCATAACTTGGTGGTTGACAAAAAAGGCTTAGAACCCCTCACATTTGAGAGTCTAATGAATATCAACTATAGATGTGTTCATTAGGGTATATTTATTGACATTAATTTTAGTCCCATTCAGTAATGACAATATAAACAATAAAAATATTTGAGCATTTAGTTGCGGATTAGGCAGCAGGCAATGTAAGAAAATCTGGGTGAAAGAGTTAGCAGAGTGTGTTGACAAGGTAATAATAGATATTTCCGTTACTTTTATTATGTTTTGTAGCTTTTGTGAATGGTATAAAATAATCTTTAAGGTACACAGGTTAGTTTTTCTTTTTGGTAAAACTTGTAATAAGAACATAATAAAATGTATAGGAGATAACATAATTATATTTAATTTTTTTAATTTTTATTTTTATTTAATTCTTGTTCAAGTACAGTTTTCTGTCTTATATTCCCAGCCCTGCCCCCCCCAGTGCTCCCCACCTCCCTCCCATTTCCGCCCCCCACCTTATGTAAATTATTTTTTAAATATTTATTATTTTTCCATTACCATTTAGTCCTCCTATATGCTCCTCCCCCCAGCAATCACCACACTGTTGTCCATGTTCATGAGTCCTTTCTCCTTTTTGTTAAATCCCACCACTCTCTAAACACCCCCCTTTGAAGGGGGGTCTTCTGTTCTCCATCTATCAATCTGTCTGTTTTGCTTGTTAATTCAGTTTGTTCATAAGATTCCACATATGAGAGAAATTATATGATATTTTTCTGTCTCTGACTAGCTTATTTTTAGTAGCATAATGTTCTCCAGGTCCATCCATTCTGTTGCAAATGGTTCATTGCAGTGTTACTTACAATAGCCAAGACATGGAAGCAGCCCAAGTATCCACCAATAAATGGGTGGATAAAACAACTATGGGACATTTATACAATGGAATTCTACTCGGCTGTAATTTCTTTACTTGTCTGTCATTATGAAAATTTACTTGTGTAATATATTTTATGAAATACTGTACTTTTTATTATTACTCCACAATTACATGATTTTGCCATAGTTATTTTATGCCAAAGGCAACAAAAATGCAGAAATATGAAAACAAATTATACAAAATAAATTCAGCTAACAGAACAAGGCCATTCTTTAAAATTAATAGTTTAATGTTAGTGGTATGGCTGTAATAATAAAAAGTCATTTGAGGTGCAAAAAAATAAAATTACAAGCTGTTATTTTAAATATTTAAGTCAACTACCTTTTGTTAAGCCTAGAGTTACAGTACTGTGGACAATCAGAATTTTTATAAAAGCATTCAGAAATTGCCTAATTATGTTACTTTTTGTTCCAACATTTAATGTTTTGGGGTCATATTACAAAAGTAAACATATATTATTAGTATTAGTGGAGGGAATTAGTTATCTTAGATGCTACCCTTTTCGGCACTCCCATGTACTTTTAAGAAACAAAGACAAATACAAGATTATCTAAGCCTTTTCCCAAGAGTTCACAATATATTGTCTTTCCTTTTAAGTTATAAAACATTTCACTCATGTAAAGAGAATAGTATAATACCCAAATTTAACAAAAGTTAACATCTTGTCATATTTTTATATATGTATAAACAGATATACATATGTGGATAAATATATACATGTCTAAAGAAAATATATTATCAAAATGTATTTTCTCAAAGAAAAAATAGATACCTATATGGTCAGGAATGATCATACTTGAAAAAGAGAGAAAGAAAAGAAATCCTGAAAAGAGCTACCATCATTAAAATTTCACAGTGGTCAAAAAACACACACTCTGTGTGTGACACATACTATTCCACAGAAAACGCAGAGGAAGACTTCCCAAATTCTTTCATGAAACTCTTGTTTCCTGGTACCAAAACCAGGCAAAAGTATAAGAAAAGGAAATGATTAAGAATCTTGCTTTTGAACAGAGATATAAGAGTCTCAAATAGAATATCAGCACATGGAATTCCCCAAAGTTTAAATACATTTACTAATAAAGAAGAATTTGACTCAGTAATGCATAAATATTCCAACTTACAAAGCATCTGTTAATGTTAATCACCAAGATAGGAAATTAAACATGAATGTATATATTTTGCTGACAGGAGTATAAATTAGTAAAGTCACTTTGGAAATTGGCCTTATTTTGTAAAAGTTCACATTCACATATGCAGTGACGAAAAAATTCCACTGTTAGATACATACCCCCCAAAACAATGTTTGAATATGTATACCAGGATACAAGTACAATAAAGTACATAGCACTGTTTTTGGAAACACTCATGAGAGTGGAATGGGTAAATGTATTGTCTTAAACACACACATGAAATATTATACATCACTCAAAATATACGTACTTTATGTAGGGTTCATTTATATATGATAAAGCTGAATTTCAAAAAGCAAGGAAACTCTGAAAAGGTAGCATCTTATTGGCTAACCTTGGGTTGGGAGAGGCAGGAAGGCAGTGGAAGATACGCACAGAGCGGTGGTTAACATTATCATTTTTGGGTTGGTTGGGTATTGGTCTTATGATATTTGTTGAGTTCGTCATGTACTATCATCTCAATATAAACAGATAAAATTTAATAAAATTCTAAACCTATTTGTGGTCTTAAAATTCTGGAGGAAATAAATAATAGAAGGGAAAGTCCTCAATCTAATTAAGTGTATCTTTTAAATGAGCTATATGTAAAAACATTCTCAGTTCCAATATGTTAACCACATACGTTGCATGTCTGGGTTGTTATTGTAGGATTATCTTTATTGGTTCCATCTTGAAAATATAACTACATTAGCTGTTATAACCTGAAAATTTTTTAAAAGAATATGATATTTCAAAATTATTTTTCACGATTTACATTCAATGTCCCCAACAACAGTGACATTTCTTGTTCCTAAAGCATAATGCTTACAGGACAGTCTGTGTTAGCTGTTGTTACCTTTTTAAAGAAAGGTGCTGCTTTACAAAAGAGCAGTAGACAATCCATTGCTAGAACATGTTTTTTGTTTTTTTGTTTTGTTCTTTTAAAAGAAGATATTTAAATGTAGTAAATTATATTTGTAAATTATATCTGTCCCAAGTGTCCCCTCTCCCCTTAAGGGGACTTTGAAAAATAACATGTGTTGATCCTATAATTGATCTGTTTACCGTACAGATGTATCAAAGCTTGTATTGTCATCCCAAAACTAACTAACGATTATTTCAGCATTCTTTTGAAATGTCCCAGATTTCTCCATGTTGGGAAAGATATGCCAAAATAACTGCTTTCAGTACAATGAGCTACAAAATCAAGAGACAAATCTTCTGAGTTATTTATGAGGATGAATAGTTTTTTCATTATTTTTGTGTTTTTATTTCCTTGCTGATTGGTTTCACTGTAAATAATTTTCTAAAATTATACTTACAGTGTCATTCTAGCTAATAATTTATGCATGATTTCTCTTTTCTTTAAATCAGTATTTGAATTTTACTAGAATATCTTGGATATGAAGATCTTTAAGTGCTTATAATATTAGAAAAAAGGGATTTTACCTCTAATTTCTGTTTATTTCAGTTCTGATTGTTTTTTGCAAATTGTAGTTAAAATATAGTTTTGTGTCTGAAGTCTCAGATGGGATATAAGAAACAGCTTTAGCAAAGATGTTCAGGCACTGGGGGATGTCTCATGAAAATCATTTAAATCTGTATGTGTGTCTTCAGTGAAGTGAGCTATAACTGAGGGAGTGTTTAAAATTTTAATACATATGCAAAAAATTAAATAAGTTTAATATAATGAGTTTGTTCCAAGTGATTTATTAATTCCATAACCTAATTTAAGACCGTGGTTTATAAGCTATTTTAAAGTAATTGAAAATATAGTGCATGAACAGTTTTAGAGTTAAAGAATGAAATTTTTAAAAACATGAGATTCTTTGGAGCTGATTGCACGAAGAAATGAGCAGTTGTTCTGAGGCAAGCATATGTATAAAAGTCCCATAAATATAGTGCCACTTCTGCAAAGAAAAGAATGAGCATCTTATTGTTCATGTGAAGTCAAGAAGAATATTATGTAATGAAAGGCATGCACTCTGTATGCAAGCCATAACACTATAACTTTTAGGTGTATTCTATTTTGGGCTTCATTATAGATATATCCAGGCCATATTGTACTGTGGGACTTAATTAAAATAGGTTCATTAGATAGCATTCAGATTTCACCAGCATCCAGTGCCCAGTTTTATATTCTGCCACTTAATTAGCTCAAAAGAACTTGACGCTGTAGTCAGGAAAATAAATGGGAAATAATATTGAGATCTAAAGGAGAAGTGTGATGAGAATGGAGTTTCATGTATACAATAGCTGCTCTTTCTTGACACTCGGAAACAAATCAAGTGAAAATTAGCATCAATAACAATGAAAGAATATGCATAAGATATGTATACCATAAACAAATTAATATGAATAAAACATGTTGATTTTATGGTTATTCAATGAGGAAATCTTTAACCATGGCCTTCAATGAGGCTCCATCAGACAACACTTATAGTTTGTGGTGGCCAGGGTTCTGTTGAAGTAGATAGCCCGCCAGATCCTCCGGAGCCAGACTTGTCCTTCTTGTACAAACAAAATGCTGCAGCGTCACTGACCATGCACTTGAATGGAAATCATTTCTATCCTTTAATTCGTACTATATGTATACTCTGCCCTTTGGACAAAAGATATTTTTTTTAAGTTGCCCTTTAGGGCATTCCACTTTCTGTGTCAGTGGCTCTTAACCTTGTAATCCAAAGGCATTTCTCTTCCTGCTGGGCCATCGCCCTGCTTTCCCCTCCAATCAAGTCAGAACACGCTGACCTGGACTGTTTTTCAGCTGTTGACACCGATGATACAATTTCCCAAAGCAATTTCGAATGTGTACTTCACACCTTATTCTTCAGGGGCCATGCCCCTTTCCACTTCCTTTTGTAAGGTCAAGGAGAAATAAGGTAACAGATAGTTTTCTTTGCATGTTGTATTTCTTTGTTGCTGTTTTAGCCTAAAAATCAATCACCACAAAATGTGCACATATCCAATTAAAACTGAAAACAATAGAATTAAGGCTTATATAGTCTACTGAAACTAAATGATGGATGGAACTCTACAGATGATTTACAAATTGTGAGAATGGCAAAGTATTATATTAACATAACATGCATAGTTCTTCCAGCAAGCGTGGAGTATAAAATTACACTGTGCATTCTGTCAACTTCCCTACCTTTCCAGGGTTTCTGAATATTTAAAATATGCAGTGTTATTTGCCATCACTAGACTGTGTGTTACTCTATGAATGTTTTATTTTCAGAGTTCTCCTGACTTTTATTTGTCACACAACAAGATTTAAGTAAATATGCATATTGACATATTTGTGTAGAGATACTTTGTGTTTGTAAATGTCAGCCTGTAAAATATGTAATAGTTAAACAAAATACAAATGCCACTCTGTCTGGTGTGGCTCAGTGGATTAAGCATTGGCTTGTGAACCAAAGGGTCATCAGTTTGATCCCTAGCCAGGGCACCTGCTTGGGCTGTGGGCCAGGTCCCCGGTGTGGGGCACACCAGAGGCAACCACACATTGGTGTTTCTCTCCCTCTCTTTCTCCCTTCCCTTTTCTTGAAAAATGAATAAACAAAATCTTTTAAAAAGTACAAATACCTTTGACAAAATTACGTCAATTAAAGCAGCTGTCAAAGATATATGACAAGGTTTGTCCAGAAAGTATCCAGCTGTGTAATATAAAAATAGAGACATTTATTGAAGAAGATACAAGAAACACTGTACACAGAACAATGACATCTTAGTCTTCTTCAAACCAGGCACCTTGGGACCTCACACAGTCCTCCCAAATGCCATCAGCTGCCCCATTGTATTTTCCTGGATCTCTTCAACATTCTGAAGTCCCTTCCCTTTCAAAGGTGATTTTAGTTTTGGGAAAAGCCAGAAGTTGCAGGCTGCCAAATCTGGGCTGTAAGGAGGCTCAGTCATCTGCATGATTTGTTGCTTTGCCAAAACACTCTGCATGGGAAGTGATGCATGAGTGGATGCATAGAGCTGCCAATCACCAGTTGTCCATAGCTGTGGCTTTCTAAATCATCCAAATAATTTCTGCAGTGGAATTTTCAAGTTTAATGCATTATTTGATACAGATTCATTGCTCTACTCACTCAGTCACTTTGAATGTGACAGACACACAGTGCACACGCTCACTCCGTAGCGTCTACAGCCCCCAGTGACTAGTATAGTACAGTGAAGTCATCATTGTTCATGTATGTGTGAACAATGTCCTTGGCTGCCAGGTCACATCAATGCCCTGCAAACCATTCTCATTTTAGTAATGGTGGCTGCATTTTCAAGTGAACAGTCAACCAAATTCTGAGTATGGAACTACCTGTGAGTTTCATCACCAGTTCAATGAATCTTTAACCTTATAAAAGATTCTCACACAATTTTTACCTAGGCTGTCCTCCCACTGTTCTACCAAAAAGCACTGAATAGTAAACTATTTTAATTTCTACTTTGTTATGTCATTCTTTTCTAAATTACAAGCAATTTTTTTGGCTTTTCTACTTCATTTGGATTTTTGTACTGCTGTAATTAAAGTATTTGAATAACATTTATTGGATATTATCATGCTGTTTTATCAAAGACTTTCATTAAGTCTCCTCTAATTAATAATGACCCTATCAACTTCAGACCAAATTTAATTAGCCACTGTTCTGAATTCTTATTCATGAAATATGCCAAAGTTTCCAGCCAAATCAAAATCAGTCTTAAAGGTAAATAAAGAAGATGTTAATCTGTCTCTCCAAGGGTGAGCTTATTTTTTATGAACTCAGCAGAAAGTCACTTTCCATAACTTAAAAAGAATAGCATTATTCTTTTCCCTAAAATTTTTCTAAGTTTTATATTTTTAGACACATTTAACTCTTTCTGACATAGGATTTAGAGAAATTATGTAAGAGTTTACCTGTTAGGCCCTGGCTGGTGTAGCTCAGTGGATTGAGTGTGGGCCTGCGAACGAGGTGATTGCGGTTCGATTTCCAGTCAGGGCACATGCCTGGGTTGCAGGCCGGTTCCCGGCAGGGGACACACCAGAGGCAACCATACATTGATATTTCTCTCCCTCTCTCCTTACCTTCCCTCTAAAGATAAATAAATAAAATTTCTTTAAAAAAAAGAGTTTACCTGTTAGCTTAATGTCCACTTTAGTTACTTATAATTGTTTGATAATAATTTTGAACCAATTCCAAAACTGAAACTGATATAGAATATTACAAAGATCTCCTCATTAAAAACACAAAATCAAGTTTTTTCCTTTATGTATCATGATTTAAATGCATCAACCAATACAAGAGAATAGAATCTTTATAATATTATTTGTTAACTCTGAATGTGTTTATAATTTTTGTTGTTTATTCTTTTTAGACATCTTTGGAATTTTAAGAGAAAATCAAGATAGATGGGCATTCATTTAGAACTATTTTACACACAGAGTTTTAATGAAGCCTGTTGATTTTCTCAAGTGTTTTCCTGAGAGCTACATTAGGAAAGTTCATCTGGAGCTGACAAAGAAGAAGCATGTATTGTTTTTTATAATGAGAAGTATTATTAAAATAAAAATATGTAACATTTATAATTATCAAGCTATCTCCCATTCTTAGTTAAAACATGCAGTTGCATTACTTGCACAATTCTAAATAAATTTTCGAACAGTTAATAGCATAAGCTGACAGCAATCCTGGGGCACAGCTCTGCTGATATGTGGCATCGTTCATGCTATAATTGCAAGTAATTTTGAAGCATGGAATTACCTCAAGTTTGAATTGAGGGCAGATGATGCCTGGATATTTGGAATCTCTACAATATGCCAGGTGTCCTACAAAACACACTCCTGGGTGATCACCTGAGTTTAGAAAGCTTATTTATGGCACTATACACATGTTATATGTGGCTTCACAAGTAAAAGGCACACTCTAAAACACCCATAAAACAGTAAATTCCAACACTCTGGCTGGTGTGGCTCAGTGTTTTGAACCCTGGCCTATAAACCAAAAGATTGCCAGTTCAATTCCTGATCAGGGCACATGCTTGGGTTGCAAGCCAGGTCCTTGGTTGCTAGTATGTGAGAAGCAACTGATTGTACAGCAATATTTCTCTCCCTCTCTTTTTCCCTCCCTTTTTCTCTCTCAAAAAATAAATAAATAAAATCTTAGAGAAAAAACAGTAGATTCTATGAAAGGTTATTTTATGTTTTGTTTTTGTATGTGTTTTAGTGGTTGTAGTTTTAAAATTTGATGCAGAAAAAGCAACCGCTTTATTAAATGTTTTTAAATATTATTGCAATATTTAAATATTGCAATATTTAAATATTATTAATTGTTTTAATAAATGAAGAAATGCAATGATGAATGCAGGAATGAGTATGTTTATCAAGCCCCCATAATATTTTAAAGTTCTGAGCCCATAACCTTAGAACTACAAAAACATGTCAGATGCAGGGGCTGGTAAATATTTCATAATAAGATGATGACATTAACTAATAGGTGCAAATGAATACTAAAAGTATATCTGACACCTGATAATGAATAATAATGTTCAAATGCCAAGTACAATAGTTACGTGCCTTAAAGTTCCTCAGGTAACATACAACTGTCTTATGTAACGTTGAGATGAAAATTCTTTTGTAAAACAAACACATTGTCTAAATATTTTACCCATAATTCTATTTTCAAGTACTATATTATTATATTAGCTTCCAAGTTACACCTATCTAATGAGTTAATGTTACAGATCTCCATGGAGTTATAAAATCCAAAATAACTGGTACAACATAAAAGCAAAAACTATAGTATTTCAGATGCAGCTGAGTGGCATATTTCTGGGATAAATCTCTTCGGTCTTTTGTTAGCTTCTCTGCACACTTAATTTGTCTGTGTCATCTTTCATTCTCCTCCCCCCTTTAGAAACATTTCCATGAAACTCATGACTTTTCTAAGTCCTCCCTCTCTCCTTCCAGGGAGCCAACTGTCAGGGTGTTAAGCAGATGTCTGAAATGTAGCTTATTTTAACCTTTCTCAAACAAATGCCTTCAGGTATTCTATACTGTTTTTCTAAGTTAAACACTCTCAAAATATTTATGATTTGCTAAGACATTACAGGAGGTTTTATATCAAAAAGTTATTCCTGCATAGTCCTCCTGCAACAAAGTTTTTGTACACATCATTTATGCCTCTCTCTATATGTAATCTCTCTTTTTTCCCTCTCACAATTAAAAGGAAAAATCACTATAATTTGAAATCTAATTTTCTCTTCCAATATTATTCTTGAACCATTTCCCTACTGTAATGAAATCTTAATATTCAAATGAAGATACACAGAATTCCACACAATTAATTCCATTATTTTTAATTAAGCATTTCACCCATGAATAACAATTTCAGTTATTTCGAATTTTCTCTACTTTAAGTAAAAATGAAATGGCAGTTTTTGCATATATACTCTGAGAAGGTGGAAAAAATATACTATGATCAAGAAATTGCTTCTAGGGAAATCTGGCCCCTCGATTTCCTTATTTCTATAATTATGCTTCCAAGAAGGTGCTGTAAGACCATTATTAGATTCTTTTCCCAGATTTATTTACTCTTTGTTATCAAAGTCTTGTACAGCCCTGATTATATTGTACATATTAGTTTATACACTTAACCACTTTTAACTCATCCAATCTTCATAAACCCTATAAAGACTATTGTCCTCGTTTTTCAGATGAAGAAACTGTGACATAGAGAGGCAAAGTAAGTGGCAGCCAGTCAGGGCAGAGCCAGGGAGGGAACCCAGGCCCTCCAGCTCCACTAGGATGCACTGCCTCTCACAGTCACATTGCTGAAGATCAGAGGTCATTTGAACTAGTTGTCTTCCCAATAGAAATTGGTTGTTATCACCACGGCAATTTTTTCCTGGACCAGTAATGTTATCCTCAGTAGTGAAACACCATAAAAGCAGTTAGTGTTTTCTGTTAGGATGCATTGGGGCATCTTTAGCCATACGTTGGTTCCTGTCCATAGAATATGCTTAGGAAGTAGTTCCCTCTCAGTCAAGCAAAAACCTTTGTTGCAGGACTGTAACACATGCAAGGCATATTTAGTACAGATCTGGGTACAAAGCACAGTGCACCAAGCCAAAAGTCTACCCATGTGCCAGCTCAGTGCCCTAAATAACCTGCTCTACTTAAGCCAAACCTTGGGAGGTGAGGGTCCAAAACAGCAGAAAGCCTTTTGTCATTTTGACCAAAACGTGTGCAGTACATCTTGAACGCAGAAGGCCTACAAGCATTCAGAGTGGTCCAGGGTTAGGGGTAGGCATAAATCCAGAGGAACGGGCTTTTCTCAAATCATCCTGCATGCTGAAGATGAGGGTGACATCTCCATGAGTGTGTCTCAGAGTGAGATCTCTATACCCCCTGTTGCAGCAACCTCATGTTAAGTGTGGGATGCAGATTATTTATGTACTGAAAAAAAAGGTTTGCTTAGGCCTGGTATTCTAAGTTTAATGTAACAAATTTTAGGACAAATTCCAGCTTAAAACAGATTGCTGACTATTTAAATCAAGAAATTAACTGAAAAAAAAAAGAAAAACATTTCTAGATTAAAAAAGAAAAGAAAACTGGAGAAGGGGAGCAGTTAGAACAGGAGAAAAACATACCTTAGAGAGAGCCAAGACACACAACTTCAGGAGAAAACATCTCCACCCAGCAGGAAACCCAGCTGACTTCAAGAAATACCACAGAAAAGGAGAATGCTATAAGGCTCCTCATTACCTCATCTTAGCTAATGACTGATAGAAATTTATGGATTGAAGAATACAGCCCAGGAGCATTTTCTATTCCTGGAGACAGTTTGAGTTCCTGTGTGCTTACAGCCTTGAAAAACAGTGGCTCAGAGTGTTGTAAGAGTTTTTTATTTGTCTGTTTATTTTTGCTGTTTTGTTTTGATTTTTGCATTTATTAAGTGTTAGCAACATCAAGAGCACTTTGAAAACCAGAAGCTATACCTAGTTATCTCTGAGCTTTAGATCTGTATTTAGGACAGCAAAAACAACCCACATTTTTAAGCCCAGACAGCTGAAGAACAGAGTGGAAATTCATGTTAAAAGACAGGGCTGCTCTCCCAGTATTGTAAAGCCAGGCTTTCTTTGTGTGGGGGGCGAGGTGGGGGAGACCTACAGTTGCTGTACCTTTCATGAATGTGGTGAGAAAGCTTTGAGATTCCTCAGAAACTCCTGAAATAGTCACTGGGGAGTGGGGAAAAAAATCATTGTCTGAGAATCTGTATGTATGGCAGAACTTTGAATCAGAAGGACATGCATTTGAATTGGGGGCCCTTCCTTTATTCACTATTTATCTTTGGATCACACATCAAGTTATATTAGACTTCTATTCCCCCATCCCTAACATAAAGAGAATGCCCTACCCTTCAGGGTTGTTCAGGGAATTCAATAAGCACATACAAGAAAGCATTTTGTATAGTGGCAACCACAGTTTCCTTCCCAGGATAGGATTTTTCCATCCTGCATTGCTGTTGGATGCACAAGAACTTGAGATGACATAATATATGTTAAGAAAATAGCAAAAACAGAAGCACAGTATTTTACAGTGTTTGTTAAACTTTCTAAAATTTTTCATAAAGCATTAAGGGTGGTTTTCTGTCTTAATTCATTGTCCAAATTGAGCCTGTCTTTAATTAAAGAATGTCTCAAAAAGTGGGCAAAAATTTATGTGATTTTTAAAAAATATATGGGCTCCTAGGCTGTGACACATTGGGAACTTCTTTCATATCTTTATTTGATGAGTGTTACTAAATATTCTCTATTCAAAGCCCTCTACTCTCTTCTCATCCGTGACCTGTAGCTGACCCATGACTGCCTATTTGTGACGAAGAACATCTCACAGGATGGAGAACCTGAAATAGAAACAATAGGACATAGTGGTTAAAAGCCACCAAGGTCAAACATGGGATCAAGACAGTTAAAGATGATAAGATCAAAGATGTAACACGGCATTTAGTCATAGGAAGTAGAAGGAAGTCAGTGGCTATTGTACGAGGAGAAAGGAAGTCATAGATCAAGAAACTTGAAAATAAAAACATCAGGGTCATATAAAAATTTTTCACATGAAAACAAATTTTTTTAAGTTAGCATCATAAGAAGTAAGAAAAGATGGATGGATTCCGGAATGCAGTGGGAGGATACAAAACTATTCAACGTTAGGTATTCATCTTTGGTAAAAATCATCCCCATCTTTTTTATTCAATTACATGTTGATGAATTTAGTGCTTACTAAACCACCACGGGTCTTTAAGAACCTATTTGTCCTTTAAGTACATATTTTGCAGGAAAGAAATACATCACGAGTACAGATCCCACAGGTCATGGCTGCATGTTGTAATCACCCTTCACTTCAGAAGAACACTTGACTTGCCCCTCAGTGTTCTCAGATTCTGTTTTCTGAAATGTTTTCCTTGGGCAGTGATTACTATTACTTTATTTCATATAACTAAACTGCTTAAAATTCATGGAAATGGAGTTGACTTGTTATTTAATGTTTGATGATGAAACATCTAATAGCATTTTTGCGTAGTAATATTATTACACAAAATTGTTATTTGCGTAAAATAATTATTATTTTACGCAAATAACAATTTTGTGTAAATTAATAAGAAATAATTTTATTTTTATTATTATGAATTGACCTATAAATTTAGCAAATTGAGTTATAATGCAATTTCTGAAAGATAGCGGTCAGTCTCAAAAAGGTTAGCTTGCCAGTTCTGTACTACCTCAGATATACAGAACTGAACAGCTGGATGAATTAGTTTAATAGAAAATTGATTGGTATAATGAAATAACCATCTTTTTATTTGAAAATGTTCAGAATGGTTGTTCAAGTTTTAACCTGTTTACCCCAGTGGCAAAATAGAAATTGCAAGCCAATAATTGACTCAGTAATCAGTTTAAAGTTGTAAACAGTTAATGGAATTTTGCCTTCAACATATGTGTTTCTTAATCTCCTGAGTTAGAAAGACTTGTATATTTGTAATAGACTCTATTGTGGCCTATTTAAAGACATATTTGAATTATGTCTTTTCCTTTTTTAGGTAGATCTTCTGGTCCCTACCAAAGTGACTGGCATCATTACACAGGGAGCGAAAGACTTTGGTCATGTACAGTTTGTAGGCTCCTACAAACTAGCTTACAGCAATGATGGAGAACACTGGACTGTATACCAGGATGAAAAACAAAGAAAAGATAAGGTAAGTCATCCGTGTGGTTAATAATGTGCAGAAGTGGAGGATCACACTGCATCCAAGTTTAATGGAAATAATGAAAATAATGACTACATGCATTGAAAAATGTACATTAGATAAAAAGCTTTAAAGAATAGCACTGTAGCCCTGGTTGGTGGTTCAGTGGGTTGAGCGCGGGCCTGCAAACTAAAGGATCATGGTTCGATGCCCAGTCAGGGCACATGCCTGGGTGGCAGACCAATTCCCAGCAGGGGATGCACGAGAGGCAACCATACACTGATGCTTCTCTCCCTCTCTCCTTCCCTTCCCCTCTAAAGATAAATAAATAAAGTCTAAAAAAAAGAGAATAGTACTGCAAAGAGTTTATAGTCAAATAAGGTAATGATGAAACCTGTAGAAAGACAAGTTACTTTATTAATAACATTTTCCATATTATCAATAATCTGTGATCTAAGATTCAGCTTATATTTACCATAAAGCACATATAAATACTTATTGTTTCAACATGTGATACTGATATTTTTATTATTAATATATATTAATGCTACCAGAAAAGAATGTTCTTTGGAGAAGAGTATTTCAAATGTTAAAGACTTTTAAACATTTGAATTTCATTGATTATTTTAATAATTAGAAATTTTAGACATCAAAATAAAAAGATAGGCTGGTTTCTCTGCTCAATTTTTAATGGTGTTTTAGTTTATTGATTTTTTAAATTGTTGACCTGCCTAAACTGTTTTAATGTTATAATAATAGATATATATTAATGTACCATACAATTCTACACTATATAATTTCTGATTATTTAAAGTTCTTATTTTTTTGAAAATCTTTTCCTAAGACCTACTAATCTGAATTTCTATGGGACCCTGGAGAATGGAAGTGCTTTGGAATAATACCAATAACAAATTGGGTCAAATGTTAAAATATGGCCTCAGCTGGAGTAATAAAATTGAAATTAACTCATTGCTTAGAGTTTTTTTGCAAAGAACTCTTACTTTCTGAAGACATCAACAGAAACAAAATCTATTCATTCAAGAATTTGGGTGAACATATAACACACTTGTATACACATTAAATATTTCTGAATTAACAATAATTTTCTTCCATTTTATGAAGCCTTCTTAGTCCCTTACTGTTATTGTATTATTAACCAATAGAGAGCTTAGAATATTATTTTCAAGCATTCATGGAGAAAATTTATACATTTTTCTAGAAGTTCTAAGCCCGCAATGGCTATTTAAATGAATCAATAAGTCTGAATTCACTTCACACAAAATGGGTTTTAAATGAGACAGGATTTTAGGTTTAGATTATAAAAGCCACATCTATTTACCTCTTAACATCTTAGAGCAAACCTAGTTAGCATCTTGATGCATTCATTTAACACCTCAGAATACACACATATTTTACATTTTACCACTTCAGAAGCTGTTGTATTTTATATTGTCACCATTTAATTGGGATTACTTATTTTCTTGGAGAACATAGAATCATGACATGTTTCATATTCAGTGACATGTTAGGTCAAATTAATATTAGGTATTATGTAAAATTGCCATCAAATTCATTTTTGAGCTATAGATAGATAGCTGCCATCAGTTATTGAAAGTAATTGTTTCAGTTCCTGTCTTTAACCTTTTACAGGAAGCATTCTGATACATAGAGAATAAATATGGCCTATAAAATGAAGACTTTTTAAAGTCATACATTATATAACTCTTGACATTAATTTTCTTTTTTTATTTTTATTTTTTAAAAATTTGTATTGTTGTTCAAGTACAGTGTTCTGCCTCCCCTCCCCACCTCCCTCCCCCATTTCCACCCCCCTTGTTATTGTCCATATGTCCTTTATAATTGTTCCTGCAAAAACTTCCTCCTTTTCCCCCATTATCCCCTCTCCTCTCCCTTCTGACCACTGTCAGCTAAATCAACAAAATGAACAAGCAAGCAACATAGAGCCAAGGACATTGAAATTGAGAACAGGTTGAAATTAATTTTAAAGTAGATAAGTATTTTCACCCATTATCTATGTGTAATATTTACTAAAAGCACCTCTATAATACTGAAATCCTTACATAGGTTATTTTGGAAAGAGGTACAAAGAGAAATATGGTTGCATTGTAATAGTAAAATATTTTGGCTCTATTTACATCAAGCATGTGATTTAATCATTATATGTGAATAATTTTCATTTTTCCTTAATAGACTAGAAATTTGCACATGAATGCATTCTACTTTATTATATTAGTCTGAAATATATGTAAAACGTTTGTGCCAAGTTGGCCAACTTCCTTGATAGTGTTGTTCAGGTTTTTATATCTTTACTGATTTTCTATCTACTTGTACAATCAATTACAGAGAGAGCAACGTGGAAATTTCCAACTATAATTGAGAATTTCTCCATTTCTCCTTGCAATTATATCAGTGGTTGCTTGACACATGTTGAAGATCTGTTAAATGATACATGAGCAATTAGGATTGTAATGTCCTTTTGATCAAGTAACTCCTTTTTCATTCAAAAATGACCTTCTTTATCCCTGGTACTATTGTTTGCTCTGAAATCTACTTTGCCAGTATTGATAGAGGTACTCCAGCTTTCTTGTGAGTACTGATACGTTGGTGTATGTTTTTTTCCATTCCTTTACTTCTAACTTAATTATACTTTATATCTGAAATGCATTTCCATTGTACAGCACATAACTGACCCTCCTTTTTAAAAAATCCAACTATCAATGCTTCTTACTAAAGTATTTATATTTGAAATGAGTATGGATATAATTGGGTTTACATATAACATTCTGCTATTTATATTCTACTTGTCACATAATTTCTTCATTTATTTCTATTTTTCTGCCTTCTTTTGGATTAATCCAATTTTTATGGATTCCATAATGTGTTGGTTTTTGACTTATTTGCTATAACCTTTTTATTTATTTTAGTGATTGCTTTAGGATTACATTTTGAATTTTTCAAGTCTACATTCAAATTAATATACAGCCACAGAAAATTACCTTCATAAGCACAAACAAAATAGATTATAGCTATAAATTCACATTTAGTACAGCACCTGATTTTGATTTTGACATTTCCAAAATAAGTCATATTATAAAAACAAGAAATGGGCTATCACTAGGAAGTAAGAAAATTGTAAGTGTGCATTGACACATTTAGTGGAAAGGACACAAGCCAGAATTCTCATTTGAGACAATGTCACAGTGTCATCTATCCAATATAAAAATTCTGAAACATTAAATCATTTCAATATTATAAACAGGACAACTGCTTAAACTCAACTGATATTACTAGTGGTTTTAAAATCAAGTTTAGCCAGTTTGCTTATAATATTATATCTGAGTCAATGTAATGAAGAAAAGCCTTAGATAAGTTTACTATGTATTACTGAAAAAACTAACATCGATAAACTGTACGTAAGAACACAGCAGTCACAATCGTAGTAAAGAAATATTTTAACAAGAAACTACAAGGCAGACATAGCTCCATTCCCATAGAGAAAGGAATTTTATAAAATAAATGAGAAAATGCATTGCATACTTTTTCAACATTTGTGAATATAGGCACTTAAGTACATTTACATACATTTATTTACACATACATATATCTTTTAAATATCCAAATAACTATTGTGCTTTGCTGTTACTATTATTGCTATGCATTTTACCTATAATTTTATACATCCTTTAAGGATGTTCTCTTCTTTAGAGAGTCCCTAAACCACTTAGCAATTAATTTTTTTAGCTTGAACAAGCCACCTTCTATTGATTCTGAGTATTATTTGTGTCTGGTTTTCCATGGTTACTTTCCACAAGGAAAAAATGTCCTCATTCTTCACAAGTACAAATTCAACTCCCAATTTTTGTCCTAATAAATAAGTGAGCTGAATGTATCTGGTCAGAACATGTGCCTATGACATGTTTTATTGATGCGCATTTCAAAAGGAAACATTTACAACGTTCTCTAATTCCTCTATTTGTGCCTTTCTGTTTTTGTTGTTTGGTTTTGTCTTTATGACTGCTTGCCTTGATAGATTTTAAGGGTGTGGGTGTGGAATCTGATGTAGATCCAGAAACAAGATTATTACTTCATCAAAACAATATCAAAATAATGGCAATATTATGGGTTTACCGTAAGTGGTGTAAATGAAATTATAAAAAAGTATGAATGACCTTTCTGTTTTTCATTAGTCATGCCTGACTAAGCCTCAGGAAAGCAAATCCATGGAAAAATTATATATATACATATGAGCGTCTAAATATAAGCATGAATATGTGTGTGTGTGCTTGAACACCAAAAGTCAATGGCAAAAAATAGATGCTTTGTTCTTTTCACTGAAGTATCAGTTTTTTACTGTCCTTCCAGAGCTTTCACAAGAACTGCAAGTTACTTTAGTATTCTATTTCTGACAAAAATCCCACGTTAAATCTTTCATAATTGAGCACCTGGTGATAATGTCTTATCATAGTCCCTACATGCTTACTTTTCTCTTTCTAGTCTGCAATACCTATTTGCTAACATTTAACCAACTTTCACATTTCTCCACAACACGAATTAAGATACATTTTTTGTTTGAAAGTCAAATATCCCTTTGCTGTGATGAAAGTGACATTTGTTTTATGCTCTTGGAACTGTTTTTTACTGCAGTTAGCAGGAAAATTGCAAAATTTGACAGACACTTTTAGCATTTAATTTTTAAGGTTATAAGCCAAAGTAAAAACAATCATAAATTTCAGAAAAGTATTTATATGGAAAAACTAGAAATTAAGAAGGATTTTTCATCCAGTATATTAGTCATAATATCATGGTGTTTAAATAAACCCGAATTCACACCATGGAAGCTTTCTTCTTTGGCGGGGAAAAAGCAGCTAATATTTTATTTTGTTTTTCTCCCTAAAAAAGTATCCAGGATTTTTAAAACATAAGTCAAAACGATGCAATTCTGGATTCTTCAGAAAAGAAAAACCAAAACAGCATTTCCATTAAGATTTCGTTAGACCTCAAAATTAATGACATATATTTATCAAGAACAATCTATAACACCTTGGGGAATGCTATAATTCAGTAGTTTGCAAAATCTTCTGAGTATAACACTCATGCAGGAGCTTACTAAGAAATACAGATTTCTGGGCCCTGCCTTAGATTCTGGGGAGGAGCTAGGAACCTAAATGTTTCCAGAGGTTCCAACTTATTTGAATAATAAGAAAGTACGGGGAAGATTGTTCTAATTGACACTGAAACCAAAAGTAAATTTTTGAAAATAAGTGTAATTTTGTATTTTTCTATGTCAAAATAGAATATATTATAATTCTTAAGGACTTTCCTTGGCCTCTAATTTGCAGATAGAAGTCAATATGAATCAATGTCTCCAACAGTAAGTTTAGATTTTCCTAAGCTTGCCAATTCTCTTATGAAGACTAGAAGGTAAACACACATTAGCTTGAGGCAAATTTTAAATATAAATGAAAGATGTAGTAGTTAGGAACACAGATCATTTATTCAATCATGTGTTCAGCAGTCAGGTTGTGTCTGCTCTATGCCAGATTTACGGGCCAAGTCTCCATATGACAGGATGGCTCCAAGGCCTCCCAGTCTAATGAGGAACTCAAGACAGTTGGGAGAACCACGGTTTTCAGTCAGCGTGTTTGGAAGCATCAGAATATAAGCTGCCCAGTGTAGTATTCTGATAAGACAACTCAAGGAAAGAAGTAGAACATAAGTCATGTCCATTTCACAAAAGTCCATGAGTCTCCTGTGGTAAAACAGTATTTCCGGTCCTTCTCCACTGCCTATCTTTTCTCAGCATTGATGTGAAAAAACCAGAAGCAGCAATGTAACAATTCTCAGTAAATTTCTAGAATCTGTATTGTAAGATATATTCAAATTCAGTAGTAATTACCGGTGCCACAGAGCATCCTGCCATTCCTGCTAAAGCTGGCACACTCCATTAGCTGAAACTAAATTTGAATACTGGAAACCTACGAAGTCCAGCTCATCAGTGAGGTTGACTGAATGAGAGGTCAGTCCAGAGTCAACAGCCATGCTGTTCTTTCAAAGTCTGATCTGGCTCAGAAACTTAAAACCTGAAGAATTGCTTTGGAAGAAAATAAATTAGAATCTTCAGCGGCAATCAGTGAGGAGGATGCCAGTAGGCAGAAAATGAAACGGGGTGAATTAATCTTTCAAGTTGGAGTGGCCACATGTTTCTGAGCAGCAAGAGCAAGGAAAGATTCTCACCATCTTGCATGGATACCATAAGTTTCATGCACTCAGAGTCCTCTTACTGTTTTCCAACAAGGCAGGGAGGGAGAGAAAAGAAGCTGCTTCTCTGAAAGCAGTTTTCAATAACTGACTAAACAAAACACTCCAATTCAAAAATAACGAGTGAGTTGTTGCCTAATGTGATGGAGATTTATATGTAGCTACAGTAGAGTACTTAACTTAGGTATTTGGTGAGTGACTTAATTAGAACTCAGTTAAGGAGACAATAATATAGCTACAGACTTTTCTTAAAATAAGGACAGTTTTATTTAAATAAACCCCATCTGGTATCAACTGTTATTTGGAATTTTATCTGCTTTCTTTCTAGCTGTAATTCAATATTATGGGACCTGACTAGGATATGGTTGGTGTAAAAAAATGAAAATTGCCCATATTTACATAAATGTGGGTGATATTTTTATTTTTTAAAGATTTTGTTTATTTATTTTTAGAGATAGGGGAAGGGAAGGAGAAAAAGAGGGAGAGGAACATCAATGGGTGGTTGCCTCTCTCATGTCCCCCACTGGGGACCTGGCCTGCAACCCAGGCATGTGCCCTCACTGGGAATCGAACTGGTAACCCTTTGGTTCACAGGCCTGCACTCAATACATTGAGCTACACCAGCCAGGACTGTGGGTGTTATTTTCAAACTCAGGACACAACCTGAGAATATTGCTAATTTGACCTAAAGTTTAATGATGAACTCACTCCTTTTAATTTTAAATTACAAGGTTGGGCAAAAGTAGGTTTATAGATACTTATATAGAAAATAATACAATCATTAATACGTAATAATACAAGAATAAACTTTTTGTCCCACACACACACAACTGTAAACCTAATTTTGCCCCACCCTATATATTAAATTAAATTGCCCTTCCAGGAGTGGAGAGAGAGATAACCCTTAATGTCCTGATTCCAGTTTTAATGCAGTAAAAACTACATGAAATTAAAAGATTTTTTTAAAGTACTGTCTTAGAGGGCAATGTACTCATCAAGACTGAATGGAACTCCGCTAACATGGAGAGGTATTTATTGAAAACATGTAAGTAAAGAAGTTCTGTTATTTTCATATATATAATACCAACTACAGAACTCAAGGAAATCCTGCAATTTCTTATTTAACATTTATAATTCAAACTTTTTCCAAAAATAACATGGGGATCTGTACATTTTGCTAAGGTCTCTTAGCAAGAAGGCCACAATGTCAGGAACTATCCCAGCATAGAACGCATGTACCAAAGTCAAAGTTGTTTGCAGTTTTAGATCTTCCCATTGGATGGGGAAAGGACAATAATCCATTGAACAAATTTAAATTTGGAAAGCAACACGTTGTTATCGGTGGGTGGGGAGATAGCAGCCGTTAAGGTACCCAGAGAACAAGGAGATGCAGACTCCCTGATGGGAATCAGTGGTGAAGTAGGGTCTTGGTGTCAGAAGCAAGGCAGAAGACTGGATTCAACTTCAGAGGTCAAGAGGCAGGACTGCATTCATTTTTATGTTTAACATGAACTCCAAATGCCCTGCCTACCTAAAGATGTCTGATTCTGAACTTAGGGTCAAAAAGGATTTAAGAACAGGAAAGAAAAAGAACAGGAAATGGGCTTACAGGACAGAGGGGAGCAGGACGATTAGTAGTTTAAATAATACAGTGGAAGAACTGAGTGACCAGCTACAGACTGGAAATAAAACACAACCTAGAATAACAGACTGGCCACAGAAACAATTGGAGGCCATTGTGTGTTAAGGGGCTCATTAATTTTAAGAAATCATTTGGTTTATTTGGAGAAAGAAGTAGAAAATCAGTTGTCTTTTTTGAAGAATTGATTTCGAAGTGGCTAAGGAAATTCTTTGTATATTATTTATATTCAATAATGTTAAAGATTAGAAATGTGAGATAGATGGTTAATTTGGGGCATGAAGCTTTTACATTTCTTAGATGGAGTTTGAGTTTTTTAGCCTTCTTATTAAAAAAATTAGGAGGGGTGGGCTGGGATGGGAGTAAAAGACAGAAAACTGTACTTGAACAACAATTAAATAAATTTTAAAAAATCAAACTGCTTGTCTAAGTATACACCATCAGGTAGTAGGAAGAAAGTGAACATCAAGCACAAAATCCATAAAATTTCACAGTTTGGGGACAGATTGGGACCGAGGAAGGTGAAATAATTTCCCTGCTCTTATGACTCACATCTAGTGACAAATAACACACCAACACAGATGCCACGAAACATCATTCTCCATACATTTATGGAGAAAGGAGAAAACAAAGCAGGGAAATGCAATGAGTAATAATTACACGTTTTTTCTTTGTGTTAATTATTTAACATTCCCAAAACCCAAAACTTCTTTATTTTCAGAAATTTGATAAACTGCCTAAAATAGGATACCATATTGTTTTTCTAGTTAATAGATGTGTTTCATAAACGAAAAAATATGTGTGAAAACACAAGGAATATATTACATAACAGTGTTATTGAAGTAAAATGTAAATTAAAAAACAGCATTTTTATTATTGCATGCCTTATGGACTTAATTACCCAGTGTTCAACTGCCAAAAATCTTAAAATGTCTTCATTTTGTCTTCTTCATTAACCATTAGTCATTAGAAATTAATGAAAATGTCTACATCGAAAATTCTGAATCTCACACTTATGACTGACTTACATGTTCATAGATACAATTACATAGTAAGAGTGTTCCCCAATGGAAAAGAATACTCATTATCCTATTTAGGCCATCCTTGCCTTATTCCTGTGGGGGAACCAACAAGTGTTCACCCAACTATGACCCAACGCAATGATTAAAACTGTTAATGCATTAAAAATGCTGATTTTTGATAGATCCTCAATAAAAACCAAATAAATCAAACTTTAATAAGTTGTTTAGAATTCAAGTATCTTGTTTATTAAATAGCAGTAATGAACATAATAAAGAACTTAGATAAGAAAAAAATTTAATATTTCTGTTACAAAAATTTCAGAGGCCTACTATGTAAGTGACTGCTTGATCAGTCTACGCACGACAGGAACTATGTCATCATTTTGCTGTTGAAACGACGCATTGACCAGTGGCTAGAATATAGAAAAAAATATGAACCCATCTCATTTCTAAGTAAATACCAAACAACTAATATTTTAACTGTTTAATATAACCTATTTTGAAGGTGAAAAATCTTTCAAGAACAGCAGTTCTGTATGATACACATGCTGTTTATACGATCCACCATCACACCATTAGCTGCGGGATGTGGGGAAAAAGTCCTTTCACTTTCAAAATGAGTTAATATTCCAGTCTTATGCTTTTTCATAGTTTAAATCTGAGAAAGAATAAAAGATACTTATCACAGTTCCACGTTTATGAGAAACTATAACAAGATTTCTGACTCTGCCACACCCTCTAAGGGACTAATGGAGTATGATTCTGATACAACATTTCCTTTTATTGGATTTCCAAATGAAATTGCATTAACATGTATGGAATGCTCTTAAGACACACATTTGTTTTAAGCGTGTTGAGGCTGTTATCAAGCTTATGGTGTACTTTAAGACACAAAACTGATTTAAAAAATAACTAAAAAATAAAGATCAATGCAGTGATTATACCTGCATGAGGGGAATTGCTCCCAGTTTCTCTGCAGCTGAGAACAGATGACCAACCCACAGAAGACAAAACACAGAAGTTAATTCCCCACTTCCAATAAAGCTGGAAGCAAAATTAATGCTATTCAGATCAATGAAATGTTAAATAATTAATAATAATCAAAGGAAGGTATTTTTCATAAGACTGAAAATGTTACACTTACATAGCAAAATAGCACTTTTAGTTCTTGTTTTTGGGAGCTCATCAGTACCTATAAGTAATAACAAAGTTGACATTTCCCCCAATATAAATTATATTTCAATAATTAGTATACCCTCAATTCATTGAAACAAATGATCCAGCATTCAACTCAGACCAGAGCAGAATTTGTACCTGCTCAGCACAGAACCAGAATTCCTTATGCTCTTCACAAAGGATTGTCAGATTTAGTGAGGAAAACACAGGACACTTCGTTAAATTTGAATTTCAGATAAACAATAAATAATTTTTAGTCTAATTGTACCCCATATCTTGTATCTTACAACCCTGTGCCATAAAGGATCTCCCAGATCTTCCAACTGAATCAAATGGTCTCCTAAGAATACACAGAAGAGACAGTAAAGGAGAACGCTTTCCTTCTCTGCCGAGGCAAACACATGTAGACACACACACCCACACCCATGTCAGCTCTGAGCTCCCCTCTGCCTCCTCGTCCCTCACCTCCAGAAACGCCTCTGCCGCTCCCAGCCCTCTTTGCTCCTCAGCACCAGTTTGGCTCAGAAACACGGCCGGATGTTTAAATCACTGCTGGGTTCAGACGTATGTCTCTGTACTAAGTCATTTCTGACCATGATAGTGAGAAACCTTTCGGAGCAATGGAATGACAAAAAGGTTTCTAATCTGGGGTGAGAATTATCAGACACCATGTTCTCAACTGATGAAATATTTGCAATATCTGCTCTGAAGGGGTCTGAAAGATTGTTCTGATCAATTGCAAATGCCTGGCGTGATTTAGGAAGTTCTGAAAGGTGAGCATGGACCTCAATAGAGAGGCAGGCTACTCTGCACTTTCACAGAAAAAAGGGAAGGCATTACTGGTGTTAAGCTAAAAAGAAACTATTACATGGTCTTAGTCTCTGACAACTCCCGACAATATCTCCTGGAGAAACCTTTGAGAAGGAGATGATCTTCCGGTTCTGATTTTTCTGGAAGACTTTCTCTCATGGCAGTGAAAACCCAAGTACTGGAAAACAGTTTAACTATATAGCCACAGTTTAGAATGGCATATATTATGTTCTAAATTTTGATAATCAATCATCCTATGTGATATACTTCCTGGGATATTATTGTTACTCAAGGAAATTTTCATCATAAACGAAGTTAAGTGCAGTGGTGTGTCCTACCTACTGACTTTTAGACTAAGTGTCCTAAATGCCAGCTTGTGTCAGAGAAAGATAATAACTGACAGAGTTAGAGTCCTTTGCTTTAATTTTTCTTTGGGTTGTTTTTCGGGGTCAAGACCTAACAACAAAGGCCATGTGAATTTCTCACTGAGGCTCTTCTGGCTTTTCCTAGGACACTGCCAGGTCTCCAGTACTTAGTTTCCAGGTTATGATAGAAAACCACAGAGGGAATGGGGTGGCTGTTTTGTCCCCAGTTCCTTTTCTCTCTTATCTGGCTGGGTTGCATTTTAGCAAATCCTTAACTTGTAACTCCTGCACTGCACTGGGAAATTGCAAGTCTAACTCATGCCGACTTTTCAGTAATAGAGAAGCTGATGTGACTGTAGAGAGTTAGATCCCTCAATCTCAATCTCTTGGGGTCAGGTGACCTATTCAATATGAGGTCAGAAGTTACAAGTTCTCAAAAATACTCCCAAAAGTGTACTGTTACCTTGTCTTTCCCAATACTCCAGCCCCCAAACACAGAGGAAACAATGAATTTTAGAAAGAGATCACAGAGCTCTTTCCCAATCAAGAATTGTATATCAGCCAACTGACATTAACATCAATTACAGGAAAATGATGGAGAATGTATGAATATCTGAAAATACTGAGTGGCCTTCTATTGCCAGGGTAAAAAATATACAACATACTTGCGTTTTGGCCAACTATTATTAAAATCTCCCATTGGTGCATTTTGAAGAAAATATAAGTCTAAGAAAAAACAATAGAGTGCAAAATAGTACTGTAAGAATTCTAAGGGAACATCTAATTTGTGGTCCAGTAACATTTTTTCTTGGAATGTAATCAGAGATTTATACACAGTCAGAGTATGAGGCAAGGCTAGATCAGTTCAGTGAAATGTAGCATTCCATGAAGCCAAAGACCTAGTTTTTTTTTATATAATTACAAAAGAGAGCCAATTTCAGAATTACAAGAAATCTCCTGAGAGCAATAATGGAAGTGGGAATGATTTTCTAAGAGAATCCATATATTCATTTTAATGGTTGAGAACGATTCACTCACTGGTGAGAAAAAAATCATGGAACTTGTCCCCATGTTTTTCTTTTCACTCCCCCATCAAACAAAAAATGCTGTATAATTGGACCTTTGAAGTTAAATCTTTGGATAGGCAGTTCGAAAGCCTCATATAATTTCACTGAGAGAGCTTGGGAAGCAAAGAAATCTCTAAAGCAACCAGGGCCCAGACTTTTGAAAGGGCTCATGAAACAAAACAATATTTTGAAAGGAACACAGAAAAATTGGCATCCAATGTGAAATATGGTACAGAATTATTTATATATGTCACCACACTCCCGCAGCCTTCAGAAAACCTGACTGCAGTTTCTCAGAAGACTTTAAATTAATCCTCAGTAGATGGCCAAAGTAATATTCCCCTAAGAATGTGTCAGCCTTTGCAGAAATGACATTAAAGAAATACAGAAGAATAAAGATAGTATATTGTTTTGTTGTGGAAATATGAAACAGAACAAGTAATACTAGTTGTTTGATATACTTATTAAATTTATATCCATGAAAATAAATATTATCCAGAAAATAAAAATAATAGCAAGTAAAATAGAATAAAACCTAAGAGTAGTGGATTTAGAAAGTGTACTCTAGAGTTACAATAAGTGAATTTCAATAGGTTGTCAGGACTTACTGAAAGAATCAGAAAAGTTTAAGTTAATAATTAGTTTTGTCCCAAGTCTGTTACATGATATGAGGATGCTTTAGGTGCAATCCTTTCAGGCAATCGAGGTCTCTTTCAGTCCAATCAATATTATAAATATCAAAAAGTCCTCTAACCCTTCAACACCAATTGAATATTGCAAAATTTAAGAGTTCACAATTCCATCCTTATTTCTGACACCAATTGCAAGCTCAGAGGTCTCCAAGACCACCTCGAATTTAATAATTCAATTAACACACAGAACTCGTTTAAAATTGTTATACTCGTAGTGGCATTTCATGAGAGTGAACAGATTCACGTAAAAATTAGCCACCCATATGGGGCAGAGTCTAGAAGAGAGCTACCTTGAGCTTTCCGTTCTCTCCCAGTGGAGTATGAGGCAGTACTAACCTGTTTTAGCAATGATGTCTGACAATATAGAAGTATTTCCAGCCAGTGAAACACCTCAGCCTTGATGTTCAGAGTTTTTATTGAAGTCACATAGACGTGCATACATAGAACACCTGCATGTCTGACCTTAGTTTTCAGCGCTCCATCCCCCCAGTAGTGAAGCTGGCCCAAAGGCCCCGCCATGACTCACACTGTTGGTATGGACAGTGCACAGGTTAGTCTCTCAGGGCGCACTCCTATTACACAAAGCTATATGAACCACACAGTGCTCACTGGAATGACATGTGTCTGCAGGTACTAGAACTAAGCTAAATTTGACACATCCTGAACTGTACAGAAATTTTTACCTGTGAACAGACTGTTTTAGGCGGGTATGGCCTTACTTCTTCCTCACCTTTGGAGGACAGTAGTGCTAATCAAGATGCTTAGGGTTGGAAGACACTGTGACAGCTCCCTGCTCCTCTGTGCTGCTGAGGACTCCGGCTGCAGCAGTGTTGGGATGTCCTGCAGTGACAGCTCGCCCCCAACTCCTTCTGCAGAGGGATAATCGGTGTAGACTCTGGCTAATGCAATCTACTGTGGCCAACAAAACTCTTGGGTTTTTTTGTTTGTTTGTTTATTTGTTTGTTTGATGTACATCTTAGAATGTTATTCTCAATATGCACTATTTCCCAGGGAACATTTCCTATAATATTGGAATTTACCTGAAAGCTGGTTTCTTGTTTCCTTATTACATCTGAAAGAATGTACTTATATTTAGACTAATTTTGTTACAGAGTTTCATTGGTTTAGTGGAATTGATTGTAGAGAAAACCATCAAGAATGATATACCAGCCATTCAATCATGAAATGGTTTCAGGATGCTGGCAAATTTTCCTAGAAAATTGAATTCACTGAAAATAGCTAAATTCTATGTCAGCTAAAAGAATCAAAGTTTACTTTCAAACTTTTTATATTCAAACTCTAACAGAAGTTTCACACATGCAAAACTGCCAATAAGAAATTTTAATGTGCTATAGATTTATACTACTGAAATTTTTTAAAAAACAATTTCCTATATATTTTAAGATAACTTTTGTTTTGCTTTGTAAATAAAAAGTTTTGATTTTTGAAATGCTCCAAATAGGACAAAGTAGGATATATACTAAATTTCAGGATAGCCTAAACACACACATACACACACACACCCCCAAAAGTGTTGATAATCTAATCATGGAATCAGAAGAAACAAGTCTCTCTTATAAACCTTATTCAGATGTATAAATATGTTTATCGCCATTTGTGCATGCTCATTCTGGGAAAATTCTCCAAAGGTTCTGTCACTTAAACCATTGATTCAAGATGTAACTGAAATATTTGACAGTCCAAAAATATTCAAGTAATGTTAATACAAGGTATATAAAAATGACTTTTATGATGTTAAATCATAAACCACTTAGTGTAAGTTCTTATGTCAGTCACAAAAATCAGATTTTATATTCACATAATACATGAATGGTTACATTATGAAACAAATACTTATCCTAATGTCTACTAAATCTACACTACTTTTAAATAAATTATAATTTTAAATAAAATTGCTATTTTTAAAATGTCATGAATTCAATATAAAGAAATATAATTGGAATAAATATAAATTTCTTCATCCACTATAAAATCATTTTATAGTAAAAAATGGGAAAATACTAGCTTAAGAGAAATTTTATGAACAAGTTCATAGTTTATTTGACCATAAATCAATTAACCATGACCCAAAATGTAGTATAATCATTTTAAATCTTAGACTGCATTAATAGAAATATTCATCTGCAACAAAGGTGCACTCTTTTGAGTGATCCAGGTAAAAACTGCATCCTGTGTCCAAAGAAATACCGCACTTTAATCAAGTTACAGTTAAACCAGAGAGAAGCCAATGGAATGAAATCGAGTTTGAAAATCTTCTTACGTGAGGAATTTTTTAAAAGAACCATGAATGTTTAGCCTAGCGTTGAATCTGAATTTGAAAGGTTTACATTATTATTAAATGTGTTAAAGTATTGCTGGGTCTGTTTTTGTGGATGTTGTTTGTTTTGTTTTTTGGATAGCTGGATTTCTGTGTTTGTTAGAATATACATACCTGCCCTATTATATTGAGGCTTACAATGAATAGGTGGACAGCTCATTTCTGAAATATTAGAGAGGGAAGCTAGTGTTATGCCTTGTCTTCCAAGTTTCAGTTTCTTACATTGTATGAGTAGAATTAAATAAAAGCAGGGTTTCACAGGAATCAGAGCTAGAAAAGCCTGCTCTCTTCTAACTTCTTTGTAGCACTCTAGATACAGACTAGATAAATAATCAAAATTATAAATGCTAAATAAAGAATTTTTAGCTTTTGTACTACCTTAGCCACATACTCACACACACACATGCACCCTATGATGCCTTACAGAAATGAATTTTTATCTTTGTCCTTCCTGTCTCTCTTAAGGACATCAGATCAATATACATGTATAGCCAATGAAGCCAACAGTATGTTTGACACCATTAACAACACAAATGCAAATAGAGAAACCCAGAGAAAGCTTTATTCAACCCTTTTATTTCCTTGGTATCTAGAATCTCACATATGATGTTAGTCTCCACATACCAGAAGAGAAATATGAAATCTAGACAGAGATGACCAAAAGGCCAGAGTGATGAACTGATGGTCACTTGAGACCTTGCTAAAGTACTGACTTGTTAGCCTTGCAGAGCTCAGGGAAACTGTACAAAATGCTTAAACCTAGTCACTATTCATGATTCGAACATAAAATCCAACAGGTTGGAACAATGGGAATCTCTTTAAAACTTTTAATGAGTTAAGTTTAGGCCAAAGAAAAAGAATGACATCTTCACAACATGATGACTTGCTAATTGAGTAGCATGTGTAAGAAACCTCCAAAGGACTCCTCGATCTTTGTGGAAGGCAGAGTCCTAATCCATGACTGCTAAGGGAAGCCAAGATATGCCCGGCTTTCTGACTCTGTTCGTGGTACAGGATATCACCTCCCTCCATGATCCTACTGAGGACATCTACTATGGCCTTAATGACAAATCTCACCTTACAAAAATATTAAATGTTGCTTCCAGCAACATTTAATTCTTTTATTTTATCTGATAATCTTTCTGCATTGAGATTTGAATTCTCAATTGAATTTGATTTAATTTTAGCTACTGTCATAGGAGGGTTGATATTAGAAAACAAAATCCAAGATCTCAGCCCCAGCAGACATCTGCATTTCCTCCTATGTTTTCTTAGGTTATAAGTATGGAAACCTCTCCAAAGAACCTTGAGTGCCTTTTTCTTGAAGCCCCACATGTTGGGAAAGGCCTAACAGACCCCTAAGCATGATCGTGTTGGAGTACACCAGCAAACATGTCATCAGCTAATCAAGTCTCCTGAACCTGAAACTCATGAATACTCTTTTTAAAAACTTATGAATCAAAGCCTCTATCTCACATACAATGTTTTCTTTTCTGTATGGAGAGTTTTGTTCTCCCTAAGCCTTTTTGGACTTGGTTTCAATCGAGGAGCTTACAACGCTAAAGTTGTAAGTGAAAGTATTCTTCTAGAATTCTTACAGATTTTATAAAGCTAATTAAAAATACTGAGTTTGAGTTTGCATTTTTTTTTTGCAAAGTAAAACATTGAGATAGCATTCTTAAGCAGGATCTCCCTAGTGGTAGAGACAAGAAAATGGCATATGTACCACATGTTTACACAGCAAGTATAAGAAGTCATGCTAGAATTTGCAAATGTGTGCTTTGTGTTCTGTGCTGGGTCATTACTGAGCGAACTTTGAAAACAAAACTATATTTCCAATACTATTAGATCATACTTTGGGCGAGTCTAATGCAGATTTGAACTGTTTTTCTGTGGACATTTTTATTTTAAACCATCCTTCTTTATGAAACTTCATTTAATTTCTTTAATGAGCATTCAAATATTTATGACTATTACACATCAAATCAGAAATGTCCTAGCTATATGCAATTTCAGAGTTGATGTGACTTCTCTTTATGTGTTCTCCATTATAAAGAGCTAAGTATTGATATAACTAATAAGCTGACTATTGCTTTGTAGGTTGATAGTTTCTTCTGGAAATGTGCTGAAAACCACAGATTTAAAATGAAATTGTTTCTTCCTGTATTTTCTTCCTGACAAGTAGAATAACACTATACTTTGGACTGTTGTAGATCTTGTGATGGAAGTTAATGAATTTAAACTCTATTATTCCAAAGATATACATTAAGTTCTCTAGCAGGGCTATGAAATTGGATTTCAGATTCTATATTAAATTGTAACACCACAGCCTCAGTGAAGCATTTGAATCCAATATCATATGTCAGAAAGAATGTCAGGAAACCACAGCACGTTCTCTCCCATTTTCTGCTGTTGCAATGACAACCTCTCTCAAGATTTTGACTAATGTTTGCTACGTCCTATACATGGGAGCTTTTGCTAACAGAGACACTGTTACTTAGTAACACATTTTAATCCAGAATTCATTCCTCCTGGGCCAAGGCAAGCCAGAGTGTTACTGAGGATAAAACTCCTATTAAATGAATGTGAATTCAGATATGCAAAGAGGATGAGTCCTAGACTTGGCATAGTTCGGTATTCTCTCCAGAAATGGCACTTTTGTTTCCCCTCACTATCTTGAGGGGAAATAAAATCCCCTCATGAAACCAGCAGAAAGATTACCACAAATTGTCTGTTGCTTCTAAATATTAATCAGTACCATGCTGTCTAATGCTTTAGAGAAGAATGGCATTATTTCGTTTTCTTTCCAGGGAAGCTTTTTTGATCATTTGGGACAGAACCAACTAATTTTAGAAGGGCATTTTTTAAAACATTCACTTTAATTTTAGGGTGTTCAAAGATATGGGCTAAATACTGTCATGTGCTGATGGAGTTTTTTTTTTCCTGCTTTGAGCAAATTTTATTTTCAGGTTTCCCTTTGGCCATGTTTTGATCTTAAGTAAGAAATAAAATTTTCTTCCAATTATAAAATGCCTCAAACAGTTAAAAGGGAAACCTTAAAGAAATTTTGATTATCTTAATTGTGCTAGAACAAAAATGTAAATATGAAACAGTTGGGAATATTTTAACAATAAATGTTCAGAATCAAAGGGTTTAAAATAGTAAAATCTTGACTAAATAATATAAATGCATGAATTGTTCCAAGAGTATTACATAACTCAATGCCATTGTTATCAGGATCCCAGTGTTTTGATTTCAATATTTTTTCCCTGAAGCAGACACTTCTCAAGTTATTTTAAAGGTCTCTGGGGAGAAAAATGCTCAAAGGGGTTTGAAATAAAAGAAGAATAAAGGAGAACAGTCATGCATGCTATCATCTCAGAGTGTTACAAGCCACAGTGATCACAGCAGTATTGTGTGGATACAGGAAGTAATAGAGAAGCTTAAAAAAAGCGTAGGTCAAAAACAGCATCGATTAGATTGTCGCTCTTGGAGATGGATAAATCTTGTTCTCTGTGTGAGAAGTGAGCAAAAGACACTGTGATAGAGACTGTTAATGCTCTCCAAATAACCACGTGCTCTTCTCCAATTCCTCCTTCCCAGTGGGGCCAGGCTCATATAATCGTTAAGGTCAGTGAGATGTATCCAGAAATGATGTCAACTGCTTCCATACCTTGCTCCTTCAAACACCCTGCATAATCTAACAACACTTCCCACTTGTCCCTTTGAATATGGAGGGCACAGGTTTCAGATGTGGCTGCAATCTTCTGGCAGCCTGGTTCTCTGAGTCATTTCTTCTTTTTTTATATTTTATTTATTTATCTTTAGAGGGGAAGGGAAGGAGAGAGGAAGGAAACATCAATGTATGGTTGCTTCTTGTGCATCCCCTGCAGAGAACTGGCCCCTGCCGGGAACTGGCCTGCAACCCAAGCATGTGCCCTGACTGGGAATCAAACCGTGATACTCTGGTTCGCAGGCCCGTGCTCAATCCACTGAGCTACACCAGCCAGGGCTCTCTGAGTCACTTCTTAGAAGACAGCACTTCCAGCAAACTGCCTAGCCAACATCAATCACTCTATGACAAATGCAAAAAAGAAGTATTTGTTGTATTAAGTAAAACTGGTTGGCAGATTAAAATGATAGAACTCTGTCATCTAGAATTACGAAACAAATTTTTGTCTTAAGTCTTTAAATAGTCATTGACAATTTAATTTTAAAATGATCATTAAAAAGAAGCTGCAATATGGCCCTGGCTGATGTAGCTCAGTGGATTGAGCATGGACCTGCGAACCACACGATCGCCGTTGAATTCCCAGTCAGGGCACATGCCTGGGTTGCAGGCCAGTTCCCAGCAGGGAACTCACGAGAAGCAACCATAGATTGATATTTCTCTCTCCTTCTCTTCCCCTCTAAAGATAAATAAATAAAATCTTAAAAAAAAGAAGAAGCTTCAATATAACATAATTACTTACCAGATCTCACATTTGGCCCTGGCTAGTGTAGCTCAGTGGATTGAGTGCAGGCTGCAAACCAAAAGGGTCACCAGTTCAATTCCAAGTTCCACACATGCCTGGGTTGCGTGGCCAGGTCCCAAGTGCGGGCTATGTGAGGGTCAACCAGACATTGATATTTCTCTCCCTCTCTTCTTCCCTCCCTTCCCCTCTCTCTAGATATAAATAAATAAAATCTATTAAAATTTTTCTCATTTGGGGTGGGGGAAACTCCAAACAAGAAAATTATAAAATAATTCCCAAAGAAAAGAAGGCTATATGATTGATATTCTTCACTCTCTTTTACTAGGTTTTCCAGGGCAATTTTGACAATGATACACACAGGAAAAATGTCATCGACCCTCCCATCTACGCTCGGCACATAAGAATCCTTCCTTGGTCCTGGTATGGGAGAATCACACTGAGGTCCGAGCTGCTGGGCTGCACAGAGGAGGAGTGAGGAGACCCACACCCACAACCCGCCTCTCTATTTTCCTCTTCTCTGTCTCCATGGAATGAACTGTGCAAAATCTGTAGGAAAATGAGTGGGGCTTTTCATGAAAAAGTGCTCAAACGATGGTAGGCCATTAACTGTTTAAGGAGGTCTAAGCCTGCCCTTTCAATGCTTTAATTTGATTTTATCATTTAAATTTCTTAAGTAACATCACATTAACTGCGAATGAATTTTCTCATAGTTTTTTGAATTATTCACACTAGTTGCGAAATATTAGGGAAAGAAACTGTCAAGGGTAAAAAATCACATAGTTATCAAATAATAACAAGAGTTGATAGAGCTTTTATAATCAATACTCATCTAGTTCTTATCAAAGGAATACTGCAATGTTAGCAATAAGTTGTTTTTTTCTGTGATGAGTCTACATTATCCTAGCTGTTTCCCTGTGCCTACCAAACACGGTTAGTGTTTATAGTAGAATTTTGAAGATGAATTTGTAACATGTAGTACTAACTAATATTATTATTCTCATTTTACTTGTATTTCTAATCAGATGTTATGTAATTTTTTGGTTCTATTTTATATTCTTTATATTGTATATTGCTTGAATGACTTAATATTTGAATTGAGTTTTTATTATTTGCCTAAAAGAAGTATCATATTTTCTCATATGTGGAACATATTTGAACACTGGTAGATTGCTCATAATTAATAACAGTAGATTAAATCTGAAATTCTATTTTTGAAGGAAGCTGTGACTATGTAAATTCCAAATTCTTCCTTTATAAAGAAGTCCACTCTACCATTTTTTTAAAAGAACTAAATTGTATTATGTTTCTTCAAACCAAAATTGTACCTTCATTTTGATGATATTTATATGTCCTTATCTTTATTTTAACACGATAGAATGATGAAGGCTTTGCTTGTTGATTTAATTGTTTTTATTTAAGAAACAAATGTTAGCTTAGCACTGCATAGCTTGGCCAAACATACTCATTATTTCTTTACTTATCTCTGCACTTTCTGTGAAACCAGAATTTTATTAAGATTTGAAATTGGTGGTGGTTTCCTAGGAAAGCACATTGTGTAGTTATTTGTGAGCAGAAAAGTACTTACTAATGATGAAGTAGTAACCGTTTCCAAGATGAAAATCGATTTCTATTTATTTTGCTTCAAAGGTTCTGAAAAAACAAGCAATTATCATAACAATTTGTTATTGATGATGGAGATTTCATTGACATGTTTCTCAAATTAAAGCTCACGCTGGCTCCATACAAATCCTCAACGTCTAATGTATGAGCTTTACAATTATTTATTTTATAAGGCTTAGACACAGCATTGTTGGAGTTCAAAATTAAGCATTTGGAAAAGAAAGTACGGTATGTGTACAAAACGTCGAGGTCCTGTGCAACACCGCTAAGTTTTTTTTTTCTTTCATTATTTGTGCTACATAATGAAAGCCACTGGACTGTCACTGTCTTGTTTGTCTGTGTGTTACTAGCATTCCTTAACAATAGATGTATGGAGTGGTTAAGTACAGTAAAGAATTTAAAGAGAAAGTCAATCATAATGGTATTTTTAATAACAACAGAATCCAAGTAGTATGTAGCTTTTGTGTCACTTGTATCTGTGACATCAAAGTGAGGCAAATTTACTCAGTTTAAATTCCTACTGAAACAAGTGAAATCTCATAAGCAAAATACAGTCTTTCCTAGTCTTCACCACATTGAGGAACTATACTATGCTAGTTTTATAATCTATGAAATTCAAATGTTAAACATCTCCATTTTGTCTGTTTTATTAAAAGCATTTATCATAGTTACTAATTCTGATTTTAGGGTTGACTTTCTCTTTCTGAATGACTTCCTAAGGATTGGTGTGACTTTTGAAGAATTAGGGTACTAATGATTGTATCTTTGCTAGTCGACAGAGTATGAAATAGAATACCCCTGGCGTCTGATGTGTCGGTACAGAAGTAACTAAGATTCAAATAACCTTTGCAAACATTCAAGCCGTGTGATATTCCAATGTTGTTTTTTTTTTCTTTGTATATATACTTAAACCATGTAGGCTGTTGTAAAATCAGTATGACCTTGTCTAGTCTTCAAACTTAAAATAAAACTTTTGAAAATCTGGGGTAATTTTCAAGCAGTTGTAATTAAACACATTTGTAAGAATATACAAATTGTCTGAATGCGAGTGCCCATTACTCTTTAACTAGTCGCTTGGTTTAATTTTTTTTAGTACAAGACAATTTTTAAAAGACAGAAAAATATAAATTACAAATAACCTACAAATATACATGAACACCACCCAAATTGGCCTATCCAAAATTATTAAAATATGTGTATTTCTCCCTGCTCCTTTTAGCTGTGGAGCTAAATTCTAGTAATCCAAAGTCTTTTCTTTACCTAATATAGATGCAAAGTACTGTGTTCCAAGATGGGTCTGCTTATTGTTAATCAGATGCTATTATTTCTATTGTTTTTTAAGTACTTGATTCTCAGTAGTATCATGAAGAGACCCAGTCAAACAAGCATTTATAGGTGTTTACCCATATAACTTCATCTACTATTAAAAAAATCATAATACTTGGCTTCTTCATAAACCCTGTTTCTGCCACTCTAGAAGTCATCGGTAAAATATTAAGTCTGTGTACTTTCTATGTTTTAGGTATTTTCTTAGAATTTAAAAAAGGAAAAAACCCCATGATATTAAGTGTGACTCCTTAGTTGAGCTTCACTGGATTTCTGATTGTTCTTAGTGCTAACTCATTATACGTGTTTATTTTTCCATACTTGTTCCTGTGCAACTGCATTTTAACGTGAAAGGTTCAGTGGGGTGCCATTGCTTGCCTAACTTTTGCACACACAAAAACATATAGAAATATGCTTTCATTAAATAAAGTAATTATATGTATGTTTAACAAGACTGGTAAAGAATTGTGACAACATATATACAGAGTAAACACTCATTGTGATAGCAGAATCATTTTTCAACAAAAAAATTTTCAACTATGTAACTTTTTAAATTATTGATTCAAGGTGTAAAAAATAGAAACACTTAGAATTTTGAAGATGAAAGTCTGACCATATTGAAACTTGGTGTTAAAAATCTGTTAGATAACTTCATGAATGGAAAATATTTTCTGTATAACCAAAAATTTATAACATCTAGCATTTCAGCTTTGAATACACAGTGTTAAGTAAAAATTTTGGTAAAGATAAATGAATTTTTACCTTCAGAAATGTAATGTTGTCCTGGCTGGTGTAACTCAGTGGATTGAGCACGGGCCTGCGAACCACACGATCGCAGTTCGATTCCCAGTCAGGGCACATGCCTGGGTTGCAGGCCAGTTTCCAGCAAGGGATGCAGGAGAGGTTACCATACATTGATATTTCTCTCCCTCTCTCCTTCCCTTCCTCTCTAGAGATAAATAAATAAAATTTTTAAAAAGAAATTTAATGTTTTCTATATTTCTCTTTCTGAGTGATAGTTTAAACAATATTAACAGTGGAGTTAGTTGATTATTTATTTGTGACAAATATTGCTTCTAGCCTTTGAGATGAAAAAGGCCTCTTTTATTAGAGCCAGTAAATGGAGAATTAAACCATATTGCTAGTTGAGAAATATTTGAACTACCCTAGAACAAAATGTGTTGTCATTTGTCTTTACAAAGAAAGAATACCTAGAGTAAATACCAATTTTTTCTATGATTTTGAAGAGGAGAATGGGATTTCTTGATTTTGTTGCAGTAAGTGGCTGTAATTTATATTGGGCGCTTCAACAATGCCTCCAAATAAAGTGTCTTCCACAGGAGGCAAGTGGCGCTTACACCAAGAGATATTTCTATTAGATGGATTTGGTATCAGAAATAGGAAAACTCTTTTGAAAAAGGCTCCTTGTTTTTGCACATCCTGGCAGGAGTTGATTGAATCCCTTGAAAACTAATGTTCTGGAAATACGGTATAGTGGCATCAGCAAACGGTCACCATATTACCAGGTTAAGCATTGCCTATGGTGACTGCCTCTGATTTAATTTTATTTTAATGTCCACAAAGACATGAGCCACACTTTCATATTTATGTAACATCCCGTAGTGCCATTCATATGCCTCAGTGAGTATGTTGATAATGATGATGAATTGTGACATAAGCTCAATCTGCTGCCACCTGGAAAAGAAGCAGCAGCAATGAGATTGATGGCGCATTCAAACAGTGCATCCCCATGGCCAACGTGGAAACAGCTTTGTGAGAACTCACATAAGCATCAGGACAAAACACTGAAGAGAATGCGCAGGAAGACATCTGGGAATAGACTACATGCATGTGACAGAAGGAATTATTTCTGTGAGAAGTGACTTAAATTCCAAAGTAAACAAAGTCACACATATTTTATCATTAGTTCACATCTTAGAGTAGAGCATAAATTTAAAGAATAAATAAATAAAAAGGGCTTCCCTTTTAGTAAGAGAACTATAGCAGGTCAGCAACCCTGGTAGACATGACCAGTATGGCTCTTCTCAAGGCCAGGGGCATTTTCTATCTAGGCCCAGGAAAGAGGTTATTGAACTGAGAGGTTTAAAATGAAACACGGAAAAGGAAGCACTAAGTAATCAACCTGAGGCCATTTAGCTTCCTCAGTTCTCAAGTTTCTTAGGCAACAATATGGAAGAATGCTACTATTTTTCATAGCAGAATCATCCTGCTATGATGTGACTGATTTTGCCCTCCTAGTTTATATGTTGAAATCCTAACCCCAAAGGTGATGGCATAGAATGTGGGACCTTTGGGAGGTGCTTAGGTCATGAGGGTGGAACCTTCACTAGTGGGATGAGTGGCCTTATTCAAGAGACGCCAAAGAGATCCCTAGCTCCTTCCACGGAGTAAGGACACAGAAGTCAAGATCTATGAACCAGGATTCAGGCTTTTACCTGCCAATGCTGACACATCGAACTTGGACTTCTCAGCCTCCAGAAGTGTGAGAAACTTATTTAATTTATGTTGTTTATAAGTTACCCAGTGGGTGGTATTTAGTGATAGCAGCCTGAATGAGCTAAGACACATCCCAGAAAAAGAACCTGTTTTTAATACTATAAACAACTTTATAAGCGGCTTGGGTTGTGGAATAAGACTCCAAGAGCCATGTTTAAGCAATAGTAAAATGTCTTTTAAATTTCCAGTGAAAAGAAATTGGTGTTAGGACCAGTATTTTTAATTAAATGCACTAAGGAGTGGAGAGGGGCAGAAGGGAGGGAGGAGAGGAATGAGTCTGCTGTAAAATTTCCTTCATAAGACATTTTTATTTCAATTATGCTTCTGTTTAGATTATAGTGAAAATTAGTTTTCTCACTCTGAGACAGATGTTAAAGTTTGTAAACCACTGCAACAATGTCACTTTCTGAACAAGTGGTGTCTCCTAGCCGCCTGGCATGCTGGCAGCCATCGTGAGTTTAGAACCAGAACTAGAAGGATCCTGTCAGTATGGGGCTGTTGCAGGCCCCGTGGGGACAAAAACGAGTGTGGTCCTGGAGGCTGAGAGGCTTTTTAATAAAATGCAGATAAGACACAGAGAATTGTGTGACTGTTTTTCTCCATGGTGGATACATCACTTTGCCTTTCTCTCTGCAAAATATGTAAGAAAATACAGGTTTTCCCTGCTGTGTTTCATTGTTTTATTCTGCTTGGGAAGAGGCCCTGCCACTGAGGTTAAACATCATGCAGATCTCTGGGTTGTTTTGTTTGGTTCTTTATTTTAATAGTCTTTGATGCTTGTGTTTTTTAATGGCTTTTTCTACACTCACTTCTAGTTAAAAAATTCATATTCTGATTCCCCGTACACCCTCTTTCTAACCTTCTAACCTTGTCTTTAAGAAATTCACACTACTAATTTCTAGCTTGAGAATTTTCTTAAGTAAACCTAATATCAAACACATGACTCTGATTATAACATTAGGCTGTAATTCAGGTCCTGTAAAATATGTTTTCACTTTCACTGGAGATATAAATAAAAGCTAAATTCTTTTTTAACTAACACTGTAGAAACTACTTTACTAAGATTAAGATTAATCAAGCTCTTTCATAAAATTATTCTTTGAGCAACATTTAAGTACTATTCAAAGCTCTGAAAATACAGAGAAGAAAGCCGAGCTTTTAGGAGCTCCCGGTCTGGAGAGGAAGGGAGGGGAATAGACGAGGAAGTAACAAGTACCGCACATTGGGTGCTGGAGGGAAAAATGCTCCATGCACAGAGAGGACGCACAACAGAAGCACCTAACACCACTGAATGAAGCAGGTCAGGGAAGATGCCGCAGGGAAGGGGACATCTGAAATGACACCAAAGCTGTCTAATTTAATATTCATGACACATGAATCATCCAATTTACTCTTATGACAACTCTAGGAAGAATGGATTAAGACATCCTCTCCATAAGAGGAGAAAGAGAAGGTGAAGGCAGTTAAGAGATATTCCCAGGTCTCAGGGCTCTCATTTCCGCCTGGATCACATGACATCTGCCTTCCAGATCAGTATTAGATTACTCTTTTCAAGTCGAATGGTGTGAAAATGCCTTTTATTACATCCTAGTACATGAACAACAGAAGTGGTTTGCCTCCAACCAGGAACGTATTGTTTATTCTGCAGTTTCTTATATTGTTCTAAAAAATTTCATATACCAGTATTACCTAATAATATAAATATTTGAAATAATTAATCATTGGGTGAAGTGCTGGTCATCACATGAATATATGAAGAAAGATCCCCAAATTACTGGCAAACTAATAACTACTGTGAGGTATCTGATGCATTAATTTTATAAAGATAAGTAATAAGCCCCAAATGTCAAAGCATCTACTATCTCTAGACATGGTAAAGTCCTATTCCCATATGGAGAATATCAAATATTTAATACAATAATAAATATATATATTTAAGAAAAAAATATCTTCTATAGTTAAGAAAAACCACAGGTGTTTCCACTTTTTAAAAAAAGAATACTAAATAAATCAAAAAAATCACTCTTTCTTGGTTCTAGTTTCTAATATTTGAGCCAGCATACTCTTGACTAGAAAAGTATCTGAGTAGTGAATAATATCTTAGGCAGTATAGTGTGGGTGCTAACACAATGTAAAGAACAGAAAATAAATGGCATTATATTTTTTATTTCCCAGTGACTTCAATTAGTAGAATTAGGAGCTTAATCAGTGACAACCTATGCAACCTTATTCAATGAGTAAGTTAAATTTCTATAACTTGATTTAAATAGCCAATTCCCTGTCAATTCTTCATCAATGAACCAAAATAAGCTGAAAGAATTTGGGGACAAATTTAATTAGAGGACCACAAATTCTGGGACGCATTTTTTTAAAGTTTATCTTTCCAGGTTGTATTCATACAATAGCTAAATGTGTTCAAGAAAGAATGGTATAACCTAAGAAAGTCTTTAAAATTCTAATGGCCAATGATTCTTAACTCTAATATATGAACTATATCTTTGCCAAAGTGGAATTCATATATTTCATTAACATAAAAAAACTGGTATTGTGGTCTTTTTACAATTTTTCTGTTCTTGTTCTTTCCAGGAAGAAGAAAACATCCTTGCTCTTTTGTCTCTCTTAATTTTTTTTAAACTTGCTCAATGTTTTCAATAATCTGAAAGTGTAAAGAATCAATCAGACTAGTAAGTCACTTTGAATGTAGTGAAAAGCTCATTTACAAACCTTATTTTGTTTATCCTTTCGGAGGCTTTTTTTAGAGCAGAACCTATAGGCTGGAAGGATGATCCATTTGTAGTCTAATAGGAGTCCCTGATTATCTCTAATGCATTGATATTTCTGCACAGTACATTATTCTGGTTCTTGCTTTGGGCAATCCTTTTCCTTCTTAAGCCCAATGTCGTATACATATTCCTCTTTCTTTTTTTAAAACCATTTTCACAGTAAATAATGATTTGAAACCTGTGCTTCAGGCACTCTCTCATCTGAGAAATTTATTTAGTGTCTGCTAAAGGGAAAAAAACCATGAAAGTACCAAGGATAAAATTTATGTCCAGGGCATGTATGCGTAGTCGAGCCAAGGTGCCATGCACCAAGCAGACGGGCCAGGGGATATGAGTGCAGGATCAAACCCAGCCTCTTGTGCGCTTGGAAAACTACCACAAAATGCTGAGGCAGACCTGTCCAGAGAAGGTGGATATCACAGTCCCAGAGGAGGCCTCTTTCATTAATTATAATTAGCATTTTATATGCTGGGGACAGATGTTTGACATAGTTCCAATGCCTGCCGTTTTTATTAAAGGCAGTCTTGAATATGGAAGACTATCAATATTTCAATTTCTCAATATATTTAGCATATTTTGAAAATGTTCTACCCTAAAGCATAAAAGCGAAAATTCAAGGGTTTTCTCCCATCTCCGCTTCATTGATGGTGTTGTGGATCACAAGCTGTACGTAAAATGAAAATGGAAGTCCTCTTTCTACTCCTCATTGCTGCTTTTAAAAATGGCTACATTAGTTATACTAACGGTGTATTGGATGTCGGAGAGAAAAAATAAAAATAATTATTCTAATTTTCAATCGTTTTAATCCTCTTCCAAGGACATGTTTATTGATTTTAGAGATTGAAAGGGAAGGGAAGACAGAGAGATGGAAAGAGAGAGAGGGAAACATCAGCTGGCTGCCTCCTGTAGGCTCCCTTTGGTGCACGGGATGCCGGTCCAACTAACTGACTCAGAGGGCCAGGGGGTAAATTCTAGAAAGTGTGTTATTCCCTGAATGAGTTTCCATTAATTCGCTCTCACTGTGGCTCACTTGGACTAGAGTCTCGCGTAATCAAGCTGACATTCTACCTGAACTCAAGGGTTTATTAATGATGGTGAATTAGGGCAGGAAAGGCCGAATAAGGAACTGATCCAAATTGCCACCCATCATATGAAAAAACTCTTTCATCACATTGACACCTTTGCATAAGTGCCTGGGACCGCATTTGTGACCCTTTCTTAAGAAAATGTGTTTAACTGGTGAAATAACCAATTTGCCAAGATTTACCTTTTCGTACTTTTCATTTACAAAATGCTTGAATTACTTTTTCCTTCAAGGAATGTTCATTAGAATATTTTAATCAAAATTTATCCAATAATTCAAAAAGACAGCATAGTCATACATTTGTTATAGCTTATGATCTATCTTGCATATTACTAAAAAGATCCTGGATTCAAAGGCAGAGTGTTGTGTTTTGCAAACTTTAATTGATAGGTGATTCCACGAAAACTTTCATTAGAACACTCCCATAGATTAATAAATCTAATGATTTATAGTCTAAAAGATTCTTAACACATTAAAAATACGTGCCTCTTAGGTTAGCTTCTAGTGTGAGTAAATATACTCCTCACAATCCTGCAAAAATAAAAACAATGGTTTACCCAGATAAGTCCAATTTCTTTCTGTTGGCATATCCTCAAGTTTTCAGCATTTCTATAAATCTGCCCAAATAAAAATGTAATTGGCCTCATCGCAAAATCAAGTCCTGAAACAATAACTGTGGCTCAGCTGAAATTTGCTTTAGAGAATATTTATTAGAATAGATTCATTCCAGTAGAGTGGTTTCAGTATCATGGGTTAATTTGTAAAATAAATAGCAATCCATCTGAGAGTTGTATTCTTACATCTGCTACCTATTTTGTTTCCAAAGAAGGCATTAGTTATTCACAGACTCAAACACTGACATTATTTGAAGAGTAGAAATATATAAACTTGAATGTTATTAGCACATTCTAAGTTTGGCTGTTTTAAGTTATAAATTCTACTTGCAAACCAAATCTCCCAGTCTGTCCCTAGGCATGCGCCAGACATCATACAGGATTCTTCAGCATCTATCAAGTACCAGCTTCTTCCATTTGGTGGACACACCTTCTGTAGATTGACACATCCAAGGCACTCAGAATACAAATAACTAGTGTCATTAGTTAATGAATCTGGGGTTGCCACTCCGCAACTCTCGAAAAATAAATCTCAAACTTAAACACCAAAGAGGCTTAAGTTCAACATCCAAATCCTCTCTGGAAAGTTTACTAGAAATGTTTCCTCTGGAAAGATTTTTCTTCTGGAAATATATATGCATAAAGTTCCAGAAGAGAAGAAAAATATATACCTATATATTCAACCTTTGAACAACATGGGTTTCAACCAATCCCCTACATATAATGAAGGATTTTAATTGTTTGGGGGAATAAAAAGTTATATGTGGATTGTTGACTGCACAGGAGTTGGCACCCCAAAACCCTTTTTTTAAGGTTTGACTAAATAGGCGCTCAGTAAATTTCAGGTTTTTGATGTTGTAATTTTTGTTTTTGTCACTGTGGCAAGCCTACTTTTCACTAACCACATACTTAAGTGTACAAAATGGTTACTTTCTTTATATTTCGCCTAAAGTCCCTCTCCAAAAAAAAAGCAATTTACTCATTTCCATTTCTAAGAAAACTGGGTTACTTCACTGATTTCTAAGTTATTTTATGAAATTATTAATTTCTCTTCAGATTCACTATTTTCAGTGAATTTCAGTCTTTGAGGCTGGGGTTGAGCCTAAGCTTCAGGGAGAACAGAGCCATTGAATTAGTGGGACAGAAGAAGCCCCTGTGTCCACTTTACCTGGTATGTTGGAACATGCATAGAATCACCCTATCCTGTTGGTGGCATCTCTGCTGCCATCTACAGTGGTGACCTTTTCTCCATGGGACCATTTTCTGCTCCATCTTGCAGTTCGAAGCTACTGCCCTTTACCATCTTCCCTCAAGCTACTGACCTCTGTCCAAGCTAACGCTGAACCCTGCTTTGAGTGACGTGGATAATTCATTAGAACACAGCAGGCTTTTTGTGCATTGCTAAATCTCATTCCTATACAGACATCTGTTCTCTGGGATATCTGTTGAGTGAGTGAATTAATTAATTAATTAATTAATGAACGAATGAACGGACGAACGAATGAACATAGGCTCTGCTGAGATCTTCTTTAGGGAGAAAGACATGGAGATATTCTCAGAACTCCCATCGCCCGTACTCAGCCATGTGCAAACTAGGTACCTAAGTCAGTCTTGCATAAGCCCATTTGTGAGGCTGCCAGCTCCCAGAGTTCTGGACTGACCATGGGTCACGGGTCTCTTCTGTTCTTGATAGCAGTCCTCTGCACCGCCGAGCGGGGTGGGGGCGGGGTGCAGACCACGCACCCACACAGAAGAGCCATTCTTCCCTCCACCACTCCTTCCCTCCCGAGCTCTAGCTAACCATTCACAAATCTTTATCCACATGCATAAGTAAAAATATAGTAAAACTCTCTGAGCTTCAGTTTCTCTCCCATTGAAATGGAAGGGCTGAGTAATGTGCAGATAGGTAAAGCCCTTGCATTCAGGAAATTTTATGAAGTTAAAGCACCCTGAATTGACACAATATATATTTTGTTTCTTTATTTGAAGATTGTAAATGAAATGGGTATTAAAACTATATTTAGTAATTATATGTAAGATTAAGTAGTTCAAACTATTTATGAAAATTTTTATAAATTATATTCTGTAGGAAAAAGACACAAAAAAGTTGCTACTATTTACTAAAATAAATTATTGTCATTTTTATAGTTATAATTTAATGCAGTGGGAATTGGTAAAAAGATGAAGATAAACTCAAAAGAGTAAAAACATTTACCTTTAAAGTACTTCCATAAATTTCCCTTTAATTATAATGTCTACCTCTTTTCCTATCATTATTGCCTATTCCTCTCCCTCTTTTCTCAGCCTCTTCTTCCTTCTGAACTCATTTTTTGACTTGGAACTTTTTTCATTTGTACATTCAGAAACAGCCAGTTAGGCTAAAAAAAAAAAAAAGCAAATAATACTTGTAACGGTCTCACTTGTTTAAAACCGTAAGTCTCCAAATTCGCTATCTTTTTACTGGAGTAAACATGTTTTGAAAGGAATCATTAATGTGGCTCAACTGTCATATTGTACTCAACCAAGGAGTGAAAAAACAAACAGAAACTCTAACATATGAAAACAACAACACAAAAAGTTGCATGCAGCTTTGACTGGAGGCCACACGTCTGGAGAAGCCTGTTGCACACAGAACTCCCTCAGTTCAGCTTGTTCCAGGGGCAACAGATGAGCTTTCAAGGAGCCATTCATGGAGTGGCAGCAGTGTGCCTTGTGGCGACATCTTTCTAGCATTCGCAGCGCTGAGCTGTGCCAACCAGAACTCTCGGTCAGAGCCATCATCGATGTGCCTGCCAGTCACTCCGCCACACAGGAGGCTGCGCCGTAGTCTCAAGCAGAAGTTCTCTAGAAAACATCTTTGTGGGAGGTTGTTGACAGTACACTGCAGTGCAGCTACAGGTTCACGTGACACCTACGGTGGAGCTCTCTCCCAGAAATCTGAGACAGAAAAAACTTACACCTTGTATTTTGCTCTTGTCCTTTCTCGGCCTTGTTTTACCAAAGAAAAACATGGGTTAGATGAAGAAGAAGTCATCATTTGAACATATTACAAATGGAAAGTGATCATATTTGATGCTTTTAATATCCTGGTTTTTGTAACAGATGTCTAAATGCTGTTTGGCATGCATGTGAAAACAAAATATCTAAGACACTCTTTCCCAAGTCATCCTAGATGATAAGGCATCGAAGCAATAAATCTGACTCACCTACGACTGTGAGCAAAATCTCTGCTTTCTTCAAATCCCTCCTTTCTGGTTGAAAGAGGACTATAGAAGGGTTCATATATGTTTTATTCCTTTTTTTTTCCATCCTGTGGGCATCTGATAGTTTCTCCATCATTCTGAAGCAAATAATTGTCTTTAACATTGGTATCACTGTAGCTGTTCCCCAACAAACCCTGTCCTGGGGCCCACAAAAACATCTTTTGTTTCTTGCTCACCTCCATGACTTCCTCCATCATTAGCCCACCACCTGGTGCTACCAGCCTCTCGAGGCTACCCTCCCCCTTTTCACCCATGTATCTAGGTCCATATTCTTAAGCACTGTAACTGGAGATAACAGAAATGCCTACTAGACAGTACTCGAAAGTCATCTCCATATCCAAGCATCAGGCATTGCTCCCATCCTCACCTTTTAAATTTGATGATTTTTTTACTTCTAATGGGCCATTTCTTTGCCTACCCAGCAAGCATGGAGAGAAGGTGGTATCTGTGACTCCTGCATACAGGGACATAGTTAGACTTGCAAATCTGCTACCCAATTCAGGTCTTGCTTTGGAGACCACAGAAGCTCACTCAGAGAGCTCCCCCTGATGGCCTTCCTCATTGAGACACAGCCCTGAATCTTCTACAGGCAAATAAAGGACAAGATCTTGTTGTGAGCTTCTTGCTGCCCTTGCATTATCACTGGGAGGATGAGAAAAATGTAGATGTTGAAATGGCATCTGAAAAAACTAGCAAAAGATAAAAAGTATGTTTATTCTTTAAAGGATGTAATTAATAAGTATCTCTTTTTAAGATACCCCTCTAACAAAATATTTTGTGAGATTTTTTTAGACAAGGCTAGTCATTTTACTAATTATTTCAGTACTTTCTCCAGGAAACTCATGTTAAGAAGGTCGTAAGTGTTAAAAACTTTAAAAATGGTTGGGAAAGTACATGGGGTGAGAATGGCTTAGGGTAGTAGCCCCATCTGTAGGTACAAGGGGGTGTTTTATTTACAAAAAGAGTTTGATCATAGTGATAATATAATTTTGTATTTTGCAGGCAGAGAAAGCTCATTTGGGGAGAATAGAAACCATAGAAAACAAAGTCTTATAAATATCTTCATGACGGAGCCCATTGGGGTAGGACAGAGGAACTGTGAAGAGAAGGGAAATCCCCCTAGTGAGGAGGGGAAGGGTGCACCCAAGATGTGTATGTTTATCAAAAGCAAATAAGAGTGTTAAAATGCTTGACAGACAGCAACTGCAGTACTGAGTTAGTGAGGTTTTTCATGACCTTATACATCTAGGTGCTTTATTCCTTAAGCTGCCTAACTGATTTCTAACGTCCCCCTCAGCACCACTACCAACAACGTCCGCATCTGGAGCAATAAAAGTTTCTGCTTTGAGCAGTGAAATTCTCTATTCCGTCTATTCTGGTCCTTTGCAATGATTTCTTTTCTTAAAATGTTCTACTGGGGAAGGAGTCGGCCACCTACAGCTAGTGAAACGGAGACAGAGAGCAAGTATGTGTGTGTGTGCACATGTTCTACACATGCTCTACTTAATACGTTTCTTCTATCCCTCCAAAAAAAAAAGACTGCCATTTTGTTCACAGGAGGGCTTGGGGTGCAATGCTAAAAACTGCTGTCGGGGATCTTTCCTTCGGGGATATAGCATGACCTGGGGAGGTCTTGTCTCTGCCCCAGTAACCTTCGCATTATCACTCAGCAGGAGCCAGCTGCCTTCCTTCAGGTGCCATTCTGACAGACACAACAAACAGCTTTCTGCCTTCCTATCACAGGCTTATCTGGACTTCCTTGGAGTGAGGAAGCTCTCTCAGGCTATTTACTCTGAGAAGCAGAGGAAAAGTCTTTGCTTCAAAGATTGAGCTGCTGTTTCCTGCAGTCAGACCCAGACAGGCTGGAAACACACACTGATTCCTTCCCGCTCCGCATTAAATGGTGTCACACTCTCGTACGCAGAGTCGTCGTCTGAAAGGTGCACAGCCCAGTATATTTCACTGCGATATCTACTCACTGATGCAGTGGAAAGTGGATTTAGGAGTCAGGGTGAGATTTAAAGCACGACCTCATGACTCTGTATGAATTTGACCGGTGTAGACCGGTTTGTTCTACTTGTGCTGAACCATAGCAATAAACAGACCATTCATAAAGCATAGAGTGTGTGTTCATTGTGGCAACATATTTTGCTTAGAATCTTTTAAATTATGCCACCAAGAATTTGGGCATAAATCCACTTCAAACCCTTGTACTGTCTCAGGGGTGGCCAAAAACGCTGTGTGGGTTAATTTTAAGAGCTTTTCTGTTCTGCCACACTTACGATTTTGTCCACTACCACCTACGAAATTTCACCGTGTGCCAGTCCTATCCGTACTTACACAAGAATCAGCATGAGGAAGCTCTTCCATTTTCTAAATCCACTCTGGAGTCATTACTTAGGTTTCGGGTTGTATCCTCCCAGTTCGTATCCTAGCATGCCACAGAAGAAGATATTACATTATTTTTTTAATTTTATTTTAATTGTTCATGCTGTTATAGTTGTTCCCACTGTTAAGCTATTGAATTCTTAACATTTTCTTTTTATAAAGTTACCAATTCTGGCAATGTGATAGGACGTTTGAAACAATCCATTGTCTTCAGCTGTGTAACAGATCAAGGAAAAGGACCATTAATTGACAGATGAACGTAACATAAAATAATAACGGAGAGCTCTGTTATTTATTGTACCTGCCCCTGTGCCAGCACTAACTGATCTCACATATTTACCTCGTGTAACCCCTCACAGTGGTCTGTGAGGTGACAGCACCACCCCCTCCGTGCTACCTATGAGAAAACCAAAGCACAGCAGGTCTGCGCGGCCTGCTACTGTGGCGTGGAACCGGCCATCTGCCTACACACCCTGACCTCAGAACTCGTGGTCTCAACCACTACGGTCATGGGACCATCAGAGGAGTGTTTTTCAACGAAGATTTAAAGTGCTAAGGCATAGAGATTCTGATTTGAAAATGGTGAAGACTGAGAAGTTTACACGACTCTTTGTTTAAGGCTGGGCATAGGATCCAAAAAGACGAAACCAAATGCACTGGTCGTGGCTTCCTGTAGGCAGCGCCAGGTGGGCCTGCTTAGTCAGGTATGTCGGGAACGGCAGTGGCAGAGGGCCGCTGTCCATGTCAGATGCACGGGGGAGGTTTCCGCATTCAGGGAAATGAGATACGCCTGTTCTCGGGGACTCCCCTGGCTTCATTCCTTCTTATCCCTAGGGGCCTGCTCTGCAGACTTCCTCCTTATCTTTCAAAGTTTTAGAAACACACAGTATCGATTGTCGCCTGTCAGGGACTGTTTTTCCAGCTTGAATCCAGTAACCAAAGCATCTGCTGTTTGATTTCCTGGTCTCCCCACGGCCATCGGGCATTTTAGCTGAAAAGAAGATAAAGCAACATCAAACCTTCATTCCACTCTTCTTGGCTAATTTCATTTAAAGTTCCATTTCATTTAGAGTTCCGTTCCTCGAGAAAGATTCCTCAGTTTGGTATTCATCCTGATTTTACACTGTTCACTTTGCCTGTGACAAGCCTGAAGGTGGAGGCCTGGAGTACACTCTACTTCTGGCCAATAACAGAATAATCTTTAGAAAGAGAGATAAACACACATTTTAATGCAGAATATTGTAGGGAAATATGACACACACACACGAGAATATTCTGGAACGCCTGAGGAAGAAAAAAATTAAGTCAGCTGGGAAAGTTGTTGCAAGGAGCCTAGGAAGACGGCACAAGGTGGTGACATTAGAGCTAAACCTTTAGGCATTGAAGGGTGACTGTGAACCATTTCGTTAAATAGGGAGAATAGGGGACAGCATGCGTGGAGGTATCAAACAAAGGTTTGCTTGGTAAAAAGGCAAGGCTAATGTGGCTAGAAAAAATGTATCCACAGAGCAAGCGACAGGGAAATAAACTGCAAAGCTGGGCTGAAGCTAGATTTGGTAGAACTTTAAATGCCCACCTTCAACACACAGACTTACCTTTAGGCAGCAGGAGGCCAATGAAAGCTTTTGAACAAAGTGCCTTAGAATATTCATTTTACTGGAGTAGTAAAGACCAAACCAATGTCTTTAGCAAAATGTCTTTGGCAAAATGAAAATGTGTTCTTCTCCTACATAAAGGCCTGAGCATAAGCAATGCATTGTTGCTGGGGCGGCAGCATGTTGCCCTGCCCTCTTGGACGGGTAGCCTAAAGTAGCTGATCCACCCCCACCATCCCGTCCGCAGCCACTCAGCAAGGCAGGAAGAAAGCGGCAGAAGAGGATGCAATTCTTTCCTTTTCAAGTCCAGAAACCAAAGTTTACACTCATCAATTCTTTGTATATCCCCAAGACAAAAATTGCCACAGTATTCTCAGCTAAACAGCAATCTCTACCTTACAAAAGAAGGAAATGACCACAGCTGTGTTTGAGAAACATCCTTTTACAAAGTGAGTAGAGCATCTGAAGGTAAGGAGGCACTCATGGGAACATGAAGCAGCCTGATGTCAGCGGGTGGGCTGACTGGAAGCCACCCAGTAGAAAGACACAACACCTAGCATATCCAGTATTGAGGCAAGTACCACCAAAAGCACGGCTTCTGTCAACCTTATCAAGTCACTGCACTGATCAACAGCCTGAGAACAACCACTTCAGTCAATCCGTTTTTGTGATCCGGTGCTAACTGAGGCTCACTGTGGCCACTGTGACCCCAGAGGCTGCTCCCTTTGCTCAGTAGCACAGGGCCCTCCTGAGCCCAGAGCTGTACGTGGGGCTCAGGCTTGATGAGTGCGTTGGGCAGAGGTTGGAATTAGGAGGAGGATCTTTGTGTGTCGTTGCCCTGGGGGAACTTCGCTCCACACAATCATTGTAGCCCAACTGTTACCAACATTTTTATTTTCCAGACTGGCTGATAGAACACATTGTGAATTATGAACTCATAGAGCCATTTGTTCATGTTCTTCAATATACAGAGGGAAAAGCAGAAACTTTGTCCAGCTGTCTAATGATTCCCGGGATCTGAATTAAACACATGCATTCATGTTTCATTGCTAATATTATTTGGCTACAAGTCAGGAGTTTTTTCCCTTTCTATATGAGCATGAAAATAAGAATTTAAAGTATAACTATGTTAAAATGTTAAATACTTTCACATAACTTCTCAAATTCTTACTGTATATTTTTATAACCAATGTCCTTACACTCACAATTAAGTGAGTTATTTTGTCGCTGTAAACAGAGATCAATCTCATTCAAACATCCAGTGTTACTACATATATTGGGAAGCTGACTCTGAGAGAGAAAGAGGACTTCGACCTAGGGCAGAGGTTAAACTCTCTCATCCTCGTGCAAACAGCTCCTGTTGTCACTCTAAGGCAACAGCTGGGCTAATTTGGCTCAGAGGATTTTCATACCTCTGATCTTCTCTTGACACTGTTCCTATCCTCAGTATTTTCATCCAGAGTCATCCTACTCATCCTTAAAGGCCTACCCCAAAAGCCACTGTCTTACTTAGCTCATGCTGTTTTAACAAATATACTATTGACTGGTGCCTTAACAATAAGCTTTATTTCTCACAGTTCTGGAGGCTGAGAGGTCCAATGTGAAGGCGCTGGCCAACCTGGTGCCTGGTGAGAACTCTCTTCCTCACCAGACCTTGCAGATAAATGTCTGTCATTTTATCCTCACTTGGCAAAAGCAGAAAAACAGGCAAGCTCCCTTGGTCACTTCTTATAACACACAATCTCATTTATGAGGGCTTTACTCTCATGACCTAAAGGACCCACCTTTTAATGCAATCACTTTAGAAATTATGATTTCCACATATGAATTTTGAGGGAATACAATATTCAGTGCCTAACAATCACCTTATCTTTATCTCAGACAAACTGAAGATTCCAGGGGATTGGATAAAGTGTCGCCTCATAGCTCCTTGAATTCCTCATACTGACCATGTTCTTTACATCATTGAAGATAGATATTTCATCTTAAGACCTTGTCACGAACCAACCATATTAATTCATTGATGTGTTAACCTCTATGATCCCACTGTCTCACCATAATCTACCATGTGTCAGGATCTCCCACTTTGTTGTTCTCATATAATGACTCATTTCTCTCATTCAGACGTTCATTCCCAGTACTGAGAGGGTCCGTCCTCAGTAATCTAGAACCTATTTCACCTGCACCCTCGGCTCCCTGAGCAGGATTTACTGAGTGCCTGGAATAGAGTAGGTGGGAATAGTCTTTATTGTATTACTTCCGGCACAATGATCCTGCAAATTTCTAACCTTCGATCAATCCAGAAAGTTGCCTCTTTAAGACCTACATTCAGATTGATATCACCATAGGAGAAAATCACAATGCTGTCATGACAAATTCCTCATCTCCAAATATTTATGGTCTCCTCATGGAATGTTTGTTGTTCGGTGATCTTTTTGCCACTCCTTGGCCAGCTCTCTTGCCTATTCCCCACCATGGTGGTCTAAATTTAAACTATTACCACTTTCCTCGGTCCCTCAGCCCCATCAAGGGCTCCATCAAGAAGCCTTCACTCAGAACAGAGGAAACTGGAGTTTTTAGGGCCCCCTGTCATCCTCACCCAGCTCCATGTCCATCTGAGCTCCATCATTAAGGCCTCACTCCCATTCATTCTCAAGAGCAAACCAGTCTCCTCTGTTCAAATTCTGTAGACAACATGCCCACCTACCTTCCTCCCTGTCCGTCCACTGCTACTTTTCTCTGTAATTTCTCCAGCTCCATCTTAAACTTCTTGGTTATTCAGTGAAATGGCCTGGGTTTCAACACAAAATCTACATTTATTAATTCTTTAACATCAAAAAAAGTCTTATTATATCTGTGATGAGATATTCCTGTATGTTAACTGGAAATAATAACAACAGCCCGTTTATTATAAGCTTTTGTGAGGATGACATGTGGTGTAAATGTGCTTATCAGCCTTTGGACATGTCAGCAAACACCAACACCCTGCTTTCCAGTTACCACTACTGCATAACGAACCACCTCACACCTAGCGCTGTAAACTAATGGTCATTGCATTATGATCGTTGATCTGGTAGATAAGTAATGTGAGTAAAACACTGGAAATGAGAGCTGTCTCTGCTTCATAATATAGAGGTCGTAGTTTATGAGGCAGAAATAGTCGGGGTGTTTTGAAAAGTTGGGGCTGGAGAATTTCCTTCCAAAATGGCTTCCTCACTTACACACTGGGGCCTTGGCTGGAATGGCAAGAAGACTGGGCTTAGCTAGGACTGTGGGCTGGACTGCATACACATGGTGTCTCCAGCATGGAGGCCTCTTCAGGGTGGCCAGCCTTCTCACACCATGGTCAGTGTTCCGACAGCCCAAGGCATAAGCTGAATGGCATTTCTGACCTAGGGTCAAAGTCATATATCATCAGTTTTGACAAATCTATTGCTTAAAGCAGTTATTACTCTAGATTCAGGTGGGTAGAACATCTCAAGGTATAGTCAAAGTTCTGAAACTGCTTCACCCACCAGTTACTAAAAAATATTCTGAGGACTGTTGTACATTTTAAACTCTAACTCCAACCCTATGAGGTAGACATCATTTTATCTATTCTATGGGTGAATCAATTGAGGCTAAACAAGGAAAAGGAACTCCTCAAAGATCAGCTAGTGACTAAACCTGGATGTTAAGACGCTGTCTCTAAAATAGTATTCAAAAATTGTGAACCTTCTTCTGTAGAGTCTTTCCTCTCTCTACTGAATCTTCTAAAATCTTTTTTTATTCAGTATGCCCTACCTGTTACTGTGTGTTTACATTGTTATCTGTGTGTGAGAAAGAGATACAGAGAGAGAACTTTTCTAAGTAAACTCTTTGAAAGATTGTTTATACTTATGTCTATTTCTCTATTTTTTAAGCTGATTTCTAAATTATTGTTAAACTGACATTTGTCTAACCATCTTCTATGATCATTCCTCTACTGATGACTGTCAATGATCCTCAAATCCAGCCAGTAAAAATTTAACAGGTTTAATTCTTTATTAAACTTGGTAAATAGCATTTTTTTCATTTGCTAAATGATGACTACTCTGCAGATTCTCACTCATCAATTAAACAAGTATTTGTTGGCTGCCTGCTCCTTACTGGGCAGCGCTTGGGGTGACGGAGAGGGCAGCGATCAGAGACAAATGCTCCTGCTCTCACTGAGCCTCCTTCCACTGGGACGCTGCCACATTACTTATGACAGCATATTGCTGTTACTGGGTTTTACGTTGTCTTGAAAATCTGTCTCTATTAGTTCTCCAGAGAACCAGAACCAACAGAATGTGTGTGTTTGTATAACAAGATCATGCCTCCACCTAACAAGGTAAAAGTATCCTGAAGAGAACTGAAGATGCACTAAATCTTCCCCCAGAAGAGGAGGTGAAGCCTTTTGGAAAGATGTACTCTTCTCGTTTATATTTTGTGACTTACATACTATGGCAAAAAGTTAATAATACTTAAATACTATGAGGTAAAGTGGATACATATTATGGTACACAATAAGGAGAAAGGAAAGAAAACTACTCACTTAGTCTGTGTGTATGTGTACACACACAAACACACAACAAAATAAGGAAATCCTCATGACAATGACAGTTCTTGTTTCTGTAATTGATCACAATGTCATAACTGGTATTTACAACCAAGTTTTTCATGGCTTATTCATATTCCCTTTGCCCTCAATAAGCACTTCAGCTGGTTGTGATGATTCTGTACTCGGAGAAGGGATACCAACTTATATTCTTGAAGGATCTATGTTATTAGTAGTCCTGACCAAACTGGGTTGTTGTAGTTTGGCATTAACATTAAACAGAAGGCATGGTAATACCAAGAGACACCATATAGGATCTCCTATATTCTGGGCATCATTTCCATTTGGAAGGAGTAGTCCAATTTCCCCTTGTTAGTGCTGTCAATCACCTCAGCTAGCAGTTACTCCTTTTCTTTGTCTGTTGATTCAGAGAAATGCAGAGCCCAAAGTGACCAGGTGACAGTCTTAGATCCCAGTTCAATTGGAATCATCGTTGTGTCTTCTGGTGGACATAAGCCTCCCTTTGGGACTAAAACTGCTAGGCTAGCTAAGCATAAAGTTCCAGTAACAGGAAGCAAACTTTGCCTGTGGGTTACTAGGAATAATACTGAGTGTTATCAGTCCCATTTCCACCCCTCTATTTCTGGACCTGTGAATTTTGGCTCTGGGAGAAATAGTACTCTATATTGGGTGCTGATTCAGAGCACATGTTCTGGAAAACCATATCCCAGTTCTGAAAAATATTGCCACCTAGCTGATGATATAACTGAATTTTCCAAAGGTCATTTCACTCTTCTGCCAAATAAGCTGCTTTAGATAACAAGGAACACGCATGGTAAGATCAGTGAATTCATGAGCATCAATCCATTGCTACATCCTAGCTTTGGGTAATACATAGCATTTTGGGTGGTAGTTTAGGCATTACTACAACCTTAGTTTTTCTTTCAGCTTGCAAGTGATATAGTTAGATAAGTATACTTACTATCTCAATACTACACTAAGCTTTATGAATCTCAAGTAAATTGAATAAGGTCAACTATACCACTACAAGAAGAAAAAAACAATTATTTGAAATAATAATAAAGTTTATTGAACTTTTTAAAGTGGAAACAGTACAATATAGTCAGAAAACTTGACTTTAAATCCAATAACCAGGCAGCTTACAGACCCTCCATATTTACGTTCTGTTAAAATATGATTCTGAGAATTTTCTCCAACTCACCACACCATTTTCAATGTGAATCAGGTTTAACAAATAAAAATTTGAACATTCACATACTGTCTTATCACTAACAGAAATGGAGTGTATATGTTTTAAAAACATTAAATTCCTTGCATTTAATGTTCTAAATTTTTTATAAAAGAAAATTGTGTAGCCACAGGAAAAAAAATCTATTGACACACCACCTTTTGCTCAGAGTAAATTAATTCTAAAGGTCACATTCTTCAAATATTTCCTACACACTAAATGTAGACTTTTATGAACTAAAGCAAACTAATAGATTCTCTGAAGTGAGTAAAAAATAATCTGCAAACTGATATTTAACCAAAGGGTGTATACCATGTAAACCTATAAATACAGAGTAGGGAATATGAACTTCAAAATCAAATAAACTCACTGTGGCTGAAAAAAAAACTTGCATGAAGAGACTCACGCAAAGATATTTTAGACATTCTTAAACACTGAGGTCACTTAGCCTAGAAGGTTAGCCACAAATATTTTCTATTCAGCCACAAAGATGTGTGTGTGTGCCTATCTTGAGATAAGAAATTATTAGAATATGAATTAAAAGAAAAACACATGGAATAATCTAATAAAAGTAGTGACTCTGTTTTCCTTTCAACATAATAGCAAAACAAAAATTAGGAAATTTCTGAAAGACACCATATTACTTTCTCTATTTCATAACCTTCTATGAAGTATGGCAGAAAAGGCTGGATAAAGACCATGTAGCCTATTAACACCGGAAAGGGAATTGAATTCAGGTCACCTAACTGCAAGCCCTCGACTTTATCTTTACACGAACACTTGTACATTATGGAAAATGCAGTAAGAGAAAACCCCAAAGCTCACTGAACTAAAGTCAACAGCTGTTCTTTGGTCATTAGTTTAATGAGAAAATGTTACATTTCATGGAAAGTGTGTTTTCAAATTTCATAAAGCATTTCCAAAACTCTGGCCTTCAGGTTTCACCCTTCATTGTTCTGCAGGAGATAACTTGCCCCTAAGCCTCCCGGGAGGAGAGCTCTGCCAGGTGCCTTCAAGGGCTGGGGCTCTGGCCCCTGGTGCTGCAAAGCCTTGATGAGGCTCAGCTTTCCTTAAGAATTAACAAAACCAACTGGCAAGCAAAATATGGCCAGAGACATTGAAATCGACAACAAACGGACAGTAGTAACCAGAGGGGAAGGAAAGGGAAATAACATGGGAAAGAAGGGAAAGGTAAATGAACATTGTAAATGAACATGAATGAGGGACCCATGGAGGGAGCCAAGGGTGGGTGGGATTGAGGGTGGAAGTGGGTGTGGGTAGGACAGGGCAAAGTGGTGGTGGGAAAATGGAGACAACTGTATTCAAACATCAGTAAATAAGGGGGAGGGGAAAGAACTAGCGTGATTCCCACAACAGCATGCAAACAACAAGCCTACAATTTTTGAGCCTGACTTTATGTGTGATTCCTGAAAATTAACTTGGAATAGTACAGACATAATTTGAAATTATGCAGCCCAGAGACTCCCCCAAAATATTTGCAGGGTATAAATTACAGATGTATGACAATAAATGCTTGGCATTTAGCTCAGGTGTGGCCCAGGGCATGGGATTCACTGAGACTGCCAGTCTTTCAGGTTCCTAGAATGAAGTAATTAGAGGATTTTTAAAACACTAAGAGAAATGCAACAAAGTTTTATTTAATGTACATCATATGCTGATATGTCTGTAGAAGAACAAAATGAACATTTTAACAATTCTGTTCACATCTTTTTCACACATTGCCGACAGTTTTGATTTTTCTCTTTGTTGATCTGTGCAGTTACTTCATCAGGTTATCACAGCTTTCATCACATCTATAACGATTCAGCAATTTCTTTTACCAATGTATGTCTAACAGATACATGCAAGTAAACACACAGACATTATGCCTGCCCAGTAGGAGCTATGATCTTAAAGAAATTGATACTTATCAAACATAATTCTTTAAAACAATCTGGTATTGCTTTGGGAAACTTATTTCTAAAGTTTATCTAGAAGATTTGCTTATTTAAAGTAAAATCACTTTGATTTTATTCCAATTTAGTTATTGAGAAATTTACTAACTTATTTCTAAAGCTACTATTTTCAATACATTTTATATGTTTCCATAAGATAAATCTCTCAGACTTCTAAAAATTTAGTATTCTGCCTTTTCACTTTAGTATTCTGCCAATTCACTTAGCAATAGGAACAATGTATCCAATCTAATTTCTGAAAACCTCACTATTGTCAGTGTCAAATAAATGGTTTCTTTTTGGGTAATGTGTACATCTAGGGAGTAACTATTATGTTGTTTACAGTTGAACACTTACCCTGTAATATTTCTCAGCATGGGTCTCAGATAGATGAAAATCACAGAGGGGTGATTTGGCCCACTATTTGGTAAACTGGATTTTGGATAGAAAACTACCCGCTCAGTCAGAAAGGGCAAGTTTTCAATATTACAGTAATCATGGTTAATGTGATACCTTATTTTTTCATGCAGTGTTTATTTACTATTATATATTGATGGCCTCAAGTGGGGTTGTGGGACTGGGTGAAAATGTGAAGGGATTAAGAGGAAACTCATAGACATAACAGTATGGTGACTGCCAGAGGGAGACTGGGGGAGAAAGGAGTTAAGAGAGGGTAAAAGGGGAATAAATGGTGTTAGAAGAAGACTGATTTACGGTGGTAAACACACACTACAATATGCAAGTGATGTATTATAGAACTGTACACCTGAAATCCATATAATTTTATCAACAAATGTCCCCCCAATACATTCATTAAAAATGAAAAAAAAAGAATGAAGCTAAGGCCACACAGAAGTCCTTAAGCCACCAGAGAAAAAGTCGCTTTCATTACCCTAGATTTGAGGTGGCTGAAAGCTGTTTGCTCTGCAAGTTACCAAGAAGAAGGCATCTGGATCACTGGAATGATGCTGGACCTCTTGGTTTCAATGCACATTTTGTAAAGCCTGCAGCTCAGTGCTCTTCCATGGGGACAGCGGTGCAAATAGGTGCCGGATGGAGATGAAAAACCGGACCTGCTGTTGATCTGTGCCAGTTTCTTACCATGAACCATATTGACATTTGAGGTCATGCGATTATTCATTGTGGGGGTAGGTCCTGTGCATTCACAGAGCTTTAGCACCATTCCTGGCCCCTACCCACCAGATGCCCACCTCCTCGGGACCCCCACACTCCTCACTATTGCACAACCACAAAGTGGCTCCAGAACAACTGTGCCCAGGTGCAAAAGAGCTTCTAGTAGAAAACCAGTGATCTATACCATTGACAATATTTTCTTCTTTAAGAATAATCACCAACTAGTCTTCTCATACACATTTCCAGATTCAATAAAAATATCTAACCAGTACTATCCTATATACCTGAACTAATGCAAAATAATATTAAATGTCAACTGTAATTGAAGATAATTTTTCCTCTCTTAAAAATGTCTACAAAATTTAATGAAGTGCTATAGCCTTCAGTTACATGATTTCAGGGCAGGCTAAATTAAATCAGTAGATATCAAAGACTTCAGTCTTACACATTTTCTAAACGTAAAATAGTATGATTACCCACATTAAGAAGGCAATGTACTATTACAATGCTATTACTCTATAATGAAGCATTTCCTTCTATTCAATTACTCAACACTCAATTATAAAAATGAGATGTTTTATTAATAAGTATTGGCACAAATAAAACTGCTAGGATGATGCCTCAGTGTCTGTGGCAGCGCCATAAGCAGCAGTGAGCACTTCCACTCCTCTACCACGTCCGCTCCCTGCTTCCACATGCAAATATTAAATTGCAGAATCAAAATTTCCAGTTTTACAAGTGCTCGCCAGCTTTTAAATGGCAGGTGGATCTTTTGTTGGTTTTTCAAGGTACAGATCTAAGGCCACGTTTTTGCTCATTATTTTATTTCTCATTTTGCGTGTTTACCTAATGAAGGAAAATAACAAAACAATAATGAGCTGAGTAAGGTGGCCCACTGAGTAGGGCAAGCTCACTTTGATTTTCTGGTAAACATATTTTTCTCTTCTTGTCTTTTTTAAAAATTTCCATGAAACATTAAGGAATGATTTAGGCTTTGCTGATTGATTATTCAAAACCTACACTTGCCAACTGGTTGGTGTTTTAATACCTTCAGGCCTAAATGGAAATGAGACAAGAAATCTCAGTTGGATTTTTCCTGATGTTGTTATTACATCTTAATGCAAATTATTATTACCAACATATGCACAAAACCTAGAACATTAATTTTAGGGTTATAAAAATTGCCTTTACTTTAGTTACCTTGTAAAATAACATGATATGTCTATTTATTCCCAAAGTCTTCTTTTCTATGGCTAACCTCAACCGCTTTCCATCACACAGTAAAAACTGTGACAATGGTCTGCATTTGGAGATTGAATATACCCCTAGACCCTGCATCTTCCTTGGAGGAATCAGCAAAGTTTGGCAGAAACCCTTTTCCATACAGTCGGAAGATGTTTAACAGACAATAATTATAACCTAAGCAACAGATCACTGTAAGGCAAGGAGAGATACAGTCCATGCACTCACGTGATTGACAGCCAGTGCAGCACTGGTGACATAACTCACAGGCCTAGTGCCAAGTAAAATTCAGGGCTCATTTTTCAAAAATTGAGAAGTTTAAGACGAAACAGCAGAACATTAAACCAAATGAGGAGTCCTTCTGACACAGGGCCCCGTGTGAATGCTCAAGTCCCAGCTCCCCTAGAGCCAGTCAGCTCTGGCTCACTACACGAAGGAGGTTTTCTGGGGGCATAGCGCCAAAAAGGTGTTGGGAAGAAAATCTTTACAATCGCTTCCAACCGTAAGATATTATGAAGTCTGAGATTCTGTGAAGCCCGTGTAACAGAAATAAAAATGACATAGTAAAATGAATGTCAAAGCAAGATATTCTTACTAAAACAAGGGCTCTCTGAAGAAACCTGAAAACCAATCTTGCAAACACAGGTCTCCTGGTGTTTGCCAAATAAAGAAACAACAGGGATGATTTTTTAAATTGATTGATTTTTACAGAGCAAGAGATACATCTATTCATTGTTCCACTTAGTTATGCAGTCATTGGTTGACTGGGGGTCAGCACACCTTCTTGGTGTGGGGTGGATGCTCTAACCCACTGAGCAACTCAGCCAAGGCCAGGAAGGATCAGCTCAACTGGAGTACGAAGAAGATGTCACTTCAGAATAGGTGAGAAATGGCTTTCTCTTTGAAGAGTTAGAGTTAGCTAAATTCACACTGATTTCAGATGTAAGATGGGTCTTAAATTTGGCAGGCATTTTTGTTTTCTAAATAGAAGTCTTTTCTAAAACCTTTAAATTATTTGATTGTGTCCTAAGGCCCCGAGATAGAAATTTAGAAATATTAAACTATAATTAAATAAATATGAAGGTAATTTATATTAGGAGTTGTGCTGAAACTTCGATTCTATGAGCTTGCCAAACTTCTACAAAAATTCTCAGATCAAATTTATCTAGCACCTCAGTTTGGATATGTGAGATATAAAATATAGTTACCATTTCCTTTTTTTTCATTGTGTTCACTATTTTAAAATGTATCTGGAAGAAGTAGCACTGCATTCCATCTTTCAACCTTTGAGAATATATCTCATTCATTTGAATGTGTTCAAGTAAGAATCTTCAAAAAAAAGGCCAAAAATTGGAAAATATCCCAACTGAAATATTGACCTTTCCGGTCAGAAATGTTCACATCCTGTGCAAGCATTTGGGGGTACTTAAGCAGTGGTGTGCTGCCCAATGCTTCATTGGGCTGAAGGGTGAGGATTCAGGGTAGGGGTAAAGTTCTGATTTTAACATTTGCTAATTTCTATGATGTTAAAAGCTCCCTCAAATGTGTATATGATAAATTCCTGTTTTATCTCTGCAACTTTTATGTTTCACTAAAACTACTCTAAAATAATAAAGTCATGAAAAAAACTTATACTTAACATGTAATCAGTCATTTGTGCTGTCTGGGCCTCAAACTGCCAGTGAGGATGGTCAACGGCATAGGATCGTGGACAAACCTACTTCAAATCCTTTCCCTACTATTCACCAGCCATGTGACTTTTAGAAAGTCACTTACCTTGTCTGAGTTTAGTGTCCTCATCTTTAAATTGGAGGTATCAGTTGCATCTTCAAAGAGTTGTTTCGCTGAACAAACAAGATACTATATGTCATGCATTTTGGTACAGGGCCAGAACAAAATAAGTGATCAGTATATGCAACTAATACAATTTAGATCATGATTTTCAATCTTAAGCTGCATAGACATATCACCTGAGAGGTTTAAAAAATCCCAAGCTACACACTAGTCCATGTGAATTAAAGTTTCTGGTGATGGGATCCAAGCATCAATATTTTAAACCTCCCCAGGTATTTCCATGTGCAGCTAACGTTAAGGAACACTGAACAGCCAGCGAAGAAATTGGCAAGGCTGTCCAATTCAGCAGTTAGATGGCTTGTATCATTACATTGAATTTCCTTTCAAAGAGGCATAGCTACAACATTTATCATTAATGTAATAAAGAAGCAGTTTAAGTGCCCACTGTGTGCCTCTTATGTGGAAGATACTTGAAACCCTGGGATGATAGTAACATGGATAAACTCTTTGCTTAAGCTGCTTGTATTATTTTCCCTCTTTATAATTTCATATTCTTAGATGACTTCTTGTCACATCTGTGTTGTCTGGGGTGAGTTGCCAGCTGAGCTTCATCTCTGGAGAAATCAGTGCACACAGTTTTGATCCCATGCAGGTAGTCCAGGGAAGGAGGGAAACATTCTGAATATTGTTAGGGGAGAAAGGAGAGTGGGACTCCCTCAGGAAAGTGCTCTGTCAGAGCCAGTGAAGCAGGTGTTCCAACAAAACGGGGCTCAAGAGAGTCAAGAGGGAACCTTCCTTCCCTGTGAGGAGGGACCATCTATTTGCAACTACTGACACAGAATTTTTGATCAAAGTCATTATTCTAATTTCATCTGTCCCTAATTCTTGAGATACATGCGACATGGCCTATGATTAATCAACGCGACAGTCACAATTATGAGAAAATTGAAATTTAGATGTATTATTTCTATCAGTTTTACCCAAAGCTTGCCTCTGCTTCTGCTATGTGTAACTGTTAATTCAAACCTCTGTGAACGCTGGATTGAAAGCTTGTTTTATTTTTCAAATCCCTTTACACCCCTGGTCTCTGAATTAAAAGGCAACCTGCCTTTACGTTTAAGTTAGAGTGATAGTAATTAGAATGCATTAGAATTCCCTACTAACTATTTCATCTGGAGAAACACAGGCTTACCTCCTACTGTCTGCCTGGCTGTCAATCTATGTAGAGAAGACATTAAAAGGGTAAATTAACTTGGTGACTCCCTCCAGATGGTATTAATTCAAAGATATATCAGTTGACATCTTACCCTCACAGGACAAAAGACTTCGTGCCATTCAGGGAGTAAATAAATACTTTATAGATCAGTAATACTGATGTCTACAGAGGCCTCTAAATACCTTGCTTTTTACAAAACTGTTGCCATGTTTAATGCCCTACTATTGTGATCATTTTCATTTGTTTTGTTTCATGAGCTTTACTTGTTTTCACTATAAGCATAGATTGTTTCCTCATTCTCTGGAAGAAAATGATACTTTACAGCAGGAGAAAGCTACACATTTTACATATGAAGTAAAATAGCTTTTGATTTGAGCTCTGCTTCCAAGGGCAAATCAAAGCATAACAATGGAAATTTTGTGATGTAGAGAAATTTAAATCACCAACAAAAGGCAGCAGCTGGAGGAGTGGAAAGAAGGTGGGAGAAAGCTTTAGTGCTCTGACTGGCCCACATTTACAACAGGGGGTCAATAAGGATTAATAAGGATTACTTACACTGATAAATCAAGTAACTAGAGATCATAAATGCATCATTCTTCAGGTTCTTTAAATTTTTTAAAATAACTCTACGTACAGAAATGTCAATGACTTCATTGATTACCTTCTTAGAAATATATAACTTTGTATAAATATATAACAATTTAAAATATGTTGTATATTTACTGTTGTTTTATTATATTCATATTATATATAATATGTGTGTAATATATTGATATTTTGACATGTATTTTCTTGTTTGAAATAGATCATCTATGTATGTTATATATCATATATGAATACATTTATGTATAAAAATCAACATTATTTATACACATAAAGTGTAATCACACATACACACAAACTATGTAAATATGTATATTTACATAGCTTTATATACATTTGTGATATACACACACAAATCACCTAAGCAACCCTGTGTGTGAAGAAAAGTCAACTATTCGATGTGATGTCTTATTCTAAAAACTAACCTGCTCTCCTTCACATGTTAAGTGATAGAAACTCTACAAGTTTTATTCTTTGACTGCTTTCGTATCTATTCTATAATTATATTTTATTTGTTTTTACCAAACTTACTTCCAAAATGAAAACATTGGGAATACGCAACTCAAATTTCAGAGAATGTCAATTCTACAACTCTACTCACTGATATGTTTAGACAGTTTTTACATCAAATAGTTAACATATACACGGATCAAAGGCACAATGGATATCAAAAACAAAGTAGAAACAAGTGCTTTACTAATGAGTCAGCATAAAAGTTCTGCTCTGATTGTTTTCTGATTTATCTTTAATTTTTTAATAAGCTGATACATTATCTTTAAGGTAACAATGAATAAAAATATACCAGGGAAACATGAAAAGGTCAAAATAAGGGTGCAGTTAACTATGAAATACAATGGTATCTGTTCTATAATTATAGTGTTACCGAACAAGGGTCCGAGGGGGGGCAATACTTGGCCCACCGAAGGATGCCAAAAACTGCTTCAGAAAACAGGGGCCCCTCCCAAGGACAGTATACTAATATCTATTAGGCTCTTCTGTCCGCCGCCAATTGGAAAGACATCTCTCAATGCCAGAGATTTGTGAAAAGGAAACAAAATGTTTATTTAATGCTATTCAGGCCTAATGCCTTCCTTAAAATATTAAAGTCTTTAAGGGTATACACCTACGCACACACACACACAGCACTCCCTTCTCCCACTGTCCCAACTCCGGGTACCGTAAATCAGGAAAAGAGCACACGTCTATTTTTCAGATCGCTGGCACATGAGCTGTGTGACCTGCCTATCCAGGCAGGATCTCCAATTAATCCAAAGTCATGTGGCACCTTTCACTGGCAAGAGTTCTTTGTACCAAGTTCCAGTCAAAGTCTCTCCCGCTTTCCAGGCCACTCGGCCAAAAGGAGCACCCCAAAGCCGCGTGGACCTCTTCTAACAAAGCTGCACTCCACCAAAAGTGCGTCTTTCTTCTTCACCTGGCCGCAGGGATCTCCATTCTGGCAAAGCTGCGTGGTCTTCCCTTTCACCTGGCCAAGAGGGGGTCTGCACTCTGCTGAAACCGCGTGGCTCTCCCGCAGGCACTCTCTCTGAGAAGCATCCCCCAATTCCATCCTGGGTACCCGCCACTCACTTCTTCCTCACCCAAAACTTGGCCACAGCTATTTAACATATCTATGAAACCAGTTAAAGGTTACAGATATGTTAAATGACCATTCCAGAGGTTAGCTGCAAAACTGTTGCTATGCAAAACAGCTCTCAATGGCCCTGCTCCATTTGTCCCTTCTCCCAACTGACACCTGGGGGGTGGGGTGGGGCAAGGACATCTTAATAATATTTTCTCCAATATTCTTATACACTTTGAGTTCTGGACACCATTCCAAATCTTTTCTGCTCCCCCACCCTTTGGCTACACCCTGTATCAATAGCATCATAAGGATATTTACCGAGCAATAGCAAGAATTACTTTTTTTATAGTGCAAGTTTTTTTTTTAAGTAACAGCTACATTTCAACAAATACCTCTTGAAATAAATGATACAAGATGAATACATAAGAATTATTTAGAGGACAAAGGACAATCCTTAAAATTAGAGGGATAGGATTACCTACTCGTATATATGGTTTTTATTAATTAGAGCAAATCAATTACAAATGTTTTAAAGGTTGTTTTGAAATATTTGCCACCTCGAGCAGGTTGAGTCCACCAACCTTTGATACAAAAGGCATGATGTCCACTCCCCAACTTCCTACAATTCAAACTGGTCTTGAGAGCTTGGGGCCAGCCTCCAGGTGACACTTAAAAATATGCGCCAATTTATGTACGAAGGTGCTCATCTGTACATCTTTTTCCTACTCTTTCTGTCCATATTTTAGGGCTGGCTCTACCAGTACTTAATATCCCTGATCTTCTCTTCTTTTACGATTCATTTTTATAACATTAATCATTCAATTGATTAACATGAATCAATGTTATAAAGTTTTGGATGATTTTAAGACTATTGCCACGTTACTAATTGAGTGCCGTAATAGGAAGCTCATTAAACTGTCACTAATCTTTTTTTCTGCAGATAAATTAGTTATTATTAAAAATAAGATTTTTCTGCCCTGGCTGGTGTGGTTCAGTTTGTTGGAGCATTGTTCTGTGACTAAAAATTTGTAGGTTGGATTTCTGTCCAGGACATGTACCTAAGTAGTGGCTTCCATCCCCAGTCCAGGTGCAAATGGGCACATAAAAGAGGGAACCAACTTGGAGGAAACCAATCAATGCCTCTCTCTTGCATCAATGTTTCTTTCTCTCCCTTCCTTTCTTTCTAAAAAGAAAAAAAAAAGCAATGAAAAAAAGACTGTCCTTGGGTGAGAATTAAAAATAATAATAATATTTTAAAAGATTGACTTTGCATTGCATTTCTCAGTTCAACTAACTTGCCTAGTGTTCTGGCCATGATTCTAGTCCATAAAGGAAGAAAATTTTCTACTCACAAAACATCTTGTATCTAGTTAGTGATTCAAATAAGTAGACAATAAGATTTAAATATGATATAGTAAAAGCATCAGTAGAATTGTATTCAAGATTCCATGAGTCAGAGGGAAAATTACTAGTGTGTCTGGAACAGTTTCCCAAGAGAATTGGCCTCTACATTGGATTTTATAGAACGAGAGAAATGGGTCACAGGGAGGGCAGAGATGAAAGTAAATTCCAAGCAAAAAGGCAAAGTCTGGACATATAAATCATGATGATGTGTCCACTTTCTGCCTTATTGAGGGTAACAGTTAATCTTCTGATAAGGATGTAAGAGATAGAGCTGAGGGACCTGAGGCTGGAGAGAACCCAAGGGCAAAAAGATTGAGGAAGTCAACTCCATGCTGCAGGGCTTAAACATATGTGTTTGAGGAGCAAATGAAGGTTTTCAGTCACGTGTGCAGAGGAGTGCAAGGTGCAGAAATAGTGGCAGATTAAACAGGTAGAGACTATCCAGATAGTCAAGATGAGACTTGACCAGGCCATGGCATTGGAAATATAGGAGTTGATTTTATTAAGAACAAACTCCAAAGTTTTAGATAATTCAGAAATATTTAGCTATGTGATTCCTTTACTCTTAAGTGTTTCTTGTATTCCAACACTAATTATGACTCATGTGGATTCTTGATGAAAGAAGTACTAGCAAGCAAGTCCAAGTCAAGGAAAGTGTCCAAAAAACCTGATGGAGAATCTATTGACAAGTATCAATGAAAACCCTAACACCATTCATGTGCATTTTTGTTTTATTTTAGAGATTTTATTTATTTTTAGACAGGGAAATGGAGGGAGAGAGTTAGAGAAACATCAGTATGGGGTTGCCTCCTATATGCCCCTCACTGGGGACCTGGCCTGCAATCCAGGCATGTGCCCTGACTGAGAATCAAACTGACCACCCTTTGATTCACACCCCACACTCAATCCATGGAGCTACACCAGCCAGGACTATTCATGTGCATTTTTTAAGAAAGATCCATACGTCCTTCAAATTCTCAATTGGGACTATGATAGAAAACCACTACTCTATACACAGTTCTCAACTCTGGTCCAATCTCTTTCTTTTTTTCTTTTTCTTTTTTAGATTTTTAATTATTTTTTTAGTGATTGATAATTATTCATTTATTCTCATGTTATATTTTTTCCAATTTTTTTATTTAATTATTTTTCAAGTACAGTTTTCTATTATTCCCATCCCATCCCACCCCCCGTGCTCCCCCCACCTCCCATTTCCACCCTTCTCAGTTGTTGTCCATGTATCCTTTATATATGTTCCTTTAAATCCCTCCCCTATTTCCCCTGAAATTCTCTCCCCTCTCTCCTCTGGTCACTGTCAGCCTGTTCTCTATTTCAGTGTCTTTGGTTATATTTTGCTTGCTTGTTTGTTTTGTTGTTTAGCTTCCTGTTAAAGGTGAGATCATATGGTATTTGTCCTTCAACACCTGGCTTATTTCACTCAGCATAATGTTTTCCAGTTCCATCCATGATGTTGCAAAAGGTAGGAGCTCCTTCTTTCTTTCTGCTGCATAAAATTCCATTGTGTATATGTACCATAGTTTTTTGATCCATTCATTTGCTGACGGGCACCTAGGTTGCTTCCAACTCTTGGCTATTGTAAATTGTGCTGCTATGAACATTGGGGTGCATATGTTCTTTGGGACTGGTGTTTTAGGGTTGTTAGGATACAATCCTAGCAATGGAATTGCTGGGTCAAAAGGCAAGTCCAATTTTAGTTTTCTGAGAAAATTCCATACTGTTTTCCATAATGGTTGTACCAGTCTGCAATCCCACCAACAGTGGTCCAATCTCTTTCAAAGAACCTCAAAACATTCTTGAAATTTCTACTGTCATGCAACACATAGTGACCACACCATAATTTTCATGGATTCCACACTTTACATTTTGAATTACTTGTTTCTGCTTGCACAGCTATGAGACTTAATCTCAATATTGCCTAAGCGTTGATAACTAGAAGAAAAGATCAACTATCCATTACAACACTACCAAGTATTTACTTCCCATAAGTCAATGAGTGAAAGTGGGAAATCTGGCCTCGAAAGCAACTTCTCCCTGAAAGAATCACTTTCACAAACTTTCTCGTTCAGGTATTCATTTACTGGAATTTAATTTGTTTTAGATTTTATAATCTCGTGGAACCCACTTCCCTGAGAGATTAAGTGTTCTAATTCCTAAAGTGAAAAACTGTTGTAAAAGGCCAGTATAGTAAGAGTGAGGAAAACTTCTCGATTTCTCCATTTAGTGTTATCTTTGGACATGCTCTACTCCGTGTGAGCATCATTCCACCACAGCAATCCTCACACGTGTTTATGTTTTCCCAGACTAAGTTCTTTAAGGTCAGAGACTGAGAGTCTTTGCTCATTTCTGGACCCTTAGTGTGTTACTTGAACATTGTGAGGTGTAATGAAAAAGTATGTGAAATAAGAGGTAAATAAATGTTACAGAATAAACTATTTCACCAAAGGGTAGTAGAGAGATTGGAATGAGGAAGAAGGCATTTCTGGAAAATGGAGGCGTGGTTGATATTAGAGGGCTTTAATAATCTTTACAAATTTGTGCGTTTCCAGGGTCTTAATAGGAATCCTTCACATAGCTGGTCCCTTACCTCATTTCCCTTGTTAGCTTTTGGAAGTTTACAAAATTTCAAGCCTCAAGATTACTGCTTTAATTCAAGGTACCTCTGGAGAGCTTTTGTTATGAGCCACCTGTATTCCTTTCCAAAACTCAATATTGGGCCATTTTATTATAAGTAAAACAACAGTCCCAAAGTGAGAATTGTTAACAACTGGATTTCATAACTAGAAAATTGTTGTGGTGTTTTCTTTAAACACAAAATACTGTTATTAATCTTAATAAATTAGAAGTTAATCATGGCCAATTCCAGTGTTCATCCCAGCTCCATCATTGAAAGCGTCTGATGCTTTTAAGGCAGAGAGATTCTTTCCATTCTAATGTTTTTTAGTTCCTTGGGGAAATAATCTAATCCTTAACTGAAATACTCTTCAAAAAATGTATGCCAAACACATAACATGATAACCATGCCACAAAAATCACTAACTGAATAAAAATTAAAATAGTCCCTCTATAGGAATGGGTTGTCACAAATGAAATACAGTGAATTTAATGGAAATTATCAATCAACATCTCAGTTTCACCAACTCACATGCAAGAAGACACAGTGTGACTATCAATATATCTAAAATAAATATGAAAACAAATGTCTTCAACATGGGGAGAATTATAGAAAAAACAACACAAGAAAATGAGGTGTTTTGATAGCCCCAGGTATCCAGTAATGAGAGCATTTCAAGAACATTGGCAAAGTTCAAAGATTTTTGTCCTTTGTCAGTCTCTGCCAAGGTGATAACAATTTAAACATAAAGCTGCATGGAACAGGGAGAGACAGCCTCTAGAATTTGCATGTTCATGGTAAAAAGTGGCCTGTCCACTTAAAAACAGAGAATATTAAAGAGTATTAAAGAATATTAGAACTTCGCCACTGTGTTTTTGAGAAAGAAAATACTAAGAGACATTAGAGACTAGAACACTGAGCATTTTATCTCAAACATAAGATAGATTATCCATCTTTAGACTTTTTAATAGTGACTACAAACATCTTTAATGTTTCCAAAGTGCTTTTCCATACTCTAGATTACAACTTCTTAGTGGCAGTAGTGAGTTTGTTTCATAATGGAAGCTTAGTGCCAGCACAGATGGTGTCCAATAAATTGTTATTGAGTAAATCAATAATTGTATTTAATCCCCCAATAATTTTTTTTTTTATTTCAGAGTAGTTATTCTCAGATTACCTGGGAGAAAACAGAAATAGAATGTTTGGCCAAATAACAAGTAAACAGGATTCAAAATATTTAAAGCTGTTGGTTTTCTACTACATTGATGGCATGCTACTACAGCAAATAAAATCTCCAATTTTCTACAAAGCCTATTTCAAAGGAAAACTTTGTAAAGATTTTTAGTTATTTATTTTTAGAGAGAGGGAAAAGGAGGGACAAAGGGAGGGAGAGAAACATCAATGTGTAATTTCCTCTCACATGCCCCCAACTCAGGACCTGGCCCACAACCCAGGCATGTGCCCTGACTGGGAATCAAACAGGCAACCCTTTGGTTCACAGGCCAGTGCTCACTCCACTAAGCCACACCAGCCAGAACTCAAAGGAAATTTTTTAACATTAGTAGAGAAAAAAAATTTTGTTTCAAACATTTTAAGTAATACATATTTGTCACAAATGCTATTAGAGTTGATAGCAAAGTATGAGGCCCTTTCAACATTACATTCATGTGGCAATATATTTTTTAATTTAAATTTTATTAACTTGAGGACTATGAGTCTCAAAAGAAAACACTTCTCATCATCTGATTTTTTTCTTTCACTTGGAAATGCATTTATTCGATTGACATATAGCAATTAAATCCAACATTTAATATCACCAGTCCCTATTAGAAGATTACTGTTGTCCTTTATTAGTCTCAAAGGACCATTTAGTTCCTACCAAATAGCCAACATTAATAGGACTGACTCATCCAGCCAAGTGCTGAATTGTTTCAAAAGGCAAAGGCATGTCTGTTAGCAAGGAAAGAGCCAATTTCATAGACCTTTGATAATGCCAGGTATCTTAGAAAAAAATCACAGAAGAGTTTAGAATTTTTGAAATAACAATTAACATAGGTTTTCTGTTTGTTTTATAAGAGAAACAAAAATATATGAAAGTCCTCTACAAAGAGCTGCTAGGTAATTCTTTCTTGTTTTTTAAGTTCTATTTTTATTGGTGTCCAAGTACACTTGTCTCCATTCTCCTCGTCCACTCCCCCCAACACCAGCTATCCCCACCTCCCACCCTCAATCCTACCAGCCTTTGGCTTTGTCCATGTGTCCTTTATACAAGTTCTTTGACAACCCTTCCCCCTTTTCTCCCCAATATCTCCTTCCTTTCTGGTTACTATCAGCCTGTTCTTAGTGTTTTTATATTTTGGTTGCCTGTTTGTTTTGTTGATTAGGTTCTACTTATAGGTCACATCATATGGTATTTGTCTTTCACTGCCTGGCTTATTTCACTTAGCATAATAGTCTCCAGATCCATCTATGCTGCCACAAAGGGTAGGAGCTCCGCCCTTGTTTTTTTCTGTTGCATAGTATTTCATCTTGTAAATATACTATAGTTTTTCAATCCACTCATTTACTAATGGGCACTTAGGTTGCTTCCAGCACTTAGCTATTATAAATTGTGTTGCTGTGAACATTGGGGTGCATAGGTTCTTTTGAATCAGTGTTTTAGGATTCTTAGGGTATAGTCCCAAAAGCGGAGTTGCCAGGTCAAAAGGCAGTCCCACGTTTAGTTTTCTGAGGAAACTCCATACTGTTTTCCATAGTGGCTATACCAGTCTACACTCCCACCAGCAGTGCACTGAGGTTCCCTATTCTCTACAACCTCTCTAGCACTTGTTGTTGATTTGGTTATAATGGCCATTCTAAACCCAAGGCTTTACAGTCACTTAATATTTTGCAAAGGAGGCAGAAACATAAAATGGAGTAAAAATAGCCTCTTCAACAAATGATGTCAGGAGATCTAGACAGCTATATGCAAAAAGAAAAATCAAACTTGACCACCAACTTATACCACATACAAAAATTAACTCGAGATGGATAAGAGACTTAGATATAAGCTTTGACAACACAAAGGTCCTAGAAGAGAGAATAGAAAGGAAATCTCAGTTATTCCACACAGCAATATTTTCACCAGCATGTCCCCTAGAGCAAGGGACATAAAGGAAAGAATAAACAAATGAAACTTCATCAAAACAGAAAGCTTCTGCACAGCTAAAGAAAACATCAGCAAGTGAAAAGGAAATCAACTGTGTGGGAAAATATATTTGCAAATAATTCTTTCAAAATGCTGGTTCCAAACCCTCCAAGGAAGCCTAAAGGTCTGTCTCCCAATAACTGCGTGTATTGAGAGAAGGAAGTTAGTGGCCTTTCCATTCTTGTTCATATCTGTTTCTCATATTTAAAAATACGTAGAAGCAAAAGAGCATCAAAAGGAAGCTCCAGAAGAACTCAGTCCTTTTCAAAATGCAGCCCTGCCTGTAGGATCCAGCCTTAGGGAAGCAGCATGACCGGGAGAAAGGTCGCAGAGCCGCTGAGAGGGTTATTGTACTCTGATTTGCTGCTGAAACACACAGCTTGCTATTGGCTCAGCTATGCACTAGATTTCAGTCTGAATTTTAGAGAGAAACGGAAAATTCAAGGATAGGAACAGATGCTTCTCCTTTTGAAGATTGTCTAGATGCTGTCACTTGAGGAGAGGAAAGAAACAGCTAATACACAGGACTAGGGAATTGAGCGTTTAATGCAGGGCCGTAAGATGTGTGCTAAAGTCTCAGATTCCATCCCTGTAGGTGTACCATGCCAGATCCCACTAGTTTTCGAGCATTTCCCAGACACTACTGATGGGAGCACTGCATCCGGCAAAGGAAGATACAAATGCATGAAGTGCACGCCTCTTGTAAGGAACAAATTTAACCCTATTCTCATGTAATGGTGATGATAGGAGGATTTCAATATAGTTAATGGTGCATTTCATGTTTGTTATATGGAAAATGAAAGGGCCACATAGAAAATCATGTGTTCCTTGCTCATAGACACAAAGCCTTCTGTCTTGCCCAAGGAAATAAGTGGTTTCTGTCCTCTGCTGAGATTGAATGAGCAAGATAAAGAAGTAAGATATAGAGCTGATTTACTGCCCATGAAGAAAGCAGGGCAGAAATAGGGGGAGAAAGAGCCCTGAGAATCTGAAGTAAGTCTCACCAACCTAGATCTTTCTGATCCTAGGATCCTAGTTTCTTGTTAATCCCATCCTGTTTCTTCCCATCTCTCCTCCCTCTATGCACCCCTGTCAAGTCATCATATATTTACAACCCAAATGTTTAAACAATTTAATCTGAATTGTCTGCCGTTATGGATGCCACACATCAAATTACTAAATTATTAAAGCATGGGCACATTCAAATCCTACATGAAAGATTTTGTGTCTGACTCACTTAGCCATCATCCCAGCCCTCTTCTGGCTTGCCTAACTCTCTGCAGTGGCTAGAAGGCTAAGAATATATTTCCCAAATTCCTTTGCAGGTAAAAATTCAGACAATTTAGGTTCTGTCAGTCAGATGTAATCCCATGAGACTCTGCATCTAAACTGAGGTCGACAGGAGGAGAGGAGAGGAGTGGGTGTAGGGCATACAGTTTTCTCGGGCAGATAGTGGCAGAGGTTACTTAGGCCTGGAGTTGATAGTTGTGGCACTAGCTTCATGATTCATCATGTTCTTCAGCCATCACCTGCCCCCTTTCCAGTCCAGCTCCACTACACAGCTTAGGAGAGTGTTCCTAGACGCATCCTGTGTCTGTTCCACCGGGTCTACCAAAGATTATGTGAGCCATAAGGATGGCTTGAGTTTAAACCAACTAAAAGGGATTTATTTTTCTGCAGCGGAGAGCCTGACAAATACACTTGCTCTGTTTTATAATAGGACCTAAAAACAATGGAAGAAAAGTAAGTCAATTCTGCCTGAAGGAACCAGACTATTTAAGTATATTTTCCTCTCTCAGACACTCCATGTTAATGAGAAATTTACTAGCAGATAAATCTATACAACTGTGGGTATCACCATCTTAATTCCCTAACTGGATTGCACTAAGTTCATAAAAACCTATCATTCAAGTTAATGGTTCACATTGATGTAGAGAAATTTTCTATCTTAGAAAAATTATATTTTATGTTGCATTGATGAAAACATTTAATGGACTTTTACCCAAGCGGCCACTCAAGACACTGGTTGCAAGAACCATGGCTGCCTGGTCCATTGCCCCCCATGCTCTAAAGAACATTCTCATACACTGCGTCAGTTGTAGGGTTTTGTTTAGGATCTCAGGAACTTAGCCCCTAAAGTACAATAGAAGCTATTCTGTTTAAAGAATTATAAATAACATTATTTTCTTCAAAATTATTCCACATTGTTGAAGTTTACTAGAATATCAAAAAGTACCACTGACACATAAAGTTGTATTACAGAGAACAAGAGAAAAATAATTGGAAAATCTTGCCTTAGAGTTATTTATTTACACAGATTCTCATTAACCACCCAGCAAGTAGAATATAAGGAGAGTTCAAGGTTACTATACTTTTTAAGTTCTCACTATTTGGTTTATCCCTTTCTTTTCAGCATGTGGTCTAATTTAACTTAAAATTTAACAAAAATGAAGATAAACTTTAAATATATATGAAATTGTTTTATCAACACAAAAGGAGTGTACCCTTGTGAGGAAGATAATTGAAAATGTGTGAAAGATCTATTTTTCTACCTATTATAACATATTTCAAAAACATAAAATGGTATTTGTTAGGCCAAAAATTGATGGGGAGCTCTAAAAATGAAACTTATAAGTATCTTTCAAGAGTGTAAAAGAAGAAATTAGAAACAAGAATAAATGTATCAGTCACAATTTCTCTGAGCATGTTTTATTAGCAGATAGGTTGTCTATTAAATAACCTTCCCATGTACAAGGAACTTAGGTGTAGAAATAAAATCTCCATAAAGGTCCTTTGAAAACAACATGAAGAAATGAGAGCCTAAAAAGATCATTGTCTAAATACAGGTGATAAAATCTAAAAAGAACCAGAATGATATCTTAAAAATAAAATTTTTGAAGTAAATGCTGAGAGCAAATTCTTGACTCCAAATTGAAAGAATCTATTTTTAACCTACCTCTTAGTTAGCAAAGACTCTATACTGGACCCATGCTAAACAGTTAGCACAACATAATGTCAATTACCATAATACATCTGTGAGTATTTAACCATGTCCCGGGCTCTGCTAGATGCTATGGGCATACATTTCACTTTATCCTCAGAACACTCCAATGAGACAAGTGTAACTATTGTCTTCATTTTCTGTTTAAAAGAACTGGTAAGAAGGAACTTACTGAAGGTCTTGGAAGTAGAAAGGGGACTTGAGCTCCTGGTTTTCTATACCAGGAACTGGTATAGAAATCTTCGTATTAGTAATCTCTATACCATACTAAATTTGTGTGGCTTTATCATTAGAACTAAAATCAGTTCTACCAAATCTTTCCAACAGACACATTCACCAACCTGAGTGTCCTTAGTCAGTGTACAAGAAACATATCCAAACACCAAACAGGAAAGAACTGAACTGGGAACCCACCAGTGTATCCGGACATTTACATTGCAAAAAAAAAAAAAAAAAAAACCAACACAAACTTCAGTCCAAACCTGTTTAAGAAGAAAAGAAAAAGAATAAGAAAAAAATGGGGGGAAAGGAATTCAATGGCTCAGGACATGGACAGGTCCAGGAGGCATTGTTGCATTTCAGGTACTGCTTAATGCAGAGGTTCCAATATTGATACCAAGACCTGAACCCTCCCTCCTCCTGGGCCCCAAATCCTTTGCCTAGGCTTCCATCACAGGAGTAGCTCTAGTTACTTCCAGCTACTTCAGGCTTTAGCTGGGAATAGCAAAATGGTTGGAGCAGCTTCAATCTCTCATCCTTTCAAGTTTGAGTCAAGCTAGAAATAGAAAATACTTCTTCCTAAGACTGGAAAAAATGGACATAGCAATGTGTCGCTTGAGTAGGTAGCTTGAGTCACACTGAGGTCCTCATAAATTCATAAATTCTGTGTCTAGGAAGATAGCTTCTTCTGATTGGGCCAGGCTGAGGTCTCATCCTCCACTCGTAGGTTTTGTGAATGGAGCTCACTGTGCCAAGAAAACTTGGGATAAAAAGAAGGCAGATTCCTAAGCAAAATTCAGGGCTGGCTACAAAACAAAATAATTGCTGTTGAATGGACATAAAACCGTAGCAGTATGCCAAACACGGTTCTACCAACTGTCCATAGGCAAGTTGCCAAACATTTCTGTAGGCCTCATTTTTTTCATATCTAAGATGAAGTGTTGACCTAGATAATGTCTAATATCTGAATTTACCTAAAATTTTTATGACAAGTTATAAATAATAAACATTTTTGGGCAAACTGTCCCTTCTGAACCTTCCACTTCCCCTTCAGTGTCTGCCTACCAGGCGCTCCGCCTTTTATATTCTCCCTGCCTACCCCAGGTCCTGTCCTGGGTAAGACCAAAAATCCTGACAAAACTCTGTGTACCATCTAGACTTCTCTTAGTCCTAAGCCTCAGCCTTCCCCAAATCTGACCTTCTCCCATGCCTCTTCTAGGTTCTTTGTGAGTACAGATGTAGATAAACCTAGCAAATACTAGGTTCATTTAAAACTTTTAATGGCAAGGAAATATCACACTTCCTGTTGCATTATTAATTAGCAACCTCTGCTAACATGTTTGCATTCATTAATTAGAAACAATGGCTTAACCCAACTGGTAAGGGTAGCCTATTCTGTGATTTGTAGTGGGTGTCTTTTACGACATTCAAATCCAGCCTTATCCTCTATAAGAAGAGGAAACTCCTCCAGTTATACAGTCTTAAAAAACACCCCCAGAAAATTAGATTAATGTAACATTCTGTAAGCTTATAAATTCTGTGTGGGCAGAGATTCTATCTCATTCATCTTTGTTTATCCTAATGTCCAGCACTTAATCAGAATCTAATTAGTGTGGGTTAAATGCTGAAATCTACTGCCCTGGAATTATCTGTCAACCCGTGAGGTGAATATATATGTGATATATATCTACAGCTTCAAAGTTCTTGTAACCCTATCAGTCAGTCAGTCATCCAATAAAAATGTAAAAGACAATGTTTTAGTACTCAGAATGCAAAGGTGAATAAATACACACAATCTTTTTCTCATAGTGTTTACATTCCACTGGAAAGGCTGAGAGTGATTTAATAATTAAATATTATAACGTCAAGAAGTGGTGTGTGATAGAACATACTTAAATCGAGGAAAGAAAATAGAGAAAGATGGAAATGGCGTTGGTTTAGAAAGAGAGTCTAAAGTTTGTTTCCAGCGGATCTAAAGCAGATCTGCTTTTTCTGGAACTAAGAGTACAAAGCTGGAAAGCTTGCCTGTCATATTTGATATGGGGAGCTCTACAAAATCAAGAGTCACAGCTGAGTTAGACAGTATTTGAATCGCTCCAAATTCCAGTCTGCTGATTCTTTTGTAATTACTGATAAAGAGTGTCAAAACTAGATGTATTATAGTTATAGAATGAATAAAACTCATTCTCAGAGAAATTCAGGATGAAAAGAGCAATGAGAACGGTGTCAGAAAGGTAATGATCCTTGCAGTAAGAGGCTGATTGCAGCTCGGCTCTGCTGGGGAGGGGAGTCTGGAATGACACTCAGGCAGGGGGACCGGATGCAGAGGGTTCTCAAGGCCCCAGGGCATTCACTATGGATGCAAATACGATCTCCCCTCATTATTATTCGTAACGGCCCCCGACAGAGTCTTATAGAGCAAAACATCATTCACTAAGCTCAGTCTCCATTAACTCAAAATACTGTTCTTTACTCAAGTGTCACTAATCACCACTGAACTAACTAAAATATTTTTATAATCCATTATTCCATAGAGGTTACCTCGGGGCATTTTAGGAGATGCTTTCTAGGGAAATGGTGCTACTACAAAATTTTAAAGAGAAACCTAAAAACCAAGTAATAGATAATTTTTTTCCTTTTTTATTAAAATGTCACAGAAAAATTCTGAAAGTTAAGTAAATTCCAGCACTTTAGTGTCAGGCATTTTGTTTTGCCTTTTTATTTCTTAAAATATAAATAGACACAACCCTCACTTTAAAATATTATACAAAATGAAGACTCTGGACTTAATGACCTATAGGATTCACTGAAGCTCTAGAGTTTGCTGATACTGTTTGGGCCTTTGTTATACTTTAAAAATTGGAGATAATGAGAAAGTTAAACCCAAATGCACAGCATAATTAAGAAATATATGGGATATTGAGGGACACAGATTCATTCTTCAGGATCTTGCTTTTAAAGTGCAGGAGAACTACTTGGCATCATAATAAACATTTAAAATATGTTATGTTGCATTGATACCACTGAAAAGTTGTTATAGCAAAACTCTTTATAGTAAGGTTGTACTGCATTGAACAGATTCCACAGGGCACACATGCACAAATGCATAAAGGAAAATGGAAGACTAGAGTTATGAGCCATATAGTTGAAGAAAAGTGAAAATATAATTTCTTTTATCTAGTTGTTTAAATAAAGGAACTATTAAACTGAATTATATGCATATATAAAACTGTATTCTATCACATATAGTAATATATCAATTGCTCTCGATTTTATATGATTATGTATACATATATGTGTGTGCACATGCTATATACACAAATATATATAACACAAAATATTCACAGATATATACACAATTATATACACAAATATATACAAAAGAGATATGTATTTACACACATATTTTACACACAGATATTTTATCCAATTATGTTTCTTATGTATGTGTTTGTCTTAATGAATAAAATTTTGATGTATAGCAAATATTGGTTAAATGTCATTAAAGATACTAATCAAGTATTCTTTTGATCCTTGTTCTCAACCTTCTCTTCCAAAGCAATAAAGTAAAACAGTCATGATACAATAATTTAAGGAGTGCCAGAACTAGCAATGACTGTTTATTTCACTTTTATGAGAATGACCAGGACTATCCCTAGGACAAAATCACTTTCATTTACTTGAAAACACCAAGTAAGCCTCAAGTTTACAAAACCTCATCATGATTCTATATCTGTGTACAATACCCTGGGCATTGATAAAGAAAAAGTGACTCATATCATGAGACAACAAAGGGCCTGCTCACCATGGAACAAAAACTACTACAATACCTGAATAATGATTAAAATATGCAGGAAACATTTTATAGGAACAAACTGGGCTCTAAGATTCTTCTCCTGGGAAATGTTATTGTGTATTTTAGCAACATGTGAAGACAGAGGCAAATAGTAAAGCAATATGCACAGAGACATAAAAGTTATATTATGTATGTTCTGTATAGTAAAGGTCTTATGGGGAGAAATGAAGATAAGTCAATGAAAAAAGAAGCAGCCCAAGTGTAGAGATATGAATTAGGGTTTAGGGAATAATTCGAATGAATGAAAAGTTCCATGAACTAGGCACAGGAAGCCTAAGGAAATCTTCTGGGCCTGGAATAGTAATGACCCGCACATTCTTACAACAGAAATAGAATTGATTCTGTACACTCTATTAGCATCTGACTATTGAAAGATTACAAATCTATCAAAAGTATTTGTAATTCCAGAAGATCTGACAGTGAAGGAAAGTATTAGACTTAAGGTCAGAATTAAAGCAAAGAAAAGTACATGTCACCAGAGATAGTAATAAATATAACAATAAACCAAACCAATAGTAGGTATAGAATTTGAATTATCTAAATAGGTAAAAGCTCATCAACTCCAGTATTAATTTTGAATACTGATCATTCAAATTTCTTTTATTGAATATCAAAGCAATGATAATATTTAATTATACAATCAATTGTTGAACTCTTATCACATTCCAAGCAATATTTCATGTTTTTTAAAAAACAGCTCTGGCTGCTGTGGCTCAGTGGAAGGAGTGCTGGCCTGCAAACTAAAGGGCTGCCCATTTGATTCCCAGTCAGGGCACATGCCTGGGTTGTGGGCCGGGTCCCCAGTGGGGGCCTGGGACAGACACCCACACATTCGTGTTTCTCTCCCTCTCTCTTTCCCTTCCCCTCTCTCTAGAAATAAATAAAATAAAAACCTAAAAAAAATATTTAAAAAAACATTACCTATAATATAGTTTGATATTAGTTTGTGATTCCTCCAAATTTGTTTTTCTTTCTCAAGATCAGCGTTGCTATTTGGGGTTGTTTATATTCCCATGTAAATTTTTGGAATATTGTTCTAGTTCTATAAGATATGTCATTGGAACCTTAATAGAAATTGTGTTGAAACTAATGATTGCTTTGGGTAGCATGAACTTTTTAATTATCTTAATTATTTGTATCCATGAACATGATATAAGCTTCCACTTATTTGTATCTTCTTTTATTTCTTTCTTCAGTGTCTTATAATTTTCCAAATATAAGTCTGTTCCATTTTTGGTTAAATTTATCCCTAGGTTTTTTATTTCTTTGAAACAATTGTGAATGGGATTATTGTCTTAATTTCCCTTTCTAATAGCTTATTATTGGTAAATAAAAATGTACCTGAATAACAAAGTTTGAGGAATCACACTACCTAATATCACAATACCTACAATCACAATCACAATCACAATACCTAATACCTATGTGAAACTATATTATAAGGCCATAGTCACCAAAACAGCATAGTACTGGCTTAAAAACAGACACACAGATCAATGGAAAAGAATAGAAAGCAAGAAATAAACCCACACCTTTATAGCCAATTAATATTTGATAGAGGAAACAAGCATATACTATGGGCTAAAGGTAGTTCATTCAATAAATGTTGTTGGGTAAATAGGACAGATATGTGAAAAAATTAAAACTAGGTCAACTTCTTATGTCACACACAAGAATAAATTTGAAATAGATTAAAGACTGAAATGTTAGACTTGAAACCAATAAAAATCTTAAAAGAAAACACAGGCAGTAAAATCTTGGACATTGCTCATAGCAATATTTTTTTCTGATGTATCTCCTCAGGCAAGGAAAAGAAAATAAAAAAAACAAATTGGACTATACCAAACTGAAAAGTTTTTGCACAGCAAAGGAAAACAACAATAAAATAAAAAGACAACCCACTGAATGGGACAACAGTTCACCAATACATCTGGTAAAAGGTTGAAAAATGTATAAACAATGTATAAAACTCAATGCCAAAAAGAACCAAACAACTGAATTAAAAAATGGACAAAGGACCTGAATACACACTTTTCTAAAGAGGACATACAGATCACCCATAGGCATGTGAAAAGATGCTCAACATCACTAATCATCAGAGAAATGCAAACTAAAACCATAATGAAACATCACCTCACACCTATCAGAATGGTTATCCACAATAAATCAACAAACAAGTATGAGTGAGGATGTGGAGAAAGGGAGCCCTTTGCACTGTTAATGGGAATGCAAATTGGTGGAGCCACTGTGGAAAGCAATATGAAGTTACCTCAAAAAATTAAAAATAGAACTGCCTTATGACCCAGCTATTCCACTTCTGGGAACACAATCAAAGAAATCTGAAACACAAATTTCAAATGATATCATATTTTGCCATGTGTAATGTGCACTTTTTTTGCCCAAAAATTTTAGAGAAAAATAAGGATGAACATTGTATGTGGGTGTGATGATTACATGCCATGGGTATAATAAGCCTGTGTATAATGCACAAAAATGTAGGTGTACATTATACGTGACAAAATATGGTATATGCACCCCTATATTCATTGCAGTGTTATTTACAATGGCCAAGATTTGGAAGCAGCCCAAGTGCATATCATTAGATAAGTGGATAAAAGTTATGGTACATTTACACAATGGAATTCTGCTGGGAACCGCTTTGTGTGATTTCAGAGACTATACCCCCTCAACAGTAAGCTCTGAAAGGGGCTAGTAAGTCTCCCTGAAAAACCAGGTAATGCAGGTGGCAGACATGACCCGACTCTAACACCGAGGGTTCCTGTGGAAATCAGGCCTGAAATGCACATTCTATCCTTTGAAGCTTGCTCTGCCCAGCATAACCCTGTTGATATAAACCAGATGTTTAAGTTCAAGGCATAAGGAGTAAACTCCTATCTCATGAAACACGTCTTAAAGACCCTCTGGCGTCAGCATGACTAACAGACCCTGACCTATGACAAATCTCTGTGTTCCTTTCATTGTTATCTATAGATAATACCTGTTTTTGTATGACTATAGCCTTTTGACATTGATTGATAAGCTACGCGTGTATACACACACAAATACCATTCCCAATGAAAGCAATTTGAGAGAAAGGGGGTTGAGGCGTTCTCCACTAGAGGGAATCACCACCCCCTTTCCTGCTGGAACAACAAGAGTGTGTCCAGGAAGATTTGTTCTCATATGCAGTGGTCAGGGGAGCTCTGAGGGATGGAGTTCTCCCACAGAATTCTACTCAGCCATAAAAAAAGAAGAAATTTTACCATTTGCCACAACACGGGTGGACCTGGAGTACATTAGGCTCAGTGAAATAAGCCAGTCAGAGAAAGACAAATACCATATGATTTCATGTATATGTGGGATCTAATGAACAAACTGAACAAGCAAAACAGGGACAGACTCAAGGGTAGAGAGCAGCATGATAGCTATGGCGGGGTGTTAGTGGGTGGGAAGATTGAGCAAACAGGAAAAAGAACTCACGGACATGGACAACAGTGCGGTGATCGCAGGGGCTAGGGGGCTGGAGGGCAGATAGATGGTAATGGGAAAATAAACAGTTAAAAATAAATGCAATTTTAAAACCTCACCTATAGTTAGACACAGTACAGTGCTGTGGGTAAGCTATTTTTTTTAGTCAGACTGTTAAAATTTCAATTCTGTTTCTGTAATTCAATAGGCATGTGATTTTGAATATTACACAACTCTTAACTTCAGTTTTGTATCTATAAATATAGCAATATTATTGCCTACCTTAAAGGTTTATAATAAGGATGAAGTGGAATAATATGATTCTTAACACATTGTGAGGAGAGTGAACAGCATAGAATGATTATTAAATGGTCACTTTGATTATCGGTAATTTTCTCAACAATCTATGATAGTAACTGTTAACTCCATTCCACAATTCAACTAGTAAAAGACAACTCTAGAAATTAGTATCAAGTCTGTTTGGCATGCAAAAAAAAGCCTAAGTTAACAAAAACAAAATGCCCTCTATTACATAAAGGGATTCTCATGCTATGACACTATTGTTAATTGTATTTAGTCTTTAACTTACAAAGTTTTAATACAATTTTATCTTTTGATTTTATAGAACAGTTAAAGTAACAGAATGGTAAATAGACAATTTTGAAAATGCATTGGAAAAACATTATTCTAAGAAAATGTTTGTTAACCTTTAATAAAAGTACATTTTGGTATAAGCAAACCAGCACTGAAAAGTGAATTTATGTGCAAAAATAAGTACACTTGAAAGGCAGAGTTTCTATGGGAATAGGTAAAAGAGTTAAATGATTTACTATTTTTGCAGTACATGGAGCATATAATCATATGTTTTTATTTTGTCAGTTTTTCCATGTCAGTAGAGATATATCATTAAAGTTTCTTTATGGAATTAAAAAAGAGTGTTGTCCTAGAAACAGCTATAAAATGATTTTTAAAATGAAAACTGTTTATTCCACTATGGCAAAGCATTTTAGATGGTGGTCTAAATTCTTTCAGACTTAAATTCAGGCTATAATATTTCTCCAAGAGGTTGATTCTATTGTACTATATTGGGTGATCCCCCAAGTATGAGATTTCCTGGTAAATATAATTCTCATCTTTGATCAATTTTGGAGGAGCATGATAGAAGAACACAGAGCAATACAAGAATCAATATTGTTTATTTAGTCAAGTAGCACTTTCCTCAAGCACAAATTAATGTAAATCAAGCATTTCTTGAACTTTGACCTTTGAAATTATACTTGCATAGTCAGATTTCCCTAACAAAGTGCATGTTTACAGTGTCTTTTATTTAAATCAATATTCTTTATGCATGAATGGAGAAAAGAAAAAAGAAAGGCCAACAGCAAATAAAAAGAACCCAAATGATTTAGCTCAGCAGGGTGGAATAATGAGCCAAGCTCTCCCCAGCGTCCAAGGCACTCTGTGATATTTAGCTCGGCACTGACAGAGGTGTATTAGCTCTTTCAAGTCATTACGATGCCATTTTGTGCCCTTCCATAGTCCACTCACTCCCTGAGGCATCCAAGTTGCTACAGGGGAATGAATGCAGCTGGGCAGGGTGTGGGGAGAACTGAATAAACTGCAGGACTAATTTTGGCTTGATTGAAATGTTAGTTAAGAGGTAGACTTAATTTTCTGGGAGGGAACAGTTACCAGATGTGTGTGGGATTGAAATGACCTGGAGCACTGAGTTGTTAGTATGAAGTGAAAAAAATATATACGTAGTATTTCTCAAACATAATAGCACATGTAGAAATATCCCTGAACTGTATCAACTGGTAGAGTAACTTATACTTTGGGTACTATTAATAAAAATGCTATTGAAATATTAAATCCTTGTCAGCTTTAATTATAAATCAGAAAAAAGTTGGCTGACAGGGTCCAGAGAGGAGAGAATCACAGGGGAAAAGGGGATGGACTCACATGAACAAGTATAAAGGACACATGGACAATAACTAAGGGTGGGGAGCAGAAATGGGAGGGAGGCAGGGAGCATGGGTCAGGGGGCAGGCAGGGTTGGGAATATAAGACAGAAAGCTGTACTTGAACAAGAATTAAATTAAAAAATTATTTTAAATAAATAAATAAATAAGAAAGAAAGAAAAAAGTTGTACATGTACTGTCTGTAGTTAAAAAAACTTTACAAACATCATACACTGCCAATTTTTTGGTAAAAAACTATAGTTTGAGTCAACTGAATTACAAATTTAGATCCATTTGGGACTTCTACCTTGTCATAATCTATCAAAGATAAATTCTTTAAAAAGTTGGTTGACATAGGAGAACAGTTAAATGAGAAACATATCAGATTTCAGGGATATGTCCTGGGTTTTTCCGTAGAACCATTGTCTATTCTCAGGTCCACATACTAGGCATAATAAAGCTCTGGAATCCATTTCAGTGTTCTTTTCCCAAACAAATTTGTTTCCCAAACAAATGGTTGATCCACCAACCATCCTTATGGAAACAATGGAGCTTCCAGTGTCCTGTTCGTTCCCCAGATTTCCCTAATGAAACGCTCTGGGTAACTGAATACTCTGGGTAACAAGCTGTCATAATTTACCAGTGTTGCTTTTTGCTCCCTACGGTTTATCTAGTTATTGACATCATTAACTCTGGCCCAAGAAAAAATATTTGAATTTTTATAAAACTCACCCAGAATAAACAATTTCTGCTTGCACAGTGATGTCAGCAAGACAATGAGAATTTTGAGAAGTCCTTAGTGTTATTGATTTTACATAAATAACTAAAAATATATTGATCTTCCATGTGGTGTGTTGAAGATGAATGCACCTTAATGATAGCATACTAAGAACTAGAGAGAAGTTTTCTTAACAGTTCTATGATAATGGAACTTATGCCTCACCAAGAAAATAAATTATGGTAGTAAACCCTCTCATCACTTCATTGTATGTCAGGCATGTTCTAAGCACTCTGGCTATATTAATTTATACTTTCAATCTTATTTATATATTTCAGCTTAGGTCCTATTATTATCTGCATTTTTCAGATAAGAAAAGTGATGCATAGGGAAGCTGAATCATTTGTCCAATGTCACATGACTAGTAAAAGAAAGGTTAAGGAGTCGAACTCATCCAGCAGATCATCAGGTTCGGGCTTCCGGTCATTATCCTGCGACCCTCTCAGTGTCCTTGTGGTTTCCCCGCAGATATAACTCATGGGTTTTTATACCAACGAGCTACAGTTGAGTGCTTCCCACACATTTTCACATAGGGACACATACACAAAGGAGTCACATTTTCCCGTCAGACTGGAATAAGAGCATGAGACTGCTTGGGGCCAGAGGTACCATCCTGGAGCTTTTTTTGGCCACCCTAGGGGTTGAAGGAATCAGAATCTCAGCATCACATTTGGGTATTCTAGACACACAAATACACCTTAACACAACAGACAAGGAGGTGAGATATAATTCTCTCCAACTGGTTACAAGAGGTACAGTATTCCAAGGCAGAGGCAGATCCTGAAATATTACATATAGATCGCTAGTAATTTTAGAAACAGGAGCTTACATAATGCAAAGAAGAAAAGGTGAAAACCTGAAGAGGATGGCTCACATGCAGATAAGATCAATAAGGTCATGGATCAACTGTGATTTTGACTCCGAATATAATTTTAAGCATCCCTCAGACACATTTCTGAAGACCCTAAGAGTGGACACCTACTTACAGATACCCATTAAGTGCACATTCAGTTAGTTTTCATTAATATTTAACTGGGCACCTGAAGGATTTCTCTGTGAATCAAAAACGCTCCTCACTGTGTAGACAATCTGTGACAGATGGAGTGCTGACGAGAGTAATCAATGCAGTCCAGTATAAATAATTTCCAGTATTGCAGGTAGATCATACCTATAATTTCTGAAGCACTTATAAGTGGCTTTATAGAATATGCTCCAGCAGAAAATTTAGTGTGGTTTTTCTATCTCCTCTCCTGGACCTCCAGATTAACCTTTAAGGTCCTTGTGCGTGTTAAGAATGAAGTGACACGTGTATTATGTCCATGCCCTATTTACACTCAGTCTATCATCAGCAACCCAGAAAACCACACAATAATTTATATACTTCTTTAGAAGAGCCTATTTACAAATAACCTTGTTCCTTATACAAATTTAGGAAAAACAGAGACTTTGAGGAAAAACAGAGACACTAACTTTAGTTGAGTTCTGATAACCCACTACCATCGGACCAGCCAAAACACAGAGACTTTGTAATCTACAAGGAGAAAGCATTGTCAAGTGCTCAGGTTCCCTTGAACAGTATCTGTGTCTCTAATTTTCCAATGTTCTAGACAGCTTGTCAGCAAAAGTGTCATACACTTAAAGTTTCTTTATTTCTGAGTTAAATAAATGTAGTTCTATGTCCATCTTTCTTAGACAAGTTAATTTAAGTCTGTTATGGATTTAATCTAACATTACATATCATTTTTGTTACCCTTCACTCATTTAAGTTATTGGAACTTCTACTAAAGATCAGGCATTATTTAAGAAATGCAAAGAAAAGGAATAGAACATGGTTCAGGCCTCAAAGAACTTGCAGTAGAGTAGAGGGAGATCTACAAAATATCAAAAACTTAAACAACATGGTAGGTGTTGGAGAACAAAATGCTGGGCTTGGAGAAGGTGATGGGGTATTGAGGGCACCAGGGCTGCAGCAACTTCCACTGTTTACATGTAGCTGATGAGAAAAATTCCACATAAAAGGGGACTTATGAATTGGGCCCTGATGTGTGAGGGGGCATTTTTCAAGAAAGCAAAAAATGGGAAAGGCATTCCAACCAGAAGAATTAGCATCTACAAAAGAATAGTGCTATGAAAGGAAAAGTGTGTTGAAAACATGATCCAGTGTTTATTGGAGATAGATCATAGGATGCAAATATGAGGTGGTGAAGTGAGAATGAAGGACTTAGTCTCAGAAGGTGAGCCAAAGAGACCCCAAAGGGAGTCAGAATTTGAAATGTCTGTTTGTTGTCCACTCACAAAAATTATGTGTTTTTGTTCCCTAGGCTACTATTCTCATTTTTAAAAAAAATGCCATTATTAAATAGACTTCCTTCTCATTTCTTTATGTAGTTCTTAAATATCTTAAATATTAATTTTCAAGTAATCAACAATTAGTCTTGGCAAATTGTACTATTTCAGTAACAGGAATAGTCTCAGGCTATTAGTCTCAGGCTCTCAGCTCAGTATTGAATTGCTTAAATTCCTATAATGTTTTCTAGGAGTTTTACATCCTTGTTCCACTTGCAGCCAATATTGTGGACTTGCTAGTACTCCCTCAGAAGCTGGGGATTCAGTCACATTCTGTAGAATCAGTTTTATCAAAGGCGCATTACACTGGATAAATCTCAAAGTAGAAAAACATCAGCTCTGAAATATATAGGATAGAAATAAAGAGTTTTAAGTCCTAGGTATACCACAATTCCCTAAACTGATTCTGAACTCTCAGCTCCAAAACAATAATTCTTAACCTGTTCTACTGCCTCTACGAGCTACTGTTACTGTTCTCTTTGGGACCATAAAAGCTATATTTCCTGAATAGGTCAAAGTGTTTCTTCTTTTATAAATGCAAGAATGTATAAACTTTAAAATTCTAAGTCAATAATTTGTCATAACAGCAGACTTATTCAGACTTTTATATGAATTTCTTTAAAAGAAAGAAAGTAAAACTGCATGGATTCCTTTATACTATTCAGTACACTGTAATTATAGGATTATTCAAGAGCTTCCTTCTAACAGCTGCAAGTCTTTAAAGTTAATGCAAATATACATATATGCCCACCTTTGCACACACTTGCACCCATACACACAAATATACATGCACATATACACACTTTTATCTCTTGCTTATTAACCTCTTTCATAAATGCGTTTAATGAGACTAAGAGCCTGGGAAATTGAAATCAATAAGAAGCAGAAAATTTGGGGTAGGGTAATAATATTAGCATAGATGTCTTCCTACCACCTTCATGGATATCTATGGAAATACAAAATAGAATTGAGGAAAATTTCTACCTGTCTGGAAACTGTAAAGAATGATGTCAAAATTTGGAAATTTTGATGATATTCTTGAAGGTGAAGTGCAGTCAGGACTGAACCAGAAGAGGCATAATGATTTCCCAAGTTCACTTTGTCTATGAGATAAAGACGGGAGAATTTTAAAATATCCTACATAGTTCCATTTACACAGGTTTGGGGTGCAGGGAGAGAAAGGCAGTCTTGGTAGACCAGATGGCCGCACCAGCCACATGTCAATATTAATATAATTTTTATCTCCCCAGAGCCAGCAGCCAGAGGAAGAAATATCAGCAAATGAGGACTTCCTCGAAGAACAGATTGCTGATCCAGAAAGAAAACCTAATTGATTAAACTTCCTCATGGAGTGACTTGTTACAAAAAGCTGGCAGTCCTCATGGTTGTCAGTGACATGACTAGCATGTCTGATAACCAGAACAGATCATTTTTAACTCTCTTTCCTCTGCATAACAAAATTAATAATCATGTTGTAATCCGTAATAATCATTCTTTTACTGATTTATTTTTAGTTTTAAAACAATCATCTAAAAGAATTCATTTTATTTTAAAAATATTATTTAAATGCAATTAAATAACATGCATTAAACTAAAATTTGCACTTAACAATAAAAAATATTGCCACTGCAATCTGCACTCTGTTTTACTGCTTTAAATTTTAAACACAAAAACTCCAGTGACTACTGAGAAATGCAGACCTCAAATAACTACAACTGTTAATTTTTACAATCACTGTTTTAATGCAGAAATATGTAGTCGAACCAGAACTGGAGACCTTAAGGCTGCATCATTATACTTGCTGGCACATGGTAGTAATGAAAACAAACTGACTTTTAGTTAGTTGACTTTTTATTGTTTTAAAATCTCTATTGATAATGTACCTCCTAATCACCTGCTCTCTGAGCCCTGATAATGAGAGTGAGCAGTAGATTGGATTTTGTATAGTTATTTTGGTTTAGTAGAGGATAAACTTAAGAAATCAACCTAGAATTCAAGCAAGAAAGGAAAAAAGGAAGGAAGAAAAAAGAAAGGAAGGGAGAGAGAGAGAGAGAGAGAGAGAGAGAGAGAGAAAGAAAGAAAGAAAGAAAGAAAGAAAGAAAGAAAGAAAGAAAGAAAGAAAGAAAGAAAGAGAGCCCTGACTGGTGTGGCTCAGTTGGCTGAGTGTCCTCCTGCAAGGTTGATGGTAACCAGTTGGATCCCCAGTCAGTCAGGGCACATGCCGAAGTTGTGGGTTCAGTCCCCAGAAGCGGCATGTATGAAGGATAACTGATCAATGTTTATCCCTGTATCGATGTTTCTCTGCCTCTCTTTCTCTTTCCCTCCTTCTCTCTTTAAAAATAAACAAAATCTAATAAGAAAATAATTCAGTGAAATATGTTAGATGTAAAGGAGTCAGAGAATTCCAACTATAAAACATCCAAAGAAAGAGAAAAAAACATTTTTAAGAAATCATAAAATCAATAATAAATAAACATTTTTAAAAGTTTAAGCAGAAGAAAGGCCTGAACCTTTATCAATGGGGATTTGGCAAATATAAGATCTAAATAATGAAAAGAGAGAATATTGTAATTTTTCCTATTTATGACTCTTACTTTTCAAAAAGTAGGGGGTGAGAAACATTCCACTACTGTACATAGAAAGCAGATAACCTACTAAAGAACAAAACTCAAATTAGACTTAGAGATGTCCTTCCCAGCACTTATGCTAGAGGACAATCAAGCACTATTTCTGGGTTTTGAAAAGTAAGCGACATGAACAAAAAATTTAACCCAAGAACTATTTACTCATCCTTGATTTTTTATGTGAAAAATCTATAGTATGGCATTTCCAGTCATTCAGGTGGTCAAAAGAAGTGTATTTACTCACATATCCTTTAATATTGTCCTCCAAACCAAAACAGGATAAAATTAAATCAAAACAAGATTGGAAAATAATTGTTAATACTAACAAACTGAGAAGTGGTATGGGAGAGGAGATGAAAACTAAAGGCTACATTTTCATCTAACATATTTTAACTACTGCTTGACCCTTCACGTTGAACATTAAAGAGAAACAGTGAGTTCACATGCTTTTTCTAAGTCTCAAGTATAACCTCTAGTAAAAAAATAATATAGCAGATATAATTTCCAAAACATGAAAACACACTTTAGGTTTTTTTCCAAAAGGCCCACAAAGTATGACTCGAAAGGTAGGGTGGAATACCAAGGAAGGATTAGAGAGCCGTACAATGATGTGATGATAACAAACTCAAGTACATCAGATATAATGATTAATGGAAGTTGATTATGTTTTCTATTAAGAGGCCATGTTCACTTATGCATAAATTCCAACAATTATAATCCAGATGTCAGGTGGGATCATATTTTCCTACCAGGTTAAGATAAACAAACAAGCACTTGTTGTTTCATTTCACAGTTACAGAAAGATTAATCATCTGGGTGGTATGTTTCTATCGTTATGCTAAACTCCAGGTCTTTTCATTTCTGAACTCTAACTCTCACTTCTGTCTAATATTCTTCTCCAGCTACTGCTCTTTCTCTCCTCTTCCCTGGGTTTCTTCAACCCCAGCTCCCTAGACAGGCAATGGGATGGGTTGCAGACATCCCTTGTGGGACCATGGGAAGGTGTTGTCACCCTATTGTGTCCTTCTTTCATCCTCAAGACTCCCTGAAAATGCCCAGGCCTCTCGAATTCCCATAAACCCTCACCATTCTGCTTGCAAAAAATTCAATACTCTCCCTTCCCTAAGCAGAGCAGTTTATTTAGCTTTTGAACCACAAATAGTCTTCTACCCTGCCTTTGCTTTCCTGAAGTCTTATTAATATCACTACTCAAACAGCCCTTCTGGTCTGGGTGTCCCCTTTTAGGAACACAGAAAAATGGGCTTTGAAATTTTACTTCAGAAGTCAATGCTCCTCTTCTACGAGTCCATGTAAATGCAAAGAGCTAGAGACTCTACGTTCCCACAAGTGCAAACTGTGCTGCCACCTGCTCCCACACTCACCCTCAGTTTCTCAAGATAGGCGTTGTTTTAGTCTCTGTGGATTTTAAATAAAACTACTTTCTCCATTATAAAAATGCTATATATAAAAGAAAAACCTAAAATAAAATTAGGTAAGAGATTCAAAACAAAAGATTGAGCAGATACGAAGTAAATGCAAAAGAAAGTGATATAAACAGCTATTAAAATTCAATAAAATATTCTGTGACATACAAATTCATGATTTTATATTGCTGATTAGTTCTCAATAAATATACAATAATGATTGACATACCTATGTCACTTAATAAAATGCCAACATAATGAAATTAAACTGCCAGAAATACAACAAATTTGCAAAACATAATTATGGGGAAGATCAATATATCTCATGTACATTTCCACGGCTTTCTTAAAAAATAGAAATATTATGTGATGAAGTGTTCCAACTCGTAAAGGGATGAATAGGAATCAAAACAATAAGAATAAAAGTGATAGTTAATAATGAACTAAGAAGTGGCAGAGGAGAGCACAGAAAAAATACAAAAACTTGGGAAACAGAATCAACAATAATAATTTACCCCCCCCAAAAAATATTCTTTTAAGTTTGTGTGTGGTACTTATAACAAAACTCATTAAATAAAAAAATAGAAATTTAAATCATAAAATTATAATGCAATTAAATTACAGACTAGTATAATTCCAATACAAATCTTAACAGGAGTTCTTTTATAAATGTGTTGGTACAATTTTCCAGCATATTTTGAAGTATAAATGATGGACAAACTCAGTAAAATATTTTATGAGCATATTAGTGAGTGGGACACACTGCACTTGACACAGAATAACATTATGGAAGTGCCATAATTAAAACAGAGAGACACTGGCCTAAGTGTAGAGTATAGAGTATACAACAATGCCCCCAAGCCCAACTGCGTGTGAACATTTTACGCGTGTGTGATTTTATGTCAGAGGGAAAAGATTAAATGACTATTCCGTAAAACAACCTGGCTGATTTACTATTTTATACTCCAAAATATAGTCCCAACAGAATATAGTATTAAATTTAAAGAAGAAAATGTGAGAGAATATAACCCCACTGTTGATTTTGGTAAATATTAAAAATGGGATATTTGAGTGTCATTGGTCATATTTTACTTGTTTGTTTGTTTTGCTGTTTAGATTCCTGTTAACGGTGATATCATATGGTATTTGTCTTACACTGCCTGGCTTATTTCGCTCAGCATAATGCTTTCCAGTTCCATCCATGATGTGGCAAAGGGTAGGAGCTCCTTCTTCCTTTCTGCAGCATAGAATTCCATTGTGTAAATGTACCATAGTTTTTTGATCCATTCATTTACCGATGGGTCCAGAGGAGAGAGGGGAGAGAATCACAGGGGAAAAGGGGAAGGACTCACATGAACAAGTATAAAGGACACATGGACAATAACTAAGGTGGGGGCGGAAATGGGAGGGAGGTGGGGAGCACTGGGGGGCAGGGCTGGGAATATAAGACAGAAAGCTGTACTTGAACAAGAATTTAAAAAATAATAAAAATTAAATTTAATTTAATTTAAAAAAATAAAAATGAGATAGAACAGTGTTAAATTTAAGAATTCAGATAAACCTAAAGTTTAAAAGCAAAATAGTAGGCAAATAATCAACTTCAAAGAAATACCTGCAACATATATAATAAACAAAAGGTTTTGCTCTTAACATACACAGATTTTTATGAGTGGGTGTGCGTGTGTGTGTACACACGCTGTTCATTGAAGAAGAGGGATCATTAAGGACACTGAGAAGCTGACTCTAAGAACAGAAATAAAAATGTTCCAGTAAACACAACAAGGTGGTCAGCTGCATTACTAACTGAAGTGGTACAGTTTACACCAGTAAGTACAACACCCAGTCTGTCAAAGTGACCAAGTTTTTGTTTGTATTTTTGTGTTGTGTTGCTCTAAGATAAATTCTAGTGTTGGCACAGCTGTTAGGATTCTTCTGCTCTCTCGCACTGCTGGTGGTGTCGTCAAAGTAATGACTCTCCAGGGAAGTTTTCAAAGAATTAAAATCCTTAATTTTTTTTCATGTGGTTTAACTCAACAACTTCACTTTTAAAATATAAGCATTTAAATATAAAACAGAAAAATAAGAAACAGTCTAAATTAACCCAAACCAGAAGATTGTTTAAATAAACGATGAAATGACGGGCAAATATGAAATTTTAAACAGAATAATACTGATTGGTGGTAAAATAAAAATGCTTAGGATTTATTTTTACATAAAAAATATTTCCAGAGTGATCTGATTTTGTCAAAGCACAGATAGATTCATATACCAAGGGCAAGATAGTGGGAGTGGGCCTTTTTGGAGAGGTGACATATTTCACTGCTGACATTGTTTAGAACTGTGGGCAAATGGTTTTAATAAAAAAAAGCAGGTCCACTAAATGTTTTATTATTGCTCTTAAATTCTCCACAGACAATGAATCACCAATGGTCTGAAACCTGGGTGGCCTCTCCCATCAGTCCCCACAGACACATGGCTCTGAAATGTGTTTATGTGACTCATAGGCAGGAAGGAAGACCTGACAATGAACATGCATTTATATGTTTATTTCAATTTTTAGTATAGTCAGAAGTTATCACTACTGAAGTTTGGACCATGAAAATGCATTAAAAATGAGAATTCATAAAAACAATCCTTTTCCCCCAAATCTTGACCCACTGAGTTGAATCATACAGATATCCCCTTGCTTTTCCAAAGTTCATATTACACCACTCGCTTTTACAAAGAATTTACACCAATACCTGCTTTGGCTAACAACAAAAATCTGAAGAGACTTTTTGCTCTTCAGATAAAAGTTTGGAAGCAAAACTGTGATTCAGTGTTTGTTTTGCTGGGAGCCCTTACTGAGGCAGCGTGTAAGCAGAGCAGCAAGAGTAGCCCTCCGCACTCCTTCCCCAGGAATTACAGTCAGCATTTCAGCACAAGCCATCACAGCTTTGAACTGTGTCTGTGAAAATCTACGCTTTATCTCGACTTATTTTGTCCATCTCTTAGCAAGATGTATTCCAAAAAGCCTAAGAGAGCTCCTAAAGGTATTCCACTTAGCATAAAACTGGATGCAATTAAGCTTTCAATCATGGTGAACAAAATGCACACATTGTACATGTGTTGAATTTTGGGTCTGAGAACCTCAAAAATTTTTCCATATAAATCAATGTAATTGCTTCTTCGCTTTATGGTTTCATAAACCATTTAGGTTTATGAAAGCTTTCATAGGAACACTCCATTTCAGAGAGTCGGGGAAACCTGTACTTTCAGAGAGCCAGCCCGGGCCCAGCCTGCTCATTTCTTACCTTCTTGATAGTATGTTCCAGCCCTACTTAAGGCTCATCCCAGAACTTTCATGTTTTATACCAAAACTATCTAACATTCTTATTCCTTATCCCCAACACTTACCACCAGCAATGCCATAGTAAAATCTCAAAAGTCTATCTTTGTAGAGCAAGAATGGCTGATAGCAAAGAAGGGCTTCTAAAAAGTGGAATGCAATGGTGCCAAACTGCCGATGACAACCATTCTGCCCCTGCATCCCACTATTGATCTCCTGAGCTCCATGGATAAGAATAGCCCGGGGGCCTATTTGTGTGGGCTGTGTGGTTCATACTGTCTTTCCTCTGAGGTGCTAGTAAAACTGAATTCGATATACAGTAATTGCTCAAGTTACAGAGATTTCATTCTTAAAGAAAAAAGTTACAATTGCCAAGAAGATAAAAGTTATAGAAACTTCTAAAAAAAAAACCCCCCACATTTCTGAACATTAAATCTCTGCTCTACCGTGTCAAATGTCTATTCAGGAAAACCTGTCATATTAGAATCTGCAAAGGAATACTCTCCCCATCCTTTTTTGTTATGCACACAATGACCCTTTTGGAGGTTTGTTGACAGGTTACCATCTTGCAATTTAGTTTGGGAGGCTTGCATTCTCTTGGCAAGTGTCTCGGTAAATAAGCCTCAGCAAAACCCATGTGCCTGGGTGGAGGCTTCCCCAGATTGTCCAAAGAGGGGAGACTCGGCCCTCCCCCAGCACTTGCCTATATGGCTTATAGGATATAAAAACGCATTTGTCCGGTGGAGAGAGCTGAATGGAAGAACATACATGCAAAAAAGTAAGAGGATTTTTAAAAAGTCTTATCTCTTCTCAGACCTCAAACAAACCTATTTTCTCTACAACTTGCCTAACCATGACATAAAATTCCAAGAATAACTTAGTGTAATTTCTTTTCAAACTTCCTGAAGTATTGTTAGTTCTCCATTACACCTACAGGATAGATATGGATTTGTCTTAACCCCTCTCCTCTTTTTAAAATATGCATTGCTAATAAGACTTAACTATTCCTAATAAAGACACAGCAAGCAAATGTTCTTGAGAAATCGTTTTATCTTTCCCTTCAAAATATGTTTTGCTTCTTACATTTGAAAATAAATGATCTGGAAATTGACTTTAAACTGGAGCACCTGTAGTTGAGCACTAAAACCTTTGGGAATTAGTCTTGGAGCTACTGCGGGGTAACCTCTGCAAGTTATTGCCACTCATCGGCCTTGTTTACTCTCAGGGAACCCAAAGGGTAAGATCAGAGACTGAATCTAGGGCCTCTTACAGCATACCAAATCAATGCATGTCTGAGTTTGTCTTTAAATAATAAAGCCTTGCTGTGAAGATTCTCTGTTACAGTCCCACCACACAGCTTCCTCTGATAATTCACTTCAAACCGGAAACAGCTCTTCTCTAAGGCTCGTAAACTCAGCTGCCAGCAGACGTGCACTGTCTCATTGCCATTCGTTAAATGTGGAGTCTTAACATATCTCCTCTTAAAATGCAACTTGCATGTGATGGGAAAGAAAACAAAGATAAACCAAAGTATGTAATGAAGACTCCTCTGAAAGAGGAGAGATATTCTACCCCTTCTTTCTCAGCCCTGTCTCCCCAGCCACTTAGAATCTGGTCGTCGCTTTCTCTCTGGAGAATTCAGTAGCAACAGCCGGGTGCTTCAGAATCCTACTGTCTAACTGTAGACAGGATTTGGGGAACTGGCTCTTGCTATTCTGACTCGACTCACAAGAGAGGCCCAAGGCCAAGTCTAAGAATTGCAGGCACATTTCCAGGCAATTACTGACTGTGTGTAATGACCAAAACATCTGAGCGACTTCATTGGAATCTTTTTCTGTGTGTACGACCCCCTGTGGTTGATGAATGAGTTGAATATGCCCTCACTTATCCTCGGAGGACACAGCTAGGGAGAGCACACACACGGGCACATCTTGTCTTAGCAAAATACTTTTCTTTCCCTTCCACACCTCTGTCCCAGCCCTAAAACGGCACCTCCAGTGGAGAGCCTGAGGCCTGCCTTCCAAAATCATCAGAGAATAAGGTTGAAGGACTCCATTTTAACTCTTATTTTGCTTAATGTTACCCCAAAGTTGGACACATTCCCAAAGCACAGTTCTCAAAAGGGCAACTTTGTTTCTAAATAACATGCCCATTTAACAAGATACAGTTTTCTTTGGCTGCTATTTCAAAACCCCTTCCCAGGCCTCATGCCTGTGGTCACTTGTCTTTGGATGTCTTACAAATGGCCTCCTGACGGAGGTATTTGGGAGAGTATCTCCTGAGTCACTATGTATTAAAGTTGGGTTAAATATAATAAATTTAATATTTCAAATTAAAATGAGTGCCTTTAAATGCATATACCAACAAGGGAAAGTATTTCCAGCACAACCTCAAATGTAGTTACAGGTGTGATGAAAACTGTACATACTTTTATTGGGAGGGTTTATAGTGTTAAATGAATACATTCACCTTGGACTTGAAAGGGCTTTGTTTGTAGTTTAAATTAATGGCTACATCTTAAAAGATTGCAAAATAGCAAATTACTTGTAAGAACGGACAGTCTCTAGATACTGCCTAGGGTTAGCTGAATAGATCTTCTGTCACCCATCAATTGCTCATTTCAAATGGCCCAAAGTTTATTGAATTTCTGCAACTGGAAAGGTTTTTTTTTTAATTTTCAAAAAATAAGAACATTTTGACTCATTTTAAGATGGCAGTATTCAGCCTGAGAAGTACTCATCCAATGCTAAAGTTTAAAAAAGGTACTATTACAACTGAGATGTTGCCATTTCTCTTAATAATGTTCATATATGCCAAAGTAGCTGCAGAAAGTAGCCATTAAAATGAGAATTGTTACTCACATGCTGGGTCAAATACATGTTACATTACATTATATTCCAAATCGGGCTTGTTAGGTAGCATGTGAGTTTCAAATTCTATGAATACAAGAGAAAGATGATTAATAAAGCAAAGCATTTCTTGACCTTTTTACAAGGAGATTGAGTAAATCATTCTTATTGCTAAGATTTTTGTATTGCTCCACAGGGCTAGAAATTGTGGCCTTGTAACCTACAAGATGAATATAAGAGGAAACCTCTGTATGATTTTCAAAGCAGCTATAAAATGGAAAGTAAATTTAACACGATCTTAAAAATTCAATATTGAAAGTGTGGAGAATGCCATTTTGTCAATATTTCTGTCACCTTTTATGGTCTTCTGTACGTCATTGCTTCTCCTTCAATGCTTCTGGGGGCTAACCTTCACCAGTTTCCAATCTGCAACCTAAAACCAAGAACTCTAGAAGGAATCAGAAAAGACAAACATACAGATTAGGAGTAAATGCAAAGGGAACTAGGCATCTAATGAAATTCGCAATTTCATTTTGGTTCTCAAAGTGTGGTCCGTGGACCAGACCAGTAGTATCAGCATCACTTGGAAACTGGTAAGGAAGGCAGCTTGCCTGGTGTTACTCCAGAAACAGATACTGGAGTAACAGTATCTTAGAACTAGTTTAGATACTGAGATACTCAGATACTAGATACTGAGATACTGTGAGGCCAGGGCTCCATGATCAGGGCTTTCATAAGTATCCAAGGTGATCGTGACACAGTTCTAATGATTTCATGTTTCTGATGCCATTTAATCTTCACAACCACATTAACATTTCCCATTTTATAAATGAGGGAGCTAAGACCCAGAGAGTAATTTGTACAAAATTCCACAGCTATTAAAATGGATGACCGTTTTCCCTGGAATATATTTTCTTATCTTCAACTTATAGTAAAATTACGATGAAAAAATAAAATATGCATGTAAGATTCATAATTGTGAATCCGTTATTTTTTAATACAAAACAAAATCCTTTATACAACTGCGTGTGTGATTAGGTTACACTAATAACAATATCTATAGAACAAACCATATAAAGAAAACTAAAACCATCATATGCAAGATACCTTTCATCTGATATATACAGAATCTTTTTCAACATGCTAAACTAGTTCTAAGCCCACAGTCTTAACCTCAGCTCTGAGGAGAAAGTTGGCTTTTGCATATCATCAGCCTCAAGGTTCACTTTCGGGCTGAGCAGAAAGACCTTGGCTTGAGAACCAGCTTCTCAGAAAGTCATGAGCGTTTCTGTCACCAGAGGGTCAATAGAAAATACAGACCTGTGAGTGGGTACAGAGGACTCACATCTGCAAATTCCCCAAACCAAATGAAGGCGCGTTCCTGTACATCTTGCTTTTTTATTGAGATTAAAATCATTTACATTTTGCAATTTCCCACCCACATAGTTACCACCTTATACTTAGTAATATATTTTTAACTTGGTGTTACACCATTAAATTAGTAAAAGAAGTTTTCTTCAGTAATAACACAAAAATTCATAAATACAAAAATATTAAAAATTCATAAATAGTAGAAAATTAACTGGTTTTTTCCCCACAAGCTGCCACTTTTCACTGTGGCCATTTTAACAGTCAATTATTACAGACCTATAACATTCATGTCTTGGTGTAACTCCTTCTAAAGATCACTAAAATTGGGCTTATTCAATTTTCTTGCTATCAAAGAAGTCTTATGTCATATCTTCATGTATTCATGTTTCTAGCTCTGTATTTGCATTTTTGGAGTTCTGTACAGTATATGTGCACATCTGTATTCTGATAAAAATGTTTGTTTTACTTTACATTTATTGTCAACACTATTACAAATGTCTCTATTTCCTCCCCAAATAAAAATTGATGTTTTTAATACTAAATGATATGTTCTGAAAGAATACAAGTGAATATATTTTTAAATAGACTACACAATTAATATTTTCAAATATTGAGCAAGGGAGAAAAAGGAAACAGCAACTTACTGTGGATTTAATTCCTGAATGGTGCTAGCGATGGAGTTTAGGGAGACCAACTCCTGTAGATGCTGGCTGCAATCTGATACTGCACGGCAAGTGACTATTTGTTTAAAGCCCTTGAAAATATAACACTGTTTCTTGGAGTGAAAGCTGGTTGGAAATTCAAATAAAAATTTCATAACTGCCAAAATAAGTTCTAGCTTCCTTCAAGCTTCCAGACTCGGGAAACAAAGGAACATATGTATGTGGATGTCAAATAAGCATTGTCCACACTTTCCAGGTGTGGAGCGCATCACATCATGCATATATTTAGACGGGGTTTCTGAAAATGATTCTGATATGAGCAGTGAAAATTCATAGTTACATGGAGCTGAAAGACAGGTTCACATAGGAAGCCATCTTTCATAGTCACTTTTAAAAGACAAAAATTGATTAGGTGACCTGTTCATTTTACACCTACTGAAAGATAGCCATTTAAGCTAAATTAGTATCTACTGACTATGTCCTGTAAATTAGGCCAGGCACAGATGCTGACTTAGGGAGAAAAACCATATCTTTTTTCTTTCAACAATAATTATTGGGCATCTACTAGGCAGCATGTACTGTTCTAGTTGTTTAGGATTTGAGGTGGGGTGAATGAAAGAGAAACAAATTTCTACCTCTCTGTGTATATTCTCATAGTGGGGACAGACGATAAACAAGATGCATAGCCATAATGATTGCCATGAAGAAAATGAAGCAAGAAAATGAGACTAAGAGTGACGTTGGGAGGAGTAGAGTAATTGCAGGTAACTGGCGTGTATGAGTCTTCAATAAGAAAATGGTGAAGGAGATAAAGAAGGAACCCGGAAGGATGCCCCAAGGGAAGATCATGCCTAGGAAAGTGAATGAGCCCAAAGCTTAAGGCAGAAGACTCCTGAAGTGTAAAGAGAGTAAGGAAGCCCAAGTGTCTGGGCTAGAGTGAGTGAAAGAGTAGTATGAAGCAGAGAGGTGAAAGGGGACAGATTACTTACAACCTTGTGATAGGTCATTATAATGACTTTGACTTTCACTCAGAGAGGAGGGAAGCCATTACAGGAGTTGCAGCAGAGGTGAAAAATGCTCTAACAAAGTGTTTAAATGTTCATTCACCGATTCATGAAGAAAACTGCTACATAACAAGTCATCACACTATCAAAAATGAATGTAATCACTAATATTTTATTTGCCAGTAAACTCTGAGTGCTTACTATGTGTCAGGTTTTTTCACACATGCACATGGTTTCAACCTGTTCTATTCTTCAGCTGAGGAAAAGGGAGCTTGGAGAGTTTCTGTTAACTTGTCCAATATCACACAGTAAGATGGAGCGGAGCTGTCCTTTAAACCCAAGCATTCTGAATTCTGACTCCCTGGCTGCCTCCACACCCAGGGGAACACACAGAAGGCCTAATCTGTGCTGTATGGAAGAATTCTCCACAAAGAAGGTAACAGTTGAACTTTGACTGAAAGAATGAGTGGTTTTCTTGGAAGAGAATGGGGGCGAAGTCACTCCAAGCCAAGTAAGCATGGTATGTTCTGGAAGAGGTTTTTCTGTGGTTGCAACTTTCTAGCCCACAGCAGAGGCCTGAGATGGACCAGACAGGGGCTTTTAACAGGTCCTGATACAAAAGAAAGATTTCCTCTTTGCTGAGAAAGTTGTTTTCCCGTAACCAAGTGAGGATAGGAAAAACCTCACTAAAATGTTTGCTTGTAGACAGCAAACCTGTATTTAGTTAAATGTCCACAGTACTATTAGACTTCTCTCATAGACAGCAAGCTTTCTGAGGGCAGGAGTCTGCTTTTCTGTGTCTTGGCTCCTAATAAGTAAATGAAAACTATTTGCTAAATGAAAGTAGGAATACTTACAATATGTAAGAGTACTGGGCTACATGTGTTTTCAGTAGCAATATAGTCTCCTCTTTTGTAAATTCACGTCCTGGAGTGGGTGTGAGTAGTAGCCATGCAAAGCCCAGCTCCATGGCCTTCTACCCAGGAGGAAAATGCAGAATGTGCTCAGCTAGCACATGACACTCTAGCAGCCAGCCAGACTCCCTCAGCCAGGAGGTCAGTGATTGAGTAGACTCCTGGTTACCACTCTTGGAGCAAGTTCTCACAGATTCCAAGACCTTGTTATCTGAGAGGGAAGAATCAGCTCAGCTAGGGAATGAATAGACTTTGTTAGGTTATCAGTCCCTGGCAGAGAACACCCCCTCATCTCTACGTCTCACTTATCAGGAGTAGCACCAGTGATGTCATGCAGGAGACAATATGGGGATAAAACAAGTTCCTGTTCCCATAGGCTCAGCATCTGAAAGAAAATAACACACTTCTGGAAAAGGAAGTTATGTCTGATGAATCTAGTGTGATAGGAGGGTCCCAAGCGACCGTGTGTATAAATGGAACCATTGAAAGTCCATCAGTTTTTAAAATGTATCTAGACTTTAATAGGGATATTGTCAGTGTTCTTTACCAGAAGTTCAAAAGTAAAACTCTACCAGATGGGAGACTACATTTTCAGAATGGAAAGTGGTGTAGGAATAGGAATCAGTGAATAAAGCACATAGTGATGGTTCCTCTAAGAAAAAGTACAAATGATGTTGCTCCATGGAAATAACCCTGAGAAGTCTTTCTTATAAGTGAAAGTGATCCAGATTCCAGGACAATAATTATTTTTACAAGTTGATTTTCAGGGTTTCTGAATCACTTTAACTTTATATTCAAATATATATTTTATTGAGAAATGAATTACTCTAGTCGTTAAGAGTAATTCAGATTTTGCTTTAGAAATGCCAGAGTTCTGGCATTGTCAACTCCACAAATTACAGGTTAGACAATCTTGGAAAACTATTTAACCTTTTCAGATTCATTAATTTCCTCATTTATACAATGGGTTCAAAGAATACATCTCACTGTTTCTCAGTATAGGTCATATAAGGTCATGTGTCTACTATACTGGGCGTATACTTGCCACATTAGATGCTCTAAATAGGTAGCAGCTATCATTACCACTATAGTTTGTTTAGCAACTTCTCAATATTACAGTGTTATCTGTTTTTCCTCTAAAAACAGAAAGAAATGTAAGAACGAATGACCTAGAACAGTAGTTCTATAAGCATGTCCTTTGAAACCTCACATCCCCCGAGATCATTTCAGAGCATCTGAGTGGTAAAATCTCCTGCTACAATATAATTTTGCTTTTTGTAGTATTGAAACTGATATGGAAAAGTATGCTGATGTGGAATAGTGTTGAAACTGATGTGAAATGCTATCCTTTTCATAGTATTGCACTGACGTGGAAAAGGCCATTGTAAATAAACCTTGATATGTACTGACACAAATCAGGGGGGTGGCACTGAATCCTCCTAGTCATTGTACTCTTCATCTCTATGCAATCCTAGTTGTTTTCATTAATGCTTTATTATTTTTATCCCCACTCAAAGACTTTTCCCATTGCTTTTTAGAGACAAAGAAAGCGAGGGAAGAAGGGAGAGAGAAACACTGATCTGTTGCCTCCCATCCATGCCCAGATGGAGGATCATATGTGCCTGGATCAGGGATCAAACCCACAACCTAGTAGGTGCCCTGACCCTGAATCAAACCTACAAAGCTTTGGTCATGGAACAACGCTCCAACCAACTGAACCGCACCAGCCAGCCTAGGGTTTTTTGTGTGTTTTTAAGTCAGTTTTACTTAAGATCCTTAATAGATAAAACTAATTTTATTCACCATAGTTCTATCATCGAGTACACATCTTTTTAATATTCTGTGCAACTGAGTAGGAAATAAATTTATAGAATTCCTTCTGCACAGAGTATGATGGTGGTCTTCAGGAAAAGCACTTTCATGACTTTTTTTATGGAACTCCATTTTTTATTTATTTGAAAGAATTATTGAAGACAAGTTATGGCTATACAGCCTTGAGTTTTTATCATATACTTTTTCAAAAATTAACTAAGTAAACCTGTCATTTCAGGAGAACAAATTCCAATGTGTGTTGCAAGTGATAAAATATGATTTTCAAATGAAAATTAGATTGGAAAAGCTGTACCCACCATTCTGTACTTGGGACCATTGCAAAGCTTAAAGATTCTGATGGGTTGGTGGGTCTTTTAGTGAGTGTGATTTTTTATATATATTCTAAAGTGAAAATGTTAGCATTTGAAAAACCTACATAATTCAATAGACTTATATTTTTAAATGACCAATGTATGACATTACAAAATCAGTCATACATGTGTAACAGATTCACTTAAGTACAAGACAGACCAATGTATTTTTATATAACATTTTGCATAACATTTTTATATAACAGCATTAAAAAGCTCATTGATATAATTTGAAATTCTACATTGCAAATGCACTTTAAAAAACCAGCATGTGTCAAATGTTGTATAGTATCAATGAAGAATAGCCACATTTTTCTGGAAAAGCTACTATTATACTCCTTCTTATACCAGCTACAAATATGTGTGAAGCCAAATTTATTCTTTATACCTCAACAAAAACAACACATGAAAATGAGTATGCAGAGTAAGTATGAGTAGCAAGCTTTCCTCTAATCATCAGATATTAAAAAGATTTGCACAAGTTTTTAAAAATGCCACTCTTCTCATTAATTTTTGTCCTATAAAATAGTTATTTTATAAAAATATTATTTTAAAATATGCAATGATACCATTATTTTAAATAAATAAATAACTTTAAATTTCCCCATTTTCCCATTTAATCAGATAAAATTGATGAATATTACCCACATAAACAAAAGCTGCTTAGGTCCTCAATGACTTTTGAGGTTCCTCAGGGATTTTATGAACAAAGAATTTAAGAACTACAAATTTGGAACCTGGAGATTCCGTTGCATATATCTCCAGCTTGCTAATTCCATGAGGCTTTTCTGACAAAATTTCACTCCTGGATATTAAAAGTATAAAACATATGTTTCATGTTGTATTAAAAACAAGGCTACAAAGCCCTGGCTGGTGTAGCTCAGTGGATTGAGCATGGGCCTGTAAACCAGACAATCACGGTTCGATTCCCAGTCAGGGCACATTCCTGGGTTGCAGGCCAGTTTCCGGCAGGGGCCAGTTCCCAGCCGGGGATGCACAAGAAGCAACCATACATTGATGTTTCTCTTCCTCTCTCCTTCCCTTCCCTTCTAAAGATAAATGAATAAAATATTTTTAAAAATAAAAAAACAAGGCTACAAAAACAGCAAATATAAGAACAAAATTCAGCTTGCATTAATAAGTAGAAGGGCTATGACTGTCAATATACTCAGAAAAGAATGATAGTGTTATGTTTTTGAAAGCATCAACAGCTAAGGATTTGCTAATTAGTATATTTCCAGTTTATAAATTGGTGTTTGCAGGTAAAAGTGGTGGCTTTTTAATTACCATCATAAATGTTAGAAAGGAGCTTAAGTAAAGGTACTCAACATATTTACAATTTGGCAAAGATGTGTCTGAGTTACATCCCACCCTTACCAATCCAAGCATTTTAATTTGAGAGATTTCTCTTTTTCTGATACAACCAGAGAGTAAGAGAATTCTGCCTCTAGACTCCTGGGTTTGCTGCAGGTGGTTAATCATCGAACTGACCATTAGAGGACGGAGAGTTTCGGGAAGAGGCTGCATGAACGTAAGTACCTGTTTGCTAATAGATGCTCCTTGAGGTGCAACGCATACACGCAGGGCAGAATTTCGTAGGATGACATTATTAACCAACTACAGGAACTTGAAGTCACATGACCAAACCAACAAAAGGTAGATTTTTCTCAACTGCACTTAATTATTTAGTTGTGAATGTGTTATGGTTTACGACTTTTTTGAAAATGGTATCATACACAAGTGAGTGATTCATTTCAGCTTTGATAAAATTAAACTATAGTGGAAGTTAATATGAAAAGAAAAATGACCAGGGGCTAAGTTACTATTTACTATGTCCTATAGTTAACCTTTTAAAAATTGGGAAAAACCTAATAACTAATCACTCAACAGACGTTAAAGAGTAGGTTATACCATTACTGTGGACCCTATGAATGAGGGTGGGGGATTGACTTTGCATGAGTCAAACCGCTACTTAATTTTAAATATAACTCAATAACTGAATTCAATATCTCCCTCCCATATCCTTCATCTTTGACAACAACAATATTTGCATTACAACCTTACCTTTCACTCTAACATAGATAATAAAGTGATGGGGAAAATTTGTACCTGTGAATTAGCTGTGCATGTGTAAGTTATCTTTCATAATTTTTCTCTTTCATAAATCCTTGAGTGATTTTAATTTTACTTTTGAATCTAACTTGTATCATATTTAACAACTGTCTTGAATCAACTATTCTATATACCATGTTATTAGAATTCCACAAAAGAAAAAATATTTAAATCACACCAATACCTTTTTATAAATTCTTGGATCCCATCTTGGAAAGTTCTATGTTGATCTAAAAATGAATAAATGAAACTTCAAAGCTTCTATATACACCTTTAAAAAGTAAGAGTTGAATTTCATGTGAGAAATAAACACCACCACCATAGTGAGATGTCAGCTCCATTGATTATCCTGAATATACTGCCTAATACATCAAACATTATTGAAAGCTTGGCAAGCCTGAAGGTGGACTATTTATTTCCACATGTTTCTGAATATTAAGGTTTAGCAAGAAGAATCTGGAATCCTGTGATAGCAATCTTTCTTAATTACAAACAAATACTCGTTTTACTCAAGAAATATCCATTCAGAGCCTCTTGTGTGCATGCCTTGCAATGTTCTTCTTTTGTATTTTTGCTTCCTTATTCTTATAGTCTAAAGGGAAAAACTGCAGATTAATATTTCACTCACATGGTTTTTAAATGAATGTATTTATGAATAGAGCAGAGATATATGTATATGTATAATATTTCAAATAATTTCATCAATTTAAAAAGAATTCTATAGGATATTATAGGCAAGGACAGATGTGTAACACTGAAGAATTTACATAAAAGCAATTGTTAAAGTGTACTTAGATTTGACTTCATATATTTTCATGCTAGTGAATTGAAAAAAGCATTCTTAAGTAAATACTTTGAAATCACTGCTATTACAAATAACTATGCTATCTTTTTTTTTTTTTTTTTGGCTATCAAGATAGGTAATACATTTGATGGTACTGACCAGAAAATGAATTCTATTCTTCAACCTCATGACGGTAATTCTTAGCAAATCTATTTATCCTTCGTTGTTGTGACTATAAAGTTGAATGTTAAGCCCACAGTTTGCATATTTGTGCAGATTTGTTTAGAAAATGGGCTCTGTTGTGAACTTGTTTCAAAATTGCCAAATGGGTGTGTAATGAAAACACATCTGCTAAACAAAAGACAGAAACCAAGTTTGAAAAAGAAATTAGCAAGGAAACATTAGATTTTAAACTTCTGATATAATTAAACTGGGCTGCAAATGAAGTAGATCTCTTCCCACACGTGCTATTCATAGCATCCATAATCATCAAGCACCGGCACAGCAGACCGAGCCAGTAGGTCGGCCACAAGCAATCAAGAATAAGGCAGAAGAGGATGTGAAGTTTGGATGTATGGTCCACTGGCATGGCCTCCCAATATCAAATACCAAAGAAATGTTTCAGAATGATGCTAAAATTTTTTAACAATGGTGGTGATGCTGTGGGTCTTTCCTCAGTGGGTGAAGAGAATATTTTGAAACAGTTTTCTTTGATTTTCATTGGTTTAGGGTGTCAGCATTCTGACCTGCTTGAGTGCCACCTTATCAGTGAGGTTTTATCTCAATAAACATATGTACATATATGTGCATTTATAAACATGCATATATGTGTGTATGTGCATGTATATGTATATTGAGAGAAAACCTTACTTGTGGTGATATTATAAATCAATTTTACTTATAAATTATCTATTTATAAATTACTAATAATTTATAAATAAATATACATATGACACCCTCAAATTAGTCTTGAAATAGCACCCCCTTCATTTGCACAATCTAACAAGTTATGCATTTTCTTATCTTTTTATTATCTACCTCACCCAAAATATAAGCCTCATTAAAAAGAGAAATTATTTATTTGGTTTCTCTGCTATATCTATAGAACTGGTACCTGGTACACAGTTAACAACCATGAAAATGTGTTTAATAAGTGAATGAATGAATAAGTCAAATATGACCTTTTTTAGCACCAAGAGAAATATTATAAACATCTGTCCAGTATGTTTTGGTATAATTCTATCTGGCAAAATAGAGGTTCCTTTTGATTCCAGCCTTCTGCAAAACATTCACATTTCTTAGAAAAAATATTCCACAGAAGATTACATTATTCTTGTAAACAAGGAAATATATCATGTCTTTCCTACAAAATATCATATTCATCAGGGAAAGAAATTTGCTTCTAGCTTTTAAATCTGTATTTAGCCACTGTTATCATCACTCTTTCTTCACACTGTGTTTGGGAAGTCAAAGTTTTCTCTACATATTTTTAAGTGAAGCTGGTGAATACCTTTTCCAAGAAGATTTTTTTCTCTTTGAATAAGCCAGCCTTGATATTTTTCTATTTGCATAAACCAGACTTGATAGTATCAATTAAGGAAGGAAGGGAGTCAGGAAGGGAGGGAGGAAGGGAGGGAGGAGGGAGGAAGGAAGGAGCGTGCAAGGGAGAAAGAACAGAAATAAATAAATGCCCTAATAACGTAATGGAGCATATTCCCCATTTTTCTCTCCCATCAAATCTTAAAAATAATTGGACGTTAGAGAACAAAATTGATAACTGAGTTCTCTTTCACCAAGCCCAAACTCTTTCAGGAGGAAAAAGAAATCTTTTCCAAATGCAAAGCCAATCAATCATGTTACCCCATGCTTAACCCTGCAGGAGCTTCCTATTGCTCTTAAAGGGAAGAACAACATCCTCAACCCTGTTTCAACGCCCACCTGGTCTGGCCCCTGCTTATCTCTTTAGTCTCATTAATCATCACTCTCTCAATTGGTCTATGTCACAGACCTAGCTCACAGAGGATGAGCTCAGGCTGAACTGCCTGCTCTCCATTCTCTTTCCAAATGCCAGGCCTCTGATCTTGCCAATCAGTCTATAAAGCTCCTTTTCATCCCGCTCCCTTATCTTAACACTAATCCTTCAGATTCAGCTCCAAGGCCCCTTTCTCTGGAAGTTTGCCTTTATTTTCTCAAGTTCTCATTGTAAGGCAGACCCCTTTATGATAGGCTCCCAATATAGCCCCTTCCTTTCTTCCTTTCTTCCTTCCTTCCTCCTTTCCTCCCTTTCTTCTTGTCTTTCTTTTAGAGCACATATCTTCATTTATAATCATACATTCTTTTGCATTCTCATTTGACTAATCCCATTGCTGGATGTGGACTGGGGACAAGGCAGGTCTGCTGACCCATCTGGAAACAGGTTCTTGTGAAGTCATGAGGGGACTCACTTATAGGAGGATGTGAGATGTGGTGGCAAGATGTGTTGGAGAGGCATTCCGGGAATAGATTCCCCTGAAGAGGCTGCTACCAAGGTGGCTCAGCTCTATCTTGCTGATAAGGAAATCCAGCTGCTGGGGCTACAACCCACACTAGCACCCATCAGGCCCAGGAAGGCCAGGACCCAGAGATGCAGAACTTCTCTGTTTCCTTTCCCCATCTGCACATCCCCTTCCAAGACCTGATAGTGCCAGGTGCAGCGCAGCCCACCAGCAGCCACCCTCAGGCCCTGGTGGTTGCTGGGAAGACAGAACTGTGCACCAAAACAGCTCAAGCCTTTGTGAAATTTTGACTGTATTTCCTTGGGCTTGGGGGAGAGTTAGTTTGGAAGAGTAGTGTCTTTCAAACTAACTAATCTTCTTCCTAACTCTTAAGTGAGCTTGTGCTAGGCTCTCCTCCTGTCTAATCCTTTTCCTGGATCTTCCAGGGTTTCATGCTCTTGTCCAATCTGATCCTTTTTCCAGATTTTCTCAGGTTAGACTCCTCCACTTTATGGTTGCCCTTTTGGCTCTTACTGCCCAGGCACTCAGTAAAGGGATTTCCCTCTCACTGGTTCCTCCCATCCCACCCTGACCCTTGGCAGTCTTTGGGAAGTGGGAAGGAACCAGTTGTTCCCTGGGAACATTGGAAAGCCCATATTTCCTGTCCACTTGGGGATTAACATTCTTTTGGCAGATGTGGCTGTACCCTGGTGTGTCTAGTAAGCTCTCACTTCTTAGTTAACGTGGCTTAACTGGATGTCTGGCTGGTTTGTTAGTATCTAGCTAGTTGCCTACTATAACAATATTTGTCTCGCAAACTAGTCTGTAGGAGATCAGAAACACATGGTTTGATTTCCTAGGTCAAGAACGGTGCTTGGCATATGTAATGGGAGGTCACTAATATTTGCTACATAAATGAAAAGAGAAAATTTTCAAACTGTGTGACTGGCCTTACTAATGGAAGTCAAATCTTGTTTCAAAATACTCTTTGCTTAATACAGAAATAATTGGTATATGAAATTATGTTTATGGCCTTTCCTCATTGCTATATACATAACTGGTCAAAGAGCAGACTGTGGAAGGAATGTCAAACATTCAGAACTATCAACACCAGGCACGTCTTACCTGTGCTAAATAACTAAGCCCATCTAATGTTAGAACACTCATTTCAATAAGGAGTAGAGAATGCGGTAGTATTCATTAGAGGGTGCCATTCTGCCTATGATATTAAAAAATGTTACAATAAAATATTGATAGTAATAATGAAAACTAATAATAGGGGAAAGGCTGAAAACATTTAAAAGCACCCAGAACCTGCTGAGCATTTCCAGAGAAATATTTAGTTACTTCAAAGTAAACATTCCATGTTTTGTGAAATATCTCATGCCTCACAGCACAGAAGTTATGCGAGATCAGTCAGTAATCAGAGTGACATCATTGGTTAACCAAAGCAAGAGATGACACAAAAGTGATAAATGACATATCTGTTTAGAAACGGGAAAAAATGAATGGAGACTTTGAACATTAAACTTGGTCCGGCTTCCCTCTGAGATTTCTGAGAGGATTTCACATTTAAGTGTTTTCACTAGGGCCTCTCTGATGCTTTTATGTGGCATTGAGGCTGGAAAATGCCTGTTAACGCTTTCAATACAAACTCAAACCAACAAAAATAAGTAGAATGTGCAGAGAAAAGGGACTGGATTTTAGCTGAGCTTTCATTTTGGGCCGGGTATTGAATAGTTGTGCGATTTTGATGAAATAACTTTACCTCTCTTAGGTCTCACTTACTCGTAGTACAGAATTGAGAAATATGCAGATGGCTGTTACTATGCCTCCTAACAGATGCTAGAAAGATGATAAGCATTACTGTTTCCTTTCACCTCAGTGTGTGTGTGTGTGTGTGTGTGTGTGTGTGTGTGTGAATTCAAGGTGTGCTCCAGGGTGCCAAGAGGCTTTCTTCGGTGTCTAATCCAGAACCTCTTCCTAACCTGCCCAGTGATGCATAGAAGTCTTCAAAAGGGGTGGAGCATTTTATTCTATAATTAGCATTGGAAAAAGCAATGAAAAGACAAATCTCCCTGGAAGAGGGGATGCATAGAATTTCATAAGAAGTCTTAAAAATGTTTCAAAGAGTTCTTTTTTTCTGAAAGTAAATTTTGACGGGGTTAAGAAGCTAAGGGCCATGTGTGCTTATGGATTGGGAACAGTAAAACTGAGAAAGCTGGGAGCGCCAAATGCACATGCCGCTTGCTTCACGTGTTTGCCTGGAGCTGGCACCAGGGAGCAACCTGGCGAGGACGGTTACACATCCTTCACCTCCATCCCCAGGAGAAAATAACTATCTGGGGTTGTACTCTGGGCCCAGTTCACCCTGACAACACTTACATATATCAACGATGCAGCCAAGCCCTAAGAAGCCCTGCACTTATAAGAGCCCAACTGATGATAAAATAGCAAATGGATTATATTGGAACATCCGTATTTAAAACATAAAGAACAGTGACAGTTCGGGGAAGTTAATGTAACAACTTTGGATTGTTTTTGAAGTGTTTTTATATAATTTTATTTGCTTCTTTATTTGGCAGCAAGAATGGAAAGCATGTATGAGAGACTCACGGATGGAGCCAAGGTGTGGTGGGATTGAGGGTGGGAGGTAGGCATGGGTGGGGGGGGGAAGTGGTGGTGGGAAAATGGAGACAACTGTATTGAACGTCAATAAAAGTAGTAAAAAAAATAAAATGAAATTAGCTGAACAATATGGGAACACTCTGGGAACTTCCTTGTACTTAATAATAACACTTTAATAATAGCACCTCATACTTAATAATAACGACATTGCTAAGGATCACAATATAGATGACATTTGCAGGCACCAGGAAGATGCAGAGCTTCTGACAACCTTGTGCAGTCTGATTTCATTGAATAGCAATTCAATGAAAACTAGTTTCTGTATTTTGAGGAGTGTTCTGGCATATTCTGGATTGAACATTAAATAATAGTGTCTCATTCTGTATCTTATATTAGTTCCCAGAACATCCATCACCAACACCCTTCAAGGCCAGTTTTTCCTTGTTTTCATGAGCTTTTAGTCCATCTTTCACCATAATCATTGAGAAAGGGTAAGATGAAAATGAAGTTCAAGAAGCTGTTGTGCTTCTATGAATGTATGTCGTTGATAGCACGTTGACTCACATTCCAGAGGTTAGCAGAAAACACAGAGACAGGTAAAAAAATTAGGTGGTTATTGACCTTTCTGAAAGAGATGGCAGTTGACACAAGGGACTAGACCTATTTTGGAACCAGATGGAAGAGAGAGAGGTTTCAGTCAGAAAGAGGATTGTGTCTGGGACCACTTAGATCGTCTCTTCAAAAGCCCTTCACTCGAGTGGTGTTTACCAGATGACTCCCACTTTCAGAGGCTTTTGCAGTGGGTGTCACAGAGGCGCTGCTGGCCTGCTGACACCTTCTGGAGCTTAGAAGTCCCTCTTCTCCAAACAACATTCTTTCTCAGCCTTGTTTAACAATTCAAGAATCTTTTCAAGATTTTGAAATCCAAATTTCTGTTAAGAACAACTATTCTAATTATGATGGGGATGAAAAAATGTGATAAGACTAAGCAGGAAAAGTAGAATGTGGAAGTGGAGGGTGGGAAGGAAGGATAGTTAGAGTCAAATACAGGATTGGTAAACCCTAACATGCCTCTATAGTGTGGCCCCAACTGCTGCTTCCTGGTATCACACTGAACTTAAGTACTTTCCAATAAACCCTTTTGAATGGTTCCAGGAAGGCTTTTCTTAGCATTAAAGAGGGAATAAAGAGTAGTAAGAAACTAGTGTGCCTTTTGTACTTCGGTCTCTCAGCTACACAAAGCATATAGACTATCAAGACAGAAGAATAGATTTACAAGGGTGCCCTAAAATCATTTAGTTCTCACCTCTGTTTCCACATAAATAAGTCATTTTGAATAGTTTTAAATAAATGAATTGGTAAAATCTTCTGACAACCACATAGCACTGTTTTTCTCAATAAAATATTACAGTTACAATTAGAGAGTTTCTATCATGCAATACCAGTTTGTTGGGCTACAATTTAATGTGTCTATTTTTTGTATTGTTTTACCATTTTAATGTTGCTTTTCTTATACATATGTATGAATATTTTCTATTACATTTTAGATAAAATTATCAAATGGCTTTTTTTTACCTCGTTTATGAGATCAAAAGTACTTAGAGATTGCAGTTCATTTTTGATGTTTGAGTTAGGTAACAGATCCAATCTTTATAAACATGCTGTGTTTGAGTTGTGTACCTTGGTGGTTGCGGTATTACAGGTGGCAACGAGGAAGATTCTTGAGGTCAAAGTTCGTCTTGTGACTTGATTTCTCCAAGTCATATTAAGTGGGTTTTTTTAAGTTTTTACAACAATGCTGTGTTGCAACTTTACTTCCTTGTTGATTGTTCTACTTGAAATTAAGCCTATGTGGGAACTATCCTTTATTTAGATGTGGATAATATGCAAGGAGAGAAAAATATACAAATCTCTTATGAACTGCTTGCCTCGGGGATATTTTTTTGAGAATAGAAATTAAATCTACATGACAAAAATGCCTGGAACCAGGACTTCTCTGAGTTTCAGACTGGGATTGTCACCACAGCCAGGCTGGGGCCGCCCTCAGCCTGGGCAAACTTGGCAAGCAGAATGTGCCAGGGAGGGGGTCTCTCCATCCGCCTTGCTGTCTCCCCAGAGCTCTGCAAGTGATAAATCTAATAGAGTTCCTGAGAAACTTTAGACCCAGTCAGTGCGCCTGCAAAGTGCTTGCTCCCAGTATTTGCTAATGCCACATTCATTGGTTGGCTACTTTAACTCAGGTCCGCAGTGAAGCTAAGGAGAACACAAAAATTATCTGTTCTTCCTAATTCCTGAAATATTCCTGTTCCTCCTGCACTATGAAGGCATGGCTTTGCACAACATTCAAAGTGTCATCTAACCCCCACTGTCTTTAACAACCCCATTGTCTTTGATTTACTTCCGTGAAGGTTTTCTGCAGACAACATGTGTGTAACTAAACTCGTTAGCAACAAGATCCAGCTTCAGTCTCACAGGACCGTTACTGAAAGCAGTGGTTCCAGACATCGTAACACTGCCATGAAATGGAGACTCGGCAGCAAGTGTCTCAGTTAGATAATTGCAAACCACCAAACCGAGTCACTCAGGCCCATCATACTCCAGCTGGGAACTAAATTATTTAATCTGGCTGTCCAAAATCATCAGATTAACTAGAAAACTGCCAGGCTACTTAGATTTTTTTATCTATAAATATAACGCAGCAGCAAAAGGAAGTCCCATACATGGAGGATTGTAGGAAATTGAAACATGCCGGCAGATCCCTCCCATAATGTGCTCTCTGGAAATCCAGAGGCGATGCGGCGTGCATGTGCTACGCTGTGGACGCAGTTAGTCTTCTGCGGGGTAATGGTGCCTCTACCCTAGGGTATGTCTAATGACTTCCCCTCTGGCAGATTTTCCATTAGGGGAAAAATTCAGAGGAAAATTGGCCAGCTGGAGATCTGATTATTTTGGGTGATCAATGAAAAGCAAAAGGATGCTTGGATATTTTTTTCCATTGTGGGATAAGAATTTTAATTTGGGCCACCGGGTTGTTCTTCCCCTACACAAAGGAAAACGAGACTAGTGTATGAATCCTAAACTAGGCTGGGCTTCTCTTCCCATCGACTGCTCACTGCCCACCTCACTGGCAAAGTAGAACAGGGCTGCAGACCTGAGACAGGTTATCAGTCCTGGCAAGAGCAACCTGCTCAGAACTGAGGGTCTTCCATTTCTCTGACATTGGTCTGGGTCTGTATAATTATAGGGTCAATCATGAGAGAGAAGGTCCAGATCCTGGGAGAGGGTAAATAAGCACAAAGCTGGAGACAAATTCACACAATCAGAGACAGTGGTGTGTTCTCACCTTGAATGACCCCAAATAAGTGCTTCATTTTTCCTTTCTTTAAATGTGAAGAAACATTTTACTTATATAGCATACATTTGCAAGTCTCCATTTTGACCATGGGAAAAAAAGGCAAGAAATTTGATTCAATTTTACATTCAGCTTTATCTTCAGTGTATCATTCAAGGTCAGAGCACAGCACTGTCTGTGACTGCGTGAATTTGTCTCCAGCTTTGTGCTCATTTACCCTCTCCCAGAATCTGGACCTTCTCTCTCATGATTGACCTTGTAATTAATTGTACAGACCCAGACCAATCTCAGGGAAATGGAAGACCCTCAGTTCTGAACAGGTTGTTCTTTCCGGGATTGATAACCCATCTCAGGTCTGCAGCCCTGTCCTGCACTGCCGGTAAGATGGACAGTGAACATTCAACAGTAGAACTCCCTTTGCTCGCCCACGGTGCAATGGCACATACATTATTAAATAGAAATATGTATTTGTGGCATGCTGTAAAAAAGTGCTAATCCGAGGAGTAAAAAATAAAACAGTGAACAATAACATCAACCACAGGCATTCATGTTTTTCATATCCTTGTGTTTATTTTTATTTTTATTTTTGCTTTTCATTTTTCCTCCAAACTGAGTAATCTAGACATTTCCTACAATTGGTCAAGTCCATAAATGTGCATTTAGAAAATTGGCTGTAAAGCTTGCATTTGAACAAGGCCATCACTTGCAAAAAAAAAATCACTGGCATTTGCTGAAATTTTGATTTCTCTGAAAGGACAGAAGGTCTTAATACAGACTTTCTCTTGCTGAAGAATGGTTTAAAATATTTGCAAAAAAAGCTGAGGGGTTTTCATTCAAACATTTCTGTCATTGTATTCTTGAGTTTCCTGAATTTTTTTTAATCCTTTATGCTAAACCTAGGACATCTCTCTCTCTCTCCCTCCCTGTCTCTTTCCCTCTCTCGTATACATGTCTGTTTCTGTTCATGAGCAAGGTGTGTACAATCCATGTACATTGACAGCATCAGATATGATTTATTCTTAAAAATTGGAGGAGAGTGTATTCTCATGAAAAAGAGCTTATTACAGATGTGTATAGGGGGTCTTAAGTGAATCTTGTTACTTAATAGAAACCAGTGAAAACGAAGTGAAGAATACTCTATTCACTGTATCACCCCTCCTTCTACCAAAAGTAGGTAAGATTCTATATGGTAGAATTTTAAGTCCTTAGATTTTTACTCTTCAGTAATTTCTTACATGCCTAGAAAAACTTTAGATGCTAAATAAAACACAATTTCCTTTAGAAAGTCACCATTTTTTCTTTTAGGAAGTCACCATTTTTCTCTCGTGTTTTAGCTCAGGTCCTCCAGAAAATGGAGTCTAATGCAAAGGTTTCAGTTGTAGGTAGGTTTTTGGGAAATGACCCAAGGAGAGGGAATCAGGCAGAAGAACTGAATCATGGAAGGAGTGAAGCCATTGAAGGGCATGTTTCCCAAACCACGCTAATGGTGCATTTGAACTCATCTCTCTTGTCACTGTGGAGCAAGATGACTTGACGAAATCTTATACTTTTAAGGACCATACTGTTTCACATCTTTTAGGGGTAGCTGAACTTTTAAAGAAAAACATTTTTCTTATGGTGAGATACTGTGCGTTATATGCAAGCACGTTTCTATCAGAGGGGTATACTCAGTACTGATCATAATTAATCATAATGGAAACCATCTACTTCACCTGCACACACATTTGTCTGGTCCTCCTTTAGGATGGCATTGTGACTCACAGTAATAATGGAACACACCTGGTTTTCAGAAGGGTCCAAGAGATCTTTCATAAGGCAAAGTTTTTGATAAGCTAAAATTGCTGTCATCTTTTTTGACTTAGTCATATATTTTTAAATTTATTTTATTTCTATTTTTCTAGAAAAATGCACACATTTATCAATTTTTTCATTTGATTATTGTGTGGTCTTTATCAGTTTTTCTATCTTTTGATTTACTCCTATAAATTTATTAATGACAAATTTTCTTCCTACTACTCTTCAGCCAATTCTCTATAGTTTCCTTATTGTTGTTGATTTCTAAATATTCTATATTTTAGTGGCACTTCTAGCCTAAAGCAATTAATGTTAAGTTGCTTTAAACTTCTTAAATGATCAGATTCTTGAGTCTGTTTCTGCAAATTTCTATTACACTGGGAATCTGACCCATTAAATGTCTCTTTCAGTAATTTATTGGCATGCTAATTAATGGACACCAGTAAAGAAATTACATTTCTGTTACAAGGCATATGGTTGACTCTATTTGAATAAATCTTATTATTTAATTCAGGTCATATTTATCATTATTTATATTTTACTCTTTTGTCAAATGTGAACTATTTATTAATCTCCTTTTTTTAATTCTTCCTTATATTTACAGAATTTTTTGCCTTATATATTTCACTAAAATTTTATGTACTAGATGACTCATACCAATTAAATCTTTTGCATAAATGATACAGTTTAAGAATATAAAAAGAATGTCTTACTTTATTTTATACTTTTTGTTTTTAATGAACTGGTGTTATTATTGCAACTAATGCCTTCTTATAATTTGAATATATTAGATATTCTTCAGTAATTGCTTTAATTCTTAATCCTTTTATGTTTATTTTACATGTGCCATTTGTATTTTGTTTTTCAATATAATCTTCCATTTACATTTATTATTATAATGAAAATATTTGCTCTTCTTCTACTTGTTAAATGATTGTTAGATTTGTGTTTTTACAACTTGCTTGTTGCCCTGGCTGGTGTAGCTCAGTGGATTGAGCATGGGCCTGTGAAGCAAAAGGGTTGCCAGTTCGATTCCCAGTCAGGGCACATGCCTGGGTTGCAGGCCAGTTCCCCAGTGGGGGACACATGAGAGGCAACCACACATTGATGTTTCTCTCCCACTCTATCTCTTTCCTTTCCCCTCTCTCTAAAAATAAATAAATAAAATATTTAAAAAATAATAATAATATTTTCTTGTCGTTGTCTTTACTTTTAAATTTTTGTCATATGGACTCTTTTGTTTGTTTGTTTTTATATTTTCTGTTGTTTTGGACCATAATCATCCTAACTTAAATTCTCCTCATGTTGGCATTTTTCTACTTAAAAATTACTTAATTTTTATATTGTGTGAGATGCATTGAGGAGAAAGAAAATCTATTGTATAGTAAATATGGCCAAGCCTCAGAGTTTGCCAGAAGCAATTGAAGGAATTTGATATGAAGGGAAGAATACTCATGCCTATCAGCTAGACATTGAAAGGCAAAGGAAAGGAGAGCCAGAACAGAGAAAAGTGCGCCCCATGCAATGACTTGCATCCCTTTCGGCACACAACAAAGATTTATTAGTTTTCTACTGCTGCCATAACAAATACCAGAAACAACACAAATCTGTGACTTCACAGTTTCTGTAGGTGAAAAGTCCAGGGGGCTCAAAAACCTGAAATCCAGATATTGGCAACGATGTGCTTCTTTCTGGAAGCTCTAGGAAAGACTTATCTTTCTTAGTTGTAAGACTGGGTTCTGTTTCTCTGCTGACTGTTAACTGAGGGCTGTTCTCAACTTCCAGGTGCCAGCTGCTTTCCTTGGCTCATACACCCCTTCCTCCATCTTCAAAGTCAGTAATGGAGAGCTGAATCCTTCTCATGCTGCATCTCATTGACTGACTCCAGCTGGGGAAGAGTCCTCTTTTAAAGGCTCATGTGACCAGTTGACTCAAAGGGATAATCTCTCCATCTCAAGCACTGTGACCTTTTGGGGGAAAACCTCCTTTTCCCCAAAGTAAAGTCTGTGTGTTTCCTTATGTATACTTAAAAGAAATATTTTTATTTTTTACATCATATTAACTAAAACTCTATTATTCACTTATACAAAGAGAAAATATACAAGAATCACACTGTATACATTGCTCAATACATTTTCCTGTTGTAAAGAAACATGTTTCTTTCTTACGTTGCTTAATGATCTTTACATGTCAAAATTTTCAGGTAGCATTCTACTACTTCTGAATGCCGACATAACATTTCATTTTATAAATGTGCCAAGCGCAATCTTCTTTTCATAGATATTAAAGCTTATTCCAGTTCTTTGTTATTACAACCAAATCTTCCAGCTATTAAACAGGAAGTACAAATTTCAAGTAAAAATCGATGTCAGTGGAGCCTACTGCTCTGGAACAAATGTATCAATTTTCCCATGTCATATCTCGTAAATAAGCCTCCATCTCCAAAACCAATCATTTATATTATCTATGAGGAGAAGAGCATGATAAAGAAAATGAAACATGCTAAATTAACATACAGTTTTAACAGTAAGTGAGTACAGTTTAATTGTTTAGTTAATGAAGGGAAACATACTCTGTTGAGCTCAGTAGTGAATAAAGTTAATATTTGCACACATGACCTTTGTGACTGAAACTATCATACTTACAACTCTGTTTTTCCTGGGATAACAGAACCGAGGGAGGGAGCTGTGCAGATAGCTGGAGGAAAGGTGGTGCAGGCAAAGTCACAAAGCAAATACGATGTCTCTGGGGTGGAAATATACGTGGAGTGTTGGAGGGAGCACAGGGAAGGCAGCGTGGCTTAAGTATAGTGAGGGAGAGGGAGAAGTGTATGAAATATTCAGAGAGACTATATAGTGCCTTAAAGCCATTTAAAATACTTTCATTTTTCTTAGGGAAATCTGAAGACATTGGAGGGTTTTAAACTGACAAGTACTTAATCTAACTTAAATTTTAAGTCAGGTGCTATTTTGAGAATACACTACTAGGTGGCAAAGGTGTAGGTAGATTTATCAAGGAAGCTATGCATAATCTAGGTAAAATGGATTGCAGCTACGGACTATGACAACTAAAGTACTATGTAAAGGAAAATGGGAGGGCACAACTATGGGATGAACAGGGCAAACATGATAGGGCCAGTAGAATGTAGACCCCAGCGAGGTCAAAGATTTGGTGGAGTAAGGGTGTTAGAGGGAGAGAGTGGGGAAGATCTTGATCTCGGATCGGATAGCAGAGAAAGGGCTGAGGTAGGGTGGAAGGTATGGTCATTAAGGGAGGGAAGACTGTGCCGGGACAATGCAAGGTTAATCTACATGAACACTGATATTTTGCCAAATTATGACCATGGAGAGATCAGAGAATCTGCTAGTAACCTAGGTGCTACTGCTTTCAGGGAACGATGCGAAGGAACTCTGGGTGCTGTGGACAGTGGTAGAGTCTGATGCAGTCCTCCTTATTCAACAAATGCACTTGGATTTCTTAAGAAATTCTTCTTATATCTCATGCAGAATATATAAGAAAAAGTGCCATGATTAGTGCAGTTAGGGTCATAGTTACAGGGACTGATTCCTGGAGCCAGACAGCTGAGCTTGAGTGTCAATCTGCTATTTACTAGCAAGATGACCTGAGCCAAAATGTCGTATCTCATCAGTAAATTGGAGGTAATGAAAGTACTTCCCTCACAAGGTTGTTGTGAGTATTATTTGAGATGATATATGTAAAGCCCATACATCAGTGACTGGTGCAGACAGAGTGCTACACAAGTGTTAGCTGTTAACAATGTCACTTTCTTTACTTGTATCACAGGGCATGTCAGGGAAATAGTCAACATGTGCATTGTAAGTTGGTTGCAGAGAAAGCTGGTAGAGAGCAATTTGTCAATGCCTTTACATTGCAATTCTGTTTCTAGGTATGTATTTTTAGCTATACTTATGCATTTATAAAATGGCATGTGCACAGAGATATTCTTGCTATACAATTTACAATTTATACAATTTATAATAGTAAAAAGTTTGGGGAAATGTACATCCAGAGAATATGTCTTGTGCAGCTATTTATAAAATTCATCACTTTTCTCTGTTAATAGAATGCTCTCCAGAATACACTTTAGGTAAAGAAAAAATGTCAAGTGCAGGGTAGTATTCATACTTTGCTAAATCCTATATGTGCATATATTGTTCTGTGCATGTGTTTGTAAATGCATGTGGTATTTTTGGAAAGTTACACAGGAAGTCTCTGTTTGCCTCTCAGGAAGAAAACTGGGGGATGAGGGGACAGAGGTGAGAGCTGCCTTAACCTTTAAGTTTATATCCTGTGGCAGCTTTTGTATTTTTTACTGTGGTATATGTTCAAAAATATTTTGGAAAAAAATAAGTCTTGATTTTATAACACCAAATTTATATTAAGGGCAAATCTCTCCGGGAAATATTTCTCGACAGCTTTGCTGTGTGTCCAAGGGCACAGCAGTTACTAGGACGGTCCGAGGAAGACTAACAGCAGTCCTTTCCTCAGGGCGCTTGTGTGGGAGCCGACACACCCCTGGGGACCCATTACAGGATGACCCCGGAAGTGTGGAATTGAACAGTCTGGGATCCGAAGAGGCTAAGAGACTGACAACTGATTCAGCTTGGGACTTTTGGATTGAAAACTAGATCTGGATATACAATTAATTTATCCAAATGTTGTTCAAGAAAAGGATCAATATCTTTATATATTTGTCTGATTAAAAAATAACAACTCAAAATTATCCTTCACCTTGCAGCAGTAGAAAAGCAATAGGTCTGCTTATCCTTATTCCAGCTGCTTTCTAGTAGTGCTGCAACTCAAATACCCTATTTATTTAAACCTAAATTTAGCACGAGGTGACTGGGCAGCTCAGGGCACTGCAATAAAATGTTACTGAGTGGCACTGTGATCCATGGCCGGTGATGAGAATGTAGGACGTTAGTGTTTCCAACTAGTCTTCAGGCCATGACACACATGGAAAAGAAAACAAGAGAAAAGTAATTGAGATTCTGAGAAAGGACACTGAGAATCGCCCACAAATAGAAACTGACCTTTTTTCTTTTTCTTATCCTTAATCCCCTTCTAACCAAATATCACTGTGATGTGTTGGAATAGCGAGCACAATTTTGTTGCTACCAGCTACTTAGCTGGTGAGAAAATAGAACATAGTTTCTAATCCTGTACCAAATATAAAATCAACTTTAAAAATGTCTTTCTGTCTCAGTCTGTTTGCTCTTAAGTTACAAAGTCCTGAGAGATATTTTGATGAAAATAAAAGTACTAGGCTCAAAGTTAGTCAGCCAAGAAAAAGAGCTGCTTTGTGAAACAGGCATGTCTGAGAAACCTCTACCCTCAGCCCTCCGTGCTTAGCTCCACCTTCCCACAGAAGTACATTAAAGAGAATGTGCTATGTTGAGCAACTAGGTACCACACACAGGCTGCCAACCGAGGGAAGGATATTTACATGCTAGATGGATTCCAAAGAAATACATTTTGCTTGAGGCTTCTCCTGGAGTCTGCTCTTGCCTGGAGAGGGCCCTTGTGGTCTTGAAAGCCAGAAGACCCATCAAAATCATTCAGAGGCTGAAGGTTTGGGTTCATTCTAGGACTAGGTTTAGCCCAAGAGTCTTGGGCCACCCTGACAACATTTCAAGTTACAGCCCCAAACTGACCTTGCTTTTCAGGAGTCCTTATGAGAATTTCCACCAACACATACCCTGTTCTAAGATCAGTAACAAAGGTGGGTTGAGTGTAGGACCCTGAGGCAGTGAGAGTCAGGTCTCATAGTCTCTTAAGAGCTATGACCCCCAGCAAGGAATCTCAGAAGTCCAGTCTGCCAAATGCCCCAACCATATCAGGATACATTTAGCTTTAAATGTATGTACTTTTAAAAAAATATATTTTATTGGCTATGCTATTACAGTTGTCCTTTTTTTTTCTCCCCTTTATTCCTCTCCACCCTGTGGCCTCTCACCATTATTCCCCCACCCTTAGTTCATATCCATATAAGTTCTTTGGCTTCTCCATTTCCCACACTATCCTTAACCACCCCACAACCGTCTATTTTGTGCCTACCATTTATGCTTCTTATTCCCTGTACCTTTTCCCCCTCTCTCTCCCTCACCCTCCCCACTGATAACCCTCCACGTCATCTCCATTTCTGTGTGTCTATTTTTGTTCTAGTCATTTGCTTAGTTCATTTTTTTTTTGTTTTTTTGTTGTTGTTGTTTTAGGTTCAGTTGTTGATGGTTATGAGTTTGTGGTTATTTTACTGTTTGTATTTTTGATCTTCTTCTTTTTCTTAGACAAGTATCTTAGACAAGTCTCTGGACAGAGTCATCTTGGATGTAAGCCCTTGCCTTTCATGACTTTGAATGTGTTTAAGAGCTTCAGACTTCAATCCTTTCACATGTATCTGATCAACCTAATAAATCTTTCACCCAAGTTTTAGGTTCTCACTCAAAATTTCTGTGAAGACCAGGGTCTGCCCCCTCTAGCCAAAAGTGACCACTGTTGTAGTTTTGTCGTAAGTTTTCCAGCACCCCTTTCTCTTGGGCTGGACCCGGCTTGCTGTATTCCTTACACAAGGCAGGTTTCATTTCTTTTTGCATTGTTCAAATACCCTTCAAACAGTGGGCATTTCCATACTAAGCTGCATTCATTTAGAATTTTTATACCTCTTTAGGTTGACTAGTAGGCAGTAATTCTGTCCTGAGATTAATTTGTCCCTCCCACTCTTACTTGGAGCTCATCGCCCTGAGATCTATCCCCCTTACTAAGCTCCCATAACCCTGATGGTCAGGGAAGCACTATTTAGAATACTTCACTGGAAATGTACATTGGCTGAGAGCTCCTGGGGACTTAGCCAGGCTCCCAAACACTCATCCATATCATTTCAGAGACATTGGAACCAGATGGCCTGGGAACGAAAAGAGAAAACAGTAATATAACCACAGGTCTACCTTGGCAAATGGCACCCTCAGGGAAGCTCTTACCTTCTCTTCCATGTCTATAATTCTAAGAACGAATAGCAATACTATGCTTCTCTGTGCTTTTAGGAAGGGTACTACATTATTCTTTTTAAAAATGACAAAAGAAATCCGTGTTCTCATTGAATTTTCTAATTCAGTTCCAGAAGTTGACAGAGCATGACAAGTCCTCCTCTTCTGGTACCACTCCACTGCTTCCAAAAGGTCATCAGAGAAAGAGCAAAGCCAAAAGATGCAGAAGCATTGCATTTTTAAAAGACTGTCAGATTGCGTGATTGATAGAACCGCTAACTCAGTGTGTTGAAACAGTAAATAAATAAGGCCCATGTGCCCTAAGTTAATATAGCTCCCAAGAGTGTTTTGGCTTCAAGGGCATAGTTTATGCCCTGCAAAATCTCACTCAATTAAATAATAAAAATAAAGTAGCAGAAAGCAGACTCTCAATCAATAAGATCCTCCTGAGAGCTCAGGCTCCGCTTTGTGCTGAGATTCAAATGACAGGTTCCCTATCTTCAGGGGGCTCATGATCCTGTTTTGGAGAGAGACTCACAACAAAGGGCAGCAGAGCAGGGGGCTAAACATGTGTAATTAAGTGCTGCTCTTTTTCTGAGGCAAGAGATCAGTGGGCTCTCCAGAAAAGACTTCTTGAGAGAAAGGGTCCTATGCGGGACCCTGGAGGGGCAGGAACAAAGACAGATGAAGAGGCAGAAACAGAATGACCCTCCTGGAGATGAAACACACACGGCCTGTTCATGGACTGTGAAGGGGCCAGACTGATTAGAGCAGACCATCTGTGCTGTGTTAATATTTTCAAAACAGAAGGAAGAATATGTTGATCTAAATATATATATGCAAAAGATACATGTTTCAGTTTGCTTTGTCCTTCCACGGTGTATTCAGGACAGTTGCTTCAGAAATTGTACTATGGTTAGAAGCATCAAGTTGGTGATAGGATTTCAAAAGAAAAGAAAAATTTCTAATTAAACCCATCATTTTATCATCTTCTTGTCTATAACGAACATAAGGCTTTTCTGATGTTGATTGTGATCACTTAATTTTTTTCATTTCCAATTATTGAATATTCATCCTAAGATCACAACCCAATACATTTTCATGTATAAAACTGGCAAAAAGTCCAGGTGACTAAAACTACAATATTAGTCTCATATAGGAGTCAGAAAAAGAAATCAGCCAAAAGAGGAAAAGGAAAGCACTTTTGTGCAATATGCTTTGTGTTATACTTTAAATAGAATACAGATGCAGTTAATCTCGGACCTCTAAGGCACATGACATTAGTAAGAGAGGAATAGTGCTAAGACTTAAATGACTGTGCTAAACACAGTACAAAAACACTTTGGGAATATATCTTGAATGCAAATATTGTCTTAGCTTTATTTTCCTGCAAAATGAATAATATTCAAATTTACTCTTTTCATTTTCATTAAAATGGAATTTTTCCCTTACAGAAAAGCCTTACGCCTGTAAAAATGTTAGGCAAAATTTGAAATTAATGAATAAAGAATGTATATGACTTTGGAAGAGTCCTCGGGGAGTTGAGGCCATCTGGCTGTATAATTCACAACTCACCTGAGACATGTTTCTCTAGCTCAGCGATTTTCAGTGTGCGCGCCACAAGAATCTTTAAAACATGCAGTACCTGACTGTTTAGTCAGGGGTGCTGACCTCTTTTCCCTTAGATTGTTAAATTAAAAAATGGCAACAGCCAACACAATAATAGCTGTCTAGTGTGAATGAATCAAAATTATATCTATTGTTGTCAGGTTGACCAAAAATATGTATTATGGGGGGTGCCATATAATTTTAGTGATTAGTTTATGTGCACCACGAGATGAAAAATGTTGACAATCACTGTTCTAGCTGTATGCTGCTCACTGGTTTTATACTTCTTGATGAAGATCACATGGGAAATCGGGAGCCTTCTGCCCAATGTGAGGTCCCCATACTTAACACCACCTATCAGAAAAGTAAATGTGAAATGTTTTCCTTGTCTCTTGACAAGCTATTCTTCATCAAACTCTAATTTGAGCTGCTTCTCAGTGAGCACCTGTGTATGGATACAGCGGCAGGTGTCCTGAGCTCACTGAAGACAGATGACCTGCCAGGATGACACTCCCCAAGTGCCACCAGAGAGATGGATGTGCCTTCTCCTTGTCCCTCCTGAAACAAAGCAGATCTGCATCTAGAGCAGAATCCTAAGATTCAAAAGGAAAATCCTAAACAGCGAAATATGTTCATGAGAATTTAAGAAGGCTATGAAAGCAAGCAAGGAGTGTCCTTGTCACACAAACCCATGACCCACAGTAAGGAAGACAGTCCATGGGGACCTCCTATCTGTTCACAAGACGGCACTTTGTGATGTTGTGGGACAGCCAGAGATAAGGAGTGACATCAGCATTCAGGACTGGGACAGCCACTGCCAACATCAGTCAAGTCACTTAACAAGTGAATCTCAGTGACCACACATATATAAAATAGGACAATAATTCCACATTTCCAGGTTGTTTTAGTGATTACAGGTAGTATATTTAAAGGAAACAGCACTCAGAAAGCCACTCAAAAAATAATAGCTATTATTGTTACCTTAGCTGCAGGTAATGATTTTCTTATTTCCTCTTTTCTCATTGACACCAGTAAAGAAATTAGAAGCTAAAGGACATGATCTACTACAGTTTCCAAACCCACTATCCTACAGGCTTTGGAGCCAGAAATAGCCTGTCCTGCCACAGTGACATGTCTTCTTTTTCCCCAAGTTACATGAGACGCTTTCCTGGCACAGAGCATATTTTTCTTTTTGTGGAAGTGAATACACTATTACAAATATGCTTCTAATGAGATAGAGGCCACCTAAGCAAGAGTATCTCCTCGATAGGACATAAAATGCTATGGTTTCATCATTTTGCCACGGGGTGGGCAAGATGCCGGGATATGCTTTTGCTCACTTTTCACTCCTTGTCTAATCAATTTTTATTCTTTTCACAGTCACATGTAATGGGCTTGGAAATGGCTACGTAAAATAAAAGAGGTTTTGAATTACACTACTAAGTGATAGCTGCAGTGTTTTATAAATGAATAGTGCTACCCATATTCATATAATTTATGAATTGAACTGTCATTGGGGGGGAAACATCAATACCAGATTCTGCACATAAGTGCCTGTGCCGGCTGCCGCTGTGCCAAGTCCCATGTCCCATAAAAACAAACAGCTCAGCAGTAGCACACAGAAGAGGGTGTTCATGGCCCACGTTTGCTGGAGGATGTGATGCTGTAATGATGAAGTTTTCTGCAGTCAAGTCCTTTACAGCTCATCTAGAAGTTCCTAACCTCTTTTCTGAAAATAGCCACATCTATATGACTCATAGAAAGTAGTGGAGTCTTTTAAGTCCTTAGAATTTCCTTTTCTTGAATTCTATCTCCACATGAAATTATTCTTTTCATTCTTAGTATTTGTTTTAGAATAATTAAAAATACAACCTAATAAACTATGTAATACACAATGGCATATAACAAATACAACATTTAATTGCAATCTAAATCTTTATTTGTGTGCTCCTAGAACCTTTCACATTAGCGGATCCTTAGTAAACACTGTGAATCTGCTGTGTGATGGTACCTGTGGTGGTAATAATGTGTGTGTGTGTGTGTGTGTGTGTGTGCATACTTGCAGCCAGTAGGAATGAGGGAAAAAGAAGGAGAAAGGGAAAAGATAGAATAGGCCTTGTGCCATCAAAGGTTAGAAATATTTGTTTGATGAACATGCCTTTTGACCCAGCAATTCCACTGCTAGGATTATATCCTAAGAACCCTGATACACCAATCCAAAAGAACATATGCACCCCAATGTTCATAGCAGCACAATTTACAATAGCCAAGAGTTGGAAGCAACTTAGGTGCCCATCAGTAAATGACTGGATCAAAAAACTATGGTATATTTACACAATGGAACTCTATGCGGCAGAAAGAAAGAAGGAGCTACAGCCCTTTGCAACAGCATGGATGGAACTGCAAAGCATTATGCTGAGTGAAATAAGCCAGGTGTTGAAGGAAAAATACCATATGATCTCACCTTTAACAGGAAGCTAAACAACAAAACAAACAAGCAAGCAAAATATGACCAATGACACTCAAATACGGAACAGGCTGACAGGGTCCAGAGGGAAGAGGGGAGAGAATCACAGGGGTAAAGGGGAAGGATTTACAGGAATAAATATAAAGGACAATGGACAAAAACAAGGCGGGGGGTAGAAATGGGAGGGAGGTGGGGAGCACTGGGGGGGGCTGGGATGGGTGCAAAAGAAAATTGTACTTGAACAACAATTAAATAAATAAATTTTTAAAAAAGAAAAAAAAGAAAGTTATTGAATAAAGCACAATTTAATGAAACAATTAGGGAACTATAAAATTGCCTATTTTACTTTTCATTCATTTATTCAATCAGAGTTTATTCAACTCCTAGTATGTGCTAAGCATGTTGTTGAGTGTGAATACCCAAATCTGCGTGATACACCATCCTAGCTCTCAAAGAACAAGTCAGGAAGTGGAGGCACTTAGGGGCTACAGATAAACAAGTCAACAAATGCACTCAAGGGTCGTACATTGGATACACTTATGATGGAACTGTATCCAAAGTTTCAATGACAAACAAAAGAGGGACCCCTAACTTCTCTGGCAGAGGGACAGGCTGTGACAGGGAAATGCAGTATTGGTGCCAATTCTTAGAAAATGGACATGTCATACCCAAGGGAGAAAAGGAAGTACAATTGGAGAAGAAAATAACATAGGCTAAAGGAGTTCTGTAAAGTGTAAAACCATATGAAAGTTCAAAAAATGGAAAATGGTTTGTCTGAAATGTGAAGATATGACAAGAGGAGGCTATAAAAAGAGACGGGAAGGCTCTGTCGAAACAAATAGCAATTAACAAAATAGAATATTCTAAGTGTGGAAAACAGTTTAAGTAAAGATCAATATTATAATTGGTTAAGTGGTGTGGTTAGACTGTCAGTATATGAAGAGCTTAAACGGTGAGGAGGAGCCAGAGTAACACATAGCAAAAGGAGTCACAGATGTGAATGCAGACAGAAGTCAGTAAGTAAAAGCTGCCAGGTCTGGAAGACTTGGAAATGGGGAAGATGTTCAAGGGCGAGGGTGCAAGCCTCACTTTTAAGGGAGTAGCACTATTTGGTGCAAACCAATTGCTGCTATTCTTGAATACGGTCCCAGGTTGTGTGATCTCTTGATTTATAAAGACAAGCAAGAAGTACATGTATTTATGGGCATTCTACCAATTTTTACATAGTGGCAACAGATCTTAAAAATGTTTGGTAAAAAATTCTGACCTAAAAGAAGATAACTGTGAGGCAGGTCTGGCCCATTGTTTTCTCCTTTGCATCCTCTGATCTCATCGGATACTGCGCATTCAGGAGAATATTAGACATTTTGCTGACGGTAACAAAAAGTTTCAATCATATAAAACATGCTTTGAGGCAGAAAATGAAGATTAAATTAATGAAACTCTGTTGGTAATTCAAATATTTATATGGTAAAATATATTTTGGTTGTAACAGGATCCCAGCAACTAATTCCAGATATATTTGGGAGGTAAATCACAAGGCTAAGGAAATTAAGATTATTTTCCCAGAGACTGCTTAATGTCATTTATCATTTTTAAAATTATAAATTTTATGACTGCTCATAATGGTCAGTTAAATGCATTCTTTGATGCCAAAGGGGTAAAATAATATTTTATTAATTTTCATTGTGTGTCAAGGGGCTATTATTCTTCCAGTTGCTCTGCTTTGCAGGAGACAGTGGAGCCGTCCTGTTGGCCGCATGCGGCTGTCCCTCTGATGCCCGTCTACGGACAAGGTGGTTAGGGGACACTTCCTTATTGCAGCTTCTTTTTCTTGGAAGCCTTATCCTGAGGACACTGGCCTTGGCTGAGCTTTCCCAGCAAATAATTATGCATAGGTTTTTTTTCTTTTAAAGTGAAATTCAAGTGTTTAAAATTCATAGTGGTAGACATGCCCTGGTGGACAGCTGTCACTGTCTTCTGATGATAATGGCAAAATTGATCAAAAGCATCGTGAACATGGTACGTAGGCAAGAAGACGTGCAGATGACAGCAAAGAAGGATGCAGAACAACAGTTATGAAATTCCTCTGCAGCCAGTGCGTCCGTGCAGTAAAAACATGGGTGGCATGTTATTTTATTGTTTTTAAGTTGCATTTCTGTTCATTCAGTAATTCATATAATTCAGGAAATGTATATAATATATGCAATGCATATGGATTTCTTATATTCTGAAGTACAAGAATGATAAAAAATAAGAAATGATTTATAAAGTTAATATTGATTTAACATATGAAAATAGGAAACAGAAAGTTTGGTGGTGGCTACTCTCCAGGATGAAAGTAAGAGAAATGCAAAAGATCTGCCCTCTTCTATTTTTGAAGATAAAAATACAGACAAGAATATGTGAAAGTGTATTTCAATGCCCTTTCATTGGTTAACCTCCAATGTTTCCTTTCACTTCCAATACATAGTGAGTTGCTGTATAACTTTAAAAGGAAAAGAACATGTCTGTTTGTCTTTCAGGGGGAAAGGAAAAAAGATTAGGCAAAAAGTCCCAAGGGGCAACTTCAGTTCATATTTGTCAGAGATAAAACAAAACAAAACCTTGGGAGGAGAAAGAAACATGGAGAACAAATATTTGCTGACATTACAATATATTAGTCTTGAACTTGAGCTATAGCTACTGTCAGTATATATAATAAAATAAACATTTCAGGACCCCAGAAAGTAGTATTCAAGTCAGAGTTATGAAATTCCTCTGATGTAGCAGCAACAATGACAACAAAAAATATGAAAGAATAAGTAAACAAATTTATGCCAAAATCAGCAAATCTGAAAAATTAGGAAGACAAAAACATTGGTCCCATTGAGCAATATGGACATTTTTTATTAATACTTAGTGTTTTTTTGAGAGGTGAATAGCTCATTAAGGCTATGGAGAGGCTTGCTTAGAATGCAAAGGATTGCAAATAAAATTTGATTTCCTTAGAAACTAAAGATAATACTTCTGAAGCTTCCACAAGCTAAATAGGTCCTTAGTGTGCCTAATTCAGAGATAAATAATGCTAAGTGTGTTACCACTTCGGTGTTCCTGTTGCAATTAACATACCCCTCCAGGGAGAAAACATACCATGCAAAAGTTTCTGATGCCTAAAACTAAACATTAAATTGAGTCACATCTTCTCAACTGCCTAAACTACACTTTGAGAAGTATAACATTTGGAACTTCAGGGTAACATCAAAGGCTGTTTTGATACTCCTGGGTATGGTACTTCAGCTGCCTGGAAGAATTAGAGGAATAATTTAAACAATGAGAGAATCAGGTTCACTAAGAAAGATTCTTGCTAGAATGACAAACATGATGTGTGCATCAGTCAGCAAGTCCTGTGTTCTCTCAGCCATGCATATATAAGAAACCACGCCTATCATTTCTCCTTCCTGTCATATTTGTAATATCTCCTTATATAGCATCATTTACCCATGTAATTAATATATCCTTTATCCTGTCTTCCAACTCACTAATGGTTTTTGAAGAGTTTTAAATTAACAGGAGTAGATGTAGCACCACACCCAGTTACACACCACATGGTAGGTTCTCCCAAGTGCCATTTATTATCATTATTTTATTTATTCAAATCCAGGATATAGGCAGAGACATATTCTTACACTGAATCTCAAAGGTCAGATAATCCATTATTCTCATTTTAACTGATAAGTGTAAGGCCCAATGAGGTCCAGTAATCTTTAAAAGATCATTTATGGCTCTGAGTATTTACTTAGACTGGCTAAATCTTAGACTAGCCATTAACCATTTCCTCTGCAGGTACATCCTTTGCAACCTGAAGAAAGTTATGCTATGTGCAAGCAAAATTGAGGGGAAAAATTTTTATGAAGTAAAATTTTCAAAACCTTTTCTAATCATGAGTCAAAATAATATCATTAATTTGGCATTTAAGATTCTTTTATTATTCATAAGAATTTGCACACCAGATGCTTTTAGGGCCTAGCAAGTTATACAACTGAGTGAAGTAGGTTGTAAGGCAATAGGGAAATAAAAAGCTCTGTGAGTTCCAAACTGGTTTTCAACAGACATCACCAATCTGAGATATTTTAAACCCCACGAGATGGACTGATTTATCACTTACCACTGGGTAAATAAGATGCTTTTGTTCCATTTTAAAGAAAGAAAAATTAGGAGTCAAAGATTCACCTCATACTGTACACAAAAGAAATTCCAAATGTTTAAAGATGAAAGCGGTTAAGTCAATAGAGTGCAGGAAGCTTAGGCTTTGATGAACTCCCTATGATCCAAATACATAGACATAAAATATAGGAAGATCAAAATGGGATAACAGAATCAAAAGCAAAATGAAACTTTTCCTGAACTAGAAACAGAAAAGAAATGCAAGCCACTGAGTGAGCCTCACACCTGTCACACTCGAGCTCTGTGTCCGGAAGCAGGCAATAGTGGCCGAGAGTTCCGGTCCTGTGAGCAGGGAGCCAAATATTGGTCCAGCTGAGTCAGGGACCACTGCCCAAAGCTACAGACAGAGAGGGATGCATGAAACATGTGCAAAAACAATAAAACTACGCCAGCCATTTCCGGGGGGGGGCGGTCCTGTGTCTATGGAGAAGCAAACTTCAGGAAGGCAACACACAGATACAGTTAGGATTAAGTGTTAAACAAGAGACCTGTAGGATAACTATCCATATTTTTTTCCTTATCCTCCACTATCACTCCAGAGAAAAAGCTTTAAACTATACTGTACAACCTAGTTTTGTACTGTGAAGCTAGATAGAAGCAACCTTGAAACTACAGGTCAGATAGAAGCTAGAGAACAAAGGTTGTCTAAAAATACTTTAAGTCATTAATATCACACTGACTGTGTTCTACCCATAATGCAAGCAAATTCAATAGGAAGGAGTAAATATGTGTGAAAATACACGTGCACAGAACACACACACTAAAACTTCAAATGTGCTCCTCAGCAGCTCAGGCAAGTTTAATGAAAATTATGAAAGGCTTAGAAGCAAATGACAGTTAAACAAACTTCATAGCCACCTTTACAGGATTGAGTCATTGGTATTCTAAGGATCAAAATATGTACATTTATCTTAATTTATTTGAAAAGAAAAGTACTTTAAAACTGAATTTTAAAAAAAGCTAAAGGAGTTCATCATTTAAGTAAAAAAAAAAAAAGTAAAACAGAAGAAATCTGAAGACAGTTGAAGCAACAAAATAATAAAGTCAGAAATAGGTATTAGTGAAGCAGAAAACAAAGAAACAAAATAAATGACCAGTGAAATCAAAACCTGATTTGATTTTTTAAAAAAATAAGCTAGAAATTACTAAGCAATAAAATAAATAAAATACAAGCATTATTAACAATGAAACATCTACCAATAAAAAGAATATTTCTGAACCAAATCAAATTTAGGAACCAATCTGACATAAACATAGATGACAAAATCTCAGTATATTTTCTAAATAGAGTTGCATATAAAATAATCATGACCTAATTCTGTTTATCCTAGGAAAACAGGAAGAATTCAAGAACACAAAACTATTAAGTGAACACATGACTGGAAAAAAACACATTATCTAACAACAGATGCAGAAATAAAAGCAATTTAAAAATTCAACCCATGATTAAAACACACATTTTGAAAAAAAATGTAGAGTACCCTTCAATTGGATTGTACATCTTAACCAATGCAATGTATTTAAAAGAAGAAACAAAATTATAAGCATTGGTTATCTATCTAATTATCATGGAATTTTCAAGAAAAGATTTCATCAAGCATGCAAGATACAAGTTCAACATCAAAATTATTAAAGTTTCTACACACTTAAAAAATATTTTAAAAATTCCTGTCCATTTTAGAAAAACAAAGCAACAATAAAGTCACCGTGAAGGCAGGACTAGGCCTAAGAAAAAATGGAAAAATGTTTAAAGGAATAATAATTTATCAAAGAGCAGAAAAACAGACTTGAATACATAGAGATTTATTTATGGAGGTAAAGGTTTAGTGTTGCAAAGATGTCGATTATCCCTTTTACTTTAAAGTTCATATACACAGTATTATTTGAATTTTATGAGAACTATACGAAGTCATTTCTTTTTTTTCTTTTTTTTTTTTTAGTAAACTCTTCCAGCAAGTCCGTGTAAGCTAGATTCCATTAGAATGTCTCATATTTACTCACTGAGTATCTAACTGACATATATGTTCAAGCAGTTCCCAATTGTGACTGCCATTCACAACTAATTCTGTAATCCATCCATCTGGATCTTCAGATTTTCAGTTCTGATCCCTAGTAAGGGGCTTTGGTTAGTCCTGAACTCTGGTCTTACCTCCAAGCCTAGAACATTACCTTCTAGCGAACCAAGTCTCAAAGCACTGCTTGTGTATAGTGATGTAATTCTATTCCATAAAGCCGTACGGGTCCACAGCAATGAATGACTCTTAAATCAATTAAATTTCTCTGTTTTACACCCACAAATTTAGGGGAAAAATTAAACATATTAAGACTTCAGTTCTGCTAACATCTGCCTCATAATGGGCGTGCCACTATTCATGCTGTTGTACCCCATAGAAATGGGGGTTTCAGGCCAAAATGATGACTCACCTGAGGCTCTGTTTCTAGAAACCTAGTCATTTCTACCTAGGAGACTGACCACTCTCAGGAAGCAGTGAGTAAGTTACTGAGAAGGAAGGTGAGGCTTCAAATGAATTGAAGTCTTGTGAGTTTTGATGAGTCAAAGCAATTTTTTCAAAAGAAAAATAACCTTGGGTAATCTTTAACATGTGAAATTCCGGTTCTTTGAGAATGGAAAAGCAACAGAACAAATTGTTTTTAAAGCTTTTGATTAGTAGAAACCTGGATAATGGTTGTAATATATCAAGTTATTTTAAAAAACACATTGTACATATAAACTTGCAAATTTATCTACCAAACATTTTAATTAAAAAAATTAAACAGGTCAAATAATTTGTTTACTTTGTGCTTCTGACTTATTTAAAAAGAATCTTAAACATAATATGTACTCTATGTTTGTAAGTCCAAGGAAAATAATAAAACAGGAAGTTAAGAAAAATTATTTTGATTACTCTAAGTTAGAATCTATTAATTGATAAAATGCAACAGGCATTGAAAATGTTAATGTTTTTAATGTTTCACCAGGCAGCAAATAAAATTTAGACTGAGATTTTTTCCAGTAAGTTGTGTCAGCACCTAAGCCCTTCCATTCAGAGGAAAGTGTCATCAGTCACTTCGGAAAGCAAAAGTCACAGTCAGAAAGAAGATGGTCATGGGTGTCCAAATCACTGTTTTCCAGCAATCTTCTCTTTCTAAGTTAGTTGTTGCAATCTTTTAGAGATAATCTTACACATCTTACAAAGAATTTTAACTGATTTCCTGACATTTTTAATCTTTCATATCCTCCTATAATATAATAAAACTCATAGAAAAAATAAGAAGAAAAGAAGGAGAATTGTCATGGCAAAATAGTACAGCAAACCCTAGGTCAAAATTAGGGGAAAAAAGAGAGAACTCTCTTTTTATAGACTTCATTATCATCCATCTTTGTTTAGTGCCCAGGGAGGTGTATTTTCTGGTTGGGTAGCTTCGCTCTGGCCCACCCACTCAGACAGCATTTGTCTTTGAAATCTCCCCAGTGAAAACATTACATTCCCAACAACTCAACAACATCATGAGTTCTTGATAAACCACTCTTTGAATAAACCTGAGATAATATATGAGTATTTTAACTACTCACCCATCATTCATCCCGTCATCCATCCATCCACACATCCTTGCAGCAAATATTTGGTTAGCGCTCTGTGCTAGAGGATACTGGGATTTACATGCAAAATACAGAAAAAGCTAAGATATGATCTCCGAAGAGGAAATCAATACGCCCAGACAGAGTACATTCTGTGGTAAAATTGCTGTTTATACATGCTGCAAAAATTGCCCATACAAATAACCATGAAAACAAGAGAGACAATAAACCTCACCATGGTGGTGGATAAGGGGCTCTTGAAATAAGTATTTTGGGGTGAACGGGGTTGATTTAGGAAAGGAGGTAACAGCAGGAGCGAGATCTTTGGAAGGCCATTTTGTCTCTTGATCCCCAGTTTCTGAACATGTGACGAGAGTGGGAAAACTTTAATATTGCATCTTCCTGGATGAAATTTCCATGTATGTTACAAGTCAGAGGGCTTAAGGATGGAGATGCTATTTTTCCAAATTACCAGAACAGAGTCTGATACTTTTCAACGGCTGACAAATAAATGCAGGTACCCTTGGCCAATTTTGGCCTCAGACTTGCCTTTATTGTAAGTAACCATCTGGTCATTGGGTCATAGAGACGGTGGCATAAAAGCAGTACCTACCCCTAACTGACATTTACCAAACCAAACTGACATTTACTAAACAGGTAAACGGACTCAGGTAAATCTGCAATCATAAATAATAGTGAGGTTCTCAAGGTGGAAAACTGAAGCCAGGCTAGAAAGGGAAGGCAGCATATAAACGAAGGTGAGATTTTAAGGGGGATCTTTCTTTGAGAATTTCTTTAATTGCTAGTTCACCAGTATCACAGATATGCCATTCTCTTTGGAATAAGTACCAGGGACACATATTTCTGTCCTCATGAGGTTTATACACCATCCTGCAGAGAATATTTAAATACCTGGAATGACATAAGAAAGAAATAATAGAAAAACTTATTTTAGGTGTGTGATTTTTAATTTGTCAAACTAAATAGAAGGTTGTACGCCCAAATGAGGAAAAATGAAAAAGAGAAGAGCTGTGTAAAGTATTCATAATAAAAATTAACAAATTCTGGGTGACTTGAAACTGTAAATTTTGTTACTACTATACTCCTGTATTTCTCAGTATCTTTCTCTCTCCTTATGATTCTTTCTTTCACCCCATAAGGACAATGAACTTGATTGTAAAACTAGTGTTCTTGAGGAGGACAATAAGAGAATGCATCATATATAAGACTTAATCTATGCTTGTTCCAGGCAAGTAAATCAGGTTTGGCCTTGTTAAAACTCTTAAAATATCTTAAGTGATTTTCAAAATACCATGACCTAGAATTAAAAAGCAATACCTGCATTCTATTTTCAATCATATACACATATTTTGAAATTTGTGTGTGTCTTATTTCTCCACAAATAGAATGAAATAGGTTAGCCTTGATTAAGTGCATTTTATGGTGAATCTGATATTTCTGAGGTTATATATTTCAATCTCCTTATTGACCGAATACATAGAAAAAAAACACAATTGCAATGTGAATGCTATATCATGAATCAAAAGATAGCAACCTTAGACAACTAGTTTTCCCTGTAGAATAGAAATACAGAGGCTAGTAATTTAATAAATTTTTGTCACATTCATTTTCTAAATGTCAATACACAGTGATCTTTGATCATAAGGACAAGGAGGTGGTAAGAGTCGGGGGGAAGGTGTAATCCTGTTGACCTTTTAACAGACCAGCAATATTTAATGTGAATTTACATCTGTACTTCTAGATGTATAACATTTATGGTCCTGCAAAAAATTATAGTATTGCTGGAATAGCACAATTTTTCTTGAAAATGCCTATGATATTGAAATGTCCGTAGAACACCAGGCACACAGCACGTCTAGCACAGCCTTCACGTTTCTGCAATCTGTTCTGACCACCACACCATGTACTTTGGGGCCTTTGCTTACATATTCTAGAATGTAATTTAAACTAAAGATAAATAAAACTTTAAAAAAAGAGTACAGAGGCTGCATTCTATAGCTCAGGTCTTACTTTTTTCTTGGGTGCAACTCAACCCACAGAAAGATTATTCACACCCATTCACAGGTCCCAGCTGCACTCCCACCACTGGGCACGGATACACCCAAAACAGACCCTTTGTAGAACAGGAGGGCCTGGACCAGAGGAACAGTGTGCCCAGTCATTACGCATCCACTGGGTAAAAAGTTTACCTCCAGTGCCTTTCTATACAGTTGTGAGAGCCAGAGCAAGTGAAATGCTGTTGAAAGAAAGTAATGTTTTAGAGCTTGGAATGTGGATTTAAATTTTAAGATTCCTTTATTATAAAATTATTAATTTGGTATTCAACTTATGTTTGCAGAAGCATTCCATTGTCAATTTAGAATATATTTTCCAAGGAAACTGGCCTACTAAGCTTACACAAACTGCATTAAAATGTCAATGCCGAGTTGAACTCAAACAAAAGATACATTTAGCACTTATCTTAGGCAACAATTTTTCATGGCAGGGATGAATCTTTAAAAGTACTTTTACACTTTTACCGCAAAACCTGATCTACATGGAGCCCACCATAGAATAAAATTACTGGATAATAGTTATTGAACTCAAAATCAGGAATGCCAGAACACACAGGCTGGGGAGCATGCTGAAGGACAATGAGATAAGAAATTTAATTAATGATTCCTCCTTCGGAATATGACAAACACTTGAGGCTAGGTAATTCTTCATTGTGTGACATTGCCCTGTGCATTGTGGTGTAGTTACCAGAATCCCTTGCCTCAATCCACAACCTGTCAATAGCGATCATCACACCACCACCTGCTCCCACCAAAATAGTGACAAAAGAATGTTTCTACCTATTGTTTCTTGCAGGGAGCAGGGAGGTCAAAATCGCCCTCTGTTGAGAATCTGTTTCAAATCAAGAATTCTACAAAATCCTGATGGTTACTAGTCACTTAACTCTAAAAATATTTTTAAAAAGATGTAACCAAAACAAGGTCACAGCTACACATAATTCTTTGGCTTGAAGCCATTAGCTATTTTCAATAGGAAATCTGTTGTCCAAATTTTACCCAAATATATGATTTAGGAAATGCAATATATATTTATCTGGACACATTATTATTTTACACAGGTTTTCCTTTCCACCCCTTATTAACTATCTGGATTCTTTGGAAAAAAAGCATTTTCTTCATTTTCTACTTAACTTTATAGGGTAAAGGAAATCTGGTTAAATATTGAGTTCCACCCAATTTTCTGAAACCATCAATAATGCCAAACTTGGAAAATATAACTTCTATTGAGCCAAACACAAAACTAACTTTCTAAATGTTTGCTTGCAAAAATGAAGGACAGTCAATAAATAGTATATGGTATTCAAATTAATCTATAGATTCTGTATTCAATTTCCAGCTTCACAATTTGCCTGGTTTTTGTTGTCATCATTTAATTTCTGGGTTTCTAATTGATGCCTTTTAAATAAAACCCAGAAGTTCCCTCTGAACCCTCTTTTCCTTTACACATCAGAACCCAAGGCAATTTAAAGGAAAGTAAAAACTACTCTGCAATCCCACCAACAGTGAACTAGGGTCCCCTTTTCCCCACAACCTCTCCAACACTTGTTGTTTGTTTCTTTGTTTATGGTAGCCATTCTGACTGGTGTAAAGTGGCATCTCATTGTGGTTTTAATTTGCATCTCTCTGATAGCTAGTGATATCGAGCATCTTTTCATGTGTCTCTGGATCCTCTGTATCTCCTCCTTGGTGAAGTGTCTGCTCAAATCCTTTGCCCATTTTTTAATTGGGTTGCTCATCTTCTTTGAGTGGAGATGTGTGAGTTCTTTGTATATTTTGGAGATTAAACCTTTGTCTGAGGTATCATTGGCAAATATGTTTTCCCAAACAGTTGCTTCTCTTTTTTATCTCGATACTGTTTTCCTTGGTCATGCAGAAGCTTTTAAGTTTGATGAGATCCCATTTGTTTATTCTTTCCTTTATGACCCTTGCTCTAGGGGACGTATCAGTAAAAATCTTGCTGCGTGATACAACAACTATGGAAAACAGTATGGAATTTTCTAAGAAAACTAAAAATGGACGTGCCTTTTGACCCAGCAATTCCACTGTTAGGAGTATATCTAAGAACCCTGAAGCACCAATCCAAAAGAACCTATGCACCCTGATGTTCATTGCAGCACAATTTACAAAAGCCAAGAGTTGGAAGCAACCTAGATGCGCATCGGTCAATGACTGGATCAAAAAACTATGATACATTAACACAATGGAATTCTATGCTGCAGAAAGGAAGAAGGAGCTCCTACCCTTTGCAACATCATGGATGGAACTGGAAAGCATTATGTTGAGTGAAATAAGCCAGGCAGTGAAAGACAAATACCATATGATATCACCGTTAATAGGAATCTAAACAACAAAACAAACAAGCAAGCAAAATGTAACCAAAGACACTGAAATGCAGAACGTGCTGACAGGGTCCAGAGGGGAGAGGGGAGAGAATCACAGGGGAAAAGGGGAAGGACTCACATGAACAAGTATAAAGGATACATGGACAATAACTAAGGTGGGGGGCAGAAATGGGTGGGAGGTGGGGAGCACTGGGGGGGCAGGGTTGGGAATATAAAACAGAAAACTGTACTTGAATAAGAGTTAAATAAAAATATATTAAAAAATAAATAAAAATAAAGGAAAGTAAAACTGTACTTGAAAAATAATCAAATAAATTAAAATTTAAATAAATAAATAATAAAGGAAAGTAAAGCTTACCTAATGGTGGGAAAGAGTAAAAGAATTTTTTTAAAAGGAATATACACCAAGGAGAATATTGAGCTACATGCTTTTTTTCCTGGGTAGGAAAAGAGTCATGACAGCATACGTTTGTCCCAGCCCAGATGTGGTCAGATGAGAAGCAAGTCCCCACCCTACCCTCAAAGGGCACATACTGGAGCCTAGCCAAAGTCCAAAATCCTGACATCTCCTTGAATAAAATACCATGGGGGAAGCTGGTGTGCTGTGTGCATGTTCTCATTAAGACCCTAATAAGAATCTTTTTTTAATGTTTGTTGTGATTTTGCCACATAAGGGAATTCAGATATTGTTCACACATTAATGAAGTATTCATCATACTGAGCCTGCTTCTTCTCTTAACAAGGAAAAGTCTTGAATTTCTTAAATTTGCATGGTGAAAGCTGACCGACAAGAAAAAAAGGTCTCAATTCCAATGCACACCCCCAAGATAGGAGGCCTGAGTCCACAAAATATACAAATCTCCTGTGTTCATGAACTTCTCAAACTTCTGACTTTTACAAGTAGGGCAAAAACTGTTTCATTTTAATAGGCAAATAGCAGAAGACTTGAGTTGTCAGGCAGTCATTCTAGTGCTTGTCTGGTGTGGTACTTGCCAGTCTACAGTGTGTTTGCTGCTGTTGTGCTTTGAGAACACAAAACCTGTCACTTCTGATACATCAAAACTCAGCGGGAGTGTAAAAAGTGCAGGGGAGAAGAGATATGTTTTACTGAAAATGATGGCAAAGGTAAAAGAATTGAAAGTAGTGGAAACATGATGATGGTTGGTTAGGGGGAGAAGCGTCTGAAGTCTGAAACTTCTACAAGACAAAGTGGATTTACATAGAGCGTGAGAAAAGTTCCATGCCTGTGCCATCTTCAAAAGTAAGTTAAGAGACAAAGCCGTCATTGGAATTAAAAAACTGTCTGATCATCAGTGTTAGAGGTCTGTCAGCTCAATGTTAATTCTGCAAATATCTAGGTGTTTGCACAGTTTTATTTGAACCTTGCAATAAATAGACTTAAATGTGGACTTTTGAAATGTAACTTGTTATTTAAAGTCTTTCATGCTAGTTTTTGCATAAAAATCTGCAACTTCCTCTCATGTGTTTGACCTGACAAACTGGAGAATGAGAAAGAAAAGACATTTCTTAATTTGTTTTGCTTTGGTGATTCCAGTGCCTTCAGAGTCAAAGGAGATAGGATTAGTAATAATCAGTTTATTAGCCTGCTTCCTGAATTCCCAGATTCTATTAATAGTATGCCTACTCTACTAGCCGTGGAAGCTCAGAACTTCCAAATCATTAGTGTTGAATAAATAAATAAATAAATAAATAAATAAATACTACTAAAGGGAGTAATTTTCAAAACTTTATTTACTCTCTGGTATTGGCCTCTATTTCTGCATACAGTTCTGAAAAACACAGCTTACATTCAGATTACTGTGTACTCAAACACACATCTTCATTTTCAGTGTTCTGGGGTTTCTTGTTTGGAAACGTTAGCTAAAAACAAATTGAGCATATTTGTAAAATTCCTTCTCTGAAGAAAAATCCCTTCATTCCCTTTCATTTTAATAACCAGTATTTAACCAGTTTCCAAACTGTTTAGATTTTACCTCTGAAATGCTTTACAATTTCCCCATCTTGCACTTCAACTATTCATTCCCAGAATTATTTTGCTCACGCCCTAAATGGGCTTCGGCTCCTCTTAACACTGCCCACCTTTCCCCACACTCAGTGTCCATCTATGCTCCTATACACAACTCAGTCACACACTAAATCCCTATGAAAATACGTGAATGGTTTCCAACTGTCTAATGACACTAAATACTAACCCATCCTGCTCATTTTCATGGCTGCTAACACAACTGCCACTTTGTCACCCCTGCAACTCCAGCTTTATCCCTCCACTCTGTGTGCAGTGTCCCAGTTCACCGGGTGAATGGAACGTTTTCACTACCCAAGCAGGTCTATTTCTTTACTTGTTACTCTCCTGCTTTGAATTTCTTTGATGCTTATCTCCACCTATAAAAACATAACCTACGTTTGCAAATCCATCTTAAATGTCTGATTTATTTTCACAGTGTCTCCCAAGCAGAGGTGGCTGCCCCCTGATTTTGAGGTGAGAAGTCTTTAAGGAAATGTTTTACTCTTTTATGGCATTAACTCTACACACACCACTTTGCACTGTACGGTACGAGCCTCCTGGCTAATGCCATCAGCTACAGCAATCAAAATGCCATGTGTCCTTCAGCGTCTGGTACTTAAAAATAACAGTGAGTATTTGTAAAATTAAAAATGAAAGAATAAAAAGTATAATCAGGGGCTTGAAGAAGCATCCAATTAGTCACTTATTCATTCAATCAAATTTTTTGAGTATATATGTCACTTGCCCAAAACTCTCCTAACAATAAGAATGGGGCAAAAGTAGGTTTAGAGCTACAGGCATGCAAAATACAGAGTTTACTCTTGTAATATTATTTATTAATCATTGTATTATTTTTCATATGGACAACTGTAAACCTCTCTCTGCCAACCTTGGACATTTTATTTAGCACTCAAGACTTTTCCCAGATGGAAACAATTAATATTATGTATTTGTCAATAACAGAAACAAATAAGCCAACTCTACTTTTAGAATGATCAATCTACAAGATGGTTTTCACTAACAAATCTGCCAGATAAAAGTCCTCATAATGTTAAAATATGTAAGTGAAATTAAATCTCCCTGTGAGTTCATTTAAGCAGAATCTCTGCATAAAAATGTTGGTACATAAGTGTAAGTTTTCAGCTTCTATAATATATTTGATACAACATAAACATATAGTTCACAGATGACAGCTTAAAGCTTCATATGATTTAGGTTGGAAAAACTCCATAAAAATAGATATGTTAGCTTCATAACATAATAGGTAATGGTAAATTTACACTAAGGTAACAGTAGGCATGCAGACAGGAATAGATCTTCTCTGCCAAAAATCTTATTATTAAACTCACTATTTTCTACTGGCATATGAATGAATTGCTTGAAATTAAGTTACCAAGTATCAAAAACTGGTGCAGTTTTGCCGATGTGCTGAAACATACACACGACCACACACAAAATTTTGTAAACTAAAGTTTGTTGGGTTTGTTGCTGGGATCAAAGACTGGGTTGTGAGTTCTAGTCCTAGATTTTTTCCTAGCTAGGTTTTATTTACTGGAAGTACAATCTGAATCAGATCAGTTAACATTTCTAAATTCAATTTAATGAGGTAAAAAAAAAGTCGCACGATCAAAATTAGCTTGGAGGTGTTTCTATCATCTTGGAAAAGAGAATTTCCAAGATGGAGTAACATGGCTATGATATGTTCTCCTACCTGAAACAATACCAAAATAAGACAGCATATTTGAAACAATATATGTCAGAGCACTGGACACGAGGCAAAGAAACACAGTGATCCCTGAGGATATGAAATGAATGAAGTGATCATTACGACTGCCCCACTTACTGCCTGGACAGAGTTTCTCAATATCCTGGAAAGAGCACCTAGGCAGAGCTTGGTGGATTCCCTGAGGTGAAAAGATGGAGTTGAGAATCTAGAGAGACCAACAGGATATAGTTCTCAAGTCAAAGTACTGGAGAGAAGTGAGCTGCACAGAGAAAGAACATTGGAGATCTGCAGAAGGTTCCTCTTAAAAATTCAGGACAATTGAGTTCAGTACATGCATACGAGGAAACTACCCAAAGCCAGGGACAGAATCATCTGTAAGAATAAAGGAGAACAAACAATTCCTGAAATTCACACAAGACAGGAGAATACTGTCTGTTCCCACCAACCAGACTAGATCAGTGACATTATGACTGGGTCTTTGGGAGACACAATATAATCAATAAATCTCTAATCAGACTGATGAGGAAAAATAGATCAAATTGCCACTATTAGAATTGTGATAACAACATTAAAGGTTCTACATGTATTTAAAAATTAGTAAGGCAGTCTTATGAACAACTGCATGCAAATAAATTTGACAACTTAGGTGAACAAATCTGAGGAGAGATACACACTACTTAGGCTCGCCCAAGAAAATAAATAATGGGAATAGCCACATGTCAGCTCAAGAAATTGAATTTGCACTTAAAAAGCATTTGTACAAGACAAACTCCAAACCCAGATGTCTTCACTTTGACTTCTATCAAATATCTAGTAAATAAATAATCCTGATTTTACATGAACTCTTTCAGAAAACTGGAGAGAACGAACACCTTCATAAATCATTCAATGAAGCCAACGTTACTCTAAAACCATACCCAGAAGTGTCACAAAAGCAAAAAACGAAACTAGAGCTGAATATCACTCATATATACAGATGCAAACATTTAAACTGCATCTGGGGAAACCAGATCCAACAATTTTTAATGTATTTTCCTACATTAAAAAAAAGGAAAATACATCATTACAAAGTAGAGTTTATCCTATAAATGTCAGGTTAGTTCAACAGTCAAAAATCAATCAAAGCAATTCATAATTGTACATATATTATATACATAAACCATCGGCCATCAAAAATAATACATAAAAAGTATTTGACAAAATCACACATCTATTCCTGATTAAAAACTCTCAGCTAAAATAGGAGTAGAAGATAATTTCCTCAACTACATAAAGGGTACCAGTGAAACAACTAGAGCTAACATCACACTTAATGGAGAAAGACTGATTGTTTTCCTCCTAACGGCAGGACCAAGCCAAGGATGTTCACCCTCACCGCTTCTATTCAGCATTGTACTAGATAGACATTCTAACCATAGCTATTTAATAGGAAAGTAAGTAAAAGTACAAGTTGGAAAGGAAACGAGTAATTCTCTTTTTTTATAGATAGCGTGACCCTGTACATAGAAAATATACTTAAATCTACTCCAAATCTACTAGAGTAAATAAATGAAGCAAGCCAGGTGGCAAAATATAAAATAAGCATTTCAGAGTTAATTTTACTTCTGTATATATTATCAATAAGCAACTGATATTGAAATTTTAATAATATTATTTACAATAGCAAAACTATAAAGGATCTATACACCCAAAATTGCAAAACATTTCTGAGAAAAAATATAGAGTAGACCTAAATAAGCGGAGAGCTAGACAACAAACAACACAACAAAAATGGAAAAATGTTTGAGCAAACACTTCTCTAAATAAAACATATAAATAACAAACAAGCATATGAAAAAATATTAAACATTGTGAGTTATTAGGGAAAGGCAAAGTATAATTATAATGACATATATACCCAAAGAATGGCTATTCTTTAAAAGACTGACCATACATACCAAGTGTTGACAAGGATGTAGACAAACTGGCATGTTGTATACTGCTGGTGGAATGCATAATGGTCAACTACTTTTGAAAATGGCTTGGCAGGTTCTTAAAAAGTTAAGTATAAGCTTATAATATGATCTAGCCCTTGCACTCCCTGGTAATTACCAAAGATAAATAAAAAAAACATGCTACACAAAGACATGCACATGAACATTCAAAGAGCCTTATTTTCCCCAAGCCTCAAACCCAGAACAACCCCAATGTTCATCTCAAAATAATTTCACAGAGTAAAAAAAGCCAAAAAGGAAAAAGAAAGAGTAGAGTACACACTGTATGTTTGCATTTATATAAAGCTCTAGAAAAAGCAAACTACTTTATAGAGCAGAAAGCAGGGTCATAGTTCTCTGGGGTGAAAGGGCCAGTGAGGAGGACAAGGTCAGGGTTATGGATGCACAGAAGGAAATTGCTGGCTGCAACATATATGTCCACTATCTAGACTGCAGGATGGCCCTATGGACATATACATATGTCAAAACTCTCCAGATTGTATATTTTAAATCTCTGCAGTTTATTATGTGTCTATTTCACCTCAACAAAGTTGTTGAAAAATTTTCTTAGAAAGCCTATGAACTTGTCCTTACAGTGTAATAAACATACATATATTATGCACGTAGTACCGACATTCTTCTACAGAGTACACTGTGAGAGCCACTAGGGTAGACTGAGAAAGGACAAAAATAAATTGTGCATACAGATATTATTATATTCATACCATTCTGCTTCTAATTCTAGTGATGAAGAGAAGGGTAAAAAATTCTAAGGCATCTTTTCTATGTGCAGCATTTGCTCCATTCTGTTATAATATAAACTTGATCATTTGAATGCACATTACTGGATATGTTTGTTATGGTAGAAGATAATAGAATCATATCATATTTTGTTGTGTATTTTGGCACAATTAACATTGTTTCCATGATGAGGCTGCACTATAATTTCTATTTATCCCATTGCTTTTGCATTTTTTAATATAAACCAGTTTCTACCCTAAAGGCCTGCACAGTCTGGTGGGAAATTCAGCTTGTAAAAATGTATAACACATGTTCTTATGGTTATAGACATGTCATTGATTTTGCATAGGAACAGAAGGGCTGGGTACGACTACAGAGAGGACATGAAATTAGAACTATACAGAGAATCACAGGTAGGTATTTTGCTATAAGGGATGAAAGAGATTGTTTGGGAAATAAGTGCCTTCCTTTATTAGAAGCACCTTCAAAAATAATGAAGTAAGGACTCCAGACACCCCTCCTTTCCTGCCCTCAAAACTTTCAAACTGCCACCTCCAAGACTTGTGTTGTATACCAGTTGCTGAGCTCTCATACACATTATCTCATTCTATTTTACATTAGCTCTGCAGAATGGCTAAATATCCATTCTATATGTGAGGAAATGTATAAATCACTTTAGCCCAAGGTACTGTGTGTAGTCAGTGGCTTACAGCAACAAGGGTTTATTTCCCACTCACATTATAGGTCTTTGTTGTGGATTAACTATGTCTGTGCTCCAGGTCCTTTGTTTTCCTGGATGAAAGCTCAAGAAACAACCCCTATCTGGAGCATACTGATCTCATGAGAGGAGAAGAGACCAATTAATTGTGGCACCACAATGTGGCTATTAAAGCTTCTGGTTAAAGAAAGTCACATGGCAAAGTGCAATATAATGGCTTGAAATTTAATCCTATCTCGGGGAGATGTACAAACCACACGCCATGGAAAGGGATGTGAGGGGTAGCAAATGTTTGGAAATTCAGAGAACTAAACTTCAAAACAGCTTGTGTAACTTGCATGTAATATAGCCGAGTGGGAGAGTCAGGATTTAAAACTGTATTTGTGTCTTGTCAAAACCTGGGCTCTTCACACTATACCACACTGCCCCTCTCATGGTTCTCAAAGGGGCATGGCAGGTCGAGAAAACTTAAAGTGTCAGGAATGTCTTTAGGAGGAAAAAGAGGGTCTAAATTGTGTGTGTGTGCATATGCAAGCATGAGTGTGTGAAACAGAAAACGAGATGGGGAAACCAAGAGACATACAGGTGTGAACTAAAGAGAAATAAAAAGGGGTCGATTCCTTAGGGTTCTTTCACTTCTGTAGGAGAGGAGACATTCTGTATTTCTTCATGAATTTCTACTCCTATTTTAGCTTCCTTTAGCACAAATCACTATAACAACTATAAGCATTTGCAGAAAAAAAAACTACACCTCACCCCTGAACATGAAGAAAACTATCAAATAAGTGTTTAAGGCTGTTTAATATAGTCTCAGTGCTGGGCGATACATCCCTTGGCATTTATTAAGCATACCTTAGTAAAGCATTACATTAAGTCCTTTGGAGAGACACCAATCAGACTGCAACCCATAGGAAACCAGGTTAGAATGCACACCACCCAAAACGACAAGTGCTTAAGCCCTACAAGATGTTAGTTCAGATGCATAGCTAATTGGAAGGGTGTTCCCCATGCAAATTAATCTCACCGAATGTCAATTGCTAACAAAAATCCACAGACTCTGATCCACTGACCCTCTGTCAAGTGGTTCCACTTCCCATTCTGCCACGGGCAGTCCACCTTGCCCCTCTGGTTTTCCCTGCCTGGAGTCCTTTCACACAGGGCGTTTTAATATCACAACTGAGGGAAACACAAGGTAGGCGGCCTACTTGCCTGGAGCTCTAACATAAACCAATAGAAGAAGGAGGATTTCAGGAATCATCTGAGTCCCAGTGGCTCTCTTCTGCCCTTAGAATGGTTCTGACAGGATGTCACTTGCTAAAATAAAGCTTCTTTGAGGAATTTCTTCCAAAGTCGTGGTAAGTAAATAAATGGAGGAGGCTGCCTCTAACAAAGAAGAGGCAACCATTGTGTGACAATCTAAGCCTGATAGAACCAATTAAGTTCCTGTCCTTTTTAAAACAATGTTGTCATTCTAAGGCAAGTTTTAAGACACCAGTTAAACTGTTTGTAAGTAAATCTATACTGCATTTTATAGACTAAGTCAAGTATCAGTTGGCAGAGGCTGGGGAAGAAAAAAATACAAAAGAAGATTTGATTTTGAGATTGTGTGGTGTGATTCTCAGCTCGAAGATGCTGTGTCCACCGGAGAGAGGTCAAATATAGCCTGGGCACAGCTTGGGAACTACTGGGAGACCTATTTGCATGAAAGCCTGATGGGACTCCTAGGACATAACCGGACCTGTATCCAGTGGTGGGAATCACACATCCTCAGGACTACCTGGCAAATGGGAGGGGCCAACCGAGTGTACCAGAGAGAGGAGAGGAAGAGTGGAGCATGTATGGGCAGCAAGTGCGTTCCACAAGGAACAGCAGCACTCACGTTGAACTTGGCTCAGGGAAATATGCTGGACTATATGCATTTCCATTGAGGATTCAATGGGTTTTGAGTATAAAACAAAAGTACAGTTTTTCAGTGGCAGATGGTGTGGGTGCTTGCTCCACTGCCAGGCAGCCACAGCAGACATTCCCATACATGCTGTCAGTTTACCTCAGAGCCCGCACTGCTCTGCTCCCCAGGCTCAGGTCTTTCTCCAGAGCCATGGCAGTTTGTCTAGTGCTACAGGGAAGCCCAGAAATCTGGAGACTTAACACCCCCAACGAAGGGCACCCCTGAATGAGTAAGAAATGGAAGTTAGCAGATAAATACCTGAGTTTCCTACACACCCAGTAGACAATTCTGAGGTGTGTTCACCCAGTATCTTAGACAGGTCCTAGTGAGATCGAGCCCCTGTTTCTCCACATAAGCAGCCATGGATGCATCTTTATTGGTGCCTTTTCCTCCCTGCTCTCTCTCTCTCTCCACCCCTCTTCATACTGCCATGAATGCTTCACAAATAAGCCACCTGCTCCCAAGTCTTTGTCCCAGAGCCTACTTTGGAGGAATCCAAACTAAAATATTCACTGAACCTAGTTTATCAGTGGGTCTACAACTCGGTTTTGAACTCTATTAACAGCATATAATACAAAAGGGGAAAAGACCCTTTTGCTTCATTCAGTTTGAAGATTAAAGGTGGTAACAAGCACAGAAATGTGTGCCGATAGATCAGTGAGAGAACAGAGTTCTAAAAAGCGGTGGATCCATGATGGGGTAGGAGTAGTGGTAGCACTTGCCACCCCCTTGCGGTATCAGGTGCCACTTAATGAGACCAGCTGAAGGGCAAGAAATATGAAGTAGCAGCAGGGTGAACATCCCACAGGAGGAGGGAAGTAAGGGGGAATTCATGTGATTGTATTTCTATTGATGTGTTGCTTAGGTAGTAGATATTTTGATATCATAAATAGTAATGGGAAGAGGTAAAATCTGACAGAAATAAAGATATCTGGCATTTCATTATTGATCAAGGCAATTCAAGTTATCTTTTTTTCTGGAAGGTTTAGGAAATGAGCCTCAGAACAGAACACAGACTGCGTTTCACATGGAGCTGAAGGACGTGCGAATGGAGAAGCACCCAAGGCATGGGCCAAGGAGGAGAAGGGTGGTCAAGAAAATTCTCCCAACTGAGTGCAGGGGTTAAAGGAGGTCAGTGTAATAATTAANATCATAAATAGTAATGGGAAGAGGTAAAATCTGACAGAAATAAAGATATCTGGCATTTCATTATTGATCAAGGCAATTCAAGTTATCTTTTTTTCTGGAAGGTTTAGGAAATGAGCCTCAGAACAGAACACAGACTGCGTTTCACATGGAGCTGAAGGACGTGCGGATGGAGAAGCACCCAAGGCATGGGCCAAGGAGGAGAAGGGTGGTCAAGAAAATTCTCCCAACTGAGTGAGAGGTTAACCTCGAAGTTAATGAGAGAAATGGGTGCAGGGGTTAAAGGAGGTCAGTGTAATAATTAAAATACCTAAGCATTAGTAAGTTGAGCTACAAGGATATAGGTTTTATATTCCAATTCTGGAGAAAAAATTATACTTTGGAATTATGAAGTACCATGTAATAAAACAAAGAGTCAAAAGCCATAAAGGAGACAGCAAGCAGAGATCACTATATCAAATACAAGCATTTGTAGGGAAAAACTGCACAAAAATTAGCAAAAAAGCACTGGGAAATATTTGTATATACAGATACATTTGAATATAAAAGTTAACTAGTTTAATATAGCACATATAATATCTGAATATAATAGAGATAATTTTTGAATAAAATAGAAAAGATTTGGCTGTAAGAGATGTAATTTGAATATAAAATTGTTAACATCAATGATATATAAAGGGCTACTGTAAACCAACAAGCAAAGGATAAATAACCTAATTTTAAAGTGGATTTTAAGAATAGGACTAGACAACCCCGGCTGGTGTAGCTCAGTGGATTGAGCATGGGCCTGTGAAGCAAAGGTTGCCGGTTTGATTCCCAGTTGGGGCACATGCCTAGGTTGCAGGCCAGGTCCCCAGTAGGGGACACACGAGAGGCAACCACACATCAATGTTTCTCTCCTACTCTTTCTCCTTCCCTTCCCCTCTCTCTAAAAATAAATAAAATTTAAAAAAAAAAGAATAGGACTAGACAATCACAGAAGAATGTTTTATATTTGCTCAACAAATATAAAAATGTGGTCTCTTCCTCCATGGTCCTTTATTCCTTCTGGCCTCCTGTCAGCATCTCACTGCTTCTTTAGGGGAGACTCAGCCCAGCTTGTCAGTCATTTATCTCCCCTTGATGATTTCATCAGGTCCTGTTTGCAGAAGGAGGATATTAAAGAAATTTCTCTTCCTGGTCCAATATCAAAGTGAAAGAGGTTCAGGACATACAAGAGGAGCATATCTTTCTACCTCTAAGACTGACAGTATTTTATGGCGTGACTCCAGTTACTTATTAGCAGAGTCTTTCTCCTCTACCTTGTTTAGAGTACTACAATTGCCTGCATCTGAACACAATTCCTATAATATGCTCATGTTTTTCTTACCTTATTTAACTTGTTCAATCATCAAGAAAGTGATTAGGGGAAGGAATTTCACTCTGTTGAATTAATATCAAAATCCCTGTATTGCTAAAAATTTTAATAAATGCATTTTCTCATTTTATGACATAGAGTTGTAAATCATTTTAAGCCAGTAAATTTATTTGTTTTAATTATCCTTTTTCTTTTATTTCTTTTTTTATTGTTGTTCTCTTGTCCCAATTTTCCCCTATTGTTCTCCCCTGCCCTGCCTCACCATAGTTAATCCCCACCCTGCTGTCCATGTCCATGGGTCATTTATGTCTGTTTGTTGATTAGACCCTTTCCATTCCTCCCCCCTTGATCCCCTTCCCCCTTCCCCTCTGGTCTCTGTGAGTCTGTTTCTTGTTTCCATGCCTCTGGTTCTCCTTTGACCATTTGTTTGTTTTGTTCATTAGGTTCCTTTTATAGCTGAGATCATATGGTATATGTCTTTCACCTACTGGCTTATTTCACTTAGCATGATAGTCTCCACTTCAATCCTTGCTGCAAAAGGTAGGAGTTCCTTCTTTCTTTCTGCTGCATAATATTCCATTGTATAAATGTACCACAGTTTTTTGATCCACTCATTTACTGATAGATACTTAGGTTAGTATTTACTATTATTCATATTACTATCATCATTACAGTAGTCCCACCTTATCCATGGTTTCATTTTCTGTGACTTCAGATAACCAAATCAACTGTGGTTCCAAAATAGAAAATTCCAGAAATAATCAATTAATAAGTTTCAAACTGTAGCCATTCTGAGTAGCACAATGAAATCTCACAACATCCTTCTCTGTCTCAGCATTTCCACATTGTATATGCTTCCCGCCCACTAGTCACTGAGTAGTTGTGTCAATTACCAGGTCAGTTACCAGAGAGAAAAAGTGACCACATTCATACAGCTTTATTACAGTATGTTGTTATAACTGTTATATTTTATCGTGTGTTATTAATCTCTTACTGTGCCTAATTTATAAATTAAACTTTATTGTAGGTATGCATATATAGGAAAAACATAATATATAAAGGGTTCAATGTTATATGTGGTTTCGCCATCTGCTGGGAGTCTTAGAAGGTCTCCCTCTCAGAGAAGGGAGCCCACTGCATGGTCTGTTAGATATGTCACAGCCAGATGTACATGTGTCACTATGACTATGGTTTTGTTCATTTCTTCTTGAATCTTTAATGCCTTTGGTTGTACATATTTCATATGTTTTGTTTAATGATTCAACATTCATGGTTGTAATATTTTCATTTGGTAATTTAATATTTTGTCAATTTTTAAAATCTTCCTCTTGTATTATAACTTTTGCATAATGTCTTGATATTAATGTCAACAACCCACTATTCTCTTGGCACTGTGCCAGAAATAGCTTCCTCTCATTCTTTTGTTTTGTTTAGCCCTCCAAGTCCCAAAAGGAATTAAATAGTTTTAACAGTGTCCACACAATCTCTACAAATATTTGCAAATTTAAATAGTAAACCAAAGCCAGTCTCCCTTTTTGAGAACAATCAGAGAAAAATACCCCTTTTCATTGGATTAGGGATCCAATTGTTCATAAAATGCAAGATTTCTTGTGGGAACATAGGGAGCTCTCTGCTTGGCTCAGAGTAGCACCCTCAGTCACTGAAATTGTGGGCACTTGTTTAATGATGTGATCTAGGGGGGTTCCTCGCCCTCTCAGGCTCTCAGGTCCACGTCCCCAAAATGGACATGATGACAATGCTTAATTTCTAGGGCAGATGTGCAGATTGACAGGTTAATGCATGAAAAATGCTTGGACCAGAGCCTGGACCTTGGTAACTATTCAAAAAATGTGAGGTAATCCCAACATCCCTAGTGCTACTCACGTCACAATATTTTCTCCATCCAACTGTTTCCCCACTTGTTCTTCAGCTCTGGAGCCTGCTGACAGGCATGTAGGGGAACCTGTGGCAGCTTAGAGCTGCAGTGGTCAGCAGAACAATAAACCCATGCAACTGTACTTGTCGGTCTGTTTCTAGATTTTAAACTCAGCAGAAAAAGATTGTGTTGACATGTTTTCCCATAATATAAAAAGCTATGTGGAAACAGAGCACCCCACTTCTTCTTAAGCCTCCCCTCCAAAGGCAAGTCCTATAACAGCTTCTCACGTAGTTTTCTATAAATCCTTAAAAATAAGAAAAAAATCAGGGGAAATAGCACAAATCATAGGGTTGTACCTTTACAGACTGTTCGGCCCTTAATTTGATAATGCTTCTTGCATATGAAACAGACAGAACTTTACTATAATTTATTTAATCAATAGTCTATTGATGGATATTTATTTTATTCACAAAAGGAAAAGTCCCAATGAGTATCTTTGTACATATAGATATATTTTCTGGAGTAAATTTTTAAAGTAAAAAATAGGACACGAACCATAAGCACTTTTATATTTCATGAATATTGCCAAATTGCCCTTTTGGAAGGTCATGCTACTGCATTCCCACCAACCGTGTGAAAAGGCAGGAAGCTGTTTTCCCCACACCCATATGTCTCAGCAAACCTTTTCATCTTTTCCAGTCAGGTAGCTGGAAATGATATTTCATTACAGTGTAATTTACTTGTCTTTCATTAAGAATGAGATTGGGCGTATCTGCATTTGCCACCAATTACCAATTCCGATAGTGAGATGGCCTATGAGACTGAGTCGGTCCCTGCTTCACTATCGATTTTGACTCTATGGTTGGCAGCCCTTAGCTTGTTTCCTGCTGGCCATAGAAATAGTTTAAAAAGCAAAACTGCAGATTTCTTTAGCTTAATCTTTTTGTTTTATTTTATTTCATATATTTTTACCAATTTAATAATATTTCTAAATTGCAGTGGCTGCAAAAGTACTCAAGGAGTCTTTTACACTTCTACTAATTTCCTTTTCCGGTAAAAAAAATATTAGGAAAATGTAAAGAAAAATATTTTTCTGCTTATCTACAGCAATGTAAAGGCCAATGATGAATGGTTAGCTAGGAAAGCAAGGCTCCCAAAGCAGGGGAAGTAGGTTGATTAGGTTCTATATTTTAAATTAAGAATACGTACTCTGAATACATAAGCAAACAGATACCCATTTACGCAAAAGTTGGAGGAGCTAAAGATCAATACATTAATTACAAAAGAATCAAGCAGAAAAGCCAATTTTTCCCAAAGAATAAAACTTTCCTTAAAGAAAATTATGACATTTAAGTCATCGTGTTTTCCATGTCTTTTTTTTTTCTGCTCAGGATTAAGTATAAATAAACAGATGCTTTTAGACAAAGAGAACGTATTTTCAGTTGGAAAAATTGAATCATGACTGCCGACAAATCTGAACATAGTTATTCACACGCATCGTTTCTTAGTGAGTTAAGTAGCCCTCAGATGAGTTGATTCGTCAATTTTCAACTTAACCTCGCACAGATTTTCTAAGAGCTCGTGTCATACTTCGTTGCTCGGTTACAGGATGTGCCGCGGCAATGCCTGAATCAATGAGTTGTGCTGGACCATTTTACTGCTGCAATAAACCGGTCTGAAGCACATTCACCCCGGTATTTTGTTTCCTACAGTCATATCCCTTTCTCTATTGAACAGATTCTGGTTTAATCTAATTTTCCATAATGATTCATCTAAACCTTCCACTGGAATTTCTATAGAAATTAAGAATTAAGCACTTTAGAACATGCACCTGAAGATTACAGTGCTGGATACATTTTATTAGTAATGGGACTTAATAGTTTATCAAGGGGTTATGATGACTACCACATGTACATGTGATCAAATGGAAATTGTTAAAAATAATGATATTGAATATCATTAACATAGGAATATCATCAACATAGGAATAAGTTAATCAACAAAAATAGCAGCATTAGGCTAGGATAGGAGAGACCAGTTTCTTAACCAAATGTCTGGAGACGTTTCCCTTCCTACTCTAACAGCTTTGACGCAATACATTTTATTAATAATTATCACCCTTTTCCCCAAAGTAACAATGAGCACTGGTGAGAAACTACCTGACCAGTGCCTTTACCTTCTTATGAAAAAAACCTTATTCCTTCATGGACACAAATATCTGAAGAGCCACTTTGTCCAACAAAACCCTCTGTAAGTGCTGGCCTCCAGAACAGAAACATGACTCAAGTTGGTCTTAGACTTGGAACCAAAGAAGTAGTCAGACAGCATCTCCATGAGATTGAGTTTGTGAGACATGAAGCTAGGGAGCTGTCAGTGGTAATAAAATATTAGAGGCAAGGAACAAAAAGACAAAATGTAAGAAAGAGCAAAGCGAGCAGACAGTCCACTTTTAGGTGGATGGGTCAGGGAAGGCTTACAGATTAGATGCCATTTCAGCTGGGTCTTAGCACATGAATAAGAATTGGACACTCATGTTTTCCATGTCCCAGAGGATAATCTGGTGCAGCCTAGAAGTTTCTCTGTTCTTTTTCCTTCTGAAAATCCTCCTTTCTAAACCACAAGATACTTATTCAGATACGTGTATCAGTGTGCATGTGTGCATATGTGTGTAAATATTTTATGAATAAACTTAAGTGATTAATGCTGTTCACTGAAACATTATTTCCATTAGTAAACAAAAATATAAATATGTGTGTGTGTGTGTGTGTGTGTGTGTGTATGCAAGGTCTGTCCAGAAAAAGTCCAGCCATCATTAATAGAACAGGAATGGTTTGAGTGACATCAATATAATTTGACACCCAAGGAGGGTGGACTAGAATGAACATACATGAACAATGACAACTTCACTGTACTAGTCAGTGGGGGTGGTAGACATTGTTGAGTGGGCATGGGTACTGCAGGGCCATTGCATTCAAAATGACTAAGCAGGCAAAGGAACAAATCTGCATCAAATTTTACATTAAGCTTGAACATTCCTTTGCAGAAACTATTCAGATGACTCAGAAGGCCACAGGTATAGGCAACTGACGACTAGCAGCTTCATCACAACACACCTGCTCATGCATCATGTCTCATACAGAATTTTTTGGCAAAATATCAGATCATCCAGGTGACTCAGCCCCCTTACAGCCCAGATTTGGTGTCCTGTGACTTCTAACTTTTTCCAAAACTAAATCACCTTTGAAAAGGAAAAGATTTCAGATCATCAATGAGATTCAGAAAAATACAGTGGGGCAGCTGATGGTGTTGGGAGAACTGTTTAAGGTCCCAGAGTGCCTGCTTTGAAGGGAACTGAGGCAACATTGTCCTATGAATAATATTTCTTCAATATTAGTTTCTTCAATAAATGTCTTTGTTTTTCACATTGCATGGCTGGATACCTTTTGGACATACCTTGTATATGTGCATAAAGATACACACACATAAAGAATTAATGACTACTTATTATGCCATAAAATTGTGAGGTGCCTATAAAAAATGCATTCCAAATATTTACAAATCCTTTGAACATTTTTTGCAGAATATAATGTGTTTATTTTTATTTTTCAATTGGGTTTTTATTTTTGTAATCATTATACATAAACACAGTTTACAGTTCATAGCTCTTGTTTTATAAAAACAACATGCTTCTAGCCCTGGCTGGCATAGCTCAGTGGATTGAGTGCAGGCCTGCGAAGCAAAGGATTGCGGTTCGGTTCCCAGTCAGGACACATGCCTGGGTTGCAGGCCAGTTCCCAGTGGGGGACACATGAGAGGCAACCACACATTGATATTTCTCTCCCTCTCTCCTTCCCTTCCCCTCTCTCTGAAAATAAATAAATAAAATTTTTTAAAAAAACATGCTTCTAACCTCCCACAAACCACTACTTCCAGGTTTTCAGAGGTAACCACTTTTCACTCTTTTAACAGCTTATTAATTTCCACTATTCTGAGTAATTTACTTGAATTGCTTACTCGTGAACTTTGAGTTTTAGACACTATTGACTTCCCACTGTGAAGACAAGGCTCCTGTCTCCTCTTTACACTTACTATCTCTCATTCTCACAAGACAATCAAAACATAATTTTTATTATAGCAATGTTTATTTTCAGCTATAGAATAGTATTCAGTAAACTGTGATTATTACTCTTTTCTGCAGACCATGTTATTATTTCTGTTGTTAATAAATACCTTGTTTTTCTATGCTTCATTTTCTAATAACACTATTAGGCAATTCCTAAACTATTCCCCCACCACCACATAAATCTCTAAATTAATACAAACAGGTTAGGTATTCAAATATATTTTCTAGAAAAAAAAAACCTTTCTTCTAGAGTCCATTGATACGCATCAATAAAGACCAAGTATTCTGCTGAACTTTTCCCAGCAGATTCCTTTTGCTCCTGTCATATATTGGATGTCTATTCCAGATCCCATATTTTCTGATTTTTGGTTCACTCTGTTATTTGAAGCACATACTTCACTAATGTCTCTAGAAAGAAAACACTGATGCTAAAATTTTTAAGATCTTATGTTTCTGAAAATGGATTTAATCTATTTCCAAATTTGATATTTTGGCTGTAAAAGAAATTTCTAGTTCAGAAACTATTTTCCATCAGCATTTTTTAAGTAGTTTTTAGCTTTTTTTCTTCATGCCTAATTTGTGAAATTTCAAAATTGGGTGCCTGGTTAAAAGACTTTTTTTCTCTCCCTTATTTCAGATACCCTGTAGATTTTTTACCCTAGAAACTTGGAACTTTCGCTGCTAAGAATTATATTGAATTATTTCTTTTACGATCATCTTTCACTTTTTTTCAATCCCCCCAACTTCTTATGATATTTAACTTCCTATATTGGTCCTCTAATTTTACATTTTATTCTTTTTTATTTTTTTTCTTTTTGCAATATTTTCTGGGGAAAAACTTTTAACATTTCCAACTTTTCAACTAGGTCTTTTATTTATTTTATGTCCTTTCACTTTTTTTAAAAAATTCAAGAGCTCTTTTATGTCCTATAAAAAGTTTTTGTTTTCTTTTATTGGCATTCTGTTTTTATTTTATGAACAAAATATTGTTTTATCTCTAAGTATTTTGAGAGTTGTTGGGTCATTGTTGTTTTTCTCCTCACTCCAATTACTTTATTTTAATTTTTTTTTTACTTATTTTGGCCTTTATTTTGGTTCATTCCTTTCATAAATCAAAGTTTGGGAACTTCTTCGAACCCTTGGGTGACCCTTAGCTGCTCAAATTTGTGATATAACCATAAACTGTTGACTAGGAGGCTTACGTGTGATGGAGGCAAATGGGTGTTGAATGTGGGCTCTTTTTAGTAATATCTGCCTAAAGTAGTCCACTGAGGACACTCAGTGTCTGTCCTTGGGGGACTAGTCAGATTCTCCAGAGACAGTTTCTTCAATTCCTGTTTGAAGACAGGATGCAAAGGGCAAGACTTGGAGAGTCAACACAGAGTACACAAATCTGCGCTCCATTCCCCTCTCCACAGAGCAGAATTGTGTTCTAAATGTGCCTTAGAACGGAATGAGGACAGAGACCTTCTCTAAAGCCAGCCTTGGGGAGAAACAGCAATGAGCTGTGCAGACTACAGTCAAGAGCCACAGCCTAACTTTTTTGAAAGACTTGCTACCAAAATTTGTTTTCAGCTCACTTTAATCTCTACTTCCAACACTACCCATGTGAGTAATTCTCCAGCCTTTTAGAGGCCCCACGGTACAAATCAGTTTGCTCCTTTACTTCTTAGCTTTATAGTTAGGACTCAGCTTTCTGGGATCTGCTAAGTCAGTTACCACTCTTCCATTTGTTCTTCAGCTTTCATCATTTCATTACTGACATCTTCTCTTCCATTTTCTCTGTCCTTGTTTATTTATAACCTTCAAAAATACCTCTTCTGTCATTTTATTGCAGTTTTTCAGGAGAGAGCAGAGACAAATGCATTTTCAACTCACTGTGTTGCATTTTCCAATTTGCAATTTACAAATATTTTTATTTATTTTTAAAGTTATTTGATTATTGATGTTGTTACAGTTGTCCCAATTTTTCTCCCCTTGCTCACCTCCACCCTGTCTGCCCCTCAACTTCCACAGTCAATCCCCACACCACTGTCAATGTCCATGGGTCCTATACACTTTCATTTTTAAAGCCTTTAAAAATTGAGGCTAAGTTAGCCATGTCTGCTTATTTATCATAATCCCCAAACACTAGATTTTCTAACAACAAGATTGGAGTCTTTTCTAACTAAATATAAATGGATATCAGGAAGTACAAATCAATTTTAATGTAATTTTGATAAGTTGTTCAACCCAGCCTCTGTCCTGAAACTTGAGTGAACTGAGTTTCAAATATGTGTTCTGATAAATATTAAATATTTCAACCCTGACTTTTGGAATTAGTGTCCTGAGGATTTTATTTCTGTTTTGAAAAGAACAAAAAAGAGCCCCCAAAATGAAGCGATATCTCAAACATCTGTGAGACAAAAACATCTACCATGTTCAAGTTCTCATTTTATTCACTGAGTGTGAAACACAAATTATCTAATGCCTGCAACCTTCTCCCATAAATTATTGTGAAGAGATTTAAATTTTGGAAAGAAATGAAGTCAGTTCTCCTTATAACTAAGAACTGTGCCATCTATTCTAACACTTCAACCTTTTTTTTGCAATATTAGTCTGAGTAAATTTTAGAGTAAGCCTTAGAATCTTCTTGTTCAAAAAGAATTTCTGAAGTTGTTTTTATCTCAGCCAAAGGGGATATACGTACTGATCCATGAACCTTTACCAGACTATCAGATTTCACAAAATGCCTCAGACATCAGAGGGGCAACTTTTCCATGTTCCCAGTCACCCGCACCGTCCAAGCAGAAACTTCTCAGAAAATACCAGGGTGTTCTCAGCAGCTCCCCCCAGTTGCCACTAGGTTAGACTGATTATTTGAAGAACAGTAAACATCCGGATTTCTAACAGTGCAGACCAACACTGATAAAGGTAAAAAGTCAGTTTCTATAAAACATTCTCATTTGCCAAGGTTAAGATAAGCTACATTCTTCCAAATTGTCTTAACAAAAACAGATATGTGTTAGATCTGTTGCCCTGCATCCACTCTTCAAAAACTCTCCCCCTTATCATTTGGGGACACACAAAAGCTTCTTGGAAAGAAAATTGTTTTTGTGATTTGGAATTAAAGGTCAAAGCCATCTTGATAGTTAAGTAACTGAATAGTCAAAACATTCCCCGAGTTGCTCTCTGTGGCGTATCATCACTGTGGTTCTGGAATCAGAGAGACTGAGATCAAATTCTGGGCCTGCCACCTGCTGGTTGTGGAGATATAGGGAAATGAGGTAATTTCCTGTCTGTAAAACTGAAGAAATCGTTGTTAGATTTTTTTTATTGTAAATGCCAGAAACCCTACTAAAATTAGCTGAAGAAATAATAATAATAGTAATCATGATCATCGTCATTATCATCACCATCACCTAACACAATTTATTGGCTCTGATTTTTTCTGGTTTGGCTTCCTTTGCAGGAAGATCCTTTCTTGGAGTAGCAAAGAGGGGCCCTTGCTACCCCAAGTATACAAACCCTTGACATTAGAAAAGCCGGGTAAAAAGGCTCTCTCAAGAGTCACATGGATCTCCAACGTGGAGTCTTGATGGTTGAGCCTTGAGTCATGCTCTCACTGACTTTGGCGACTCTGATTAGGCACAGGGTGGCAGAGCTGATCTGTCTCATGGAGGTGACGGCACAATTAGCTTCTGCACTACCAGAATTACGTACAGGGCCAGTTACAGAATGAAAGAGATGCAGACAATACACAAAGTAGCAGATGTCCATGAAATGGTCTACACATCCTTATTGTAGAGTAACCATGGCAAACATGTGAGATAACATCAGCAAAGTACTTGAAACAATAACTATCAGCAATTATTTTTTAAAGTTTATAGACATTGATAAACCATTTTGATCCCCACATTTCATTTATTTACTTGGAAGTTTGAGTTTTGCATTTTGTTCAACAATTTCTTAAACATCTAATAAGACGCTATTTCTTTCTTTTTTCCCTTTAAGTTACACATGATCAGTTATAGCTAGAACTTTCAAATAAATAATTAAAAGTTTATATTTCACAAACAAATGTAAGCAATCAAAATACAGATTTCAAGCAATACACCAAAGTGCTAAAGTGATACACTGCCAAAGAACAGAAAATTGTGCTGCTTCAAAATAGGAAACTCCATCTAAGCCATCAAATCTAACTTCCCCTTGAAATGGCTGAGACAAGGGCATAAACAGCTATAGGAATGATTTCAGACTTGGTATGTTATAAAAACACTGTATGAACTCTTGGCCAGTGTAGCTCAGTTGATTAGAACACCATCCTATAGACCAAAAGGTTACAAGTTTGATTCCTGGTCAAGGCACATACCCCTGTTACAGGTTTGATCCCCCTGTCCGAATGGCCGGTGTGAGTACAAGAAGGCAACTAATCGATGTTTCTTTCTGATCTCTCTCTCACTCTCTCTCTCACTCTCCCCTTCAGCAGTGAAAAAAGTGTCCTTGGATGAGGATAAAAAATAATAATAAATGTTGTATGGTGTCCTTAAAATGAAATCTCCATATTAAAAACTATATGTCCTTACTTCTTCAGCAAGTATCTGAAGATCTAAAATTAAAGACAGTCATATTTTGCCTAAGGCCACCATTGGAATTATGAGGGTGGTTAGTGTGCCCACTATTTTAACCCAGATACATCTCTAAAATAGAGGTATCCTTTTTCTAGTTATAAGATAATACTCATCAGGTAGCTGGAATTGAGTATGTGCTGAATGATTGTGATATACTTTAAGGGTGAACTTAAATCCATATTTGTCTGCTCCAAAGAAGAATGTGGTTAGTTATGTCTTAACTAACACAAGACTGCATTGTCTATGTACTGCAGTCTCCTAGATTTCTGATGAAAAGATAATGAAAGCAGAGATTCAGAAGTGGAAATTAAACTACATGAATGCTTACTGGTGCAGTTTACCTAGAAAAGAGAATTAAAAAAAGAGAGAGACTATGAGAAATACACATAGAATATTGTCAGAGCTATTTGATGAAAATGGTTTGTAGAAAATTGGATTCTAATATTTCTGTTTATAGGTGAATCAATAAAGAAATTACTTGAAAGAGAAGATTACATAGATAGATCTTTACAACTTCAGGGTGGCTATACCTCAATGCAGCTTTCAACATATAACAAGTCAAAATTACTTCACATTTGACAACAAAAAACTTTCTCTGTCATCAGCTGCATCATTTTCAGGTCATGCTCTCCTACACTTTTTTTTTTTGCAAAATAATAAGTATAAAATTTTATGTGAACTGCTTTTTAGAACATATATTCAAAACATTGGATTTCAGCTGAAATTTAGGCAATGTGGCTTTTTTTATTAAGCATTTACTTCAATTGTTCTGGTTTTCTTACTGTCAGCTTCCAAAATCTTACTTCCAAAAACCAAAAGAGGAATCTGCTATTAGCTTGTCAAAACACATCATTTTTGAGGGACAAAAAAAATAAAAGAGCATTTTTCAAGCCAAGGTGACCGCACTCTCTTTCTGGGAAAAACATTTTCAGTAGTTTTGCTGGACCCCAATTTACTGTGTGTTATTGTTGCCCTTGGAAACCTCTTCAAAGATTTAAGAATTATAACAAAAAAAAACTTCTTATAGGACAGGATCTGTCCTCTAATAGTTTAAATCTGGCAGTTTTGCATGTGGTTGTACAATGAGAACATTTGTTTTGCTGATTTTCTGAAACTAACTTCTTCATGTGTGATATTATTTACCAAAGATAAATGGAGCCCTAGAGTTCTGAAGGCCTCAAGAACCCCCAAGACTGGAATAAAATTAACAATAGACAGAAACCCACACGGGCATGCCAAGCGGGGACAGTAATGGAGTACATGTGTCCAAAACGAATATTAACTTTCAGAATCACTCATGGAACAGGGAGGTGAAAGTTTCTATAATAGATGGCAGTCTTCAGAGAGCAATCAGTAAACTATGTTGAATTATCCCATTAATTGTGAAAAATACTAATAAACTCCTTGCACTTAAGTAGCTTATAATTAGAGATAATTATATTTTGGAGATAAAACATATTAAAATTACTAAAACAACAAAAGCATCTTAAAACTGCTAAAGGACCAAAATGTTATACAACTAAATGTTGAGTTTAGAAGGCAGTATATACAGTTTAATGTTGAGAGCAGCTCATGAGAAAGGATGACATTTAATTTAACTGGACCTTAAAAAAAGGGTAAGATTTTTTATTGATTTTTTAGAGAGAGAGGGGAAGAGAGAAATAGAAACATCGATTTGTTATTCCGCTTATTCACGCATTCATTGGTTGGTTTTTGTACATGCCCTGACCAGAGATCAAATCTGCAACCTTCGAGTATCAGGATAACACTCTAACCAACTGAGCTACCCAGCCAGGGTCAAAAAGGGCAAGATTTTGATAGAGAAGTGTTGAAAATCCTCTAGGCAAGGAAAAATGAGAGAGCAAAGACTCACTGGGGAAAAAACAACTTAAGGAATAGTGACTAGTTAAGTTGGATTAGAATGGAAGGTTTGTGTGAGAAAAATAGATTAGCTCAAAGGTATATAAAAGGTGAATTGTGTGTGAGCCCTCAAGTACAGTATAAAAAGATTTAATCCCAAAGGCAAAAGATATTAACCTTAAAGAAGACTGATGTGTGCTGGGTGAACTAGATGAGGGAAAGACTGAGAAAACAAGGAACATAAACTAATCTTTGTGTGGCCCTTTCATATTCGGTGCAATTGATCTCACAGCGAACAGAGCCCACATGTGTCAGTGGGAATGGAAAGGAAAGGATCAATGCAGGAGATATGGCAAAGGGATGTCTGATTAGAGAAAAGGGTATCAGCCTCTGCGCCTGGGTGACTGAAAAAGTGTGAGATAGTAGACAAATGTGGACATCAAAAGGATGCTGTGTGGAGACAGAAAGAGAATGAGTTTGGTTCTAATAGGTGAAACCACACATCAAAAAAGAGATCCCAGTGGGAAAGAATATAAGGAAGAAGACTGAATTTTAGGGATATCCAAGTCCCAGGATAACAAGCCAGAGGAAGAAGAGGTAGCAATGAAGAAAGAAGCTGCATGGAGAAAGGCACAAAGAGGAAGGCAAGGAAAAGGCCAGTGAGCTGTGGCAGCAGCAGAGGGTCAAGGGTGTTTTCAGAAGGACAGATCTCTGCCCTAGAGCCACATGTCCTTAGGACATACAGAGGTTCTCTGCTGTGCAGTGAGCTTGCAGGTCCAGACCCTGCCCTTCAGGCCCATCTATGCCAGTGTCCAGGTGGATAAATTCATTCTCTAGAATATTTTAATACATTTGACTGCTCACATAAAGCCACAATTTTCCGTCATCCTTATCTATGGTAGCACCAACATTTGGATTTCAATAACTGAGCGGGAAAAGAGGAAAGAAAGAAGGAAGGGACGGAAAGGGGGAGAAAGGAGAAAATTTTTAAAAATGTAAGATGCTATAGAAAATTTAAACAATATATGGATGTTACTGGCAAAAAAAAAAGGTACAGGTCTTCTGAGAGGGCATCTGAGGAAGAGGAGAAATGTTTCCTTTAACAGTTGTTTTGACACTTAAGAAGCCTTCTATCTTCACTATAATAATTCAGAAATAAAAGAAATTTAAGCATATACCACAGCTCAATACACTAAATTTAACTTCATAGATTAATTGCAAACGGTACACCTGCCATAGACTAACCAAAAATGTGACATGGTGCTAGTAGCACTGATTTTCTTTAAATGAAAATTAAGGAAACATTAATTAGTACTTTACAAAAAGTTTTCTCTTTATTAATTTGGAAGTGTGGTAATGACTTGAGTGGCCATATTATTTTTACCCAGTGAAAACAAACAAACAAAATACCAGCAGTTTCCTAACTGAACAGGCACACTGTTATATTTTAAAATATCAGTTGAAATGTTCTCTGGTCTGGTAATTGAGTTGTTCAGTCTCTTTCTCCCATATGTCCTATAATAATTAAAACCTCAATTCCACTTTGAGGAACATTTAACACATTTTTCTCACTTTCCTCAAATAATAAATGTTACTGCTAAATCGACCATAGACTCATAAAGTTAAAAGAAATTTCAGGATCATCAAGTCTTAAAATCAGAATAAAGGATATTACCTAAGCCATTTTAATCAGAGACACACATTTCAATAGTTTTTAAAAATAACTCCAGTTTTCAAGACCTGTTGGCTCTGCAATGGTTTAACAAGTCGGTCATCCCTATGCAGGCTCATTCCTACTATTTACCGACTGACACAGCTTCTTTGAGAGACTTCCTAAAACATGTGTTTAGATATTAAATAAATGCATTTATATATGCATAACCCAGCACGTATACCTATGCCAGTTAAAATTGGGTGGGGTTGTTAACAAATTAATCCCACAAGAAGTGCGTACTTCGTTTTTCTCATGTAAGATTTTAGAAACGCGCAGGGAGGATAACGAGAGCAGCTTCGATCCTTCCTCCAGCTCCAGTTTCGCTGCACAGGGTCTGCATCTGCTAGGTCTCCTCTCATTCTGAGATGACTGCCTCAACCGACTTTTGCCCAAATAAATGTGGTTTCTAATTTCTATATTATAAATAACTCTCTAATGAACCCATTTACATGTAAACTTTTGTGTATACCTCCCATTCTTCCTCGTAACAAATTCCTAGTGCCAAAGGGTCATTCAGACATGTTGTGACAAATACCTTCACCTACAGCATACAGCAGTATCCTTTCGCCAGCACAGTCTCTGACAAAATTGAGTCTACCCTTCCCTCAATTACCTGGCAGGTGAAAGTGCTTTCTGGTCATTTTAATTTATACTTCGTTGGTCATAACTGACCTTGACCAACTTCTGTGAATGCTAACTACTCATATTTATTCTCTCGCAAATTGCCCTGATACTCAGATAATTTGAAGCTGGAATGAGAAAATTACATGAAAACACTTTGCATGTTACGAGATGCCATTAGTGTCTTAATAATAATTAGAACGTACTCCCTTTCTACATTTTGGACCACTCTTCAGATCAAGTAAAAATTATATGTGACAGTGCTTTGAAAACTTAGTATATTTTATGTGTAGTATGCATTTGCATACACTCAAATCTGCTTAATTAACACAGATGGAAGATGGGGGAAAAGAAGGTGTGAAATCAGACTTTCTCACTGTCATCACTTCATTCCTCCCACATCTCCCCATTGACATGAGTCCAAGTGTAATGTAAGTTTTTCTACTAAATTCCCTTCAACATTTCTATTAGGATGAGGGAAAACAGATTCAGGAGGGAAAAATCACATTAAAAATTGAGCTACTCTCTAGACTTCTATGGAGAAATTGTCACTATGTATTTTGAAACTGACCTCACATTTCTTCTAAGAGAGAATAGAAGCTCCCTCTCTCTAAAGTAACCTAAATCTACACACATCATGACTTGCTTTCCTGGGTAATTAGGAGAGGAAATGTTCCTCAACAGTCCTGCATAAGCTCATTTCTGGCCAAGGCTGCAACTAATCTGTATGCTTTGTATCTCAAATCGATACTTCCAGCTAAATCTCACTACAGATCAGCTAACCGGCATGCAATTCAAACAAAAACTGAATTCATTAATAGTTTTCTGCACATTGGTGTCCCTTAAGCAAACACATTATATACTCTTTGTCAGAGACAAAATATCTTTTCTATGTGTGACAATAAACATTTAAATGCATATGTCATGTTAACTACATACACAGATAGGGACACAAAAGGAAGTAATGATCTTATTTACTTTATTTGACCTCACTTATAAGTTACAATATATCCTAATTATTCTGCTTACTTCAAAGTACATTAAGTATGTTTAAATTATATGTGATTTTATTTGAATTTGAATAATGTATTGCACCTATGCAATTGTTATTTTTATGCATGTTTTATTTATTTTTTTTATTACTTGACTTGTGGTCACCAGTTATTTTGCGAGCTTGGTAAGACATGAATACCTAAAAATGGCATGAAAAACATTCATTAAATAATCTCAATATTAAATATGCTTCACAGAGAATGAAATGAGTGTTTTCAAAAAAAGGAACATTCTTGAGAAAATCATAATTATTTTTCTGGAAAAGAGTCCCACATAATTTAGCCCTTAGCTACTGAACCTGTTTAGGAGCAAGGAAGTGTTTCTTAGGACCTACAGAATGCAGAGCACAATATCAGCACGGTAGATGGTTCTTCTTGCAGTTGGGAAAAATAAGCATCATGATTCAAGTGCCACCTATAGGAAATGTTAAAGTAAGGTAAGAAATCTTGCAGAGTTGATTGATAAGTAACCTTTGGATAAAATAGTTCTTATGTAAAATAATTTAAACCTTTAGAACTTAATTCCGACGTAAATAAAAATTTTCACACCAGATAGGCTGTGGACTTTAATTCTGACCTCTGCTGCTATGAGAGTTGGCTGGTCTGTAGATTGTCTCCACTCTGGGCCCGTCACAGTGACTCTGTGTGGCTGACACGTGATGCATTAGTTGCAATCTTTTCATGCTGAGTATGTGTTATGAGTGCTGCCGTTAACAGCTGTGATTGTTGTTTGTAATTATCGCTGTTTTCCTCATAGGTGGTCTCTCCCTGCTACTACTTGTAAGCAATCATCTGCAATGTTGACTTCTCTTAACACTGTGGTAATCATGACTGAACTACCTCCCACTCTTTCTGTTGCTCAGGAAAAAAATGCTTCGTGATTGCAAATGTCAAATGTGTAGTTCCTGAAGCTGTTACCATACAATACGTGAAATGGAAACCTTGGTTATCACCTAGATGTTCAAATAAAATAAATGTTTGACAGCAAACTGAGGAGGACTAAGCCTAAAATAATAAGGCATTACCTCGACCAAAAATTCTAATTGGTAGGGGCTGCTTTTGCTACTAAAAAATATGAATCTATATTTAATTCTACCAGAAAAATAGTTGATTATTCATTAGCAATGCCTACCTCAATGCGAGGGTAGTGATTCAGATCTACTCATTTGGGCCGAAGCAGGGGTGTCAAACTCATTTTCGCGGGGGGCTACATCAGCTTCCTCAACAATAAGGAGTCGAAATTACACTCTACCTCATGGCTGCCTTCAAAGGGCTGAGTGTAATTTCAACTCCTTAACAGGTAAGGAGTAGTTACATTTATATAGTCCTAGAATTACTTCGGCCCTTTGAAGGCAACCACAAGGCTGATGTGGCCCCAGGTGAAAATGAGTTTGACACCCCTAAGCTAAGGTGTTCTAGACATATCTGGTTGTTATTGAGAATATTATATCATCTGTGTAATAAATGGCTTTTAAAATCCATCAATAAGCAGTGCAATGTATGTAGGTACATCCGCAAGGCAGGGCATTCAGTTATCATATGAAATAGATTAAAGAAGAATCCACATTCAGGAAGTGCACTTAATCAATTCAAATATTTCATCAAAATCTTTACTAGAAGTTTTGTTAATCTCTAAGAAATCTTAGCAAGAAGTAAATATTGCTAAAATTAATGGTTTCTGAAATGCATAATAAGCTAGAAAGAACATGTGAGACTAGATGAAGAAGGCATTAAAATTCAACGATTCAGACTGGGACTCGCTTGAAATTCAGGGTTCCACAGGCCTTGGATCACACTCCATTTTAAGGACAAGTCTCTCATTTGACCCTACAAATGTTGGCTGAGCCTGCTATCAAAATATCATTGCATTGTCCTCAGATTGAATCTTTCATGCAAGAAACCTGTCAGAGGGGCTGAGGACAGAGAGATGGATGTTTTACAGGTAAAAAAGAAAAGAAAAGAAAAAAAGATTATATGCCTGCATTTGTTCCTGTTTGCTAATAAGCATTTATAAATTAGTCAGAACAGAGGTTTAGACTAAGACTAAAATAATCATAAAATATGATTTTGCTTATCATAAAATATGACGAAATTGCTTTCATCATAAAATATGAATGGATAACATGAAGAAGGGAAAAACACTTAGATTCCCACGTATCTCTATTCATCGGAGGTGACAATGCTTATTCATCTGAGGTGACATTGCTGTCCAGCCAAACTGGCTTAGATGGTTTTTGCGTCTTTCCTTCTTTTCTTTATTCTTTTTTCTCAGACACATTTTATGTGTAGTGTTTATTTAAAAATTATCTTCTCCTCCACCATCCTTCTCTGAACTTGTTCCTTGCGACTTTTTATATTGCATCGAATGAGGCATTCCAATAGACTATAAGTTTCAAGTGGAGTAATGTCATTTTCTCATAGATTTAAACTCGAAATTTACAGTTATAGTCTGCATAAGTGTTTCAATATGCTACAGGCATATCCATTCATTTGTGCAGGCTAAAAGGTCAATGCTCTGCTATTTGTCAGGCATTTGAGCCACTTCAGGGAGAATAAAACACATCGAGGATTCTAGGGCACAGTTCTGCAATGCCATCTCTGGGCCAATGCCAACGCCAAAGCGCTGCTCAATGGAAGGGCACGTATGAATTTTACATTCAGTTTCCGCTTTGCCTGTGAGAGAAGACATTATGTGTTGTTGGGTAATTATCTATGAAATCTTACCACCCCAGCCTTTACCTTATGTTATTGACCGCTTAACAAATCAAGAGCCCTGGTGCAAGAGGCCCTGGTACTGAGGAAGTCATGACCAAGCAGTCAACACCAAACTAACTCTTCCACAGGAAACAATTAAAACCTTGACAAATTATTTAAAAAAAACTATTTGAAAGCAACGGAGAGAAACCAAAAAAGACAAACTGAGGAAGGGAACTACACTGAGGAATATTCATATCTTCCCTTAAAGAAAATTCTTAGCAGTATGTGACAGACAGGTGGATCCCAAGAAAGCCACGGGGTTTGGGGATAAGGTGTTGCATGAAGGAGTTCAGTTAAAGGCATGCTTATTTATGTAAATATTAAGGAGTTTGAAAGTATTTGTAAGTTTGTCATATTGGAAGTATTTACTATGCAGAAAGATGATCTTTTTATGGATGTCTTTTCAAATAATTAAAATATTTAAGAATAATGTTGGACATATTTAATTTCTAAATTAGCTAAGTAGATTTAAATGTGTTTATTAATTAAGTTTTAAGAGGTACCAAAAACTATTTTAAAGTACTTTAAAATGGTGGTTAAATGTTGCTATACTTATAAATCACAATAGTAAGATTTGTAAGCTTAAAAGAAGAATTTAAGTTTTTGAATTGTGACCTTAATAAATTGAATTCTAATTACTGGATTCAAAAATAAAACTTTGGATAGCTTTTTTCTGTGGGAAAAGAGAAAAGAAAAATCTTCAGAAATGCTAAAGATCTTACACTCTCAGAGAAAAGAGCATGTCTACTGCAAGAGGGTGCCGGATGGAAGGTCCAAGGCTCAAGCAAATGGCAACACCAGCTCTGAAGGAGCTGGGGAGCCAGAGGGAAGAGTGCAAATACAGCAAAAACAGGAAAGATCTTGATAACTACCAAAATCACCCTTTGTTTTAGCCAGGGGAAAAAAAACAGGACATTAAGCAGCATTTTCTCCCTTTTCATGGGGTTGCAATCACCCAGCTATAAAGGCAAGCTAAGGGCCTTAAGGAAAAACTGCACCAGAGCAAATCCATGTAACCCTACAGATCGATCATTTTTCATTTATAGAAATCAACTATTTCCATTCCACCGCAGAATATTAACCAGAGTCTGGACAATAAAATGCACTACAATGTGATAAAGTGACTAATACCAACAAGGAAATCTACACAAACTATTGAATTATTCTTTCCTTGAAATACCAAGACCCCCAGAGTCAATTTAATGAGCACTTCTATGGACCATCTGATCCACGGCAGGCAGAATGACTGATGTGGACCACAGTGTCTGCGTCATTATGGATGAAATGAGACATTCACGTGGACTACTGACTCCGGTGGAGGAAAAGGGACAGCATGGCTTTTCTCTCAAGCAGAGCAAAAGCCGTGGTCCTTGATGTGACCGACCTTTACTGGGTTTCTCTGAAAATTACAAGATGGTCTTCATTTACTGTGCACAAGTTGCTTTAGGTGGTTACCTTTTACAGAAAACAAAGGAGCCAATGCCGCTAATCACATCACAGAAGAGGGATATTTGCAAATGAAAAGGGGAAAGTGGTTAAACTGGTTACACTCATCCTTGAAAGGTTTAGCATGGATTTTAAGAAGTTACTTTGCAGTAAATGTTTGCCACTAATCCGGGTGAGAGAGTTTAAGCAAAAGCAAGACTCAAAACGGGCTAGGCATATTGCAGGCCTGATTACCCACGGGAGAACCTATCCGTGGGCAGGGGTCCTTGGCATGTCCAAGTGGGAGCTGGGCCCACACCACGCAGAACGGTCTTCTACAAATGACTACTTTTCTTTTTACCAGGTGATTCCTAACTTCATTTTTCACCCTTAATGCCCCAATACATAGGAATGTACATAAGAACCTGTCATACTTAATCTACATGTTTATTTTAAAATCTACTTCAAATTGTTTTGCAAGAGTAAAATTTATATTTAAAATAAAATAGTCTACATAATTAAATAATAGAGTCCTGCCTCAAAGTATTCTCATGTCTATCTTGAGATATATTTTCTTTATATAAAATTTTTTCTAAGATCCATCAAAATTTTCTCATTGGCTATGACAAAAACTCAATAAAGACACATTTAGATTTACTTTTCCAATTAACTCATTACACCTGGTAATACTGGATGTTCAAAAACCTTGTTGTTCAAGTAATAATCTTTCTGAACATTCTACTGCATGTGTCATCAAGTGGGCAGATTCTGGGCTGAAATTTCATTCAGGCCCCACATTATAAATTTAATAGTCTAAGGACATTAACCAGTGGTTCTCAAACATTTTCCTTCCCTGGGCTCAGAATATATAACGCATCTCTACCAGTAGTAGGGGTCACTATGGCTAAACTGAGGGCACAAGGTCAAGAGAAATGGAATTTACAAAACCTGGGTGAGTTTCCAATATCACCTCACCCCATCCCCTCGAGAACAATGTGTGCATGTGGTGACTGCATGGGATGATGACAAGCAATTTAGATGAGCAATTTGCCTCTGGTAAAACAAACATTGACAGAATTACACATAATCCTATTCTACAGATGAACTATTCTTACAGCACAGTGAGCGAGGAAGAGTTTGGACTCTTGAGTCAGAACAATGGGTTCAAAGATGGTACCGCTTATTTGATCTGTGGCACTGGGAGAATTCTTAAAACTCCTGTGCCTCCATTACCTCATTTTGTAACACAAGGAAAACAATGGAGTAGGTAGCAATTTAGTAGACTTGTGAGGATTAAGTAGATTGATACTAGCAGAAAAAGGTTGAAATTATGCCTGACATAAATAGACAGATTTAATTAGTTTAAGCTATTATTGTTATGATAATAGCTATTAAAAGAATATTTGGCCTGTTTTTTCATTATTTTATGTTTGAAATTAATAAAATACATCATTTTATTACACACACATATATATCTTGTGTAGATAGATAGAGATAGATAGATAGATCTGGATAAGATAGAGAAATAGAGATAGAGATAGAGAAGAGAGAGAGAGAGAGAGAGAATATGCTCAGGTTTCCATAACAAAATACCACAGGCTGCATGCCTTAAACTACAGAAATGTATTTTCTCACAGTTCTGAACATAGGAAGCTCAAGATCAAGGTGCCAGCAGGTTGGGTTCTAGTGAAGTCTTTCACCTTGGTGTGCAGATATCAGCCCTTTCTCTATGTCCTCTGTGCACAAGCCAAGGAGGGGGGTGGTGAGTATTTCAGAGAGGGAGATGAGAGACATCTCTTCTGCTTCTTGTAAGGATAACCAACTTGTTGGATGGGGGCCCCATGTTATGATCTCATATAACCCTAATAACCTCCTTAAAACCCTGTCTCCAAATACATTAGGGTTAAGTCTTCAACCTCTGAATTTTGAGGGAACATAATTCAGTCCATAAAAACATATTATCCAGGTGTTTAGCATTTTTAACCCAAACACCAGTCTTCCTCCCTACTAATAAACTCATGTGAATTTAGCTGAATTATTCAGAAGAACGATTTTAATGGCACTTTAAGAAATTAAATCCCTACTTTCTTATCTCCTCCAAAAATAATATTTTCAGGTAGAATTGAATTAATCATAACTCTAGTCCAATATTTTGTCTGTGTTTTACCCAAGTGCTACTTAAGGAAGGGTGAGCCTGGCTGAGACAGGGAGCATAGCCTACAGATAGTTAAATAATAACTACATAAGAATTAAATCAGATTATCAGGGGGAGCTTCCTCAAAACACACCTGACCTTCTCACTCATGTTTCGAACTCTGAAAACGTGTGTGTGGGTATCTTTGAATACTGTTAAAATACCTCCCTGGATTTCTCCTAAACCTTTTCTCTCTTTCCAAAAAATTATACAACAAATATTTCCTTGCCAAACCCACTGGCTGCCAGAGCACATCGGCTTGCATTTCCTAGTGACTACCACGCAGTTACTTAAGGTTTTCCAGCAACTGAGCCTCTAAAGTCCATAAACCCAATTATTTTGCAAAAGAGAAAAAAGTGTAATGAGTCGGATGGTATTTGATAGATTGACGCCATTTTGTTTTGGAAATACCTGTAAAAATACCTTTAACTTACTTTCTCTAATAGTTGTTGTTAATTGTCCATCTCTATTTTAAAGCACATTAAAAGTGTATGATTCTAGAAGAACAATTTGAGCGAAAATGTACTGTCCATGTTAACATCTCAAAACCATGAGAACGCACAAAGAGCAGCAAAAAAAAAATGCATGAACGTACGAATGTTGATGGTAACATGGAGAAAATATGTACTGTTCAATGTAATAAGTTCCAAAGTTAACTTTGAAAAATAAGTAGAAATATAATTGCTTATATATAAAATCAATGGATATGGCTAGCATTAGTTCACAAGAACTCATTTATTAAAATTTTAGGAAATTTCCTAACTAGTTATTAAATGATTGGTAGCTTAAAATTGACTATATGGAAGTATTTATACCACAAAAAAAAAATAGAAAATTGTACAAATTAGACTTTATCACAAAGACCAAGTGATTAAACATTCACCAGCATACCACCATAATAATCTGTGCAATTTAGTTAGTCATGTTTATGGCCTCAATTATAAACAGGCTATTATGTGAACATCCAACTTTTCCTTTTTCTTCATCTATCCACCCCCAGTCCATTCCAGTTTATCTATATAAAGCTTTCTGTTTAAAAAAATATTTTTTAGAAAATGGAGGAAAAATGTATAGAAGAGCCATATTGACTTGGTAGCTATGCTCTTATTTTGAAGGAGCATAGTCCTCTCGTGAAGAGATATAAGCATACTGAAGAATTTCTAGCCCTGAGAGGTGTAGCTCAGTGGGTTGGGTGTCCTTCCACAAACAGAAAGGTTGCATTTGGTTGCCAGTTCAATTACTGGTCAGGGCAGATGCCTGGGTTGCAGACCAGGTCACCAGTTTAAGACGTGGGAGAGGCAACCAATCAATATTTCTCTCTCTCTCTCTCTTTCTCCCTTTTTTCCTCTCTCTATAAATAAAAAAATAAAATCTTCAAAAAAAAGAATTTCTATACCTACACCTGTGTTATCTTTGTGTAAACGCCTATGTGTTTGCCTGTCAGAACTACATGCAGTACATAGTGTTCTGTAAACTAATAATTCCTAAATGGCAAAGGACCTGGAAATTAGAGCCATTACAAAAATAGATCCTTGAGTCCCCCTTTCAGAGATATCAAGGCTGTAAATCCAGGCTGGGATCCAGGAACCTGACATATCTGACAAACCCCGAGTGACTGTGCTGCAGTGGCCCTCAGCCTCCTCCCATAAGGCACTGCCATAAGCCGGTGTACAGGGCAGAGCATCCGCAGGCTTTGGTCACCTTGCCAAAAATTACCTTGAACCTGCCTATTCTGAGAAGTGGTATTTGTTCAATCTCTCCAGGTCAGGCTTACATCTCAATATCCAATCCACCTCTTGCAGGAGCCCTGATCCAACTAACTCTTGTTCCGATTTGTCTGGATAATTTTATCTCAGCACTTTCCCTTTTTGAAATGGTTTTTTTACTTGCCAATTGATTGCTGCTGAATAGCTACTGCTGGTTTTCTTGGCTAAAGATCACAGTTTTGCATCCAACTTCTAAGTAAAAGCAGGACTTTGCTGGGTTGGGACTTCCCCGAAGATCACATAATTTCTGTTCCAAGCCATGCTTCCCAGTTTGCAACCTTTTCTTCGGAGCTCCTTAAAAATACCCAACCAGAAATTTAAAGGCATTTGAATATAGTTAGGAGCCTCCTTATGACTCCCCCAAGGAGTAGAAAGGGAATTTAAACTACTTGCTATCAGTCCTTTATTATCTATGAGGTTAATATTTGCCTAACAACTTCAAAGACTACACTAATATCTTTGCTTAATGGAGTTCTAGTATCTGACCGGGGCACTGTTCACTATCAGCACCTGATTTCCTTCTCAGGGACTTGGTTTATATGAATCCTTCATTCAGTTAAACTAAGTGACTATATGTGCTTGCCGGGCACTATCCCGGACATTCCCAAACTGTTCTTTTGCAGGGGATACCTAGCATATGGTAATAGAATATTTCTAAATTTTAATCTGTTTTTCCCTGCTCATACAGCTGAATTTAGTGAGTTCTTTCCACTGTTTTTCTCAGGGATCTCTAACCTCTCTCAGGCTTTCACAAAGACAGGCAGATGTGAATCACCTACTGTAGAGTCATAGACATAGTCTGAGAATAAGGCAAGAGAGAGAGAGATTCAGAGGCTTACAGCAGAGGAAAATGTCCACTGGCAGAAAAAAACAGAAGCAACCAGTGAAAACGGTGACAAGGCACCAGGTAGAAAGAAGGCCATGGAAAAACCGCCAGCCCCTGGAAATTAACTTTTCTAAAAACTTACTCAGTGTGCAGTGTTTTCTCTTTCGAGAGTCACTCCTTTTGGTGGCTAGCCATTTGTCCACGTTGCTTTTGACTTTGACCTAGACCATAGGGAGACAACCTGGAGTGCACACCAACACTCTCCTTCCACTTCTCAATCTGATAGCTAAGGATACTTGAAAGCTTCCAGAAGAGAGGATAAGAAGCTGTTACAGGTGCTTAGAAAAGATGTTTGTGAGTTAAAGATGATCTGAAAAGAAACCTCACCCTCTGGCCAACAGTGCAAGGCTGAAAATGCAGTGCCTTGCAAAACTGCAAAAAGTACCCCTTCTGAGTGAACATAAATATGAAAAGGCACCACTCTCAATAGAGAAATTACCAAAAGTTGCCTCCTCTGGAGAGATGAATCATAAAAAGTTTTAAGAGTGCAAATCAGGGCAGCGTGAGCTTGGCTTCAGCACACGGCTTGCAGAAAAACACTAAGTCTACTGGCCAAGGTGGGACTAGACAGAAGCTGGCTGAAATTGCTCTCACCTTGCCAGCTGCTTGGACTTCCCACTGGGGGCCTATTGTCTTCAAAGTCTCAGTGACATCATCACCTTGCCTCAACAGACTAGGTCAAGACTGTTCCCCAACATACCTGGAGTGCTTTCTCCTAAATACTAATTTTAAATTATTATTTTGAGATGCCCTGCTTGTGTGTCTATTTTTTCCTCTAGTTTGTAAACTCATCAAAGATGGAAAGCACAAAGTGTGGATCTCGGTGTCTCTAGCACCCAGCACAGTGCCCTCTCCACAGGAGGATCTTATGGTTTGTTCACCTGTCTACACCGTGCAAATCCATGGCATGCTCACAATAGTGTTTGCTTCTCTGTTAAACACTTCTGGACAGAAGAGGAAAGCTAATGGTGTAGAGACGACAGTAACACATAGACACTCCACTCGACAGACTCAGGGAAGACACTTTTTTTAATTAGGCAAGTATAAATGGTAGCATTTTGAATTATTAATGCATTCCACCTCTCCTCTTATCCATATTCTTAAAGATCAACTCTGCCAACCTTAGCCTGTTTTGTGAAGTCATGTGTTTCAGTATATCATTTGCAAATATTATGAAAGGTACTGACTAGCTCACAGAGGTTGTTTTAACATCTATATTCACAGTGTATGTGCAGAGCCTCTGCAATTTTTTAAGAACACAAAAATGCCATCACTGCAATTGATGGGATTGTACTGTAACTAGGCAAATGACCACATGCACATTAAACTTTTAGATTTACAATTAATTTAGAATACTATGGTCAGTAAATGAAATATTTGAAAAAGCCATTATCATGCGGTTTTCCAAAAAAAAAAAAGTGTCCTTGAAGTTCCTAACCACATGGTCTGCTAAAGTCTTTAAAGCCAGGAATGTGTAGAACCCAGGACTGTTCTGACATTCTCACAGTATTTTCCATTTTTGTAAGTAGTCATTTATATCCAAAAGTAATAAAATATAAAAGCCATGCTCTCTTGGTGCAGTTTCATAGAGACGCCTCAACAATGAAATTAAGAATACACTGCCCTGTATGACAGCATATCTTTTTCAGATGCTATCTAAATGTACTTTCAAAACCTTGGGGAAGGAGATAGTACATTTTAATTGTATGGGCGAACTGCAATAAGATTCGTATACATTAATTGACATTCCTGTGTTCTTGGTCAACATGATAGCCAATGATTACCAAGGCTTAAATTTTGAAACTTGCCTTTTTTTCCCCTTCATAAATAGGGAAGAAAGAATGAAAAGAAGTAAGAATGTAAGCAAAAGTTTAATTATAAGAATAATCATCAAGAATTTTGGGAAGATGGCGACAGAGTAGGACAGAGTGGATTCCATTTCCGGTACACATGGGAGAGAATCCTAGCCAATCTACGGAGGAGCAGCACGAACAGCCAACAGTTCCCCAGCATTTATGAAAATAGAGACCAGAGATTGCGATGGACACTGAAGGACCAGACAGTAAGAAGACAGCGGCAGGTCAGAGGGGTTTCAGGGCCCTGAGCAAAGACAAGAGCAGCTGCAGCTTCTGCCAGTGCCCAGTGGCCTCTGTCAGGGGCCAGTGCCAGGTGCGTCTGCCACTGACTCTTTGGGAGCCCAGGTGCCCAGCAGCCTCGCTCAGCGGCCAGCGGCCAGCAGCCAGCAGCCTCAGCTGGCGACCAACACTGGGGGAGTCTGCCATGGACTCTGCAGGAGCCCCGGCACACAGTGGGTCTACGGCAGACTCTTTGGGAGCCTCCAGCCTGCTGCAGGGTACTTGGGAGAGAGCCAGGTCATCAGCTCCCTCCCTCCCCCTTTAAGCAAGGTTGGGCAACACCAGGCAGAGACCTGTCTGCTTGAGTTTACAGAGAAGGTGATAAGGACAAAGGTCCGTGTTCAACCTCGGACTCTGTGGTCGCCAGCCCGGGAGAATTGAGAGGCACATTGTCAGGCTCTGACTCCGATAGTCACAGGTCTGGCTGGGGAATTAGGCTAGGCTGAGAGGTCTTTTCTTCCAAAGAAGAAAGTTTTTGGAAAGTAAACTGAAGGATTCTCCTGCGACAACAGCTTGGCCTGCTCCCCACCCAGCCTGGCAGCAATCCCGAGGTTGGGCAGAAGCCCGAGTTCCCCCACAAAACTGGAAAGGTCCGTGCCAGATCCCATGGGACCTGGAGAGCCTGGCTGGAGCTCGCGTGCCCACACCCCAGCCCACAGAGAGGACTCCTGGGGAAAGTGCTCTAAAAAGAACCTAAATTGCCTTCCTGGAGCGCCGGGGAGAGGCATCGGGCTAGCTCTAGGAAAAGCACTAGCAGAAAGACCACACCAATCAACCCTCAGCCTGCTGCAGCCAGAAAAACTGGTTTGGCCAGTTTGAAACCAACAAGAGATGTTCTCTTGGTGTGTGTGGGGTTTTTTTTTTCAGTAATTTTTTTTAGTGATCTTGTATCTTTTTAATTTTATTATTGTTTTATCTTTCAATACTTTTCCTCTTCTTTCTTCTTTCCTGTTTTATTCCTTTTTTTTTCTTTCCAAACTTACAGCTTTTTCCTCCCTTCTCCTGCCTTTTTTTGTTGGTTTGTTTGTTTTCTTTTCTTTTACCCACAAGGGACACAAACAACTTGAAACAGCGAAAAGAACAAAGTTGGTTCCAAAGAGGGGGCATCTCAACAGTAGAGGCAGAGAGACAAATTTTACTTTGCTATAGCAGAGAAGCCACAAGTTGCTGCATATTTGTATTATTATTTTTTCATTATTCTCACTTCTTTGATATTTTAATAGTATCTTTTTATCCCTCCTCTTTCTGTATAGCCTTCTCTGCCTTGGCTGGTTATATTGTATCACTTGACAGGTTTCCCCTGTTCTCTCCTCCACAGTGTACTGCTAATTTTCTGTACTTCACGCCACTTGCTTTCCTTTAGCACACTACCCAAAGCTCTATACCCTTTATTCAGACAGATCACATAGAGTCTGTCACATCACTGTTGCTCTAATATTATTGTAAATAATAGCTGTTCTACACAACTGTAAATACTTCACAACATATCTCCCGGATCTTAGCCCACTTTACAGGTTCCTGATTTCTATTACTATAGTGATTAACTCTATTTGCTCACACACTACACCTATTTACTATCCTTTACTTTCACCTTACCTCAGAATCTGACCACCCGCAACCTCACTGCCTTCTAGATCCAACTTACAAGCCTTCCCTCCCCAACAAGAAACTTATCTTTTGTCCATCCTCTCTTAAAAGTGGCAAGTTGGGTTGAAGATTACAGTTAACACTATATATATATAGTGGTATATATATATATATATATATATATATATATATATATATATAGCCTAAAGATCTTCTATCTCTTCTCTACCGGCTGTGACTATAAATACCATAAAATACTCTTCTGCTGTCATAAACCATTTTGCCTCCCCCTCCAACTGATCACACACACACACACACAAAGGAGTAGGTGGAAGTGGAGAACATCAAGATACCTGCAGGAGACTGCACCACTGAATTTCACAGGTATTCTACCACAGAAGTTTACACCATAAACCCAGGAACCCAGAACAGACCACTTTAAGAAGCTGAGGCTAACAAGAAGACTCTCACAAACAATGGGAAGACAAAGAAACAATGCCCAAATGAAAGAAAAGGTGAAACTCTCAGAAAGAATGTTAGATGAAATAGAGGCAAGTCAACTATCAGATATTGAATTCAAAGCACTGGTTATCAGAAAGTTCAAAGAGCTCACAATGAGCTACAAGAAACTACAATGAACTCACCGTAAACTATATCAACATGAAAAAGGAAATAGAAACTATCAGCAAAGGCCAAGAGGGAATGAAGAATACAATTTCTGAACTGAAGAACACAGTAGAAGGAATCAAAAGCAGGATCAATGAAGCAGAAGATCGCATCAGTGAGTTAGAGGTCATAGTAGAAAAAAACTCCCAAAAAGAGCAAGAGAAGGAAAAGAGGCTCAGAAAGAATGAAGAGAAATGCAAGACAATATGAAATGTAATGATATCCAAATAATAGAAATACCAGAAGGAGAAGAAGAACAAAGGATAGAAAGCCTATTTGAAAAGTAGGGAAATGAGGGAAAACTTCCCTAATTTAATGAGAGAAAAAAGTCATACGAATCCAAGATTCACAGAGAGTCCCAATCAAGAGGAATCCAAAGAGGCCCACTTCAAGACACATCATCATTAAAATGGCAAAATCCAAGACAAAAAGAGAATCTTAAAGGCAGCAAGGGAGAAAAAGGAAGTAACATACAAGGGAGCCCCAATAAGGTTAGCTACTGACTTCTCAATGGAAACACTCCAAGCAAGAAGAGAATGGCAAGAAATATTTCAAGTAATGAGAACCAGAGGCCTACAACCAAGGCTACTTTACCCAGCAAGGCTCTCAATCAAGATAGAAGGCCAAATAAAGAGCTTCCAAGACAAAAGAAGTCAAAAAGAATATGCCTCCACCAAACCAGCTCTACAAGAAATACTAAAAGGACTGCTTTAAGGAAAGGAAGGAAGAGAGAGAGAGACAGAGAGGAACTCTGGTACAAAAATGGCAATGAATAAGTACCTTTCAATAATCTTAAACATAAATGGGTTAAATGCACCAATTAAAAGACACAGAATAACTGAATGGCAAGAAAGCATGACCCACACATATGCTGCCTACAGGAGACCCACCTCAGGTCAAAAGATCACCACAGACTAAAAGTGAAGCATTGGAAACAAATTTTCCAAGCAAATGAACAAGAAAAAAAAAGCCGGGGTAGCAATTCTCATATCAGACAAAATAGACTTCAAAAACAGGGCCATAGAGACCCAGAAGGTCACTTCATAATACTCAAGGGAAGAATCCAACAAGAAGACATTGACATTGTAAATATATATGCACCCAACATAGGAGCACCCAAATATATAAAGAAAATCTTACAGGACCTCAAGGAGGATATTGATAGCAACACAATTATAGTAGGGGATTTTAACACCCCACTGTCAAAAATCGACAGATCTTCCAAACAAAATATCAACAAAAATATTGTGGCATTAAACAACACCCTAGATAAAATGGACTTAACTGATATATATAGAGCCCTTCATCCCAAAACCGCTAAATACACATCTTTTTCAAATGCACATGGAACATTTTCAAAGATAAACCACAAGATAGGACACAAAATGAGCCTCAACAGATTCAAGAAAATTGAAATCATACCAAGCATTTTCTCTGACCACAAGGGACTGAGACTAGAAACCAACCCCAAAGGAAAAAACTTGAAACACCCCAAATCATTGAGACTGAATGGCATGTTATTAAACAACAAATGGGTCAAGAATGAAATTAGGGAAGCAATCAAAAAGTTTCTGGAAACAAATGAAAATGAACTCATGACAACCCAAATCTTATGGGACACAGCAAAGGCAGTCCTGAGAGGGAAGTTCATAGCAATACAGGTCTATCTAAAAAAGATAGAAACATTTCAAACAAACAACTTAACCCGACGCCTGCAGGAACTCGAGGAACAACAACAAAGACAGAGCAAGTAGAAGGAAGGAAATAACCAAGATCAGAACAGAATTAAATGACATAGAGACTAAAAACACAATTCTAAGGATCAATGAATACAGGAGTTGGTTTTTTGAAAAGATAAACAAAATAGACAAGCCATTAAGTAGTCTCATCAAGAAAAGAAGAGAGAGGACCCAAATAAACACAATCAGAAATGAAAAAGGAGAGATTACAACTGACACCACAGAAATAGAAGCGATTGTAAGAAATTACTATGAAGAACCGTATGCCAAGAAATTTGAAAACCTGGGTGAAATGGACAAATTTCTAGAAAAATATAATCTTCCAAAACTCAGTGAAGAAGAAGCAGTAAGCCTGAACAGACTAATAACAGCAGATGAAATTGAAGCAGTCATCAAAAAACTCCCATCACACAAAAGCCCTGGACTAGAAGCCCTGGACTAGAATTCTCACAGGAGAATTCTACAAAGCATTTAAGGAAGAGCTAACTCCTATTCTTCACAAACTATTCCAAAAAATCCAAAATGATAGAAAACTCCCAAACTTTTTTTATGAAGCCAGCATCACCCTAATTCCAAAACCAGATAGAGACACAACAAAAGAAAACTTCAGACCAATATTGCTAATGAACATAGACGCTAAAATCCTCAATAAAATATTGGCAAATCGCATCCAACAATACATTAAAAAGATCATACACCATGACCAAGTGGGATTCATCCCAGGGATGCAAGGATGGTTCAATATTTGGAAATCAGTAAATATAATACACTACATAAACAAAAGCAAAGACAAAAATAACACGATCATATCAATAGATGTGGATAAAGCTTTTCATAAGGTACAACAGCCATTCATGATAAAAACACTCAGCAAAGTGGGAATAGAGGGAGCATTCCCCAATATAATAAAGGCCAGATATGAGTGACCTACAGCCAACATCATACTCAATGGGCAAAAACTAAAAGCTTTTCCACTAAGATCAGGAATAAGACAAGGTTGTCCACTTTCAACACTTCTATTCAATATAATATTGGAAGTTTTAGCCACAGCAATCAGACAAGAAAAGGAAATAAAAGGCATCCAAATCAGAAATGAGGCAACAAAACTGTCATTGTTTGCAGATGGCATGATAGTGTACGTGGAAAAGCCTATAGACTCTACCCAAAAGCTGCTCGACCTAATAAATGAATTTGACAAAACAGTGGGATACAAAGTCAATATCCAGAAATCAAAGGCATTTTTGTATACTAACAATGAAAGAACAGAAGCTGAAATCAAGAAAAAATCCTATTCTATATAGCAAAAACAAAAATAAAATATCTGGGAATAAACCTAACCAAGGAGGTAAAAGACCTGTATGCAGAAAACTACACAACACTGAAGAAAGAAATCAAGGAAGACACAAACAAATGGAAACATATACCGTGTTCATGGATTGGAAGAATGAACATCATCAAAATGTCCATACTACCCAAAGCAATTTATAGATCCAATGCAATACCTATTAAAGTACCAATGGCATATTTCACAAACATAGGACAAACACTTCAAAAATTTAAATGGAACCATAAACAACCTGGAATAGCAGCTGCAATGTTGAGAAAGAAGAGCAAAGTAGGAGGGATTACAATACCTGATACCAAACTATATTACAGGGCCACTGTAATCAAAATAGCCTGGTACTGGCATACAAACGGGCACATAGACCAATGGAACAGAACAGAGAGTGCAGAAATAAATCCAAGTCTTTATGGGCAACTAATATTCGACAAAGGGGGCAGTAACATAAAATGGAGTAAAAGTAGCCTCTTCTACAAATGGTGTTGGGAGAAGTGGACAGCTACGTGCAAAAAAAATGAAACTTGAGCACCAACTTACACCATACACCAAAATAAATTCGAGGTGGATAAAAGACTTAAATGTAAGCTGTGACACCCTTAAAGTCCTAGAGGAGAACATAGGCAGGAAAATCTCAGATATTTCAAGGAGCAACATTTTTACTGATACGTCCCCTAGAGCAAGAGACATAAAGGAAAGAATAAACAAAGGGATCTCATTAAAATAAAAAGCTTCTGCGTGGCTAAAGAAAACAGTATTAAGATAAAAAGAGAACCAACTGTTTGGGAAAATATATTTGGCAATGATACCTCAGACAAAGGTTTAATCTCCAAAATATACCAAGAACTCACAGGACTCCACTCTAAGAAGATAAGCAACCCAATTAAAAAATGGGCAATGGACTTGAACAGACACTTCTCTGAGGAGGACATACAGAGGATCCAGATGAAAGGTTTTCTTAGGCTCAGCTGAGAAAGAAATGCCAATCAGCCATAAAATAGGCAATAAAGAGCTTTATTGGGGTTTGTGCACCTGGGTGAGATTCTCCCAGTCTGCAGGATGAGGCCGGGAGAAGTCACACCTGAGCAGGGAATGTAGTGGGGTTTTATTTTCGTTGGCTCCCTGTGGGAGCTGGGGATTGGTGCCCTCTGAACAAAGAAGCAGTACAGCATTGGTGGTCTCTTCCTGGGACTCAGGTTACTGTGAGGATGTCCGTCTTGACAAAGTCCAGCTGGAGCTTCTTCCTATCCCCGCCCACCCTAACACCAGAGACACATGAAAAGATGCTCAATATCGCTAGCTATCTGAGAGATGCAAATTAAAAACACAATGAGATACCATTTTACACTGGTCAGAATGGGCATCATAAACAAAGCAACAAACAACAAATGTTGGAGAGGTTGTGGGGAAGAGGGGACCCAAGTTCGCTGTTGGTGGGATTGTAGACTGGTACAACCACTATGGAAACAGTATGGAATTTTCTAAGAAAACTGAAAAGGAATATGCCTTTTGACCCAGAAATTCCACTGCTAGGAGTGTATCCTAAGAACCCTATAACACCAATCCCAAAGAACATATGCACTCTGATGTTCATAGCAGCACAGTTTACAATAGCCAAGTGCTGGAAGCAGCCTAACTGCCCATCAGTAAATGAGTGGTTCAAAAACTATGGTACATTTACACAATGGAATTCTATGCAGCAGAAAGAAAAAAGGAACTACTACCCTTTGCAACAGTGTTACTGAACAGAGGTCCAAGGGCGTGCAATATTTGGCCCACCCAGGCGTGCCAAAAACTGTTACAGAAAACAGGGGCCCCTCCCAAGGATGGTATACCAACACCTACTGGGCTCGTCTGTCTGTCGCCAATTGGAAAGACATCTCTCAATGCCAGAGATTTATTTAAAGCTGTACAGACTTAAAGCAGTGACCCAATGTCCCCATTAAAATATCAAAGTCCCTCAGGATAGCCACAGATGCCCACAGCACTTCCTTTTCCCCTGCCCTAATTCAGGGTACCATAACTCAGGAAAAGAAGCACACGTCCGTGTTTCCAGGCCACTGGCACCATCAGCTGTGTCGCCATCCAGGCGGGATCTCTAATTACTCCAAAGTCGTGTGGCACCTCCTCATGGCTTACTGGCAAAGAGTTCTTTCACTCTTCCAGACAAAGTCTCTTCTGCTTCTCAGGCCATGCAGCCAAAGGGAGCACCCCAAAGCTGTGTGGGCCTCTTCTACCAGAGCTGCAGGGGTCCCCACTCTGCCAAAAGTGCGTGGCTTTCTTCTTCACCTGGCTGCAGGGGTCCCCATTCTGGCAAAACCGTATGGCTCTCTATCCCACCTGGGCAAGACGGGGTCCTAACTCTGCCCAAAACTGCATGGCTCTCTCCCCCATGAGCAAGAGGGGGTCCTCACTCTGCCCAAAATTCTGTGGCTCTCTCCTACATGGTTGAGAGGTGGTCTGAGTTTAAATTCCCATGCCAGCCTTCCTTTGCAGCCCTATTTCTGACTCCTACAATCAGTTACACCTGCCAGGACTCCCATACCCTCCCAGCTTTACTGGGCTGCCATAGTGAGTCTGGGCAGGTGTGGCCCCATGGCGTGGAGCCAATCAACTCCAAGCTCCCACACAGGTGCTATAACTCAGGGGACCAGCCCCGGGGTTATATCCTGAGTAGAAGCCACTCCCTTCTCCCTGGCTCAAAGCATGGCCACAGCTATTTAACATATCTATGAAAGCAGTTAAAGGTTATAGATACGTTAAATGACCATTCCAGAAGTTAGCTGCAAAACTGTTGCTATGCAAAACAGCTTTCAATGGCCCTGCTCCCCTTTTCCCTTCCCCAACTGACACCTGTGGCGGGGGTCGGTAAGAGGTGAGGACATCTTATATGTCCTGGAAACCTTGAGTTCTGGACCCCATTCCAAATCCTTTTTTTGCTCCCCCCCCCCCACTCCTGGTTGCACCCTGTTACAACAGCATGTATGGAACTGGAAAGCATTATGCTGAGTGAAATAAGCCAGGCAGTGGAAGACAAATACCATACGATTTCACCTTTAACAGGAACTTAAACAACAAAACAAACAAGCAAAATATAACCAAAGACACTAAAATAGAGAACAGGCTGACAGGGACCAGAGGGGAGAGGGGAGGGAATTTCAGGGGAAAAGGGGAAGGATTCACAGGAACAAGTATAAAGGACACATGGACAACAACTAAAGGGAGTGGAAATGGGAGGGAGGGGGAGCACTGGGTAGGTGGGCTGGGATGGGAGTAAAAGACAGAAAACTGAATAATAATTAAATTAAAAATAATAAACAAAAATAAAAAAGAATAATCATCAAAATAGTGATTCTATAGGAAAAATGGAAAACATCTCCACATCCTGTAACAGGACATAGGTTACATAAACTACAGAGCATCCATCCAATGGAATACACTCTGCACCCATGTAACAAATGTCAAAAAATTGTATTTACATGTTAAAGGCACGTGGGTATTTTGTTGCTTAGTTTAAAAGGCCAGTGTAAGAATATCTATACTATAAACCTTGAAAATATCAATAACAGTAATATGCATCACAAAAATAAGATAAATTTGTTCGATAGGAAGCGGGAAAAGGCATGTGCATTGATTTCCTAATTTTTTACAACACATATTCAATAAAACCTATCTAAAGTTAATGTTTTCTAATGAGATTGTTTAAAAGATAAAACATTTATTTTAGATTCTGTGGGCAAAAATGTGCCAGAAAAAGAATGCATAAAAACCCCTTTTAATAAAGCTCCCTGAAATATTGTTTATTTTTATAATCGAACCTTTTAAAATTCTGGGTTTTTTCCTGTTGTTTATAATTCAATGCAAAGTAACACTGTACTGATATGCTGGTATACATATGCCTTGCTATGGTTTTGGTCATACAGCAATTAAATAAACCAAAAGATATATTAGTTAAATAAACTGATTGTAATCACATGCAGAAATATACTGAGCTTCAAACTGGGCATGAGTGAAGAGTTGAAGGAGGAGTCAGGATACAAGGTCCTGAAAGGTATATCTATATAGTATGAGAGAAAGAAGTTTGAAGGCTATTTAAATAATGGGGTGAGGTGCAGAAGAAACAGCTCTACTAACAGGACCTAATGCTCCTGCCTTTCACTAAAGGAAGAAATGCCTTGATTCACTGATTCTGCTCTGTTTTGGACTGGAGGGGGAAAAATAGCCTACAGAGTATCAGCAAAAGAGCAGAGGTAAAGGGAAAGAAAAATGCAGAAAATAAACAGATAAATACACGAAAACTGACACTAACAACCTTTGCAATGCAAGAAAAGTTAATGAAAGAAAAAACTTAGCTGAAACTAAGCATTAATGCCACAGTATGGGGAAGACCATAAATGGAAAGGTTAATTGGGAATAGAATATGGAAGGAACTGGAAAGATAGCAGAGTAGTAGTTTTAAACCTGTGTGAATATCAATTCTGGTTTTTAAAATAGATTTTGGGAAGATTTAAATGGTGTAAAATGAACACAAAGCACAAAAGACGGAAGTAACAACTCTTAACATTCCATGTACAGTGGTCGGTAGTTTCTCATTTAATATCTACAACAACCTGATGATTACATATATTGTAATTTTCATTTTACAGATGAGAAAATTAGGGCTCAGATTGTAGTGTTCTATCTTTCATCCTAATTTCAGTAATTTGAGCCTAATCTCTCTCTCTCTCTCTCTCTCTCACTCTGTAAACAAAATGTTATAATTTCTGTAGATCTTTTCAAAGAACAAACTTTTGGGTTTATTGATTTTCTTCAAAGTTTTCTATTCTTTATTTTGTTTATTTACATTAATAATTATTTTATTTCCTGGTGTAGCTCAGTGGATTGAGCCTGCGAACCAGAGGATCGCGGTTCGATTCCCAGTCAGGGCACATGCCTGGGTTGTAGTTCAGTTCCCTGCAGGCCAACTCCCAGCAGGGGACGCACAAAAGGCAACCATACATTGATGTTTCTCTCCCTCTCTCCTTCCCCTCTAAAGATAAATAAATAAATAAAATATTTTTTTTAATTTTTAAAGAAATTATTATTATTATTATTTTATTTCTTTAGTTTGGCTTTGGTTTACAGGGGTTTTTTCTCTCTCTTTTTTTTTTACTTTCTATAGGTGTAAGGGTTGGATATTGATTTGAGATTTTTTTCTTTTTTTCATGTAAGTGTTTACAACCACGAATTTCCCTCTAAGCACTGTTTTAGTTATATCACATAAGTTTTCATATGTTGTGTTTTTGTTTCCATTTGTATTTAATGAAATTTTATAGTGATCTCACTTTTAACCCATTGATTACTTAGGACTGTTTTGTTTAATTTTTACATAATTTTTAATTTCCTAAATTTTATTCTGTTATTGACTTCTAATTTCATCTTATTGTAGCCTATTCTATCATACCCAAACAAGACAAAGACATCAAAAGAAAATTACAGGAAAATGTTACTTACTTAATCACAAAAATTCTTGTTGTAACACTAGCCAACTAAATCGAACAACATATAAAAAGGTTTATGTACCATGAGCACATAGGATTTAGCTCAGGAAATAAATAGACTTAACACACAATCAGGTAACATAATACTACAATAGACTAAACAATAATGGACTAAACAACAAAATCACATGATCACCACAATCAATGTAGAAAAATCATTTGACAAAGTTCAGCATCACCCTTCTACAATAAAAAAAACAATACTCAGCAAACTAGGAATAGAAGAGAATTTCTTCAGCCTGATAAAGAACATCTACAAAAACCCAAAGCTAACATCATACTTGATGCTGAAAGACTGATGTTGTTCCTCCTAAATTCAGGAGCAAGACAAGGATGTCCACTCTTACCATTTCTACTCAACAATGCACTAGAGGATCTAGTTAAGGAAATAAGACAAAAAGGGACACTAAGACTAATACACTCAGATTAGAAAGAAAAATGCAAACTACCTTTATTCAAAGATGACATGATCTTCTATTTTTAAAATGACTTCCAGGCTCTTCCTTGTTGTTGGCACAATGCAGTTCCTTGCAGTGGCCGGACTGAGGTTCTTGTTTTCTTGCTGGCTTCCAGCCAGAGGCTGGTTTCACCTCCTAGGTGATTTGAAGACTCTCTCATTCCTTGACATGGGGTCTTCTCTATTTTCAAGCCAGGAACAGCATACCAAATATTTCTCATGCTTTATATCTCTTGACTTTCTTTTCTGTAACCAGTTGGGAAAAAAAGTTTCTGTTTATAAAAGGTTCACACGATTAGGCCATGCCCACCAAAATAATCTTCCTACTCAGAAGTGAACTGATTTGGTACTTTAATTACATCTACAACAACCCTTTATAACAGTACCTAGATTAGTGTTTGTTTAACACTAATTCATTGAGATTAACTGAGAGAAGGTATATATACACCAAGGGCCAGGAATCTGGGGAGGGGTCCTTTACCATTCTGTCTGACACAGTACCTTTTTAACAAGCTAGCTAAGCTGTTAAAGTGTTTGTATACTGTGTGTTTAAGAAGGTTATCAGTACAAGAACAGGGAAAATGAATGCCAAGCTGCATGGTGGGTACAGAAAGGCATAGATGTGATTGTGGCTATTGCATGTACAGATAGAGTGTAGGATGAGTTTAGTGTAGCTAGAATATAGTGTGAAGTAGATGCCAAGTGAAGCTATATAGACACATTGAAGCGATTCTGTTGGCTAGGGACAGCAGGGAAACAATGCAGTGAAATTTCCTTGGGCAGAGATCACTCTAAAACAGTGAAGAGGATGGACTCTGGAGCCCCACTCCCTGAGTTTACATCTGTTCACCACTTGTCATCTCTGTGATCTCAGGCAGATTATTTAACCTGTCTGTACCTCAGTGATCTCATCTAGAACAGGCAGATAGCTGGAATACCTACTCTGGGAGCTTGTCCTGGGAATTAAATGAGTTAAAGATAATAATGCACTTAGAACTGATATTGGCATATAGTACATACCTTTTAAGGGCTTGTTATCACAATCATAAAAATGATTAAAGTGGACATATAATAAAGACACAATGACTTGTGTCATTAAAGATTCATGCAATCGGATCAAATTGACATGTATTAGGAAATAAACCTAACTGGACTCTGTTTGATGTAAGAAATGATGCTGGGGTAGTTGAGAGTGATTCCTAAGCTTGCTGGTGTAGGCAAGTAGGCAGATGGTGTTTCCATAAGCCAAGGCAGGAAATAAGGAGATGAGTGTATTTGTGGTGGAGCTGGTTTAGGTGAATGTTCACTTTGGACATACGGTCAAACATATGTTAGAAAATCGGAGTCTAAACTCTGGAGGTTCAGATTTCGGAGTGATTGACACTCATGATAGATGCACGAGATCATCTAAGAAGAATATGTAAAGAGAAAAGAGCAGCAGGCCAAGAACTGAAACGCGGAAAGCACCAAAGGAATGGCAGGAGAGGAAATGCCTGCAAAGCAGACAAAAAAGCAGTGGTCAGAGATTTACGAGCAAAAGGAGAGAGTATCATCACAAAAGCTAAGGGAATAAATCATTTGAGAAACAGGTTTTGTGGGCAACCGTATCAAAAGTGGCAAATAAGCACTGATGGTTGCCCACTGGTTTTGGAGTTGACACCATAAATGACATTAGTCCCCTGGGAGAACAGGCAGGTGAATAAGGCAGAACCGGCCTACGGTGGTTCAGCAGCAAGGGGGAAAAAGAGAAGCTACTGCCACAAAATTCTCAAGCAAAAATTTTGAAACAGTGACTGCGTTTAGACCAAAAAAAGAGTCTAAGAGGGAAGTTCAAAAGGTGAGTGTTTAATCAGATTGCTCAGCACAGCTTGTTTGTTCTAATTATTTAGCATGTAATAGTTAAAATTCTCTGTGATTACAGTTCACAGCATTTCTCTAAGATCTTCGTTATTAGTTGGTATTGTCTCACGTGAAGCATAAACCACCTATGATGACAAATCTAGGAGGAAAACATGCTCAATAAAGTACCACTTTTGTCACATATCAAAGGTTTTCTTTCTTCCCATATTCAAGCCATTGAGGCAGATACTTCCCACGTTTGAGTGCGGGAGCAGTTTGAAGCCTTCAGAGGTTTTTGTTTTTGCCTAATATCCCGCATGTTAATGCTGCTGCAGAACACATTATCGCCTTCATCAGAAAGAAAGCAGACAATAGAAGGGTAAACCTAAAACAAGACAGCACAATTAGAAAAACTCCGTGCAGCCTACCTATGTAAAGAAAAGCCCAGGCCTTCCCCACATGCTTCTCTTTTGCTCTTGAACTACTCGCGCACTCACACAGAACACTCCCTTCTGGTCCCCAAACGTGTGGAGGTTTTCCACACTCCAACAAGAAGAACCCACGTCCATTGGGGTGAGGGTGTTCCTCGCATAGGGACAAGCACTACTTGAGACATGAGCTGGGTCTCCTAAAATTTAACTCAATTGACACCACCTACCTGGTGGCAGCATCAGATTCCACAGGTCAAGTGCTCAGTCCTATGAGCCTGCCCCCCATCTGACCCCAGATGCCAGTCCCAAGTCCAGGTTGTGACCTGTGCTTCTGATCTAATGGCTACAAACTGGAGGTTACAGGTGCTCCCTCCTGCTCAGAATGCCAATCACTCATCCAGGTTGTCGCTTACTTTCCCTTCTGAGTGGCCATGAAACAGAGGTTCCCACAACCCCCTTTGGGTTTGATTAATTTGTTAGAGCAGTTCACAGAACTCAGAGAAACACATTACTCACTAGATGATTGGTTTATAAAAAATCGTAACTCAGGAACAGCCAGACGTAAGAGAAGCAGAGGGCAGGGTATGGGGAAGGGGCTGGGAGCTTCCATGCTCTCTCCGAGCATGACACTCTCTCCACATCTCCACTCAGCCTCCAACCTTAGCTGAGGTCCAAAATCACCTCATTGACGTACAAAAGACATACTGTCATTCTTATCACTTAGGAAACTCCAAGAGCTTCAGGAGCTCTGTGGCAAAAATGGGAATGAAGACCAACTACAGTGGCCTCCCCTTATCTATGGGGGATGTATTTCAAGACGTCCAGCGGATGCCTGAAACCACGGGGAGAGCTGAATCCCATGTAGACTGTACTATTTCATATAACACTAAACTTATAAATTAGGCACAGAAAGAGATGAACAATAACGAAAAATAAAGTAGAACAATTGCAATGTACTATAATAAAAGTTACATAAATGTGGTCTCTCTCTCTCTCAAAATATTTCATTGCATACTATTTGCCTTTTCACGTAAAGGAAACACTTTATGGTGGCTTCTCTTCAGCAAATCCGAATTGCCAGCAACACTACTCTTGTGCTTTGGGCCCATTATTAGGTAAAATAAGGGTTACTTAAACACAAACACTGTGCACAGCAACAGGCCATGTGGTAACTGAGCCAGCTACTAAGTGACTAACAAGTGGGGGCCTTACACAGCATAGAGCCGCTAGACGAAGGGATGATTTACACTCCAGCCGGGCAGAGCAGAACACGCGACATTACATCACAATACTCAGGGCAGTGCACAAGTTGTCTATGTCTGGAATTTTCCATGTAATATTTATTTTCAAACCACAGTCGATGGCAGGTATCTGAAACTGCAGAAACCCGAACTGCACGTAAGGGTGGGGGCGTTACTGCGTGTATTTTTTGTTATCACAGTCTTCACAATGTCACAACGACCCAGGAGTAAAACAAGGAAAATCTGCACCACCTCGGACCCACCTCTGCTCTGTTTCCCCAGTGAGGTGAGCAGGCAGGTGCTAGTTTCACAAACCGGGCATCTCTTCCCACAAGGTCCTCCTTGCTTTGATGGCCTTTGGGTTGCTGAGCAACTACCTTTCCTTATGTTCATGCCTGTCCCACTGGTCACTGCCCACCAACTCTGGCCCGGTCATTCTATCCATCCCATAATAAAAATGCATCAGTAAAACATGTAATTTCCACATCACACAGGTTTTTCCATGCTTCAGGAATATTTCATTTGGCTTTCATTTTTTTCTTAAACTTTGCAGAAATAATCTTGTACTTGATACTGTTCAACCTCTTATCCACTTACCCTTTTTCAAGGAGTCATTTCCAGTCCTTCCCTAAAGCTTAACATACCTTTGTAGAGTTTGATTTGTTTTTCTTGCTCAAATTTTCAGGTGGATCATCTGTGCCTGTAGAGCAAAATGATAGAGCATCACGTGTCATTTTACTTGTCAGAAGGTAACCTTTCACATAATAAGCCTTAACTAAAAGTTCTGGCCCATAAAGGAGCCAGTATATCATTTTGTTTTTACAACAGCCAGAATAAATAAGTTTAAAATGGGCCTCCTAGGGACACTTCAACAGCAAGAACAACAACAAAACAACTGTAATGACGGGTACTCCAAATACTGTGGCAACCAGAGGGGAGCTATTTTTGAACTGACAGGCCTCTCTCTGTCCCTCAAATTATGCCACTGACGCCGGTTTTCACTCTGTTTATAAGCAGGATCATCCCAGCCTAAAATAATTCAATGCTATTTCTTATTAATAGATCTGGAAGAAGGGGAAAGTGTACATTGGGGTAGGAAAACATTTTTCTCTCGAGTGTCAATGCCGTTCAGAGTCAATTAAGGATAACACCTTGGATGTAATATCTAATTTTGGCTATGAAGTTTTCTTTTTTTGTCTTATACCTTTAAAACAAAACATCATTTTAAAAACTTGTGTCAACTATTTATCAGTAACTTACAACTTGCTAGGCACTAAAAATAAAACAGTGAACACAGTGGTGCTGTATCTGTGGCACAGGGTAGCTTAACTCTACCCAGGGAGACAGATTTCAAATGTCACAAAAATACAATGTAAAGGGAGTCAGAGTGCCAAGGGAGTAATGACAGGGGAACTGGGGCTATAATTCTCAAGAAGAAAAATCTAGACATCATTTCCTCCCAATTCTATTACAGTCGTGATAGTTTATCATTTCTCACATTAAAACAAATGCCATGAGGAAATAAATTTGGAAAAAGAGAACTTAATTGAGGCCCTTTGCTGATTCCTGTTGGTATGTAACTGCACTCTTAATTTCTGAAAATGGTTAGAACTTAGTAGGTAGTAATCATGTATTATAACTACAACTAAAGCCAATTTAAAATATAACTTTATAGTGACTAAAGTTCAAAGACACCAGAAGCAGAAGTCTTTTAGTATTTTGGCAGATTAAGTGGATTTTCTTTTCTTCAAACTATTTCTCAAGTGCCAATAATACAAGAAGCAATTGTGGCTTCTTACACCCAGGCACTGGTAAACACATCTTAGGAAGAGAGAATCATATGTCTCTGAAAAAACTTTGTCTAGTAAGGCAGTTAGTGTTCTAAAGAACTGGCCTACTGGAACTTTCATAAGCACCAAAGATTCTCAGATATAAACTTTTCCTTGACAGAACGTGTATTCCATTGAACAGGACACAAAAACCTCTTTAGAGTATTATTTGACCAGTTTATAAAGGAGAAGTCCACCTAAACATGTAGCCTCAAAACTACATAGATGTATTATAATATACTTTTTTCCACTTCTTAAAGTATATATATTCTATTTACTATTATTTCCATTTTCTGCATGACAGGTGAATAAAGAAAAATAGCTTCAATAATTGCTGATTAATATTTTGATGCAAGAACACAAAGTAGATGACTTAAAGCATTAAGAACATATTATTTTATTGATTAATCAGTCAAATGTGATTGCCTAATACACAATAATTGGGTAAAATCTGCTTCCATTTTGAAGTGAAAACAACAAAAATCTTACCCTATCAAAACAACAAACATGGATTATTCACATTCTTCCTTTCCTACAAGTCAAGTAAATAAAAGAATGAAAATTGCAGTCTTGGATCTATTATTTTTCTTATTCCTTGGTAAGAGCAGCATACAGAAAGATTAGAGACATTAAAATTAGATGTATATTGCCCTGGCTGGTGTAGCTCAGTGGATTGAGTGCGGACCTGTGAAACACACGATCGCAGTTCGATTCCCAGTCAGGGCACATGCCTGGGTTGCAGGCCAGTTCCCGGTTCTGGTTCCTGGCAGTGGATGTATGAGAGGCAACCATACATTGATATTTCTCTCCCTCTCTCCTTCCCTTCCCCTCTAAAGATAAATAAATATAATTAAAAAACCTTAAAAAAATTAGATGTATATTTTATTTTATGAGTCTTCTTTTTTCTAAGCCCTAAGGAAAAAAATGGCTTTTGACAGTCAGAGCTTTGAAGAATCAGTGAGACAAAATATACTTCAAATTAGCTCTGGCTGGTATAGCTCAGTGGACTGAGAGCAGGCTGCAAAACAGAGGGTCACCAGTTCAATTCCCAGTCAGAACACAGGCCTGGGTTGCAGGCCAAGTCCCCACAGTGGGGGCCATATGAAAGGCAACGACACATTGATGTTTCTCTTCCTGTCTCTCTTCCTCCCCTCCCCTCTCTCTAAAAATAAATAAATAAAATCTTTAAAAATGTCCTTCAAATTCAATTATTTTTTAAAATGGTGCTAGAAAGTCATTTTCAGAGTTAACTTTTTAAAGGGTAGTCACAAAATGGCATGCATATTTTACACTGAAATGAAAATAATGCTATGAAATGTAATTTCACATGAAATTATACACTTGAATAAAAATGATTCATTATTTTCATAGCAAAATTACTAAATAGAAAATAATACCACCATTAATAAAGATGTAAAGAAAGCTAGCTATTGAATATCAGTAGTAGTAAGCAGCCTGCATAATGGTCCACTAGGCACCAATGAATCTTCACTCTTAGTGAAAGGCCAGGAATATAATCCTAAAGGACTGAATTATTTTACATCAAAACTTTTAATTTATCTGCTTCTATATAGAACCTAGACAATATTAGGATGTATTTTGAAATAACTAATGCATATCTTAAAATCTCACAAATTTGTTCTTTTTTTGTTTTCTAAGTGGCCATGAGGACTATAAATTTTATTTAGGATGAGATCTCATAGAAGTTCACTGTTAGCTTGATTAAAATATCCAGAAGCATTAAAAATGGAAACTCGGCGGTCACCAGGTGTTAGGTTGAAGGAGGGGTAAATAGAGGAAGCACGGGGAATTTTTTGAACAGTGAAGTTATTTTGTATGATATTATAATGGTAGACATATGTCATTACATATTTGCCCAGATCAAGAGTGAACCCTAATATAAGCTATGCACTCTGGGTGATAAGGACGTGTCAATGTGGATTCATTATTTGACACAAATATAAAACACTAGCAGGAAATGCTGATAATGTGGGAAGCTATGCGTGTGTAGGGAGAGGATGACTTTGGGGAACTCTGTATAGTTTCCTCTCAATTTTACTGTGCACCTAAAACTGCTGCAAAAATGTTAAATATTTTTTTAAATAGAAATTCAATAAGACAGCAAACACAGTTGTTTTCTTTTAACTGGTATTCCAGTTGAGAGTGGAGGCTTCTGAACTCTCTACACACTATTCTGAGTACTCAGATAATAAGAAATATGCAACACAAAGCCTAATAGCTACAAGAAAATCCACAATGTGATTGAACCATAATATAAAATTATCAAGTATATTTTTTTGCTCTACAAATATTTGTCTATTATTTTATGAGCCCAGATGTAAGGAAATGAAGCATAGTGACTATCTATGAAATTGGAGTACATAATTGCATTCAGCACAGTCCTGTTTAAGAAAGTTTCATGCATTGTAATTTAGATAATAAAAAATATGTGTTAGCAGTTGCCAGAATCTGATAAACAACTATATTTATTCAACTTAATCCAAAGGTAGTTTCTACTGTCTCCAGACAACATAATTGATTCAAAGAGTAAAGAATGCCACTCTCAGGCCAAGTATAGTAAAACAGTGTAGATTTTAAAATCTAGGTCACAAAACCAAATAGAGATTCCCCCACTATCTGAGAGTATATCACTTCTATGAAACTTTTTGTAAGCCAAAGCGGCTTAAAGCAAAAAAGCAATTACCATTGATTTATATGGAAAAATGTCTGAGCATCCTTAGGCTCCAAAAATAACCTACCAAATCATATCAAATATGCTGGGAACTGCCCTGCCTGGCTTCCGGAGCTGTAACTCCCCCATGCCTAAGGCTTAGTGATCAACCTTCGGACCATAAGCCACTGAGGAGACAAAGCTTATCTCTCTGGCAGGAGCGCCGCTTCTGCTCTTTCATCCATAACTGGCCCCCAATGCTTGATCAGTTAGCCAATGACAGGTAAGATTCCCCAAGGGGGGAACGACCTGAGACAGGCATGATCACATGGAGGCCCCAGGAAGGACTTGAGGGGCTATGGAGAAAGGGGGTGACAAACCCTCACCCCTTGGCTTTGAAAAAGCCTGAGTCCTCATTCTGTCTGCTAATTAGGAGAAGTCTCCTAGTTTCTTGGCTATCTTGCCTCCTCTGCCTGACTTTACCCTGAAATGATAGTTGGCGGTACAGCCCCGTGCTGGAAAGGGCGGGCTCCCTGGGTGATCAGGCCTAAGAAAGAGTATGTAAAATCCTGTGAAATCTGCCTTGCTAAGAATGCTCTTAATGAAATGATAAAGGTCCAAGCAGGAAATGAGTTTGTTTCCCAAAGTTTTGTAGCCCTTTAGCTAACAGACCCTGACTCAGAATAGGCCCTCAGAGTTCTTTGTATGCTATCTATTGTTTGATCCTTACTGCCTGAAAATAATTAATGAACTTTCCCTGTATTCCTATGCTAATTGAACCCAATAAAAGCCTGTCAAGGCAAAGGTCCGCAGCATGGCACTCTCCTCTTGAGAGAGTGGTCAGGCTGTTCTGAGACACTCTCCCCTTGAGAGAGTAGCCATGCTGTCCCTTTTCCTCCACAGGACTCAGTAGTCCCTGTGAATTTGTCTCATGTCTCATCCATAATACTGTGGACACTGAGGGCCAGTGTGTGCATCACAAATACACTTAATCATGTCCAGTTTTATGCCAAGCGTAACACCATTAGCTTTTTCCTATACCTTGGGACACATGTGCTAACAGATGCACAAAATACATCGAGGTAAAGCCCAGATGCTCACAGACAGTTCAAAGCTGTGGTCACTTGATATGATGATGCTGCATGTCGTTCCCAGGGAAAGAGTTGGCAGCGCCACCCTCTCTGCTTGGGATGCATGCCACCTCTACAATGGCTCAATGCAAAATGAATAAATACTGGAAGCTATTTTCGCTTTTCATCATTTTTTTGGTAAAAGTGTAAGTCCTCTTCAGATTTTTTTCAGGCAGAGAAAGCAGGTACTAACATAAGTCTCCCATAAAAGCAAAGTGGCATAACATGAACTTTTGAAAATCAAGGGATACCTGTATACACCTCAGGCTTTTAGAGCTCAGCTCTCCAGCCAGCCCAGCAGAAAAGTTCTTGACGAAGGAAGTGCTATATTCAGAGCTAAGACAGAATGAAATAATATTTTAGGCATGTAGAAATGGATCCCTACAAAGGGGAGCCAAGAGTCAGGGAGTGCCGCCACCCGCGGCAGCAAGGTGGTCGCGAGGTGAGGCGAGGGACTTAAAGAATGGAGAGGACCAAGTGCTCTGCTGGCAAATGGCAAATTTATTCAAGGAACTGCTGGCTTATATGCAGAACTGCAGTGGCCTGAGAACAATGCTGTTTTACAAAAGTTTGTACACTCTCGAAGGCTATCAAGAGGGCAAGATGTTCTCATATCCTGAGAACATGAGCCCAAAGATAACAGTGTCCTCATGACTATCACTTTCTTGGAACATGACGCATATGCCAAGATCTTGTTCTTTCCTTCAAGGCTGAGAAGGAGAAGGTCCGGAAGATGTCAAGATACCCGCCGGCTCCAGGGACCAGAAACCAAGTCCCGCCACCATTTTCACAGTGGGGGCTCTGTCCTTGGTCCCCTGCGGCCTGGCGGGCTCCCACATCTCCCCTTTTTTATTTTATATATCGAACCGGCTCCACATTCTTCGTCATGTCCAGCTTATGTTTTTTGAGGTCTATGTACAAGCCACCGATTTGTTTGATAAAAAACCGAATAATGCAAGGTATACACAACAAAAGCAGAATAACGAAGATACCAAAACCTATCCAACTATAAAGAACATGTCCAAAAGAGGGAAACTGCTTAGATAAAGCGGACAAGAAATTCTGAGCATCTCGAGCAATATCTATGTTTAAAGGAGGAGCATTTATCAAATCTTGAATCTCTTTATGTAACGTAACAAGGTCTAAGGATGAATTGCAATTATGCCAAATTCCTAACAAATGGTTGCGAACCTTTTCCCATGGAAACTTAGTTGAATTATAGGGAAAAGGGGTAACACATATATGGGAAAACATGAAATGACATCTTAAAGAAGATCGAACCTCAAGTGATTTTAACTCTTCTCCAACAATTCTAACAGTATCATACAAGGCGTTCAATTTCTGTTCTACTTTTCGGTCCCAGTCTTCCTGGGTCTGGAAGGCAACAGAGACATTATGTGCTAGTTCGTTAACAAAGTCTGCTGTTTGTACACTTTCAGTTAGGGCAACAGCAGCTGTAGTTGCCGTCGCAATGAGGGCAATTAAGGTGGTAATTCCTGCAATAAGCGTCCCTATAAATCTTTTTGATCGGGCTAAAATCAAATCGTTAGTAGCCTTAATAATAGCATACCCTGGATCATTAAACCAGGGGATGGTTAGGTTAACAGGTAGAAAGGTGAAGGCAGGTTGCTTAATAACAGCAAATGATGTAACATTCATTGATGCGTTTAAACAATTGGTTAGGAAGCAGTTATGACAGCTTAAGTTATACTTTTGATCATATATAAGTTGAACATTTCCGGCTACAAAAGCATATGGATCTGGAACGCAAGCAATAATTGAAACATTTTTCTGAGTCCCCGAAACATTCATAGCGTCCTGGTCTCCAAGGTGAACCCATTGAACATCTCTTTTAGCTACAGTGACATATTGAAGGGCAGCAACCGCTTTCCATAACATATTTTGAAATGTACGGTTATTTCTAGTCCATATACCATACAGCAAGTTCATTGGTCTGAATGTTGTGGGGCGGTAATCACTCCAGTCACAAAGCCCTTGATCACAGATGGTATAGTTGAGATGGCACATTCTCCAAGCAGGTCCCAATTGACTTGGGGATGGTGTTTTCTGCTTGCACAATGGGATATCAGGTGGGGGATCTCCTGGTCCTACAATGGTAGTTGAGACATTTCGTCGTAGGTATAGTAAGTCCACTCCCCAGTGAGTCCCGTTAGTGAAATTCCCATCCCAATCAGCATATCTAGAGATAAGAGTGCAGTTATTATTGTCTAATGAAAAACAGATGGGTAAAGTAGTAGATAATCCTGTGTAGTTATAAAGTGTAGATATTGGGATAACATGTCCTATAGAAGGAGGTCCTAAAACTTTAGTATTGTTAACATAAACAGGAACAAAGTCATTATCGTTCCAGGTCACAGGATGCATCATTGGAGGATTAGGGACAAAAGGCCAATATTCCTCAGTCTTCACTTGAATCCTCAGCATCCACAAAAGGCTCAGCAAAATCGCCAGACGTTGGCGTCTTCTCCGAGCTCGCTCCGGGTGGCTGAGGCGAGGCTGCATCGTCAAGCGTGCTAGCCGTCCCCGCAGCCGGTTCGTTTTGCTTCTGGGCATGTCGGACACAACGTTCAGGAAGCCAACGAGGGGCTTCTGCGTCTGTTGGAAAAACACAAACATGCCCCCTGCCCCAAACTAAAACTGGGTCAGGTCCATGACGAGAGCCATCTATGGGGTCTCTCCAATAAACCAACGGGTAATGTCGCATACGCGGCCCCCAATGCCGATCAGCCGCGGAGCGTCCTTCTGCATCCAAAGTTAAAAAGTTAAGAACAAATAAGGAATGTGACACTAACAGTTTAGGAGAATGAGGATCATACCATCTCCCCCCTTTTAATTTAGAGAACTGATGTTTGAGGGAAAGATGAGTACGTTCAATGATACCTTGTCCTTGTGGGTTGTGAGGTATACCTGTTTTATGTAAAATCTGAAATGAAGCACAAAAAGAAGCGAAACTTTTACTAGTATACGCTGGGGCATTATCTGTCTTCAAGACCTTAGGAACTCCAAGGATTGAAAAACAAAAGAGAAGGTGAGTAATAACATTGCGTACATTTTCACCTGTGAGAGGAGAAGCGCAGATAAAATGAGAACAGGTATCAACGGTGACATGTAAGTAACGTAATCGTCCAAACGCTGGGCAATGGGTAACGTCCATCTGCCAAAGATCATTGGGTTTAAGACCACGAGGGTTGATACCATAATGAGGCACGGGGAGAAGCTGAGCGCACGTAGAACATGATTTAACAATTTGACGGGCAGCTTCTCGGGTGAGACGGAATTGATAACGAAGAGAGCGAGCAGATTGATGATGCAGGGCATGAGAAGATGTAGCCTTTTGCTCCTGTGAAAGGAAAATTTGCGTAAAAGTATCTGCAGTTTGATTACCATGGGCAAGGGGTCCAGGAAGGGAGGAATGTCCTCGAATGTGACCAATGAAACAGGGAAACTGTCGTTTCTGTAAAAGTTGTTGAATATCTGAGAAAAGCTGAGAAATCGTATGATTAGAGGTATGAATTAAAGGAACAGTTTCTAAAACAGCCATAGCTCGAACAACATATTGGCTATCTGTGTAAAGATTAAATGGTTGATTATATAGGGCAAGAGCTTGGCTGACAGCAAACAGTTCCACTTCTTGAGCTGAAACATAAGGGGTGGTCCAGATGAGAGGCTTGGTAGGAGTAAGTAGAACAGCACGTCCATTAGAAGATCCATCTGTGAATAGGGTAAAGGAAGTTGATAAAGGTTCAGAAGTGACAATGTTAGGAAAAATAAATCGTGCAGTATGGGCAAATTGTAAAATTTTATCAGCGGGCAGATGATGAGAGATGGTTCCAGCAAAACCTTCAAAGGCAAGAGCAAAAATGTCGTTAAAGTTAAGAAGCCAGTTAAGTTGTTCAGCGGTATAAGGTATAACAATAACAGTGGGATCATGTCCTAAAACTTGGAGAGAGATTTTGCGCCCTTGCTGGATGCGTTCTGCTACCAGAGAGGGATAGGGACTCAAAACTTTCTTTGGAGTAGACGATCCATGGATCCATTGCAATACACCTTCTTGATATAAAACTCCTGTTGGGGTTAAGGTAGTAGGAAGAATAATCAAGGACCACGGTCGTGAAATATCACAATATGTGAGTTGAGCTGTTAATAAAGCATTTTCTACAGACTGTAAAGCCTTCTTTGCTTCTGGAGTCATGGATCTAGGAGACGAGGGATTAGGGTTTCCTAAAAGAAGATTAAACAAGGGTTTTAAGTCACCAGTACATAATTTAAGTGAAGGGCAGATCCAATTGAGTTCCCCTAGAAAGGTTTGAAAATCATGTAAAGTTTTTAATTGAGAAGTATCAATGGTTAGTTTCTGCGGAGAGAAGGAAGAGGGTTTTAACGAATACCCTAGGTAAGAAAATGGATAGGTATTTTGTACCTTATCAATAGCGATCTGCAATCCTGATTGGGATAAGGCTTGTTGTATATGCTGGAAAGTTGAATACAAATAAGACTCGCTTTCATGAGCTAATAGAATGTCATCCATGTAATGGATGATTAATGCAAGAGGAAATTGATCTTGAGTTTGTTGAATAGCTTGTTGCACAAACTTTTGACATAGGGACTTGAACCCTGGACCCTCAGATTAAAAGTCTGATGCTCTACCGACTGAGCTATCCGGGCTCCGCTGGACCTGCTAGATCTCCCCAATCTGCTTCATCAGGGTTTGGCGGCTCCGATTGAACAGTCGCCACCTTAAAATCAGTCGCCACCTTAAGATCAGTCGCCACCTTAAGATCAGGTTCCTCATACCGTGGCGCCTCCCAAGTTGTTGGAGGCGGGGCAGTCGGCACTGGAGGTGCAGGGCGAGAAAGATTCTCTGCGTAAGGAGTGGCTCGCAGGCTACTGCGAGTCCCACGTTCCCATTTTTCAAACTCAGAATCTCCTCTAAGACAATCTCTCACTAGTGTCCACAAAGAAAATGTATCAACAGGAGTTTTCTCTGGACCGTGAGCACGGTAGTGTTCACGAATACGTTCCCCTACCTTTTTCCAAATTCCATATTGATAGTACCTTCTTCCGGGAACCAAGGGCAAACTTGTTGAATAAAATCTACAAAACGATGTATTTGACTCTTAGAGGTAGTAATGCCTCGCCCCTTCAATAAGGAGCAGAGGACTTTTTCAAAAAGTCCCTGATCTGATGAGTGGGAAATTCCCATGATTAACAACTCTCCAACACCGCTCCCTGCTACTTTTACTTTTAACTTACCGGGCCCCGTAGCAGCGGTCCTCTCAGGCTCCTCTATCCTCACGATTAGGACTCTGCTGGTCCCCCCTGACCCCCTGTTTCCGGGTCCCTGTTCTTCGGGTGCCACTCTGCCGCTGCCCGCGGCAGCAAGGGTGGTCGCGAGGTGAGGCGAGGGACTTAAAGAATGGAGAGGACCAAGTGCTCTGCTGGTAAATGGCAAATTTATTCAAGGAACTGCTGGCTTATATGCAGAACTGCAGTGGCCTGAGAACAATGCTGTTTTACAAAAGTTTGTACACTCCCGAAGGCTATCAAGAGGGCAAGATGTTCTCATATCCTGAGAACATGAGCCCAAAGATAACAGTGTCCTCATGACTATCACTTTCTTGGAACATGACGCATATGCCAAGATCTTGTTCTTTCCTTCAAGGCTGAGAAGGAGAAGGTCCGGAAGATGTCAAGATACCCGCCGGCTCCAGGGACCAGAAACCAAGTCCCGCCACCATTTTCACAGTGGGGGCTCTGTCCTTGGTCCCCTGCGGCCTGGCGGACTCCCACAAGGGAGGGCAAATAAGATGCTACTACAAAGAGTGTATAAGGAGGGTTTATTCACAATGAGAAAAAGGTTAGAGTTTTGAGAAACATTACAGGCTTTTTTATAGTCAACAGAATCCTGACACGATCATTTCCAACGTATAGGAAAAACCAAACATTTGTAATGCTAAGCAGTAAGATGCTGAAGAGCAAAACCAGCAGGGAAGAGGGAAGGACCAAAGACCATAAAAATGAATTAAGTTCAGGTCCCAAATCAAAACACATTGCTATCTTTTATAGAAGATAAATCTAAAAAAATGGACTAGAATCACTTTCCAGTTTCTTCCTGATAATATACTTCCTCTATGGTTTGATTTAATTCAACAACCTTTTCTCTGGCCCCAAATGTACAAGAAATTGTGTTTGAGGTGATTTGGGAGGGAACATTGGAAGGACTGAAGAATGAATTAGACGTGAGCAATCAATGTGCTCCTAGTATAATGGGAGAGAGAAATATGTACCTAAGTAGTGAATTTAATTGTGTGCCGAGTTAATAATAGAGATATAAGGTAATAAACAGTGAGGAAAAATAATTAATTCCCAGCTGTGTTGTAGGGGAAAAATGTATTCATTACAACCACCCCTTAAATACTCCAGATTTGCAGAAATGAGTGGCTGGGAGACCTTACATTAGGACACCTGGGTGGCAATGGGACAATTTCTCAATCTGTAGACTCAGTTTACTTATCCAGAAACTAAAGATTGTTCTCAGATCATTTCAGCTTACTTTTAATTCAAACAACTTTCTACTTCTCTTTAAGTATTATTGGAAGGGGATAAGGAGAGCTTAGAACGAAGAACATACTAAAAGAGAAAGGCTTCCTGAAGATCACCAGATTCTGAAGTGACTGGCAGTTCTTTCCATTCAAGCTGAAAGAGAGTCGTTTGAACTTTGCAAATTTTCCACATTTCTCATGTCCCCAAATTGCCTGCCTTTAAGTTCAAAAGACATCGAACACCACATATCTGCACCAGCAAGCATCATCTAGGTGACATTTAGTGCAGGATTACTGAAGAATCATTGTGCATTTAGCAAGAAGGCTAACAGCCGTTAGACATGGAGCAACGCTTTGTTGTTTCTCCACTTACTCGTAGAGTCTTCCTTCCAATTTAACTTTTTGTGCCTTAATTTAGCCATAGGTTGGAACAACTTGACTGTGGTGGAGAAAGAAGTGCAGGTTTCCTATTTACAGTAGAATCAATTGGCTGGACTATTCTGTGAAAGGAAGTACTCAAGATAAATGCATATAAAGCTATTTCCACCTGCACTGTTCAAAGATTTCCTCCAAAATCTTTTTTACTTCCTCAGGGTTTACTTCCAGGGTTGAAAATAAGCCAGAGTGAGCTTTCTAATGACCTCAATGCCAAAATAAAAAAGCATATGTATGATTTATGTCTATGCACATACATGTAGATATAGATAGGTACTTTAGCTATTCTTTTAAGTACTGTCTAGTGTCTGCCTAAAACTTCAATGTAAGGAAAGGATTAATTCTGTACTTCTGCTGAGATGAGGAAAACCTATGCTAAATCTACCAAGTTTAGCATAGACTTGTATATGAAAATTTCAAAAACATCCAGATGTTTACTCAAAACCATTTGAACTAAAATTTACTGTGAGGCGTGTTGTTCCAGATACAAATTAATATCCTCTTCTAGTCTTCTGGTAGAACCGTCCCTCAGCATGGCACTTGGCGAATCACCCCCTGCTGACATTCTTCAGAGGCTTCTGGTACAACGTATTCCTGTCTTCCTCTCCCGCTTTCTGACAACTCTAGACTATTTTCCTTCACTTTCAAACAATCAAAGCCCTACGTCTTGGTCTCTCCTGAGCAGTCTTGGCCTATGCCAACCTTGATGCATTAGCTAATTTACACCCGTTTTATTCTAAGAAGGACTATGTATAAATCACTCCAGCCCAATTAAACTTGACATCCTTTCCTCTGAAGGTTATAAGAAGAAAAGAGCAAAAAGAAAATACAATAAGGACTACATTTACTGATGTTTATAATTGCTTTAAATTAAAGATACCTATATAAGTGAAAGTAAAAAAGTCAATATTCTAGTGGCTGCAAATGAATTCCAAGACAAAACTTTATTTTCGTCACTAATCTTAACCTAGTTTCTTAAAAGAGTAAAATATTTTACCTTTGTTGATTATCATTTATACAATCACTTGTAGCCAAGCATGGAATAAAAATATGTATTATGGTTCTTTTAATTCTATGAGATCAATAACAATAACACAAATTATTAATCAATCTTTGACGATTTATTATTTATGCCATTCGCTATTAGATACAAAAATACTCTGAACTATCTGGTTTTGGTGGTATCATCTACAGTTTAATTTTTTATTCACTGCATTTATTAGGGTGACATTGCTTAATAAAATTACATTGGTTTCAGGTGCACGATTCTATGATACATCATCTGTATATTGTATTGTGTGTTCACCACCCCAAGTCAAGTCTCCTTCCATCACCATTTATCCCTCCTTCACTATTCATGTACCTCCCCACGCCCTTTCCTTCCAGTAATCATCCTGCCGTTGTCTGTGTCTACAAGAGTTTTTTTTTTAACTAGCTTTTTCAATAACTAGCATCCTTCATTTGTTTTTATTTTCTCTCCTGAATATAAAGGATCTATCATCATCTTCAATGATGTCAATAAACAGTTTAGGTCATCTTTTAGTAGCTGTGTAAAGATATAAATAACAGGCTTTATGGTACACCTGACTAAAGACAACATCTAAATATGTGAAAATAAAAAAAAAAACACAGGGCAGCAAAAAAGTGGCGAGTGGATGTCCTTAGCAGGAACACGGGACTGTGAGGGGAAGAACAGCTTCCCTAATCAGACAGTCAGTATGGCAAAAGACCAAAGCCATGGCTCACTGCAGAATGAGTAGAATCTAGTTAATGAGGAAAAATGAAAACAGAGTTTCAACATTTTGGACAAAATAACATGCTGAGAGAACAATAGAGTACAAGAAACGTGCTGTGAAAACAAAAAAACAGCAGACAGGAAGGGAAAATACACGTTTTTACTTCTCAGGAGTTAAGGCTATTTTATCACTTGGTGCAATGTTCATATACGGCCTCACTAGCTTCTGAAATGGCTCTGCTCTTAACACTTGACCAATTTATTGCCTAATTATTTCGTTCGCCCTTTTCAAGAGTCTCCCTGCAGGACACTTTCCCAGAGCGATAGTACAAAAAGCAGGCCCTTTGAATGCCGTCCACCTCCCATTGTATTAAAAGCAAAATAACCTTTTATCAAATGCTTTGTGACCAGTTACAATATTGCATTGGTGTTTTAGTCATAGAGTTCAACAAGAATATAGCCAGTGGGAAGGACTTAATTACAAATGATGTCTTTCTCATGGTGAGGCTGGCCATCTCAAGGGATGCTTTAATGCAGTTCTGAGCCCTCAGACAGGCGAGGTCAAATGGCTTTCCTCCCCAGTACCTCAAAGTGCACAGAGCTGCACCTTTGTGTTAGCAGATGTCCAACCAGGTACAATATTAGCCTGAGGCGAAAATTCCAGGAAACTCAACTCACATGGAAGAAGTTCTCTGAATTCAGTGGGTAATAGAGCAGCCTTTTTCAGAGTTGGAAGAGGAGATGAATTTAGATAATTCCCATTTGAATGTAAATATATATTTTGTTTATGTGAGGAGAAATACCATTCTGTTGGAGAAGATGTTATATTTTATAGATTCATGATATTTTAGATTGATAGTCTTTAAATGTTGAAAATGTTCTTGATATGTTTATAGTTTGCACATATGTAAGTTTGTATCAGTTTAAGCCAGATAAAATTGCCTTTTTGGATGAGTCAAAAATATTTGAATATTGTATTTTATTTGGTTCAATCTGATTACTCAAATTTTCTAAAATTAGCAAAAGAATGCAAAGTTATATTTTATAACACCATTCTGATCTAATTTTTATTTTTAAAAAATATTTTGTATTATGCTAAACAAGATCTTTTTAAAATGTGCAGGAAATGCATGTATTATCCATTATCTCTAAATTGGTGTCTGTTTTTTCAGAACTGGCCTTGATTTTCAACTTTGATTTTTAGGCTTTGTATCTTCTGAAATAGGTAATTTAAGGTAAAGCCTGACATGAATTACAAGCAAGTAAGTCATTTTAAAAATTAATATTGAAGAAAGTATTTGTTTTCCCTTGAAACTAAAAAAAGCTGATCCCCCTGCCTTTTCTAAAGTAAAAACAAAAACATCTCTGGGGACAACTATAATTAAACAACAATTAAAAACTTAAAAAGAAATGAAAAAACAAACAAACAAAAACATCTCAATATGCAATGAAGGACATGAGTTTCCACATGAACTAATATTGGGGTTTTTTTGATTTTCTTTTACTTGTTGTTCAAGTACAGTTTTCTGTCTTTTATTGTTAATACTTAGAGGGAATCTTCATATAGAGAGCACTCTTTTACTCTTTTTCCTTTGAAAAGATATTTGGATCTTTAATATATTTTTTACAACTTACACTTTGTAAAATAGTTGGTCATAAAAATAGGTTTGTATTTTATTTATTTACTTTATTTTTGTCAAAGCTTTTTATAATTTTGCCTTGATGCATAATTATAATGACTGGTCAGTATATCTATTAAGATAACATTAGTTAATAAAATATATTTTAAAAAATTTAAAGGACTTCAAGCTGATTCCAACATAAGTTTTACTTTTAATTTTTTACTTTAGAGAGAGGGGGACAGGGAGAGAGAGAGCGAGAAACACCAGTGTGAGAAACATCTATTGTTTGTCTTTGGGAAGCACCCAACTGGGGACCAAACCTGCAACCCAGGTATGTGCCCTGACCCGAAATCAAATAAGCAACCTTTTGGTTTACAGGATGATGCCCAACCAACTGAGCCAGTGGGGATACAATGTAAAGTTTAAATAATTAGTAATCATGAACACAAAAAAGAATGAAAACATATATTAACAATTAAATTAAGCCTGAATAACACTTGAAACACACTATTGAGAGGTTAAGTACTTGTGATTAAAAATACTGCATATCTTTTTTTTTCAATTTCCTTTTTTATTGAATTCTTATTCAAGTACTGTTTTCTGTTTTATATTCCCAGCCCTGCCCCAAAATACTGAGTATCTTTTAACAAACACTAGCAGACAACTTGGAAGGGAAGACAGCAAAGAGGGGTGAGGTAGGAATGACAAGGAACAGCAAGGGCAAATAACTGACATTATTTCTGAAAGCCTATCTCAAATGGGGTTATACCTTAAGTTGAAGAAAATATTCGAGTTTTTTATATTCTTACTGCGGCCTGAATAAATTGCCAAACAGATGGTTTTGTGTGGTTAACAAACAATTTGTGAAGAGAATGCACCGCATTCTCCTAGTGTTCGCATGGAGTGAATGTAAGGGCCATCCTTGGGCCCGCTGACTTCCTCCCAAGGCAATCCCCAGAAATGACGTTCTTAAGCCCAGGGGACGTGATCAGTATTTAAACTATCTTTATATGATTTCGTAGCCACACACCAGCCGTCTCACCACCTTCATGGAGCTTTAATATAAAAAATATAGAATATTTGGTTTTAACTCTAATTCCTTTATGTGCCTGAAAATGCATACCATTCTGAACATTTACAAGAAATTGCATAAACACTCTTTTCATGGTTAAAAAACAGATGCACTTTATTCGGATTGGCAGTTGATGCATTCCAACAGCCATTTCGATAGCCACGAAATTAACGACGTAAAATTTAAAAACCTTCTGCAGCCTGTGGGGAGAAACAGAAAAAAACGAAGAGGTGTCTGGCTCAGGTGTTGGAATTACAGAAAAGGTGATGAATTGTCTGTTGGAGGATTCATCTTTAATTATTTCATTTCGGAATAACTGTCTTTATTTCGTGAAGATTTGTGAGTGTTTGGTTTGCCTTTGGAATAAAATTTTTTCAGGCACGTGTTAAGTTACCAAAGATGAATAGCGGGCAAGGACGAGCCCGGGCACAGGAACTGGTGAAATACGTCAAGGAAAAGCGGGAAGATTTTTTTTTTTTTTTTTAGGGTCTCTTTCCCGCCTTTCTCCAAAAAGGGAGCAACCTCGAGGTGCAGGATTTATCTCTAAGACAATAGCGCCGCTCGCCGCCGCACGGCCGGACTGAGCGCCCTCTCCCGCGCTCGGCCCTACCTGCCCCGAGAGTCACCTGCCTCCCGGTCCCGGTGCCCCCGCCACTAGCTCATCTGCCCCAGCGACCCGCCGCTCCCCCGCCGCTGGCCCCACCAGACTCTCGGCCACGTCCTACCCGTGCCCCTGCCCGACCCGAGTCCCAGCAGCAGTGGGACCAGGGGCTCGCAGTCTGACCCCCGCCTCCCCAGCGCGGGCGCGCGGCCCCGGGACAGCTCCCAGCGCCCCAGCCCCGAGGTGCCCCGCACGCCCGCCTCCCCGGGCGTCCCGCCTCCTCCCCTAGCGCCTGTTTGCTTGTCCTCACGCCCTGGCCAGCCCCGCTCCCTCCTCCCCGCGGATTCAACAGCCGTTTGCTTCCTGCGGTGTGTTTCTTTTTTCCCCTCCAAGGCTCCATCAAAGGTGGCTCTGTTATTGAAATATGAAGCCGTTTCCTCTCCAATACCCTTGGTTACTCAAGGCGGGAATCAATGGACCTATATACTCTCTCAGGAGTTATAAATAAATGCCTATTTATTCAGAAGGTGTTTTCCCGCGTGTCCCAGCATCTTCCCCGATGGTTATTTTAGGGGCGAGTGTGTGTGCCCATCTGGTTCTAATCCTGGGTATAGATCCATAAGCCAACCCCACCCATCCCGCCTGCCCTTCGCATTCCTCACGCTATAAATAAACCCAGGTTTCAAGCTCTGTCATCCGAGGTACAATAGCAGTTGTTTGTTAAAGGAGATTCAAACCCCATAACAATGCCGAGTCCAGTAAACAAGAAAATACACTTCTGGCCATTGCCCTGGACGGGCACCTCCAGTTCAGGCAGCTTTATCTATGGTGGTAATTGCCACTCTACCTGGTTATCTTGGATCTACTTTGGGGCGAAAAGGGCAGGAAACCCAGGACCTCTGCTACCCTTGAATTTTCCTTTTAATCAGAGGCTAAAAAACAAAGTGAAAATTCATTGTTCCGGTGCCTGTGCCTCACGCCGCGGCCCCTTGCCCCATCCCCTCAGGACACACCCAAGAAGTGATGAGGGTGCAGGAGGTGTGGTGTGGGTGGGAGCTTGTGGTTGTAGCTGCCGCTTTGCCTGTACGTGGGGATCTGAGCAGAGGGGAAAGCCATCTAAAAGCTGCTGTTTCACGAGGTCTGGGCACAGAGCTGCCCCTCCCTTCCTCCCTGAAGTTTGCATGAAGTGCATGTTAGGCTGTAATTAGGGGATCTGGGAGGAAAACTTTCCTGGTGACGCTTTGCTTTTCTTCTGCTTTTGGTGAGAAAGTGCCTCCTTCTTCTCAGCACCAGGACCTCTGCCATCCAGCGCCACAAAGAGACATTCTGAGCGCACACACACACATACACACGCACACGCACACACTTGCCTAGAGACAAACTTAAGGTGAGGGGAAAGAGCTCTAGCTTCACTTGATCTCCAGTCTCCAACTTCAGCAGGACTTGAGAACATTTGAACTTCTGGCTTTCAGGACAAGGTAAAATTTCCATCATTTTTTTACTCTTTCTGCCAAACCTTGGTGCCTTTCAAATTTCGGAGAGCAATACATATCATGATATATGTAAATGTTAAAACAAATTTTCTTACGATTTTCTTTTGAGTTTAACATAACATCTCAACTTTTTAAAATCCATGTCAGATAAAATATTGTATAGCAGTAAATAAGCTCAGTCTAGAATTGGGACAAGGATGAACTCCAGTATCCTGGCATTTGCCAACACTCCTATAAATCTGGTAGACGTCTGGTTTCCAAGTGGTGGCTTTTCCATCTGTACTTCAGTAGGCATTTTTATAGCACCTGAGAGGAAAAAAAGAATAATATAGGGGGAAGGAAATGCTGAGGAATGGGACTGTCCACTTCAGACTTATGAGTTATATTTTAGGGAATAGATAGATGTGTGTGAAAATGAAAGTTACTGTTATCATAGATAATAGCTGTTAGATTGATCATCTTTGTGATGTTACCAATTTTGGTCCAGGCTTCTCCAGTTAACTGTAAAATGAAGATCATAGAATTGAGATGCATTTTATACAGAGAGCATCACACTGATGAATAATGTCAATATGCAAAAATTTTTGTCATAGTTGTTAAGATTATTTTAAAAAGTTAATAAAAGGAATAATTTAGGTGTTGCGACTGTTCACCACCCTAAGCAAATATGAACTCTTTGAGGCTTACATGAAGTTATTTTCTTCCATTGAGTATGACTGTTGTGTTGAAAATAAGACGGTTTGTTATTTTGAAAATAGGTTATTTTATTTTCATTTATCACTGGAAAAACACACAAAATGGCCAGTACATTTGGGGACTTTTGGGTGGAAACTGTCCCAGCCCACGTCCTAGTGTGATGTCATAAAATCCAACATGCTGGCTGGCTTCTTGGAAGCTAACGGTCCTTAAGAAATAAAGCCAGTGAATTAATTACTTTCTAAGTTAAATGTAATATTTATTCATTACAAATGTAGTTTCTGGTAACCATTTTTATTTGATTACTTCAGTGTACTAAATTTGCAGTAATTTTATGCACACTTCAGTATGTAATAGTTTCAATCTTTTATACTTTGATATTTTAATGGAATCGTGAAATGGGAATATTGTCCTACTAAATATATATCATAGTAGTTCTCTTTGGATCACTTTTAATGTGATGTTTCTTAATCTATTACATCAGTTTTTAGCATCAAGTCTGTTTATTTCTACTAACAAAGATGTTTTTCCTTCCATTCAGTAAAATGGAATGTATGCCAACTGTTTATTCAACATTTAAGCTTTGGTCTTTAATTATTGGGGGGTACATAATAATTTAATTGTTTAAGCTAAGAGAAAATAACTTTACATTTTTGGTAGTCTCTTTCCAAAAAATTGGAAACAGCTTGAAATGGAAAAACTAGATAAGAAGTACTGTGCTTAAATTTAATTAAAAGAGCAAGAGAAAACCAAGTGCCTCCAGAGACCCGTGGTCCCCAGGAAGAATGTACCCAGGGTTCAATATTGCAGTCAGGAGTGTCCATTGAGCCAGAGCTTTCTACAGGACAGAAGAAAGGGGGGGGGGGGACATCATGTTCTTATAAAGTGAGTCATTTATGTCAGCTGTGCCCTGTCTCTCAAAGCAATGACTGACACTGTAATTTAGAAGTACTGAAGAGACTTTCACCGAGAAGAATCAATTCATTATAGTCCTAGTGGCTTCACATCCTTTGCATTCCTTTGGGAGCAAGTAACACATCCAGGATAAATACATTCTACATTCAGAGTATGCAGAGTTTGAGTAGATGGCCTGCTACACAATCTTGCTTTTTAGCATCCTGGGTGTAGAATATTGGTATTTTCTGAGTAGTTGAAAGAGTCTTTGAACCCTTAGGTGGCACTGCACTTCATCTTCGTAAAGATGAACAAGAGTCATATTCAGAAAATGACTCCCTTAGGCTGAAAGCACTAGCATGAGTTTTCTTTTTATTCCATGCATGTTTTATTTTCAGATTCTATTTTTAAGGCAATGGTGTTCCACCAATTAAAACTCCAACAAAATACAAAAACAAATTTGAAAATAACTTTTACATTATAGTCTTCTGTTGCCTGTAGTTAGTTTTCCAACAGCCTGGATTTACTCTTAGCAACCATATTACCTGGTCTATGTTACTTAAATGCAGTCAGTTTGTTATTTAGAAGTAACAAAGTGTTGTTGGGAGGAAATAGGGAGGGATGGAAACTTGAATATACTTAGGATTTTAATCAATAGTGTTTAAGGAGGATTAGAGGAAGCAGCTGGTTAAATAAATATTAGGTGTAGAGTGGTCGTGATGGTATAAATTAATAATGCAGCTCTTTCTTTGCACCATGAATGGGAAGGTCTGTCATGGTTCAGTATGTGAAGTGTGGTGCCTGGGTGCCACCTAGTGGATGAGTCAAAGAAGGAGCTCTCACCAGCAGCCTCTTAAAAAACTCCGAGATTTGCTTCCATTCTATTAACATTGAATGAAAACTACATGCCAGGCATTGGAATAGGTGCTCAGAGTAGAAACTACAGCAAATGACTTTTATATAATTTAAAAACGAAGGCACTACTTAACGGTTGGTTAAATTCTCAATGGTTGACTTGAAAACCATTTCACTCCTTACTAGGGAATTTACCACTAACGTTCTGCGTCCGTGAGAATCCAGTTTAATAACTGCAACTTGCTTCTAATGTAGGATGTGTTTTGGGGGTCACATCATGACCTAGTTCAAAAAGGGTGAGGAGAGTTTGAATCTTGAATCACCATTTTTTCGAATGAAAATACATTTTCGTAAGGTTATTGTTTTCAAGTTTAAAAGAGTAAATAATCACTAGCTTAAAAGGTTAGCACACAAAAAATAGCACATATTACTACATATTATTTAGATGTGTTTCATTACATGTAAAAGGATAATAGTAAAAATTGCTTTTGGGTAGTAAGGTTTCTTTTTTCTTCTTTTTTTTTACAAAAATATTGTGTTCAAACTGTAATAATTAGCACATAGAACAACTCCTTCTATGCCTGTTATGAATATGTAGTTTTGAAGCAGGAACCTTGCTTCCTTTAAATTGCCATGATGGAAAAAAATCCTAGGGAGGAGCAATTACAACGGAAGTCAGTGTTTGAAAGAAGCATCAGGATATCGTAGAAGATTAATCCATCAGAATATTAAACTGAGAGTTTTGAAAAACTTTTCTCCAGGAGATATATGAATTGTTGCTCCAACTGGCTCCCTGCAAGATATATGACTTAATGGTAACAGTGTTCAGCACATCAGCATTAATCAAGGCCAGTTCTGAAATTCAGATTGGAAAGAAAAAAATGCCTCAGTAGGAAAAAAATGATTAATTTGTTACTTGCTCAGTCTAGAGGTATAATCCATAAATCGAGGAAGGCCTGCCGATGTGGAATGCAAGTTTCCTCTTTAAGGAACTTTGGTTTTGTTGTGGCAGTGAGACCTACCTGGTGACTGAAGGAAGGTGCTCATTAAGTCCTTTTTCATCGATGCTGCAAAATCGTAGCCTCAGTTGGTCAGTGGTGATGGCTGGAAACACTAACACCTATGTAAAATAAAGCATAATATCTTAATTTGCATTTCCCAATAAGTCATTATCCCCTGAAACAGCCCATCCTGTTGACAATGTCAACTGATCATTTTTGTGATTCAGGATGAACCGCAAACTCAAGCCAGTGAGAGGTCGCCTGAAAGTCAAAGGACATGAATATGGAAGCTGAGTCATGGATTGGAAAACTCTTACAGGAAATGTTCATAATTTTTCATGACATAATGATACTGTTGTAGAAAAGAACCATCTTTACAAGAGAGAATCAGCCAGCTCTGTGAAAGGTCTGATGCTCCTGGGTTCTGGGTCATACTAGTGTAGCTCCTCCTAATGGCTTCTCCAGTGAGGGAGGCCTGCAGGGGGCTCGCTGGAATTGCAGAGTTCCTAGCTATATTCAGATAAATCTAGGGTTTATTAAGATATCAAATGGGCTATCTTACATTGCCAGACTATTTTCGAGCTTCTATTCACTGTTCTACAGCTTAACAGCGGGTAGGCGAGTGATATCTGAAATGGGGTAAATGCTAGAAGGCTGGGAGGCTACTTGAAAAACAAAGCAAAACAAAATAACCTAACAGAGTCTAAAATTCATTTGGGAATCTTACTAAAGTTCAGGGATTGGTTTCAGTCTTGCAAGAGAAACAGTAATGTCTCCTTTTGTCCAAAGAGAATACAATTTAGTTGAATGGTTACTAAATCCTACTTACTATATTCCAACTATCTTTACTGTACTAAGTAAATGCCAATTAAGTTAAATACATTCAAGTTATTTCTGAATTTTTAAAACTTTTCTCAAAGTTTTATAAGTAATATCTTGGCTCAGTCTCTACCTATATACTATGAGATTTTTTTTGTTTTCAGTTTGGAGATCACCTCATTTCATCATTCATGCATCCATTTGTTCATTTAGCAAAAATTTATTGAATACTTACTTTTGCCAATCACTGTACTAGTACTATGTGCTGTGGCTCTCACTTTACACCTTGAAAATTAATTCTAAAAAAATTAGAAAATCAAAACTGATGATAATGAATCTAAAGTATTGCAAGAACCCGAGTAACAGAAACAACCGAAATGTTCTAGGCTCACAGTTTGGTTTTCAGAGAATTCTGAGCATGTATCCTGAAAGTCATTTTTCGGTTTGCCATTTCCTAGCTGTGTGTCTTGGCTGTGTGGGCACAGATGGACCTGGGGAGGTAGCTCGGAGACTTCAGGGCCCCAGGAGGGCTAGGGTTCCAATAATATGTCTAGTAGGATGGTCAAGAAAAGCAAAAATTTATTTGCACATAGTTGCCATCTACCAGTTTGCAGCTAAAATTCAGGTTGAGCACAGATTGGTTTCCTGCATATGATGGGCACCAGGCTCTGTGCTAGGCGCTGCAGAATAACTGGTAGTTCACAAGCCAGTGGAGAAGACAGATGGACACACACCATGAATCACTAGTAAAATTTGCCAAATAGGTGCAGTTTGCCTTCCTAGGCTCCCAAGTCTTTTCCCTTTGAACTTAACCAAACTTTCCACTGGCTTCCATCTCATAAACAGATTCCTGCCCTCCACCCAGAGGACCCAGATCTGATCCTTCTCTGCTTTATTCATTTCTTGACTGATCACACACCTAAGTGTGAGTGAGTTTCATTCACATTTACATTTCAAGCCTTTTATCTCCTTAAAGTAAATGTTTTGTTTTCTGTAAAAAGAATTTCAAACATCTGGAGCCCTAACCATCTTTACAGCAAGAGGTGTAATTAAGCTGATTAAGTCATCTCTAGTCTTCCATCTCTTAGTGAACCCTACTCTAAGGTGAGGCCAGAAGGATTCCCTCAAGGCCTGTTTACAGAAAGCTGAGGGATGTTGGGCTCTGTTAACCACTGGCTTCTTCTCCCCAAGCCTGTTCAACCTGTCCTTCCACCCCGCCCCCATCCCAGGGGCATCTAAATCCATTCATTTGAACCCTTCCTATTCACTTTGCCATAACCTATTTTCAGGGCCTCTCAGCCCTCGTTACCAAGATTGAGTTGCTGCCCCTGAACAAGAAAGGCACCTATAGCTGGTTATATTCTACTGCTTGTGCCCTTATGCCACCCCCAAAATTTGGGTCTAGAGGGAGGGAATAAATGAGAATCTACATATTTGGTCCAAGAATTGCTCTCAGTCCAGGGGCTGAATGAGGAAGCCAGAAATATGCACAGGACAAGCACAGGAATTAGCCATCACATTGAAATGTGAGTCAAAGTCAACATCCTTTTAAAAAATGTGCCCAGGTACTTAACTGCAATCGGTGTCAGAGAAATTTTGCTATCAACGCAGATTATAGATTCTGGAAAACTAACCTCGGAAAAAAGAACAGTGAAAATTTGCTTTGGCTATATAAAAAATAACACGAATCAGAGTCATTTGTTTAAATTCCTTCCCATTTCATGTTTAACCTATGGCACAATGACAGTCATGTTTTAGAAGCTGTTTCAGATTATATATGTTCTGATTTCACATCTTTGATTATGTCACCCTGGTTTGGTGCTCCTGTAAGATACTGATCTAGTCTTCTCATACAAAATGTGCTTCCCACTCCCAAATGGCTAGGACTGATGGCCCAGATCGAGCAAGTTGAGTTCCTTTCCTTCCTGCCCTGTAGCTTAGAGGAGAGGGATCACTGGCCTTCACTATTCACTGCACGGGGGATATAAATGCTGGACATTCAGTAGGTGCCCTATTGTTGCTATCAGCATCCAGTACAACACTGGATATGCGGCACCAGCTGTTTCCTTGTCTTCTATCCCAATTGCCTGTATTTCGGATGTCTGAACACCTCCCAGCCCAGGCCACTCCCTGACTGTTTTTATTTCCTTATCAGTCAACTTTCTATCTTTCAACATTGTTAAATTTATAAACTCTTCTCATATTTAAGTAATAGTAATTGGTATCAAATTTAGAAGTAAATAATACTAATTGGTAATATTAATAAATCTTTATGTTTAAGGAAAGCAGGACTGGAGGCAGGGAATGAGTTTTAAGAGGCCATGGAACAGGATGGGCATGATTTAATAAGGGTGCATTGATTAGATGGGGGAGAGAAGTCAAGGATATTGTGAATATTTCAAGGGTGAAAGGTAACATGAAGAGGGGTGCAATTAACTAAGATTGGGAATAAAGGAAAAGTAAGTTTCTAAAGACAAAGATGAGTCTAATTTAGGAAGTGAGAGAGCCAAGATCCCCTCTGAGGTGTCCCTATCTTGAGCACGGGGAGAAGTCGTGGCTGGAAATAACGACTTGGAAGTCGTTGGTACTGAAATGGGAGTTGAAAACCCTTGGCCAGGGTGTTGTAGAACACAGAATCATCCACCTGGCCCTGGAAGAGCCAAGCACTAGACATGCAGAATTGCAGAGGAGAAAGATTGGCTATTTTGTTATGAATAATGTCATCCAGGAGAACAGGAAGTTAATGCCCAAGGCTGAAACTTCCTGGTGGTGGTGGGCAAGTTACAGATTATATAGGGCAAAGTCACAAAAAGTTGTGGATTAGAATTTAGGGTTGGGCTGAGAGCCAACCTGTTGAAGGTGTGGTAAGGATAATGAATCATTTGTTCAGGTCTTGAGGACAGCTCGAAGGGTTTGGTTTTTGTTTGTCCAGTGCCTCTCTCTGATCTCCTGGGGAAAGTAGTGGTGGGTGGGGAGAGAGCGGTTCTACCTCAGGGCTCAGGAACTGAAACGTCACTTAGGTCAAGATGTAACCTTTAGCCTGCCCGAGGTCCACACCCCGTGAGCCTCTGCCCAGTCTGGGCTTCTGTGTTTTGCCAATTATCTACAGCAATGGCTAGGCCTCTAGAGGGTATAGATAGAGAGAAAAAAGGAGATTATTTTTAGAGCTAGAATTTAAAACTAAATTTAGTCAAAATCATAAGGACCCTTGGTTTCAATTCTTCTTTTTCTTTTGATCATTCCTTGGTCTTAAGGGGAAAGGGTGAATACCACTCTGGGTGATTTCTGTTAAAAGTTCAGGGGCAAAGTTCAGGACTAGAGAAATGAAACTGTCTTATATTTCATTGAAAATAGTTTTTAGTTCTTTGTTTACCGTGAGTGTTGCTTGCTATTATAATGTTTGACTTTTCCCTGGGAACTCTGCTTTTAGTTCTAAAGAGAGATCTTCAGTCAAAGACATACCACCTCTAACAGTCAGGAAACATAACATGACAAGGACTATCAATATAGTGCATCCCCATAATAACCCACGAAAGAGGCTTGCTATTCCAGAATGGAGCTAGGAAAAGAGATTGTCTAATGGGTCCTTCTCACATCCTGTGGCAAAGTAGCCTTCTGCATAATTCTATTTTTCTGAGTCTAACTCTCCAGAGGTATTAATATAGGTATAGCATATTGTATTAGCTGCTATTTAGACTATTTGTTTTGCCAGCAAGCATGTAATCTAAAGCAACCCTATTGTGCAAGGTCTCACACGTGCTGAGGACTCTGAAGAGGTCTTTCGGAGTCCTAGAGTTCGAGCAGTAAAACAGGCTAAATGGCTTTATGTTAAATTCCATAATATCGGGCATTTAATAAGAAATATGTCTGTGAAAACAGAAGACGAAGGTTAATGATCCAAGCAAATTATAAGCCAGCTTCTGAAAGCTATCAGTCAAGATTTCTAGATTTGAGGCTGGAAGCCTTTTGTAGTTTGAAATGACTCTGATGGTGTTATCAGGTGCTCAGGTGAACTTTCTGCCTGGCTCACACAGCATCAGTCACAGACTGTTTAAGCGTCAGCTGTTGTGGCAGTATTCTGAATTTCATATCAAGCTGTCTGTCTTTAGCTTGCAAGGCTTTGGAAAAGGCAGTTTTAGTTCTTAGTGATTCCTCGTCAAAGCATGGGAGATATATTGGAAACATGTTTGGAGAGTCATAGGCAGATATTGGAGGAAATAGAAGGATTCAGGATTCAACCAGTTTACAAGCAGAAAGCAAAACAAAAATCCAAAAGACAATGAACACCAGAATCTAATATCCACAAAGATATATTATCATTTAATATTACAGTTATCATATTAAAACATGATTTTTCTCTCTAATCATTCCTATTTTTACAAAAGATAGCCAAATTAAGACTAATTTATTTGCAAAATAAGTCTAGTTTCAATAAATTCAGCCTGATTAATTGTGTAAGTCCAGCAAGAATATTAATTAACCATATAGGCACTTTGAAGTGTGCTTTTGAACTCTTTCATGAGGCATCTTTAGAATGAATGTAAACAGCCTCTCATGTCCAAAAAAGCCGATGCAGAGACTTCCCATCAGACATTGCCTGCAGTACTTAGAGGTTTGGGTGAGTTCCTCTCCTCTTGAAGTCCCAAAATGACATTCTTTACTCACATAGCAAGGCTGCTGGGAACCAGGCGAGCAAGGTACAAGGCCAATATTTCCACGAATTTTCACTGGCTTCCACAAGTAAGTCTTAACTCCTTGAAGCTGTGTGGTCACATTCAAGTCTATGCATTTCCCATTCAAACGTGCCATTCTAGTCAAACCCTTGATAATAAAAACTAGTTTCCAATCATGTCCTGTTATAAAGAGAGCAGATTCTTATTGAATTAAGGCAATCATATTGCCATGAAAATAAAAATACTCAACTCCTTAAGGGTTAGTTTTGGAATGCTGGAGGGATTAAGTAGGGAGAAAAAAATCAATGTTTCAATTCTGTTTGCAAAGGTGTAATTTACCAAATTGCTAAATCACAGTAGGCTAAGAGGAACAAGTTTCCTTTTATCTGGGAAGCAAACATTTTTTTAAAATTCTGCAATACTTTAAACAAAAATTCATAAAAATTACAATTATTCTCAGTTCACTCAGTGCCTTATTTTGTGTTTATCTTGATCATTTGCCAGTATTTCATGATTACAGTTATTCCTTAGAGTTCTGTAAATCTTTTCTTATCTTAAAGGTAAAATCCGAAAGTTTATTCTCAAGGGACCTGTGTTTTGGAAAACAGAGTCCTCCCTGTCTTTCTCAAGATGAAACATATTTTCAAAAGTGTCACAGTAAAATAATGACTGTCTGTAAATGGCAAAAACTTTAAATAATATGGTTATATCTATATATATAAGTATAATGCGATTGGCAAAGAAACTTGCTTTTTCCTGCAACACAACATTTTAAGATAACGACTAGAATTACAGATAAAAACATATATCAGTATACTGTAGACTCTTGGAGATTATAATTTCCAGAAAATTTATTTTTAGTAATGAAAATATAAGAATACAAACACAATATAATTATTATTTCTTTATTTGACAAAGCTTCCCATGTAATTTTAGTATTTCAAAGAGGCCTAATTAAATTTATTCTTGTATAAAGAGAGAGAATAAATTCTTGAAGTATACCAGGGCCCCACTGAAATTACCCTAATCCATTTCTAGATTTAAAAAAAATCTCCTTTTACATCCAGAACTCTGGGATGTTTGTCAAACATGCTTGACCAAAAACATTATATACCACTAGGAAACAATATTAAAGTATTCTTTTACTCAAAGTGAAAATAAAAGACTTTCAACAAAAATATAGGTTACCTATTATTTTCAAAGCTTTAGTTTTTAGGATTAAGAAGACTGTTTTCTTAAGTGGTCAAGTAACTGATGAAGAAAATAAGAAACACAGTAAAGTACTTAAGTAAAATATAGAATTATTGATGTCTAGTTAGAATGTTTCTTATAATATCTTATCTGGACAGAACAATATAGGAAAACTTTATTCTTTTGACAGTGTGAAAGAGAACCAAACCCCAATTCAGTATTGCTACTTTAGGTACTTAAATTAACTTAGCCTATTAAATTGACTTTGATCTTTTTACCTTGACCATACATATTCTTTCTTAGGATTCCTTTTCCATAAACCTCTATGACTTTCCTAGACCATTTTGGCTTGTCTCTTTTTACTTATTAAAAAAAATCTCACTTTAAAACTATCAGCTTTGTTTTCATTCCTTGAGAAATGTATTTCCATACTTTATACTCTTCTCCACTGAAAACACCCATTATTTCCTTCTACATTAATTAGAATTTATAACCCTTATAACATTAATTTTTACTGACTACTAAAATATAAGTAACCAGAATTCTTTATTTTTTATTGTTTTATTGTGAGGCAAGGACTTTTTTTTTTTTTTTGCTTCTAGAAAGGAAGAGAGAGAGTAACATCAATGTGAGAGAGAAACACTGATCAGTTGCATCCCATATGTGCTTTGACCAGGAATCGAACCTGCCACCTTTTGGTTACAGAACTTTGCTCCAAATGAGCCACACTGGCCAGGGCATAATCAATATTCTTTATATTGAAAAATTTATAAATCTATTTCACAAACTTGAGAAAAATGCATTCTTTTATTGGCCAAACACAAAACATTTTCATTAGCAAATATAAATTTATCTTTTAGTTTTTTTTGTAACAAGAGGTAAAAAGGAGTAAATTTAAACACCTCAAGCAGTTAATGTTTCAGTATTTCATGCTAATTGGAAATACCTGACATTCAATAATTTTTATTCTTTAACTTAGTAAACTTCTAACGTTTCAAATTACCAAAGATATTTAGAAAACTATTTGAGTACACATACAATATAATTATTGGTAAAGAGGTAACCTAAAAGAAACTTTTAATTTCATTTACATGTGTTTAATTTACTTGCTTCTAACAATTAAGTTTAAATTATTTATGAATATTTTACCATACCAAGCTATTTTTTTTGGCTGAAAAGTTTACAATGCAGATGACATGAACTGATTTGACTGACAAACCCAGGTAGAATAAAAACATTTATCCTTGGTTGGTGTGGCTCAGTGGATTGCGTGCTGGCCTGTGAACCAAAAGGTTGCTGGTTCAATTCCCAGTCAGGGTACACGCCTAGGTTGTGGGCCAGGTCCCCAGTAGGGGACACATAAGAAACAACCACACATTGATGTTTCTCTCTGTCTCTTTCTCCTTCCCTTCCCCTCTATCTAAAAATAAATAAATAAAATATTTTTTTAAAGATTTGATTTATTTATTTCTTTAAAGGGGAAGGAGAGAGAGAGTAACATCAATGTATGGTTGCCTTTTGTGCATCCCCTGCTGGGAGTTGGCCTGCAGGGAACCAGCCTGCAACCCAGGCATGTGCCCTGATTGGGAATCGAACCGCGATCCTCTGGTTTGCAGGCCAGTGCTCAATCCACTGAGCTACACCAGCCAGGGCTAAATAAAATATTTTTAAAAATTATTTAATGCTGATCATTTTAAGGATATGCTTATAAAAGCAAATCAAACTCAGACCAAATTTAATATTAAATATTTTCCTAAGTGATGTGATTCTGAAAAGCATTTGGATTAATCTGTTTTATTCTAAAAATTCTCATATAAAGACTTGTTTGTTTAAGTTAATTTAATATTAGAAATAAGCAGCCCTGGCTGTTATGGCTTAGTGGATTGAGCCCTGGTCTGTGAACCAAAGGGTTCCGGGTTTGATTCCCAGTCAGGGCACATGGCTGGGTTGAGGGCAATGTCCCCTTTCAGGGGGCATGAAAAAGGCAACCACACACTGGTGTTTCTTTCCCTCTCTTTCTCCCTCCCTTCACCTCTGTCTAAAAATAAATAAATAAAATCTTTTTAGAAAAAGAAATAAGAAATATCATTCATCAGTGGAAATACACTTGTATATACAATATTACAGACATACATAAACATACAAATAATTATAAACAGAGGCCTCATTGCTTTAATTTTTAATCACCAGCTTTTGCATCCCAGGTACAATTTAAAACCTAGAAGAAAAATTAGATCTAAATTACATTTCCAGCAGATGGGCTTAATTAAAGATTTTCATCAAATGACCAAAACTTTGCATCCAGTAAAACATAATATCAACAAATGACATCTCTCACTCACTCACATTCATATATGTCCCCCCAACATAAAACAGTTTCACATTTAATTTGCCAGGTTTAGACCAATTTCAAAATTGGTTTCAAGTTATAAACAAAATTTCATGTCTCGGTTGAGTGTCCACCTAGTACCACTTCAAGGTCTGCTGAACCATGACAATGCCGGTCAGAGTCAGACCCCTTCCCACCAGATGAGACACAGACTCAATAAATAACAGGTACAATTCAGTAATCAGTCCTACTTGCTAATTTTAACTTCTCAGGGCCTTTCCCTAATACAGCCTTAGGATGTTCCCCAAACCAAGTCAGATTAAGTCCCTTAAGGATCCAACCAGAAGAAATACAAGTGGGGGTGCGGAGCTCCCCGGGGTTCTCACCCATGAGGTTACTCACCAGCAAATGTTTCCTAAACCAAGTGCCCAACTTCTCTGACTGCAAAATGAAAGCACTGTAGGTCAGCTGCGGCCAGTGATGAGTACTGCATATCCATCCCTGGAATAATCAGTTCAGGCAGCTGCTCAGACAGAACCTGGAGAGAATGCTACCAGCCAGGGGCTGCCAAACAGCAGGCAGAACGCCCACTCAAGGCTGAGTCTCTTCTTGGTTGTCACTGTTATTTCAGAAGAGAAAGGGTTTGCCCACCCAGTGCTAATGTAGCTGAACAAAAATGGAGGTTCTGTTGCCTTGTGCCACAAAAGCTGAACTTGTGAGGAAGATGCTAGTGCAAAAGGAAAGAGCTTTTGTCAGGTGCTGCATGATATGGGAAAATGGCAGACTCCCATCTCGAAGCCCATCTCCTCTTTTAGCCATGAAAAAAGTCCTCAGCGAGGCCAAGACAAAAAGCCAGCATCCAGAGTTCCTGCTCCGTTTGAAAGTACAGTCCTTTGGAGCCACAAGCATTTGGCTCCAGGACCGCATGGCTGTGTGGTCCCAGGCGAGAGAGTGTGCATCATCAGGTGGGCAAGACAGAGGGAGGCTCCCTCCTGGTGGCCATGGGCCACAAAGCCACGTGGCCCACGGACAGAACAGGTGAGTGCACTGTGCAAATGCAGGTCACGAACAAGAGAGAGCTTTCCAAAAATGACCAATTTCCCAAACTTTTGCCTGTTTCGAGTGGGCCCACCTCCCAACCAATCCCTTCTTTCCCCAGGCTAGAGTGACAGGCTTCTTTGACCTAGCACCTCCCCCTGCACCATTTTGACTTCTAAGATGTATTAGCTTACCTTCTCCTGGCCCCGCCCCCAATTTGGTATTGGAGGGGAAGATGGCAAGGACATTATTTTCTATCCCATTATTTTGGTAGTTTTTTGCATGCTCGGTGTAAGAACCTCCCACTGCCACCATCTTGGTCGATGAGGGAGACTCCCTGGCTCTCTGACGGACTGTTTTATGTTACCACAAACAGAGCCAAACACCGGACACTGAGAATTGCAGTGGAGAAAGACTGGCTATTTTGTTATGAATGGCACCATGCAGAAGCAAGAGAAGCTAATGCTCAAAGCTGGAACTCGCCAGTAGCATATATGTTAGATTATATGGGGCAAAGTCACAAGAAACTGTGGGTTAGGGGCTCAGGGTAGCTCAGAGAGCTGACTTGTCAAAGGTGTAGTGAGGGTAATGAATGATTTCTTCAGGTCTTGAGAACAGCCCTTAGGTTGGCTTGTTTGTTGTTTTTTGGTGTTTTTTTCTTCTTTTTTTTCAGGCATCCCACTGTCTGATCTCTGGGAAATTAACCAGGGGGTTATTCCACCTTAGGGCTCAGAAACTGAAACATCACCTAGGTCAAGGAGTTATCATTAGCCTGCCAGAGGTCCACGCCCTGGGAGCATTAGTCAGGTCCAGGCACCTCTTCTGCCGATTTTCCAGGGAAGAGGCTAGGTTTCTGAGGAGTAGATATAGAGAAAGGAAGGATATGATTTCCAGAGCTAGGATTCATCTAGAGGGAAGAATATCGTCTCAGGGAAAAACAAAGGGAAAACAGTGAACCAAGAACTGAAACTCAGGAAAAAATTGGTAAGAATGCATTTGCTTTATTTTTGCATGATTTTTACTTTAATCAACTGTAAATGTCCACTGAGTTGGAGAACATTAACTTTATTAATTCTTATATCTCACAGTTTTAGACGTATGCAGATGAAGGTATCAGACATGTTTCTTGAATTCAATGAAATTAAAATTCCATTTTCCAGCCTTGATGCCCTAATGAGAGATTTTCGTAATGATAACCCTGAATTTGAGTAGACCCCAAAATGTCTGAATTGTAGTTATTTATTCAGTTTCTCCCAATACTGAGCTAACTTTAAATATATGTTGTTATATTCTTGTTGCTGTTGTTTGAAAATCAGTAACCCATGTGTGGTGCAGGTGGTAATTCACCAGAGTACTTGATTAAGCCATGTTGTTTAGCTTAACGTGTAAACGATTTCACCGCAGAATGCAACCTACAGTCCATTTAGAGTCATTTTCCTAGTGCCTTGGTCTTGAGGGCCTCTAAATTTTAAGTTAGATTGGAGACCAGATCCTAAAGTTTCTCAAAAACTTGTTTTTTTCTCCTAACTCCTCTTCTCACTGCACCCTCCACTGCAGCCATATAAAACACAACAAATAATTGAATAATTTTTAGTATACACATGTGCCTAATATTTCATGGTACATACTTATGCTAAATAGATTATTTGTTGTTTATCTTAAGTTCATATTGAACTGGGCATCCTGTATTTTTTATTGGCTAAATCTGATAGCCCTTCCTCCCCAGCTGAAGTTCCTGTAGCTAGAATATAGCAAAAAAAAAAAAAAATTGTCCATGAGTCTTCTGAACTCTCCTTCAAAATGTCAAAAATTGAACTTACTGGATTTACTTTCACTAGTGAGTTAAGTGTATTAAAGAGATCCTCTAAATAAAATTATCTAACTACAATATACCAGTCAAAATGAAAATTTATAAAACATTTATAACCATGGTGTTCTATACCCTATATACTAATAGCTATCTTAAGGATGCCTTAAATATATATTAGTGATTATGTTTTAGTCTAAAATATTTTTAAATAATGTGCATGTTAAACAATGAAACTTTTGAATTTTACCTTTTCAAGTTGACAATAATGGTAAATTTTTTAATGAAAGAGTGTATACTCATTAAAATATATATAATGTACAATGAGTATAAATTCTCATATTCTAGGTACAGAACATCTGAAAGGGCTAGTTTCCCTTGTTAATTGTGTTATATTGTAGATGTTCTGCTACCTAGTGATGTTTTGGGGTATGAAAAATTAACTCATTATATTCTCCTGTTGACCCATATTGGTAATTTGGTTGTTAGAATTATTTCTCAAATAACTAATATTTTTCATAATATTAATCATTTCAAATATTTTACAATATTTGCCCAAAATTGTCATGTTTTTTAATCATCACTCAAGGACATGCTCACTGATTTGAGAGAGAGAGTGAGGGGGAAACATCAATCATTTGCCTTTTGCACATGCATACCAACTAGGACAGAACCCACAACCCAGGCACGTGCCCCCAATGGGAATCGAACCTGTGACTTTTTTTGTTTACATGATGATGCTTCAACCATCTGAGCCACACCAGCCAGGACCAAAAACGGCATACATTTTAATACCAAGAAAGAGCTGTCAAGCATTTAATGCAAATATTCTGTAGGAGTTTAATGAATTATCTGCAAGTCAGTATATCAATCTTGAAATAATTACAAAATTATGTCATTTAGTACTGTGCTTACAGTACTAAATTAAATTTACATTATACCTACATATATGTTCAGGCTAATTCTTTTAGCCTGAATTTCCAATAAACTTTGAACTCTACACATCCAAAATTGAACTCCTGATCTTTCTTCTTTCAAGGCTGGTCCATGTAATCTCTAAATAGATGCTATTACCACATAATTTATTATCCAAACCAGAACACTTTTGGAAGTGGATGGAGTGCCTTACCAATTATTTCAGCTAAACAAATATAAGCTAAGACTGGTTCAGACTAACTAGTGTCCTTATATACACTATAAGTAAAATATATATAATCATTTCAGTCACCAACCTAGAAAATTTGGAGTCACAGACTACAGGGTCATCACACTGAGCTAGAAACCCCATCCCAGACTTCCTATATTCCTTTCATCCATTTGCTCCCTTTCGTCTTCCCTTTCTTCTCCGCCACGCATCATGCTTGCTGAAATTCTCAATGCTCGTGTCCTGCTGTTAGTAGGGGAAAAAATCAAACTATCCACTTCCTCCACACTTGCTCAAACTGCTGGAAGCTGCTAGGAAAAACTAAATCACACTGAAGAATGGGAACGCTGTACATTTCAGGTACCTGACTTCAGCTGGATCTTCAATACTGTGTGGTAGTTCTACCATATTTCTTTAAAGTTTTTTTTGTTTCTGTCTCCAGTTGGTGTGGCTCAGTTTGTTTAGTATCATCCAGTACACCAAAAAGCTGTGAGGTCCATTCCCAGTCAGGGCACCTACCTAGGCTGTGGGTTCCTTCCAAGTCAGGGCATATGTGGCAGGCCACCATCATGTTTCTCTCCCTCTCTCTCTTTCTCTCTCTCTCTCTCTTTCTCTCTCTTCCTTCCTCTCTCTTTAAAAAAAAAAACTAACAAAAAAAACATATCTACATATCCTTGGGNGCTGGAAGCTGCTAGGAAAAACTAAATCACACTGAAGAATGGGAACGCTGTACATTTCAGGTACCTGACTTCAGCTGGATCTTCAATACTGTGTGGTAGTTCTACCATATTTCTTTAAAGTTTTTTTTTGTTTCTGTCTCCAGTTGGTGTGGCTCAGTTTGTTTAGTATCATCCAGTACACCAAAACGCTGTGAGGTCCATTCCCAGTCAGGGCACCTACTAGGCTGTGGGTTCCTTCCAAGTGAGGGCATATGTGGCAGGCCACCATCATGTCTCTCTCTCTCTCTCTCTCTGTCTCTCTCTCTCTCTCTCTGTCTCTCTCTCTTCTCTTTCTCTCTCTTCCTTCCTCTCTCTTTTAAAAAAAAAACTAACAAAAAAACATATCTACATATCCTTGGGTGAGGATTTTTAAAAAAGGTTTTTTTGCTTCTTGAACTCTATATCAAAGTTCCAAGCCTCCCTAATTTATCCTGAAAAATAGAAGCCTTATATAAAGAACTACCCTCTCACTATCCTGCGCGCCAAACTAGTCCCTGATATCTGGCATCCCGATATGTTCTTTTTTCCTTCTGTTAGGAAAAAAGTCTCCTTTATATCTAAGAGTCTAAGCAGTGTTGCCCCCTGAGTTCTAAATCTCTTATCCTTAATTTTCTCAAATTCATTCCCTGTCAATCAGCCTCTTTCCCTCTTGTTATTATCAACCTTTCCGCTTGTTATTATCAACTTTTCCTGCTCTGGTTATTTCTTCTTATTGGCATTTAATCATGGTTAAATCTTTTTGTCTAAAAATGTATGACTTTTCCTACTCTCACATACATTCTGCCTACCAATCTTACTTCGACCAGAGCGAAACTTAATGAATTAACCTGCTCACTTTCTAACTCGACATCCGCTCCACAGCCTCAACTCACTGCAGTGTGCTTTTGCCCATGCCTACTCCACTGAAACGCTCCTCTCACAAGGTGTCACCAGAGATTTGTTTTCGATGTGTTTTCTTGGTGGCATTTAGCGCTGGTGACCACGTTCCGTTCACAACAATCTCTTGCTTTTGTGACATCACACTTTCCTAGGTTTCCGCAGACTTCTTTGATGATTCGATCTCCATTTCCACTTCCGGGCTCTAAGGAGAAGCTCACCTGCCCCACAGCCACCTGCCTTCCAACAGCCAGGATGCCTTGCCCTCACTCTCCGTATCCCCGTGCGTCGCACCACCACCACCTGTGTGCCCATGCTCCCAGATCGCCGCACCTGTCCGGCATTTTCTCCTGAGCGTCCAAACCACATACGTCTTGTCACTGGGAGGTCTCACAACATCTCCATCTCCCAAGGCTCTGAATAAACAACTCTTCTTTGTCTTAAATTTGAACGTCCCCCAATTTTATCTAGTTCAATAACTGGCTCAATTTTCTCTCTACTCAGTTTCCAAAAACAGAATCATGGAAGTCATCGTGTTAATTTCAGCTCACAAATATCTCTTGAATATACACACACTTTTCTGTCTCCATTAGCAGAAGCCATATCCTGTCATCATCCTGTCTTGCCTAAATCCCTACAAATCTCGCCCACTGGCTCTGTGTCTCCAGTCATGCATGCCACACTCTAGAGCACTCCCCCACGGCGGAGCTAGACCTCGTAAAGTGTAAATCCGGAAGTATTTGCCTACTTGGGTCCTCCAATTGCAGTGAAGCCTTTCTGTGCAGAGAAATTTTAGTACAAATTATTTAATATCATTATCAAGGTTCTCAGTGATCAATCATAGCCAACGATTCCAGACTCACCTCTCATCAGCTAAAATTCTCCAGCAGGCCAATTAACAGGATCAAATAACAACAACAACAAAAAAACTCAAGACAAAAACCAGAAACAAATCAATAAGAGACCTAAATATTAGAGTTCTCAGATACAGATTTTATGTGAGTAATATATTTAAGAAACAAGATGGTAAGAGAATTTTACCAAAGAACTAGAAAACACAAGGAAAGGATTCAAATGGAAATTCTAGAACTAAAAAATGTAGTAACTAAAATGATGAATTTCTCAAAAAGCTTAGACACATCGAGGAGATGGTTAGTTAACTGGAAAATAGGTCTGAAAAAATAGCCAAACTGAAGTATGAGAGAAAAAGAAGAAGAACAATACTGGCTGAAAGGCGGGGGAAGGAGTAAATGACAGAATGTGGGATAGAGACATTGGCATCCAGAGGAAGAAGGAGCAAACAGAGCAGAAACCATCTGTTAGAAATAATAGCTTGTGACTCCTCATGTCACAGATTCAAGAAGCACAACAGCCCCAACAGGATAAATAATAAGTAACCAAAAAATAAAAAATCCATATCCAGAGACATGGCATAGAAAAGCTGATTTTAAATCAGAGACACTTACAAAAACAAAAACAAAAATAAATCAGAGACACTTAAAAGCTTTCAGAAACACAAGACTCTGTGTCAACTAACAAGTAACAAAATTAGCTAGTTGAAAACTTTGCCTTTTTTTCCCACATTAGGAAATGCCAAAAATCAGCAGCCTGGAATGACTGTATTCTGGGTAGATATTATCTGCTCGGTCTTCTTTTTCTGGAAGAGCTTAGTCTTCAAGCACAGAGGGGTATTGGTGTGTCTAGTCTCTGAAGAAGCTAGGACTAAGATTAATTTTGGTGGCAACTCATTTACTATTTACTACATGGCAACGTATTTTCAGATGCCATGTAGTCCTACTCCTATTTAGAAAAAATTATGGAAGTAGTTTGGGAAGTTTATGTCCACCTTTACCCCAAGATATCATTATTTGTTTTAATCTGGAATGCCTCGTATTTCAAAAAGGGGAGCATGCACACGTGGACTCCTCAGAAAAAAATTCTAAACAGAATAATTCAGAGACGGAAGTCAATAAATAAAGTAATATCAAAAACATAAAAAATGCTACATGCATTTTATAGTCAGTTATGCAAACTAAAGTAGGGACCCAGTGGATCTTGTGCGCAGATTCAAACTAGGGGTATAACTTAAAAAATTATTTTTTCTTTGTAAGGGAAGATGCTTCCTAACTTTGTAACTGCATCACTATTTCATGTTATTTTAAATTACAAGGAAGAAATAAATATAGTGATTGAGAAGTTTATGATTTACACAGGATATTTTACAGTGTTACAACTACTTAGTATACTGAAAGTCAGGTCTTGATAGTAAATGCAAATTGATCACAAAGATTCTGATGGTTTCCAGAGCATCTATCTTCTCGTCCCTAACACTCAAGAAGTTCTGCTTCTTAGTTTTTTGCAAAGCACTTCTTTCGGGCAGAAACCCCGTACCCTTTGTCCTTGCCACCCGAAATAGGGCTCACTCTAGCATCATTAATATAACACTTCCTCCAGGCAACCTGATAAAACCTTACCTCAAACTGCTACCTGGAATTAGTCACCTAGTTCTCAATCCTTTCTTCCTATATGCACCACCATTACTTCCGTTAACATTCTTTTCTATATATTTATACTGTAAGTCAGCGATATTCAAGCAGTGTGCCACAAGAATTTTTTAAAATATGCAATACCTGACTACTTAGTCAGGGGCACTGACCTCTTTTCTGTTAGATTTCAAATAATAAAAAAAAGACAATAGCGGTCTGGTGTAAATGAATCCAAATCATACCTGGTTTTCTTGTCAGATCAGCAAAAAAAAATAAAACATTTTTGGTATTCCCCAGAATTTTAATAATTAGCTTGTGTGTGCCATGAGATGAGAAAGGTGATGTAAATCACTGCTGTAATTGTTGAAATGTCTCTTTTCCTATTTTATGGTGTCCTTCTTAGCAGATTGTTGTATCCTTTAGATAAATGGTTCAGAGTTCTGACCTCTAAACTTAGACTGAGAATCGGAGTTCAAAGGACCCAGTCTACTCCAAGTTTCCACCCACTGTGAGAATCCCTTGTGTAACATAATTGACAGGTGTTCGTCGATCAGCTTCAACACCTGCAGTGGCAGAAAACATTCTGTATTTCATGGGGCGGTTAATTTTACTTTTAGAGGACTTACCAGAAAGTTCTCACTCACACTGTACAAAATCAGCTTCCCTAACGTCCTTTAATTTGTTCTAGTTGCGCCCTGTGGAGCTACATTGAGTGACTCGAGTATCTTCCCTCGTTCATAGCCAGGCAGTTTATTTCTAAATGCAAAACATTATGTTTTGTCCTTTAAAATTGTATTTCAGGCCCACAGTTTCACTCTGCAGGTCATATTTTTTTTTATTCTGGCTTCCGAGCCACACTGCACAGCCCATTTACAGGCTTCAAGTCTTGAAATTTCTAGACTAGATGGAAAGAAAGACTCATTTATAGTAACATGACTTGACAGCAAACCTCTTGAATTGACTGGGCTCACAGAACTATAGAAATGAATAAGATAGTGTCTTTGTTGCTGGAAAGGTCCCCTTTTATTCAACAAGTAGCTGCAGCAGCAGAGAAGTGGAAAACAAATGTCAGTGAAGAGTGGAAAGCCTTTATTTTGAAGACTGAAGGCATAGACCATCCGCGCTCTTCTTGTGACTTTGTTGCATTATGTATTGTTACTAGTTCAAATTAATCTTCAGACAGCCTTCAGACAGCGAAGTGAGAAGAGCACTCATTGTTCTTCTAATGCCATTAAATATCTGCATCCTCAAATGGGTCCTATGAAAAAAACCTCGTTTGGTCTGATAGTTACTATTAATGGTAATGCAGTCATTGCCCAAAGTTAAAACAAAATAGTTTGACCAGGTTGATGTCTAAACATTAGAGGAAAATGCTGATTTACTTAGAAAGCAAAATGTGATTTTTAATTTCCATTACTCTATATCTTTGGGAAAAATGCATCCCCACCCCCCACCCTCGCCACCCTCACCCCTCCTTGCCTGCACCAGCATGGCAATATTCATGCTAAGAATGAGACTCCTATAAAATAATACTTCTGAATTCTGGATTGTAATAGGTTTGCTAGACGCCAGTAACTGTTCCCTCAACCTGATGGGACGAGAGAGAGTCCCTCAGAGGTGGGACACAGGCAACACCTGAAATGCCAGGTGGACCGTTACTTCCTTTCAGTTCCTTAAAGGTCTGGCTCCAGCGTTGTCTCAGACGAGCAGTCTGCCTCGGTCCTTACCTTTATTCTTCTGTACATACTGTACCTTTTCACTTTTGGCTTTTATTCAGATATTTTTCTTTACCAACGATTTTATGCAATATTATTATCGTGTGCCTTGCTTTAATTTTCTTCATGTCTCTGGAGCCTGAGATTGTAGAGATTCTTGGGTCTGTGAGTTTACAGTTTTCATCGAATATAAGATTTTTCAGTCATTGTCTCTTCATTTTCTTCTGCCCGCTCTCCTCTCCTTTAGAGACTTAAACTTGCGCTGTAGTTTATGCTATTTTCTTTTCTATTCTCAGTCTATTTTCTCTGTGTTTTATTTTAGATAGTTCCTATTTTAACATCTTCAATTTCATTAATCTTTTCTGCTCTGTTGTCTAACTTGCCATTAATCTCATTGAGTAAATTTTTCATCTTGGACATTGTTTTTTTTTCTAAATGTTTTATCTGGGTCTTTAATAAATGTTTTTAAAACCTTTATTTAACATCTTAAATAATTCTAATTGCTTCTTGAACATTTGTAATACAGTTATAATAGCATTTTAATCATTTTGTCTACTATATCCATCATCTATATCTACTAATTCTATCATCAGTATCATTTCTGGGTCAGTCCATTGATTATTTTTTCTCTTCATTATTTTTGGGATTATTTTTTCTGTGCCTTTTAATGCCTGGTAGCTTTTTCCTAGATGCCATAAAATTTAAATTGTGCCTTATTTACTTCTGATATTTTTCATTCATTCAAATATTATACTTTGTTTGGGGATGTGGTTCAGGTACTTAGAAACAGTTTGATTCTTTCAGGTCATCCTTGTAAGCTTTTTTAGATGCTACCAGAGTTGCATTTAATTTAGTATTAATTTTCCACCACTATTGCATAAAGAAATCTTCTTAAGTGTCTAAAATAATGCCGCATGAATTATGAAGTTTCCTGTTCCAGCTTTGGAAATAAGTACTATCGTCGGTGCTGTGTAAATGTTCATCTTTTGAGATGATTACTCCCTGGACTTGAGCAGATTCCTCCCCCACAAGCACTGATCAGTCCTCAATTAAATAGTTCAGTGACAGATTCTGTAAATATCCTGAGTTTTTGCTTTGGGCTAGTCTTTCCTCTTCCCTCTCCAACTTCCCTTCTCCTCACCTTCCTTCTCTCCCTTGATCTCCTCTCCATTATTCTGCCCTCTAATCTCTAGCTTCCTTGGATTTCCAGAGCTCTGAGCTCCACCCCCTCAACTCCAGTTGTCCAACACAGTCTGCATACATTCTGTCTTCCTGTGCTGAAAACGTTCTTTAGGTAAGAAGCTGGGATAATCACATGGCTCACTTCAGTGTATTGTTCTTTTTTGCCTAATTTCCGATATCTTGAGTGCTATTTCTTTCTATATTTTGTCCACTTTTTTTGTTTTAGATTGGAGGGTAAATCTTGCCTCTCTTTTTCCATCTGCATCATAAGCTGAAGTTGTAGAGGGTTTTATTTTAATATTTTTGCTTCTCTTTATTTTTCTAGTATCTCTAAAATAGTACACACATACATATAAAACTTGTGATATTAAAAACATGTAATTTATTTTAATAAAATAAGTAGTATAGCATTATAATATTTATTGGTAATTAATCATATTAACATGCCAATATCTAATAATTTCACCATACAATTTTCAGCTTCTTTATTAACATCTGAATTATATCAGACATTTCTCCCCCTCAGGATAAAATCATAGGCATACAAATATCATAAGTTAGGAGAAAAACATGGAAAGACCTGTTTTGAAAAGAAAGATATGTGACTTTTTATTTTAAAAAAACATATTAATAAGCCCTAAAATGTTGCAATGGTTTGTATTAGAATAGCATTTACTTAGCTCTAAATATAAATTGCCCAACATTTTCCTTATTCTAGGTTTAATGTATTCCTCAAATATTTTTTATAAAACTTTAGTCCCCATTTATAGATGTTTCCTCCATGACCAAACAGCTAATGAGAATTCCATGGCCTAAGTCCTCCACTTTGAATAACTTCTTACACTTTCCCTAAACTCCAAAACTCATCACATGCCGAAAACCTGTTTCTACATCTGTGACTTGGGCTTTTATGATCTCCTTGGGTGGCTCACTTTTTTTTTCCTGGCATTTCTAAACCTCAAATTATGAAACAATCTCTCTGAAAAAGGTATCAGAGATTTTTAATTATTTTCTTGCTTTGGTTGTTTTAGGAACAAAAATTGAAGATTGTCCTTCCATTATATCCAGCCCAAACAGCTATGACGGGGTCCTGGTGCCAGGAATGTGCCCCATGAACCCTTTCTTTTTAAGAAAGTAAAGATTGCTTCCTCAATTAGTTGAAACTTCTGGGTGGTCTCTTAAAAATACTCCTTTGAAGAGAGTAGTGAACTAATAATACTGTAAATGTAAAATAGCATTAGCCCTTTAATTTTGAAGCCAAGAAAGAATGAATAGCTATTCAGTGTTTTTGTTTATTTATATAAAATTTCCTATCTCTGATTTTTAGTAGGAAAAAAATCCCTATAAATATGGTGGAAGAAACTTATTGAAAAGATATGTGTATTCATTGGGCTTAGAATTAGCCAAGTTTAATTAATTGTGTGTGTGAACACACACAATTAAATGTGTCGCTTCTTTTTAATATGCAAATAGATACATACCCACACATACTTAATACATTGTATAGTAAACTTAGTATATAATACATTCAAAATATTTAGAGATATATAGTAAATACAAAATGCCTTCTATTTCTTTAAAAAAATGGGCATTACTTAGCCTTAGTTCACCCATTTGATTCTTTAAGGTCTGAAATCATGCCTGTGTGTTCTCTGGATATTACTCTCCCATTATACGATAGTTTGCTCTTGGCAAAATACTTAGTTGAAGTTGCTTTTATGGACACACCATTTTTTTCCAGAGACATTTTTTCTCTTTTTCCTTTTCTTTGTCTGGTCAAAAAAAAAATGCATTTTGCTGTCCTTAAAAGCATCCATTGAGGCTGCCATCCCCTCCAGAGAGAGGTGGGGCTTGCTGACAGTATTTGCAGCACTTACTCCTCAGATGCCCGTACTGGGATCTTTGTTAGTATATTGCCTGTCAGTTTGACAGTGGAAACAGTCAGCCTTTAGGTTTTTAGAATGTTTCATTTTGGCTTTAACTGGAGCTAGTGACCCCAAACCCTCTCCACCCACCCGCCCCAAATAAGACAGATAGCCAAATTAAATCTGTCATGAAAAAAGAAAATCTTCTACAAATACGAACCTAATAATTGGGATGATTGGCTACTGGGCTGAGCAAATTTGAATAAGACAGACGATGTGCTTATTGTAGACTTTACAAATCCTCCAGGCCAGCTCATTCTAAGTGGCATTTTTGGCTGGGTAAATACAATGTCTGTACAAAGAATCATACTTGAGCCTGAATACAGAACATTGAATAAAATTCCCCATGGCGCTGGTGAGTTTCACCAGCTATTGGCCAAATGGGCATTAGTTAGCAAATAAATACCGTCATGGCCTGCAGCTTAGCTTTCTTGGCTTATGGCTTTATTAGTGGAATTATTAGTAGCTGTTCCTCACTGTACTTAAGGAGAAAATGATGGAAGTTCCCTACTCTATTCACCATTGCTCTGAATGCACATTTTTTCTAGTGTTAGTGTCTCTCCAGTCTGTACTATTGTCTCCCGCATAACAAGCTTTCCTCAAACACCCGCTATTCAAAGCTTATAAGAGAGACTGGAAGCTGCATTTGCATTTGGCAAACACTACTCCAGGAAATTATCCAAAAATCGTGGGTACCCACTAAGGAGGTCAACAACCATTTGCTTTTCATGTGCATTTAATTATTGGAGAGGATTTGATTGGCCAATTATACTAGTATTTTGAAGCAACTTCATTTTACAATTGAGAATAAGGACTTCCTAAAGTGGGGACTGTGCCAGTGAGCTCATGCCAGATCCACTGTGAGCACCAGAAGTTGAACTTGTGAAAAGAATCAAATAAAGAATTGCAGAAACTATGCTGCCCCGTAGAGGTAAATATAACCCATGTTTCAGAACAGACAGCCAAGGGGGATGGTGTGTCTCGACCAATGGGATCGCTTCTTGGATAAGGCATGTCTCTCATTGCCTAAAACACTCACTCTGGAAGACAAACCTTTGAATCGGAAGCAAGAGATTATTGGAAGACTAAAGAAAAAGGAGAAGTGTTGGTTTCAAAGAAAGAGAGGGTCAGAAAGGAGCTAACACATGAATCAGGACAGTAGGTCTGAGGTGGGAGTGTGGAAAGGTAGATAGGTCAGTAGCTAAAATGTCCAGGTACCAGTGTGTTCTAACGAGGGAAAGAACAAAAAAGAGAAACAAAGGAAGGAATGGAGGGATATGAGCGCAATTTTAGGTGGTCCCGTTTGGCCTACTTTGTGACACAGATTTCTCGTCTATCCGATATTTGCACTCAGTTGAAGGAAACTAAGGGCGTAAAAGCAGACTTTTGATATTTCAGTTGAAGAGCAGTAATTGGGAACATCCTATATAAATGCATTTCAGAATTTAGATATTCTAACACCAACAACACAAAAGTTAATTGATCCTCTTGATATTTTTTTCTCTTTTTTACTTTTCATTATTTAATTTAAGGAACGCAATGTCCCAAACATTAAGATTGACAGATATAACTCACTAAATAGTTACAAGGACATTCTTCCAGCCCAGGTGCTGGAGATTCAAGGACTGGTAATACACAAAGTGGCCACTGCTCTAATGTCGGTTACACTTAGTTGGGGAAGTTACGCATCTGGTGACATTAGTGTGACACCAATGCAATCCAATGGGATTTGACAAGGTCATTTCTGGTTATTCCATAATGGTGAAAGATATTTGGGGGTAGGGGTTGCATTTTATTTACTTGCCTCTAAAATATTGTTCAGTAAATGTTTTAAATGCAATGTTGCTAAGTAGCTCTTCTGCCTATGCACATGACTAAACAGAAATGTATGCCTTTGCTATCAGGGTTATTTTGCAAAGACTGCCATCACCTACCATTAAAATTGCAAATTCTGGTCAAGAGGTTTCTAGTTGAGGGCTGTGCTTTTTCTCATCATTGGGAGGAACAGCAGGCAGATGCATCTGTTAGCCATTTGCCACATACAGACAAAATATTCACCAATTGTGCAGTTTAAAAAAGTTAAAGTTGATTTCAAGTAGATCATATCATTGAAATTAATGATTCAATTAGATCATTGTCTTTTTTTCTTTGCTGTTTTTTTAATGAGCAGTTACCCTTTTTTATACCAGTTATATTGTACATACTAATTTAAGTACATTTCCTCTTTTGTTTGTATACCAAAAATACCTGTCACCTTAACTACCTTAACTTTAAAACAGCCAACTTAAGTTTTTAATGACCTCTTCTTCAATTTTTTTTAGCAATGGCATTTTTTTACAGTATAAAAGTCTTTCCTTGAAATTCAGGAATGAAAAAAACAACACACCCTTCCAGATGTTGAAAAAATCAACTTAGCCTGCTCTTGAACTTCCCAAAACTTAAATCACCTTCTTTTGTCTTGTGTCCCTTTGCACCCCACCCGCTTTGCCACCTTCTGCCACCCTTTGGCCCAGCAGTGCAGACTGAGGAAGCTTTCCTAAATTTATGTGCTTGCCTGTGTCTCCAATGGTAGAGGTGGGTTGAGGGATGGGGCATAGGACCCTGTCTGCACTGGGTTTGATACCTTACTTTCCAGTCAGCATTAGCAGCATGAGAAGGTGACATGGATGCCTTTGAAATCACTCAGTGCTAGGAATTACCACCTAAAGTCCAACAACATTGAGCCTTCCTATTTCATTGCTGCGATTAGTATTAACAATGCAGAGGAGAATTGAAGTATGTGGAGTGAACTATCTTTGTCTCTCATTGAAGCCAAGGAACATTTCCATAAGCTTGGCAGGAAAGAAGCAGAGTTTGGAGAGCCTCATCATATTAGAGTCTTGTCTTGTTCCCCCTTCTACCTTTTTACCACTAGGAGCAGCTGTTTTTTGTTTTTGTTTGTTTGTTTGCTGTTTTGCTTTTTATCTGTCATAGCTTTCTCAATGTAAGATAGTGGGCAAATAATCATGCAAGGAGTGGATCAAAGGACACTATCCTTAAGCAACTTTTAAATTAGTAAGGAGGAAAGGAGATAGATTATTCAGCCTCCAGTCTTGTTCTTTCCTTCCCTCTTCCCATTTGACTGTATTTTATGTTCTTGGTTTTGTTTTGACTCTGCCACTGGTAGTAGTACAATTTCAAACAATCTCCAAGATTTCTTCAAGAAACGAAATAGGAAATGTTGATGAAAAATCAATCCCACTCACACTGTGACTTCAGTGGCTTGTGCTGTGTCTGTTTCCAGCAGCATGAGAGTATTCTGCCGATAAAATGGGCTGGAGATTAGCGATGGAGGGAGAGAAGGTAGACAGTTAGCAACAAGAGCCCATGGAAGTAAGTGCCTTTTGAAGCTTTTATCCTGTGTGTTCTCCTGCAAATGGACTTCAAGAACTTGTGTGAAACACTTTCAGGGAGGTGTAGGAGTCATATACTCTTGGCCAAAAGTGGTCCTTTTATGTCAGAGTAGATTACACTTTTCAAATGAGCAGCAAACCTACAAGATTTGCTCATGACAAGCAGAGGTCAAGGCAGGCCAGAAAGAGGCATAGCAATCAAAAAATTATGAAGCACCTACTTTAGTTAACTCTTGTTCACCCTTGCATCAGCTGTGTTTAGAAGCACAGAAATGCCAATTTCTTTTGTTTACCCATTGAATACTCACTGGAAACTCACTAGACGCCAGGACTATAGACACCAATCCAATACGGTTTTTGTCCTCAAGTGGTTTAAACTTTTGTAACATTAGCATGAAATCAAACACTTTCAGGTGCTTCATCTTTCATTTGAAAATGATGTGAACGTTTTCTGTGTTTGTGTGAATTGTGATGGTTTATTCACTAGGGGTGTGTGTATGTGTGTGTATGTGTGTGTGTGTGGTATGTCTAATATATAGAAGCTGCAGCACCTGGGTGTGCAGGCCGCACATCATACAACACAGGGCCTGCCATTCATCTGCAGGGCAGCCAGCAGCCCCAAACTCCTGCTGTGGGTGAGAGGATGTCGTGAGGACACAGTTTCTACCCTTTTGGAGTTTGCATTTCAGTGGTTTTATCTACACAGTGGGCTGGATTCCGCTCTCAAATCCCATAAAATAGTCCTGCAATCACTTTAAAGGATGTGGCTTGACAGCCTTTTGATATAACTCAATATAAAAATGTATTAAATTCTTGATGGGTTCCATGATTTCACTGATCATTGAGTTTATGCCAATATTTATATTAATCTGGCCTTTTTAAAGAGTGAGAATACAACACTAAGAGATAACCTGTGACATTTTGAAATTTTTAGATTTTACTTTTTTAAAAGAACATAGACGTCTTTTCAGTTAGTCTCCCATTCATCTTCCTCCATGAACAGAGTGTACATGACATGATTAAGAAAATACTCTATGTTGTACGCTCCAACACAGAGGTGCTGTTAGGGCATCACTGTGAGGTGTGGACAGGGAAGGAATAACTTGCAGTGGTGGTAGCGGTTGGTTTAGGAGCGCCGGCCTGGTCTCCAGCCAGCCCCCGCTGATTACCCTACTCACCGATCACGAGAAGCCACGTGCAGTCGTACAAACAACACAAGCCCTCTCACAGCCCTTATCATGTGCACGTGTCACGCCAATGCACAGCAGTGTCTGCCCCCTCCTCTCTATCTCCTTCTCATCTTGCAGATCCAGCTGAGCAATCATCTTCTTTGTGAAACCATTCCATCTCCTCCCGGGCTGGGTGGGGTGCCTGCCAAGGCTACTGCTGTGCACAGCTCCAGGGGGTGTCATCCTCATTGCGTGCTGGAGAGACCCTTCTCCTTCTCCAATAGCAGCCTGACTATGCTCTCTGTGCACTCAGCATCCTGTTCTGTTCTGGGGCTTGCAGCCTCCCAAAAGGGTGACTGCTTTGGGGACCTGAAGCTGAGCCTTTTCCTGCTTGCCTGACATAAAGTGGTTCTCAATGGATAATTACTTGAATTATGGCTTCATATGGCATAGTACATAATTTAGGAGCCCTTGAGATGTGTAAGGCTGGGTTTTCTTTCCCTGCATCTGTTCAGATTGTTCACTTCGCCTATCTGGCTGATTTTTTTCCTCTATTTTGATATCTGCCTTTCAAGTCATCTCTCCCATTTCCGGTGGCTGTGCTGCTGGCTGACTTTGCAGGTAGGTATTCAATACCTCTAAGGAGCACTGTTCTCCTCTGCCCAGCTGCTGCGGTTTCTTTCCCCTCCCCCACCCCTCATCCTCATCTTCCTTGCCTTCCTTTTCTACTTCTCCCTCTTTTCCTCCCCCCCCTAATTCTCTGTTCCCCTCCTACTCCTCTTCCTCCCCTTCTCTCTTGTTCTCTTCTGCTTGCTTCTCAGTGGTAAGGGCTTTCTACATTTTAAACAATTACCTACCAAAGCACCTTTTGTTAGAAGCCAGTCTCTGAATCAGTCATTGACATTATATTTCTCCTGGCATTTACACTGTTCATGGTTCTCTCAGTATTTGCAGTACTGTGTACACAAAAAACTGCTTTTGGGTAGGCAGCTATTGCCACCTTCTAAGGGTGATGACTGACAGCTGTGTACGTGAGTTTTTTTCTTCCATTTCTGAATAGCAGTTCCTTTTTTGAGGAGCCGTACAATGTTACCATTCCTCTTCTTTCTAGGGACTATAGTCTCAGGATTCCATTTCATCACCCAGATATAAATACATCTCTGTTAACTGCTAAAGTTAACAATGTAAAAGAGTTTACTTGAAGATCATTAGTACACGAATAAACTTCAGCTATTATTTGCCCAGCATGGATGAGAATTTGGGTCTTTTATAAATTGTTCATGAATGACCATTTCTTGTTTAACAATTATGGAAGAGAGAAGCTTTGCGTTTATGGTTGCATCTTTCCTCTTGACATTGACAGGACCCACCCAGGAACTCTGCCACTCCCTCTAGCATGGACTTGAGGCTCTCCATAATATTTTACAAAACCATGGTCAAGTTTGGAATAAAAAAAGGCCTTGGGGGACTTTGTATTGGTAACTCTAATGGTGGCAATTTGAAGCCAGGTGGAAAGGAGTCTGTGGGAAGGATGAGGGTGGCAATTTTATGGTATTTCGGACATTGAAAAGCCTTTGAGTTGTAGGTACACCTACTTTCCCCTACTTCTTGTGAGAATACTGCCCAAATTTTTGTGCTTGTATTCATAGATGATTATTTAGTTCTGAGTCAATGAGAAGCCCAATACTTATATAACATAAAAGCCTTCGATGGCATCGTCCCTTATAAAAGTTGCACATAATGTAGGTAATTGTGGAGTCTAGAGTCATCAATTCTGACTGACTGATGGAGCTTCAGTGTCTGTGAAGAATGTTGGTCAAAGGATCTTAGTTGCTTTCAGAATGAACAAATTCCTCAGCTAAAGAAGATGCGATTGAGGATTATGGAGTTTTAAAAGCTTTAAAAAATCTTTCAAAGATTACTATAAATTATATACCTATTAAATAAATACTCAGTTTGTGTCTTGCATCCCAAAACCAATTGGGAAGCTCTACTTAATGAGTTTATCTGCCAGTATTTGCCAAGTTAATTGGAGAACATTGTGGTCTCCCTTTTTGTGCGGTGTAGACACAGCCTTTTGGGCTGGAACAGGCTTTGTCACTCATAAGCCAATAAACTGAATTCTGGTGAGATCATACTCTGACGTAGGATGTGGACCAGTAGTAAACTTGCTTCACGCCGGAACAATAGCTTTCAAATGACAGCCAGAAGAGGTGGGGACTGCGTCAAGAGGAGAGGAGAGAGAAGTTTCTTCTGCTAAAAATCACTAATGGACTTATTTTTGGTTTTTTTTATGATGACTTAGTATAACCAGATACCTCAGCGAATCATCGATCAATCTTTAGTAAAAACTCAGGATTGACATAATATTAAAACCTTTCTACACCTTCTCAGCATCTGATCACGCTCTAACATGTGTGTGAGTTTCCAGACTCTCGTTGTTTGTGAGCTACTTTAGGGTTACATGTGGAGCGCAGCGGGCACTTGGAGTCGGCTTTTGCATTGTGTAGAAGACTCGTTGCTGCCGCATCTGTGATGCCACCAAACTGCTGGAGATGATTTGCAGTTCTATTTTTAGATTCAGTGTTAGTATAAGATTTAACTGACGGCTATTGCAACTTTGAACTTTATAAGAAATGCTAAAATTGTAAATGAAGTGCAGTCTTAAGATATTTATTTGCTAGCTCCATTAGAAATAATTCTGAAAGTAATTTAATTGAAATTGATGTTATGATCAGTTTTCTAGTTATATACTCCTTACTTCTAAATATTTTATTTTAGAAATTTTTGTTTTATATTATAAAGCCTAAAATTAAGGCTTGTATTTATGTGCACTTTAAACATTAAGTGTTATTGTTTGTAGTTTTGAAATGATATAAAAGAGTAATAAAAATGGTTTAGTTGTTTTATTTGCTTTTCTCTTCTTTGGGCTTTGCTGTTTGTTAGTAAGGAAACAATGAGATAGCAATCTAAGTTCTTAATATTTGAATATATACATATATGCATACTTTTATAACATTTGAAATAAAAAACTGTTTACTATTCACCCTCAACTAAAAGGGATCTTCCAATTTCTTTGAAATAACTGTGTTTAAGTTCTATTTGAATTGCAATTCAGTAGGAAGTATGTCTACCTTTTTAGAGTTCTTAACTTAGTGTCAAATTCCTTGTCAGTATTTAAAAATCATTTGCTATTACTGATAGTGACAATGAGCTATTTGATTTCCTACATTAAGAAAGAGTTGTAAACTGCAATTTAATATTATTTGATATAATGCTTTGATCGTGGAATCAAGAAAGAATGAATCTGTGAGATGACATCTGTCCTATACAAGCATGCCTAAAAAGCACTCTTTTGAGTGTTTTGCTAGAGTTTGCTAGAGTTTGTCTGTGACACTAACATTAGGACAGAAACCAAAAAAAAATTAAATTATCATTTTAGTCAAAATTACATTTATCATGTGGACTTATCCCCATAATGTAATCATTATTATAATGCCAATACACTGTGATAACAGTTAGCATATTAAACTATAAAGAAATTATGAGATCATCTGAGAAGTGGCAACATTGCTAATTTATATTCTGACAGATCAATCATCTTTTAAAAACAGTTCATGAGGTGCTTTGATTTTTTATTATTTTTTTATGTGTGATGATGGAAAATATGTTTTCTTTTTCATTCCATAAAGGGTGCATTTTAAAGAATATCACATTGTAAAATTTATATTGGTTATATCTTATTTTTTTAATGTTTTGTGGTAATTTTATAATTCTTAAGGCATCAAAAATAGAATAAAGCCCTCGAGGTTAAATAGAAGGGAAGCTAAGAGTTTTATTTTTTTAGTGTCGCCATTAGCATCAAAATGTATTGCCTAACATGTTATTTATTTACTTCCTCTGCTAACAACTATCTGACTATGAACCAGACTATTAATTGTAGAATATAGCTCCCCTCCTGGCCCTAGAAACTGAGAAGTCTCATTTCACTGAGAAACTTTTGAGTGTGCAGTGAGAACACCTGCAGAAAATACACAGCCAGAGCTCGGAGTAACTTGCTAAAACTACCGCACTGACTTCTACTGCACTCTGAGGCTTGGAGATCGTAGGTCTTGTCTAGCTCTCATGCCATATTTTTCCCCAACAGATTGTGAATTATCCACTAAAGTTAGAACTAGAATATTGTAATATATTGAAAGCAAGTCTGGAATTTTTTCAGTGTGGCTGGCAAAGAGAGTCTTAGTGACCGCCCAATTAAAAACCATTTTTGTATAGTTATGTCAGAATGAATTGCTGTTTCTGTGTATATACTCAGTCTTACCTGCATTCTGTGGCTACAAATACAAAAAGCACTACAAACACACAACAACAAGAAAGTTAATTTTTCCTATAGTTACAACTTACAGTCTTTCTTTCCTGTCATATGAATAGATTTTGACAACTCCTTGTCCACTGGTATTATCTGATATGGACAGATTCCTGGTTGAAGAAGACTTACCACAAGATTGAAGAGGCATACTTTACTGCTAACTCTCTTAATAGTGGGGAAAAATGGGTCAAATGACATGTGAAATCAATTTGCAACACTATATCTATTATATCTATAAATTTCATTCCCAAACTCCATGTGAACTGGGTTGGAGAACACAATTCCAAATGAAGGTATCATTTGCAAATAAATGTTGAATGAAATGTTTACAACTCTTAAGCATCACTTTTAGGATAGGGTTTCACGTAGTTTGTAACCTAGGAGTGTCAAAATCCTGCTGTATGCGTTTCATTTATTTATGCATTCAGCAGTGCCAGACTATTAGTTACTCAGAAACAGACAAAAAAGAGTCCCAGTAAGTGCTGCACTTATTAGTATGTATACCCACTGCTTTCCCCTCACACCCTAGTCAGGGGTGTCAAACTCATTTTCACTGGGGACCACATTAGCATCGCGGTTGCCTTCAAAGGGCCGAATGTAATTTTAGGGCTGTATAAAGGTAACTACTCCTTAACAGTTAAGTGAGAGCTTGGTGCTGCCACTGGGTAGAAACACGGTGCTGGGCTGGATAAAACAAGGTGGAGGGCTGGATTCGGCCTGCAGGCCTTGTGTTTGCCACCTGTGCCCTAGATATTCAAACAAAACCAGTGCAGAACCCTTTAATAAAGCTGGTTTCAGAGAAGCTGAGCCCCTATCTCAAGAATTGTTCAAAATGGGTTCACATAGGCTAATGAACAGCTTGGACAAATGTGCTTTGATTGAGTGTAGGGTTGCAGAATTTGTCCTAAATTCGCAATATTCTCTAAGGAAGAGCTGGCGAAGGATAACCAGCCGAGAGCAATAAGTGAATTGAAATGCTCTTTAAACAAGCATTACTGTCATCAACCCTTTAAAAATCCATGAATTTTTGTGTTGAAGAGGACAGTCCTAAAATGCAATATAAGTAGAAAGGAAGGCCTAATATCTCCAACAGTAATAGGAACTAATACGTGTAAGGCTTTGACATTTGTGACCAGTCACTCCAATTGATGGATGGAAAACTTGAACATGAAGCAGTTAAGTGGCTTCTCCCATGGTCCAAAACTAGAAAGTGGCAGAACAAGAAATGGAACTCAATTCTTCCCTTTTTCCATTACACACAGTCCACATCTCCCCATCTCCCTGAGACAGCCCTAATTCACATGTTGCTGTTTTCCCACCTCATTGTAAATAGTTCTCCTGTTTGCTCTGTGCCCTGGTTTGGATAAGTCATGTGATCATGTCAAATATCAAATAATGCAATAAATTTAACACAACATAGGGGAAAGAAGTGAGAAAAAGTGAAGAGTAGATGAGTCAGATTTGTAGATAATGAATGACAAAATGGAAATATAAAAGAAACACAGGAGAAAAATAAAAGGATGGAAAATTTTAGGGGGGGGTGGAAAAATAGGCTAATCACGAAATGCAGAGAGGAAAGAGAAAAAGAAATAACCCATAAATTTCAAAATGCAGCTTATTCTGAGAGTCATGAGAATCTTAGATTCAATCTCTCAAGTTTTATCTGCACAGCATAAATCCATGACTTGTTGAGATTTCTGAGTCTTTTTGTTTTATTTTTTAAAAACTCACACAATGTGTTTTTAATTTATTTAATTTAATTTAATTTAGAGATAGGGAAAAAGAGGGAAATAAACATCAATGTGTGAGAGATACATTGATGGGTTGCCTCTCACATGCCCTCAACTGGGGACCTGGCCTGCAACCCAGGCATGTGTCCTGACTAGGAATCAAACCTGTGACCTTTCGGTTCACAGGCTAGCGCTCAATCCACAGAGCCATACCAGTCAGGGCTGAGACTTTTAATTAGGAAAGAAACCTTGAGTAAATAGTAGAAACATCTACAAAAGTGGTCATTTTAAAATGGTTTGCTCTAAACCTAAGCAGTTTCCATACAGGTGGCTACGGTGCACTTAGATCTTCCTTCAGCAGTAATTGGAGGCTATACTACAAATCTTATTCTTAGGGAAGCCATCTTTAGACATTCTTGGACCAGGGAATCACAATACAATGTTCATTTTCTTGTGGCATTTTTATTTCCTCAAACTCTGAGACAGTGTGCCAAATATTCCCTTTATTATCCCTTTGCTACTTTTTTATCACCCTCTTATTCTGAGTGACCTTTACTTCCTCTTTACATACCTCTCTTAATATCTCGTGTATACCTTCTTCTACTTCTCACTGTGTCCCCATCCACTTGCCACGCTTTGACAGTGAGTCTGCGAGGGAAATCACATCGTTTGGGGAGAGGAGCGGCGGGCCCAGAGCTGATGCTTTGCGGGAACCTCAGAATCAGACATCGAACGTCCGAGACTCTCTCAGAAAGTATCTGAGACTGTTTTAGTAACACGGCACTCTTTCCAGATTTAGAGAATATAAAACATAGTAAATAATCTTTTAATGTCAAATATATTTTTTAAATTGTTAGCTGTTTTTGCATGAGAATTGTTCCAAATTGAATCACACAGTTTTCTGCCTTTTTAATTTTGTAAACACTGCAACATTATGAAAAGTTTATAAAAGTATCCGTTTGCCTGATATTTTAAGACAATAACTAACATGTTATGTGCATTACTTTCTAGTGTTTTAATGTAACACTAAAAACAAACACATGTGCACTGTAGAAATAAGGAAAATTAAGGAAGGAAAATGAGCATAGGCAAATATTACTTATAGGGATTTATGGACTCTCTGAAGTCCAACTGCAGATGAAGAACATCTGGTAATCTTAAAGGCATAGACCAGTGGTTCCTAAATTTGAGCCTGTCGGACTCACCTGGAGGAAGGGCGGGGCTTGTGCAACCCCGGTGCCTGGGTCCCACCCCATTTCTCATTCAGGAGGTTTGGGGTGGGACCCAGGAACTTGCTTTTCTGAACAGGGGTCCTGGAGCTGCCCCCACTGCTGCACCAGGACCCACACTCTGTTGCAGCCCCTGCACTCATTCCACACAGCAAACTCTTGGAACTTAACCCCTCTGAATGTGAGTGTGCTCTGTATCTTTACTGTGCTCTTTTCCTTGTGTTTGCCCACAAAAATTAATTGGGTCTGAGGTGAGTTATGCCAGCTTGAGAACAATAGTTTGTCTAGTTTTTATACTTTTTCAGAAACACTTTGGACCCTAAAGAGAATTTATTATTATTGTTGTTGTTATTATTATTATGATTATTACTATTTTGTAGACGGAGAAATTCAGACTTCATATAGTAGAGATGAGATCTGGAGTGGAACTCATCTTTTCTTCTTCCTGATTTAGGACTTCTTCCATTTACCAGGTTGCCAAAGGGTCATGCCAAGGGCAAGGAACCGGGGCCCAATTAGGAGGTCACCACAATGTCTGTGGCTGCACATCTCATTCAGGACATCACAAATGCCCTTCAGTTTCTTCAGTAGCTTGTTCTTTGGTAGAACAATGAAAAATGGTGGAGAATGCTTTGTTCACTTGAAGTATATGCAATCTCACTCCCTGAGGGGAATTATTATTGTATAGTTGAACAAAGATTGTCTTTTTTTCAGTTATGGTTTCTCTCTTGAGCATTGGGTATATTCCAAACAGTTCTGCATTCTTCGCCATTGTATACAGTGAATCCTGGGGCTTAAGTAAAGAACCAGATGCACTACACCTGCACACACTGAAGAATTGAAATACATCATTAGTCTAAGGTCTTTCCCCATCATTTAGGTCAATGGTCTGACTTCTGTATTTTTCCTACATGTAGTGTCAAAACAGAAAACAAAGCTCACCACCAACACAAAACAACTGATGACCCATTAAAATTGTTAAGGATAAAATAATCTATAATTTGAAAAGTCTAACATTTATAATTTTATAAAATAAAAGCCTTTCTAACGGAAAAATGGCAAGAAAAGTAACTTCAGAAAAATAAGAACACTTTTTTAAATTGAGTTAATTTAATCCAATGGCAAAAGTACATTTTGCAGTCCATTTCACTGCACCACTGACCAGCTTTTAGAAAATGCTAATCATGAACCCTCTTCTGACTATAAATAGATCAGACTTACAAGGTATCAAAGAGAAGTTTCAGTCTATTTTAAAATAATTTTATCAAAAAAGATTCTTTGTTTGAGATTTTATGGTTTCTTTGTTCATTCAAAAACAAGCAAACAAAATACAACTAGAGATGTGGAAAGAAAGAACAAACTCACAGTAACCAGAGTGGAAGGGAGAGGGGATAACAGGAAAGAAGGGGAAGGGTCGCCGAGGAGCGTGTATAAAGGACCCACGGACAAAGCCAAAGGCAGGATAGGACTGAGGGTAGGTGGTAGGGGTAAGGGATCTGGGGAGAGTAGTAGGGGAGAAGTGGAGACAACTGTGCTTGAACAACAATTAAAAAAATAAAATTAAAAAAATTTTGGACTTCCGGCCAAGATGGAGGCATAGGTGGAAACATTGTGCCTCCTCACACAACTAAATTTAAAAACAACAAAGTTTTAGTAACAAAAACGCAGCCAAAAACCAGAAAATTGAACTGTATGGAAGTCTGACAACAGCGAACCTTTTGGCCAGACCAGTAGGGAGGGGTGGAGTTTGGTCAACCCAGGAGGATAGGTGGGGCAGTTGGAGGATCCCAGGCATGGGGTGGCAATGGGGAGACCCAATGAGAGCTCAGGGAGGCTGGCTGATCGTGGTCACACATTCTCGCACAGATAAACCAAGCGAAGGGGTGAACAGTGAGACAGACCCTACAGGCTAGGGCCCCAGCAACGGGAATTAGAGCCTGAAAGCACCAACTGGAAAGACTTTCAGGGTCAAGGGGCCGGGAGAGGCTCCCAGGCTCACAGAGAGTTCATTGGAGAGACCCACAGGGTCCTGGAGGGTACACAAGCCCACACACCCAGGACCCAGCACCAGAAGGGCCCAATTTGCTTGTGGGAAGCCACAGAGGGGACAGAAATCTGAGAGTGGAGCAAAGTGCCATTTTTTCCCTCTCTGACCCTGCCCCCATGTATAGTGTCACAACCCAGTGACTGGGTCACCCGGCCCTGGTGAACACCTAAGGCTCTGCCCCTCATACATAACAGGTATGAACAGACCAAACATTATGACTCAAGAACAGCTCAAAGCCCCAGAGCCTATAATTCTAAGTGACCAAGAAATAGCCAACCTTTCAGATGCACAGTTCAAAATACTGGTAATCAGGATGCTCACAGAGTTGGTTGATTTTAGTCACAAATTAGAGGAACAAATGAAGGCTAAACTGATTGAAATGAAGGGAAATGCACAGGAAACCAATAGTAATAGAAAGGAAATTGGGACTCAAATCAAGGGGGTGGACCAGAAAGAAGAAAAAATGACCAAACAGAAAGTAATGGAGAAACAAGAATTCAAAAAAATGAGGAGAGGCTTAGGAACCTCCAGGACATCTTTAAACGTTCCAACGTCCGGATTGTAGGGGTACCAGAAGGGGGAAAGAAACAGCCACGAGTGGAAAACTTATTTGAACAAATAATAAAGGAGAACTTCCCCAGTCTGGCAAAGGAAATAGACTTCCAGGAAATCCAGGAAGCTCAGAGAGTCCCAAAGAAGTTGGACCCAAGAAGGAACACACCAAGGCACATCATAATTACATTAGCCAAGACTAAAATGAAGGAGAGAATCCTAGAAGCAGCAAGGGATAAGGGGACAGTCACCTACAAAGGAGTACCCATCAGACTGTCAGCGGATTTCTCAAAAGAGACCTTACAGGCAAGAAGGGGCTGGAAAGAAGTATTCCAAGTCATGAAATCCAAAGACCTACATCCAAGATTGCTCTATCCAGCAAAGCTTTCATTTAGAATAGAAGGGAAGATAAAGTGCTTCTCAGATAAGGTCAAATTCAAGTTTATCATCACCAAGCCCTTATTATATGAAATGTTAAAGGGACTTATATAAGAAAAAGAAGATAAAAAATATGAACAGTGAAAGGACAGCAAACTCACAGTTATTAACAACCACACCTAAAACAAAAGAAAAGAGGACAGCTAGATTGGGAGCTGAACCATAGAAATGGAGATCACAGGGAGCGTTAGCAACAGGGGAGTGGAAGGAGGAGAAGGGGGGAGAAAGTACAGAGAATAAGTGGCATAGATGGTAGGTAGAAAATAGACAGGGGGAGGGCAAGAACAGTATGGGAAATACAGAATCTAAAGAACTTGTGACACATGGACATAAACTAAAGTGGGGAGGAATAATGGGGGAGGGGTATGCAAGGTGGAGGGGAATGAAGAGGGGGAGTAGGACAACTGTAATGGCATAATCAATAAAATAAATAAAAATTTTAAAAAATTTTCTAGAAACGTCTGTACTGATTCTCATAATTCCTAAACTAAATGTCAAGTGCTAAACTGAAACAGGTTTATGTCATTATGCTCTCCATGGAGAAGAAGTAGCCCTTCGTCATCCTCCATACAATAACACACATAACCTTTAAACAGAGTGAAATCTCCCCTCAGTTTTGGCTTACTTATTCCATGTAACCAGCTTCCCCAGGTCCATTTTCCATTCAGTCTTCCTCTCAGGACACAGTGCAGTGCTGGGTGCCGGGCGTGCAGTGAGAAGAGCATTCAGACTTGAACTCACAGATGCCTTGCACAAGCAGGGCTACAATCAGTGCTACACACCCACACACCGGGGAGAGAAGGATGAGGGGAGACATTCTAGCTTGTGGGAGAGAGACCTTGAAGGAGGCACGAGAGCTGGCTCCGGGAGCTGGGGGCATTCCTCGGGCACACAGGCCACCAGCCGAGGGGTGGGGAGTGACGGCTCCGGGGAACCCTGCCCAGGTTCCAGGCTCTTGCCTTCACATGGTGGGACTTCACCATTCTGACGGGGGTCTAGGAACAGACTACTTCAACTGCCGAGCATAAAGCAGTGGCGGAGGAAATAGACGACGTTAGCTCTCCAGGAGCAGAGCTGTGTGGATGCCACTTGGATTTGTTTATCCATTGCCTAGTACAGTAACGTTAAATAGTAGGTGTTTAAGGAATAACAATTGGCCACCTTGGTGTTAGACTGTTGGTATAAGTTAACATGTCTTCGTTTCTATCAAACTGCTAGACTTTTATGTTGTCCAAAGTATCTTGCTTCCAAATAGCAGTTCAGTTATCACTAAAGCTGAACTGTAAAATTACAGTCCGCCATGTCTTTGACTATGAATATGGACATTTCTATTTGAACTCACTGTGAAGCTGGCCCTGGCTTCACTGCCTCAAGACTGGATGGGTTCGAAAAAGAGATCTTCAGTGTATGAGTTGTAATTGAATTAAGAGTGCTGGTTCAAGGCTGGTGGGATAAAAGTCCCCAAAAATGTCCTAAATTTTACTCCTATCAAAAACTAAAATTTTTTGTAAACATACCTAATATTCAGAGAAGACATTATAAAATGCAAGTAAGCAAGATTCAGAATCCTTTTTCTTTGGAAGCTGGTGCACAGACCTCTGGCACAGCCCTTGTTTTCAAGAACCTCAATCTAGTGTGTGGTACCCTGCGTGTACTTTGCTGAAAGACCCATAGATTGTGTCCCTAAAGTTCACTTTTCTAGTCACAGATCTTTTGGTGAGACTGTTGTTATGCTGCCAGTGTAGCAAAGATGATTTGCACTCTGTCCTCCCTGTAGCGTGCTAAGTGGGGCCCTTGGAGGCACTCACGGAAAAGATGCCTCCGTTCTAATCACAGACCACTGAAGTCGTGCAATGTCCTCGGCTTTTTTAAAACTGAAGATGGTGTGTGAGAGAGTGCACATGTATGTACACACACGTGAGCCACAGAATAAGTGTCTAGGGCACCAGAGTGGTGTCATACATAAGGAGGTGAGCAGTCATGGTAAACAAAACACCATCGGGCTTCTTTTATGTAAGTCTTGGGGGGAAAGTTTGTATTCATGTATAACACAAGTCAGAGTTTTAAGATCATAGTAGGTTCAAGTTAAAAAGCCTAAATGTAAAAAGGCAACAAAACAAATAAAAAATTTCTTTTTTTTGGAAATATAAGCACAACTCAAAGTAGGTGATGTTTTTGTTTGAAAGCAAATACAAGCTTTGCCACTTGAAGATGTGTGACCTTCAGCAAGAAACTGCAAAATTGGAAATATTTGTCTCGTGGTGCTATTGCAGAGATTGCATGAACGTTATATGCATGGCACTTAGCATAGATAACATTTGGCAAGTAGTAAACATTCAGTCAAAAAGAGTCACTACGATTATTGTTATTTCTAACCCCATGTTTACATATGTAATTGGGTCCTCGGACAATTAGTACTTTAACAAATGCTGTGAGCCCTTAGTGGTATAATATTTAATAGTTTGGTCTAGAATTAAAGGAGAATTATAAATTTGTGCTGGTTTGCCCATTATTTTATGTTTTTGTATACAATTGTCCCAATTATATTCTAAATTCCAAAATGGTCAACTTTATTATATTTGTTCACCCAACTATATTCTGGGATCAAAACAGGTAATCTTTGTTAAGCATATTCCATGGTCAAAAGTCAGTACCATCAAAAAATAACCATTTCAAAAAATCCTTAGAGGAACAAGCCAGTAGTGAACTTCTGAAAATATGGTGAATGTATCAGGTAGAATTTTGAAGGTGACACTTCGTTTTCTGGAAAAGTTTCGCAGTGTGCTCATCCACCATCTTCTTTCTGTGGCATAATGAAGAAGAAGAGGGTTAAAGCAAACATGAGAAACTAAAGCCATAAGCATCATACTACTGCCAGTGTTCAGAGGGGAGAAGAATGCAGGCAGGTGTTGTGGTCCCCAGAGAGACTCAGGGGATGTCCAGGAGTAGAGGGAATAGTACGTTTGGCTCTAGAGTAGAAGCTGGCTGGTGAGGACCTCCAGGAATAGACTCAGAACTCTTTAATAAGTATTCCAGGGAGTCAAGCTTTCCTGGAAAAAACAAATTAGTGTGAGAAGCCAGTACTGTGCAATTTCAGTTTTAAAAATAGCCAAGTATTGTGAAGGCTTCTGTGTGCATGAGAGAAAAAGAAAGCCCTTGTTAATATTTGCCTCAGATTCCACATTGAAACAGAGCAGCTCCACTGAAACTCTCGCTCGGCAGAAACTGCAAAGGTCAGAAGGTTTGTATCAATCACTTGAAAAGACTTTCTGCTCCTTCCAGTGACGAAGTTCCAGGGGTAGATGCTGACCCCCTTTTATAGGTCCGCCTTGCAGTGAAGGACAGCCGAGTGATGGCTCTGCCTCTCTCACTCAGGACCAGAGCTGCTGCTCACCGTCTGTCTCAGCTCTTCATTTGCCTAATTGCACTGTGAGGCTGGCAGGGACTTGCCCTGCGGCGTGGCTCTGCTGACTGCAGAGACCCTACCTGGCACTCAAAGTTGGTGCGTCAGCGTTTTAGGTGGAAATGAATGAAAAATCAATCAGAATGACTGCAGTGGTAGCAGGTACAACTCTAACCTAGTTTGTCCATAATTTGCAACTATTCACCATAGACCCAAGCAGTGTTTAAGATGGTAAGTGCTTGTGTAACGAATGTGCTGCTTCTGCTTAATCAGGTTTTTTTTTTTGGTCCTTTTTTTTGTCCTTTTAAAACAAGCAAATCTAAACTGCTTAGGAAGCCACGTGGAAAATGAATGATGATGTTAACTTTCACACAAATATTCTTTATTTGCTCTTGTTTAACATTCTATTTCTAGTTAGATTGGCTGATAAATATCCATATATAGATACATGAAATTTGCATAATTATCTTATACTTCAAATTAAGAGGTTGAAACAATCTTTTAAAAGTCTGTTCTATCCTTGCCACATGTCTTTGCACCTTGCTGTAACTCTGTTATCAAAACTATACTATATTAAATTTTACAATTCTGCAAAGATAGAGTTAAACACTATTTGGACTCTGGCTCCATAAACGAAACTGGAATTGTTCAAAGCTGCAGTCTTCAGCTCCCAATGACAGCTACAAAAACTTTCTGAACAGATTGGGTTAAATATTTTTACAGACCCATTCTATGATGATAAGGCGGTAATAAGTTGTGCAGTGCAACACTCCAAAGGGTTCCAAATCTCACAAGCCTCTTTGTATGTGATGCTCTCACAGTGAAGAAGAGTCTTGGGCTACAAAGATGAAGAGCCTACTTCTTCTGGTGCTGATTTCAGTCTGCTGGGCTGATCATCCTTCAGACAACTATACCCTAGATCATGGCCGAGTTATTCACATCCAAGGTAAGAAAACGCAGGTTCTCTTAGGAAATTCAAAGGAATTTCAAGTTACTTAGAGTTGACATGCTTGGTTAGTGTTTCTTCATTTTAGTTCTGCTGCATTGACTTTCTCTTTTCCTTTCTGCAAATTGGTGAACATGCTCCCTGGCTTTTGAATGCTATAGCATTACAGTGGAGTTAAGAATTGGGGACAATTAAAGGGGAATGGCTTATGAATGTCCCACTGCTGGGAGTTGATGCAATTAGTCAAGGCTTTTTAGAACAGTTGATATCTTTTAAGTAGAACAGAGGGCTTAAAGTTTATTTAAATGCAAGGCAATGGGGGCGGAGTTGGGGGGGAGATATAGGAAGTAAAACTTACAATGTAAGGTCATGCTGTTACAGTAATCATCTTAGGAAAAGCAATGTGAAAATGAAAGTCAGACAAGCTAAGGCTGAGGAAAAAGTAACTTACCCAGTTATAACCTCCTTTGGTAAATATTTAGTTCCGATAGACCAACACATTGCCTCTGTATATGTCTTTTCAGCTCAGCTGATCCCTGAGCCTTAGAGCTGTAGCAAGATTTGGGGCTGCAGTACAATGCAGCGTTTTCCCGAGTCCCAGCTTCAGATGAGGGACATCCTGCACTAGGAAAGCTCAGAGACTTACGCAATTAGGAAAAGATAGTTCTAAAGGAGCTTTAGCTTCTCTCTTTGCCCTTGTGTGCTCAATAATTAAAAGAAGTCTTACATAGTTTAACAGTTTAAACATATGATGATATTCATTTTAGGTGAGCTCAGTCTGGGGACCAGAGGCCATGTAAGTTTGCTAAGAGATAGGAAACATCAAGTTATATCTTCAAGGTCAAAAGTGTAGTCTCGGAAAACTGCATCCACTGTCGAAAAGTATGACTTGTGAAGGTCAAATGACAGTGTAAGTCTGGCTAGAAGCATTTTCCTGAGTGTATTAAGACTACCCAAATAGAATTCTGATTTGACAATAGCTAGCTGTTTTAGACACATCTCTCTCAGCTCTTTTTGCTTCCAACAGCTTTGTGCTTTTCACTGTTGGACCATGAAAAGGAATTATACAATCATAAATTTTACTATGCAAGCTGCTGACTCAGCGGTTTTGTAAATGTGTACAGTAGAAGAAACAAAGCTGTTTTCCAAACACTATATTTATGCACAGATATACCTTTTTTAAATTTCATCTTTATTGTATTTTTTTCTGTTTAGACTCATTGTACCCCCCTTCCTGCAGCAATCCCCACACTGTTGCCCAAGTCCACGAGTCTTTTACTGATGAGAAATAACATCTTTTTAACATCTAGTCACAGACTTCAGTTCAGCCAAAAGGTTAATATCTACTCATTATTAAGGATGGCAGTTTTAAAGCTGATTTAAATAAACTTTAGCTATGGTTTCAAGTTATTATTAGACAAATAACTGTTATATCACGAACTGTGTACAAACCATTTAGTCTAAATTGTACCCAGAGTATTAAAATATTATTTTGGAAGTGTAGTAACATTTCAGAAATTACTCTTGGAGAGCCTTTGAGTCCGATTTAAGTTTCGTCAACAGGGAAAACGTCTATGGCTCCAGCCTTTCCATTCCCTTCTACTCTTTTGGAATACAGTGCGAAGGAATTTCTGGCAAGAGGTATGAGAATTACCCAGATTATTTGCATACACTATCTAGCTTTAAAAAAAATGACTCAATAGTTCACTTCATTTTAATTGTAAATTGATATTCTTAGAAAGTTGCCCATAGCTTTCAAGTAATAAAACCACAAGGCCTACATTTTGCCGAAGGAAGTTAATGCTGAAATGGGATTTGGATCAGGGCTATGATGCTGGCTAGGTCCACAAGTCTTAATTTATTTTAAAATTACTCCAAATACCTGTTTTTGTTACTTTTCAGCTAATAAAAAAGTTTTCTTTTCCCTTTTTGACAGCATTTTGATTGAACACTCACATTCTTCAATCCTTCAGAGAAACACTTCCAGGTGGCCTGATGTAATTTCAGTTGTCTTTCATCTGCAAAAATAAACCACACAGCATAGTAATCTCTAATACAGATAACCTGCATTACTTACTTTAAATAAGATTATTTTCTCATATTTAAACTTTTATTTATCAAGCATGGCCCAGAAGGAATTTAAAGAGGCTGAAACCCTCATAAAATTTTATAAGAATTTCGCTGTCAGATGATTTAGTGAATCTGACTCTTAAATTCCTGAATTATACTGATAAGCAATACAAGCTTCCCCGGGTGGTAGAAAATTGTTCAAAATTCACACCACTGCAAAAACTCCGTTTCTACCTCCCACTTTTCTTTAAATCTCTATGCTTATACTCTTCAGTTCACAGGCCTAAATCACCCCAGGAAAATACACACAGGATTCTCAGATTCTTCTCAGCTGCCTTGATTCAGTGCTCAGCTCTTTGACAGTGTGATCTTGAGTCTCACGCAGAAGTTACCTGATTATTTCTCTGAAGGCTTTCTCAGAGTTTTGTTGTGGGAGCATCTATAGATATATGGGCACAAAAACATTTAATCTGTTCTTTTTTTTTCAAGTGAGATTATTGGGAAAGAAAATGCATGTGTAGATCCCTGTGCAAAGGGTTTCTGGTGAAAAGTGTTTTTCCAGTTATAAAAAAGAAAATTCTCCCAGCTCCCCATTAAAACACAGTCTTAGATTTAAAAAAGTACATGTACTAATTTATTTTTTAATTATATTATTGAAGTAATTTGGTTACATAAGGAAGCAAGCTTTAGTGGGCTGGGATGGGAGGAAAAGACAGAAAATTGTACTTGAACAACAATTAAAATAAACTAAAATTTTAAAAAAGAAAGCAAGCTTTACTTGTCCATTGAGTAAGCTAAAAATGTTCAATTAAGATATTAGGTTGTATATCATATGCTGTCCCTAATGTAGGGGATAGTAATTTCTTCAAATACAGATGCAGGAAGAGAGAGCTCCTGTTAATACTGTCTTACAACGCTCTCAACTGATGTGTTACATCTCTTGTTTCACAATATGCCTAGTCAAACAGCTTCTGAACCCTTTGCAACTTGAGACCATTAGGAAGAATTTTATATGGAGTACCAATACACAAAAGTGTATTTTTAAAAATATTTGGGTCTGGTCCAAAAGTTCTTTCTGTAGACTTTTACTTATAGGTAGAGGTTCAGAGATAATGGATATACTTTTTTCAAAAAACGTAGTGCTTAAGAAGACATTCACATAAATAGCAGAGAAACTATATGACCATTTGCTCATTAAGCAACGTAAAAAGCAAAATAGTAATAATTATACTAAATAAGTAACTGGTTGACATTATTCAGGTCAAAGAACCAATATTTCCTGTCTCTGGTGTTCAAGTGCGGGTCTTCTGAAGACAAGTTCAAGAGTTTTTCCTTTAATGCCATTTAGTGGCTTTGGACATAGGCAATTAATCTCTTCAAGTCTTAGTTGCCTCATCTATAAAATTGAGCATAGTTGCAGTTTATTCCACAGAGCTTTGTAAGAATTACATCGGATACCATTTGGACAAGTGCTTACCACTGAGCCTGGCATGCCCGCTCAGGGTAAATTGGCTTCAAGTAGAAGGCAGTGATTGTGGTCATGTTTGTTACTTCCTCGCTGGCCTAGGAAAGGAAACACAAAGGCTGGTGGAAAAGCTCATGTTTCTCAAATGTATTTGTTAACAGAACCATCGTTCTAATGAAGTAAACATGTTATAAATTGCCTTCATTGTTCTCTTTAGTTTCACAATTTAAAATTGCCCCAATAGTATTAAATATTCCCTGATACTTTTACTTTCCTTGTAAACAACGGAAGCTTTCCAAATTTTAGTTTTCCTTCAATATGCTTACAACATGAACACAGATAAGGTAAATGTTATTTTTTTAATTAAAAAAATGAGAATAACACAGAAATTATTCATTTCTATTCAATAAGTAAAGTTTACTGTCACTTTCTCAAAGATAAAGCAGTAATTTTTTTAAAGAAAGAAATGTCAGAAGTTTATGGGTAGAAAAAAGAATGCATATCTAGAACCCTTGGCAGAAGTGGGCACACCCCAGCCAGTGGGTTAATTTCTCCCTTCTGTGCGTCTCAAAGTACTCCGCTGTTCCAGGTTAGAATAGTTCTCTTTTCTCATCAGATTGTCAGTTTTGTAACACCGCAGCTGTGTAGCAGTGCCTAGCACATAGTAGGTGTTTAATATGTGTTTTAGTAATATGTAATGTGTAGTTTGTTGAATAAATGAATGAATGTAATGGGATACATCCAAATTATTGCTATCATAATGAACATTTCTTAAATCCTGGGGCATCTGTGGCATTTAACAACACAATGACACATCGCATAGGCTTAATGAACACCAACTTGATGACTGCCTTCATTCTAACACCGACAAGAGCTAAACCATAGTTTACAATAGGGCTATCCAACCTTTTGGCATCTCTGGGCTATGCTGGAAGAAGAAGAGTTGTCTTGGGCCACACATTAAATATACAAACACTAATGAAAACTGATGAGCAAAAAGTTCGCAGGTTGGACACCCCTGGTTTACAGAATTTAAGAACTTAAAGGGACTTTAGTGTACAACATCTAGGTCAATATCCCATTGTACAAATGAAGAAATCAAGACCCAGAGATTTTGTTTCTTGTCCCAGATTGCATAGCTAATGAGGAACAGTTTCCCTCAGCTAATCCCCTTCTCTTCCTCCAATTTGCGCTTATTTCTCAGCTTAAAGAATTTTGCCTGGCTACTGCACTCTCCCCTTTTTCTGGACTCTGATTTCTCTCACATCCTCATTTCTTTTTCTCTGTAGAACTGGCTGTCGACTTTAAGTAATTGTTTTTGTCTGTCTCTGCCACATGAACATAGGTCAGCCTCACCAGGGTAGGGGTAGCTGATGTATCTCGGCCACCTAAATCAGTATCTGGCACATAGTAGGTGATCAACACATGTGCATTAAATAAATCTAGGATCAGATTCCAGCTACTTTTGGTCAATTCTTACTTTCTCGTAAGCTGACAGGGTTTAAATCTCCAAAGTCTGCATATGATTATTTTTGTGTCTTCTCTTCACTTTTTTTCATCACACAGTCTTAATTAGCTTAAGATACTAAAAAGTTGATTAGATGTCAAATACTTCATTGAGATAGTGTCAGGTAAACAGAGACCTAATTTTAAAGAATAAGTAATTTTACTCTTTGCCCCAGATAAAGTGACTGCTTTTATGGACTGCCCAAAATAAATTAGGGACAAAGAATACTCCAAAACCAATCTTCTTAGCTTTAGCTTCTTACAACTATTTATTTGGCCTGCACACATAATTGAAATAAATAAAAATAAATGAACATATAAACAATAGATATACAAGTGTTTTAAGGGGAAAATGCTGAGAGAGAGCCCAGAGGGGGTCATGGAGTGAAACTAGCTGAGAGATAGACAAGGAACAAGAGCCAGTCACATCAAAAGCCAGGGACAGAGCATTCCAGGTAGAAAGAGGAAGAATCCTCTGAGATGGGGACAAGCATGGTTCCAAACCAGAAGGAAGCTGAAGCAGCCGTGGCCTGGAACTGGACAGGGTGCGGTTTAAGACAAGACCGGAAGAGTAGGCTGAAGTGAAACCCTAGTACTTCGTGTTTGATTCAGAGTACAGAGTTCAGATTTTATTCTGAAAATAGTTAAAGGTTTAGAGCAAGGGGACAATGTGGTATGATTTACATGTACAAAAGACCATGTGGACAGTGAATTATGGTGGGCCAAGTGGGTAAAGGTGAGGGGAATTTTAGGAGGGTCTTGAGGTAGGCGAGTGAGAAGTCACAGTGGTGTAGACCAGGATGGTAGCAGATGGAGATGATCCAGCTTGGGGGGAAATTGGGGTAGAGAGAGCAGCACTTGGATGCAGAGAACAGAAGGAAGAAACACAGTAAACCCACTCCCTAGATTTTGGCCTGACCAAATGGATAGATGGTGGAAGCAGAAATGGTGTGGGAAATAAAGAATCTAAAGAACTTGTGACACATGAGCATGGGAATGAAGGGGGGAAATAGGACAACTGTAATGGCATAATCAATAAAATATATTACAAAAATAAATAAGTGGAAGCAGAAACTAAATTGAAGCAGATTGGGAGAACAGATTTGGGCAGAGCTGGGCCGGGCGGGGGGCTCACGTTAACTATTTGATGTCCAATATGTGACCGGCAGGTAGTTGGATTTACTGTTTGGTGTCCAGGAAAAAGTGTAGTGCGAGGAAATTTTGGAATCATCAGCACATGGTGGTGTTTATAGCCCTGGGACTAGATGAGGTCACCTGAGAAGGAAGGCAATGCAGATGGGGGCAAGGAGCCAACCCTGGCCTGAGATCTGGAGATCCTCGGCACCAACAGGTGTGGAAAGGAGGAGGCACGGGTTCCCAGATGCAAATGCTTCCTGAGTCTAACTTCTCATCATTGAAGTGTGGCCATTTTTTTCTCACATTTTTTTACACCTAAGTTATTTGCAAACATTTTAAAATAGGGGCTTTTTTTCATTAAAATCTGTATTTCTAGTGTCTGTTGAAATATCCAAAGATGTGCCATTCTTCTGCCTGCATTCCCATTGGACAACATCAGTGGGAAGTGGTTCCTGCTTCAGAATGGGGGCGTGTCCTCACTCCCTGTGTTCTCAGGACTGCAGTGCCCTCTCCACCTTCACAGCCTTGCACACCTGGGCATTTCTGTTTGACTTACCTTTCATTTTGTTTTCAGTGCTAAACTTAATACTTGGCATATCAAATGCTGTCAGTTCGTAATTGTTTACTACATGATGAATCACAGGGCCCCTTTTGCCTCCAGACTGTGACAGTATTGTTTTGATGTCTTTGATGCTAAGTGAAGACATTAACCATATCAGGATAAAACCAACTGTGTCCTTTCTGCAAATTACAGATAACTTGACCTTATACTTCACTGAAAAGTAGAAGTGGTCTAAGTGGAGATAAGTAAATTAGCCATCTACCCCTCTACCACATAAAGAAATTTCCAATAATTAAGGACTGTGTGGTCAATTACAGCCTAATGCAAAAAAATGACTCATGCCAGTGTTTTGATTTCCCCATACCTTTAGAAACAGGCCTCCATTACAGTTAAAATTCTGCACAGTATGTTTATATTAAGAATGTAATTCACTATATTAGTGAAATGTTTGACTTTATTTTCTAGTTTATTTTCCTGTGATGCATTCATTAATCTCTCTATAACTGTGATAACTAATTTGCTTTATTCTAAATCTAAAATAATAAGAATTAAATCTATTTCTTTTCTCATAAATCTTTGATAACATGGAAAAATTTAAATTCTGAAATTTTGAACAGACAATTCTGAGTTGACAAAAATACTAAGATTGTCTCTAGTTCTGGGACCCGCTGTGTTGGACTTACCAATGGCAATACTGTCAATATTACTGTATATGATACACAGTTGAAAGTACACTGCCTGAGTCGTCTCACTGACTCCTCCCCACAGCACTGTGTGAAGGTCCTCACTAAGGTGGAGGGAGGTTCAGTAGCTTGCCTCAGGTCCTGTGGTTACTGAGAGGTAAAGCTGAGATCCAAACTCAGGCAGACCAATTCTTGTGCTCCTAACTCACACAGGACCCATGTAGCCTCATCTATACCTTTTCTTAGAAACTTTTAAGTGAAGCACTGGGTAAATCGGCATTTGATTCCACTCAATGAATATAATTGTGTTCCAGAAAGAAATCAAGTCACAATGAAAAAATGTTTTGTCTCGGACCTCAGAGAAATGTTTCCTACAGGCCACCATGGTGATTCTTTAGAGGAGTGGGTGAGGTGGGGGTTGGTGAGGTGGGGGTGGGTTGGCAGCTGCAAAAAACTCACTGCACCCCTATCCCTGAATAATGATTGTCTGGATCCCCAAGGGAACTGAGGAGGCTATGGAAAGCAGTTGGATTATGTAGACAAAGATAGATTTTCCGAAAGGCTTCTCAGGTGGTGGTCCTGAAATGCACTGTTATTTTGATAAGAACCAGTGGATTAAAAGAATCATCAAAAGTTGATGAGATTTGCATTTGTCAGGAACCAGTAGTTTTTAGGAACCGTCTCTGAAGGAGCACAGGAAGGCAGGCCATGGGGACGACAGAAGCTGCTGTATACCCGGCACACTTGCGGAGCGCCCTGGCTGTTTGTTAGTAAGAACCAGCTTTCACGGAATGTAAGACGGGAGGAAGTTGGCAGCAGGTTACCTCACTTTGGACCCAACCCTCTCCAGGACCCTGGGAAGGAGGTGACTTAGCTCTGCTTTGCTGATGAGGAAACTGAGGCATGGAGAGGTTTAGTGACACAATATAAGGGGCATGGAGCATTTACTTAACCAATAAACACGCACAGTTTAAAAACCAGGTGAAGTAATAACAATTATGGAACGATTGAAAACCCACAAAGAGCTTAATCAGCAGAATAGAGCTGAACTCCCTCATCATACTTCTTCCTGGCAGAAAAACATGAAAAAGGAGTATTAAGAAGACAGAATCTTCTTCAGGATATTAAGAGTTTCAGCTTTACATCTCAGAATGGTTTTTTATTAAGTTGTGTTCAGTTGACTGCCCCCTAGGGCTATTCGGCGGGGGCGGGGGCCAGGCTCAAGCTTTCAATCAGAGAAGCTCACCCTGTTCTGGGTTTATATGCAAAGTTTTGTCTAAAACATCCTTTGGGGAGGAAATTCCCACGCTTCCAGAAATGTTTTTTCAATAGCATTGCCAGAGTTCAACCTCTAGGCTGTAAAATATAGTAATAACATTTGTTCTTTAATTTCTACTCTGAAATTTGCATATAATAACATGGTACGCATTCATTGTCAGCACTATCCAAAACAATACTACATTTTGGTGCTGGATAGTTTCCCACTAGAGAAACAATTTAACTTAAGGCACTACCTAAGAAGATGTCGCAAAGAAATTGTAAAAACACAGTTCTAGGCAATTTGGTTCAGCTATAGATGGATAGAAAGTAGCAGGGCACAAAGACTCTCCAAAGTTTAGAGAGAAGGCGTGGGGGAGGGAATGGGGTGGATGAGAGGAGTGAATCTTTGTGGCCTGTGAGACCACAAGGCAGGGTCACACATGGTAGAAACCGGCACTGAGCACTTGACAGGGAAGAGCAGTCTTCACTTACCCTGTTTTCAGCATTGGTTTTTTCCTTTGTAGTTCAAAACTAGACACCAGTCGGCACATTTGACAACAGTATCTTTAAGGAACAGAGACTGTGAGATAAGTTTATCATGTTTTAAAGACATGTTTAAAGAAAGCATTTTTATTAAGTGAGTAATAGGTCTTCTGCAAAAAAAGTCTTTAATTTTTCAATTATAACTGTATTACATTATTACAATCTTGGCTAGGAGCTCTTTAGCATATTTTCTGGAGATGCTCTAGATAAGGGCTTTTTTGGTTTATTTGTTTGTTAGTTAAATTTCCTCAACTATTTAATTTACTTTCCTACCATTTTCATTTAGTTTGTACATAGGTGATACATTCACATGGTTCAACATTTAAAAAAGTACAAGGGTACACAGTGGAAGTCTCCCAAGATTCCTGTACCTAGACATCTACCTCAGCTTTCTACAGGCTACCAAGGTTATTCGTTTCTTGCAAATCCCTTCAGTTTATGCATAATAAACTTGCAAATCCATATAGTTTATGCATATATACATATTTCTTTTGAATTTACACAAATGGTAAGAAGCACGACATACTTTTAGGGCAGAGTTTGAAAGCAGAGATGAAAGCAAAGATGGGCTACGGACAAATCCAAGAGGGTTTCAAACTCAAAACAAGTAGGTGAGGACAGAGGGCAAAATAGATCCTCATTAAAACTCCTCTCCTGCCCTCTTCAAGTCCGCCCTTCCTGGGCCGCTGAGTCATAGAGAAGCTCAGGGTCCTTTGTGTTCAGGGACATGTAGGGAAGAAACTAAAGCTCTGCCTCTGACAAATTAAAAGTCACCAGCTCTCCAACAGGACAGTAAAGGCTGGATGGAAGGTGGAGGTTGCGAGGCAGTAGGGTTTGGAAAGAGGACCCTCGTGAAGTTTGTGATGCAAAGCTGACCAGAGACATCAGAAGTATAACCAAATGATGGGAGCTTCTGACTCCAGGCGAGCAACTTCACAAAAAATTACATTCGTTCCAAGCTGAGAGAAACTAATTATAAACAGTTAAAGTTTAATGAGTAAGATACTACTTTTTTTCTTTTTTTCTTTTTTTCTAAATTACCCTACTCAAATGGAATAGGTACAATGAGAGACCAATGCTTAAATTATACTTTCCTTTAAATAGTCTTTAGTATGTGTATTTAATTTTTATAAAGTGTTCTCATTTTAGATATAGCTATATAACTGTATAAAGCAAATGGCAGGTATCCATGCCCACTGCTACAGCTAGAACAGGCCCTAGGCAGCAGGAACAGTCCATTTCGGTCGCAGACACTGCACATGCCAGGCGCCATGTTGCCGAGGGAGGAACCACGTGAACAAGACATGGCAGGGGAAGTGGCATGATCATTTCCAGTAGACAATGCCGGCCCCGCAGCAAGGACACACAGCCATGTTGGCTGCTCCTCCTCAGGCAGGCTTGGCTACCCTAATGAAAGTGGCAGCTTTCAAAGTGTTAGTCTTACACACCCAAGCCCACCACAGTGATAACAGATGTCACAGAAATAAGGAATTATTTTTAAAACCAGTGTGATTTTTTTCAAGTGACTCACCACAGAGCTAACAGTTGAGTCTCGGCCTCCCAGTTTGGAATGGCAAGGAGAAATAGCTTTCTGTTTGGTGTGATGAAAAGTTTTGGAAATATGTAGTGCTGGTGTTTGTATAACATGGTAAAAGTAATTAATGCCATTGCGTCGCACACTTACAAATGGTTAAAATGGCAAACACATAAAGTTATGTATATTTCACCACAATCAAAAATTCAGATGGTGGTAGAGGGGAGTATTTTTAATGTCCTAGTTTAGTATCTTATTTAGCCATGTTATAGTCCCCAACTCTTTGGTTTTCTGTTTACATTTTATAATCTACAAAGTTCAAAAGGCTGTAGGCTACTTCACCTACATGCCAGAGAGCAAGTAACCAACCCAGACTGGCTATGTGCACAATTGACAGTTTAGTTTGAAAAGAAAACTTGGATCTGTAGCACCTTCTCTTCTTTGTCTGTTACCTGCGTATTTCTCAACAAGGAATGGCCAAAATAAAAAAGGGGGATACATTTTTAATAGAACAAAGAACAGTAGGTAATAAATAGTCTAATATCATGTTTCTAATTTTTTTGCAACTGTTTTTGTTCTATTGTTTAAAAGACAGCATCTAAATTGTATGGCAATATAAAGATCACTTATCCGGTCATGTTATTCTTTTATAATTTGGTGAAATTGAACAACGTCCTGGATTTCACAGCAGAACTTATAAAATAATAAGACCCTGCTGTTTGCCCTGGAGACAACTGTGGTCCATGAAGGGCATCAAATCTTTCAAGTCACTGTCATTGAAATGCATTAATAGACATAAAATTTCTGCAACTTAAAAATTGAACTTAAAAAAAATCACCCTTCAGGTGAATATATGTATGCTGCCTAGTTTTATTATTTTTTTTACATTTTTTAAAAAAGGAAAACAAACAATACTCATTCTTACTGCCAAAGATAACTTTTATCTTTTCTATTTTATTTGCTTTGCACCTGAGTGTCGATCAAACCATTTTGATTTAAGCATAAATTTCAAACTGATGCCGGTTTTGGTGCCCAGTGATCAGATGCAAGACTTCTACTAGGCAAGGCAGTGCAGAGTTTGCCACCAGCACTCCCAGCTCCCTTTTCTACTCTGCGCCTTCCCTCTTCCTCTCCAGCTTAGTGTATTTCCTGGTTGATCCCTAGCAGGACAACTTTCTGCAGAGAGTCTGATAAGAATCTCAAACTCGCCCTAGCTGGTGTGGCTTAGTTGGCTGGAGCATTGTCCACTAAATGGAAAGGTTGCAGTTTCCATTGTGAGTCAGGGCATGTGCCTGGGTTGTGGGTTTGTCCCCAGTCATGGTGCAAGGCAACCAATCACCGTTTTTGGTGTCAGAGTTTCTCTCTGTCTCTTTCTCCAGCTCTCCCCCGTCTCTAAAATGAGTGAGCATGTTCTTGGATAAGGAGTTAAAATTTTTAATGCAAAAAAAAATTTCTTGAAGAATCTTAAACTCTTACACTCAACGTTCTCACGATATAGACCTGTCATTCAAATAGCTAAGTTCTGGTAGCGCCTGCAATAGAAGCCAGAGCCCCTGACTCACTGACCAGTGCTCATGCCTACATTTTACCTGCTCTGCAGCCCGCCACTCCCCATCGACGTTCAATGCTCTATAATCTGCCCTGTGGATCTGCTATGAAGACAAGCAAACAGAATGCAGTGTTCTCAGCAGGCCATGGTTAGAGATTCAGGTTAATGGTTAATGGCTCTCAGTCACTAAATGTGTTACACATTATACATCTTTCTCACGATTTTTTGAATTTCAGTCAGGGACTTCCGTCATCTATTAGCTCAACATCCAGTCCCCAAAATAAAAATGAAATGGTAGAAATTTGCACACTCTGGCAGGCTTGTACAAAACATTATTTTGTGGAAAGACTGGATTTTTGGTGTCTGCTCCCTTCTCAACATTACATCATGTAAGTCATCATTTACTCACAACACTGGAGTAAAAGTAAATAGTAACTTTAAAAAATCACAAGCTCTAAAGTACTACAAGATGATTTAGAGTTAACCACAAAAAAATTAGAAGTCTCAGTCCTTTGCACAACAGTTTTGATCTTTGCTTTAACCCTTTAATTTACAAAACATTCAGCTCTGGTGTGCGTTCTGGAACACCTTGTGATTATGCCCAACTATACAATCATTTCCATGTTTTCTGTACAACACAGGTGGCATTTTATATATTTTTTTACTCCACATAGTTCAAAACTTTATAATTAAGTGAAACTACGGGAGTTTCATGTATGCCAATATTAAGCTCAGTATAAGGCAGTGTTGTATTTGAGAAATACTGTGGAAAATCTATGCAGTAGGAACAGTTAATAGTGAATGGACACTTACTTTGGGTCAGCCATTATTTTCAGTGTTTTATGTGTCTATTAAGTCAACTCTAGGGGTAATGGGGAGGAATAAGGGGAATAGGCAGAAAACTGTACTTGAAAAAAACAATAAAAAATAAATAAATAAAACAATTTTTAAAAAGTCAGCTGTATATAGTGGGTACTACTATCCCTGATTCACATATAACAAAATCGGGGTGTAGACCTTGTACAACTTGCTTGAGGCTACAGAGCCAGTAAATTAAGGAGGTAAAGTTCGAACAGGTCTCTATCACATTAAAGTCCTTGTTCTTAACCACTGTGATAACCCGTATCCCATAGCATTTGGACATTAGTTTTGACTTTAAAAAGCTTAAAAGAAACATGAAACTGCAACCTCTTATAGTTCCGTGTCATGTCGAAACTCGAGTTCCAGCAGGAGAAGGCCCAGCTCCTAGGTGTCTTCCCAAGGGTCTGGGTAGAAGATGTTCCCTGTGGCCCTCACGCGTAACTGAGCAAACTTAGTTAACAGCTCATTTTTTCTCCTCCCAGAAAGAAAACACTAGAGGTACTTAGGTATTACTTCTATGTGGTCATCGGGGATATTGTGGGGGACAATCATATATAGGGTAGAGTTATCTTTCATCTCTTATAATTTGGTGGTCCTGAAAATAAAATCTAAAGGAAATGCTTAATGAGCTGGATTCACTTTAATTAAGCCATTATATTTTCTCCCTCCCTCTCTCTCTTTCTTTCTCCCCAAAGTGGAGGCATTGATGGAACTGATAAACTTTTGTTTCTGAGGGTTGGGGCCAACCTAGATATGAAATTTATTTTATTTTCCAACACTGCATAATTTTGATTGCTATATCATAAAAGTAGAACCACTGTATCTATTTTTGTGCAATTTATTTTTAAATCTGAGTCCTACGTATACCACTAAGTAGCTAAGTTTAGATCTGCCTGGAGGTGAGAGGCTACAACTCACACTGTCCTGTGTGTCTTAAATGATTCATGTCCAAGGTTCACTCAGTACCTACCGGCCTAGAGCAGAAGGGCTAGAGGAAAGGCAGGTTTTTGTAGCCTTTGAAAGCTGTGTAAAGATGAGAAGTTGTGTGTGTCCGGGAGTCCTTATATCGCTTTCTCATTTTCAAATCTTGCACATCCTCAAGAGACCTTGTCAAGGTCAAAGGCACAATGAGCTAACCAGGGGAAACCCCAGAGAAAGCCAAGTTCTGAAAATAACCGCTGGCTCTCTAGAGAACCGCAGCCCTGCTGACTTGGCAAGCTCGGAATGCTGCGGTGCTCTCTGGAAGGCGATAAAGTCCTTGGCAGAGGGAAACAAAAGGGCAAGGAAGGGAAAGGTGGCTGTGATAACTGTTAAATAAGAAATAGCAGGAAGCAGAGAGAGAGGAACTAGAAGGAGATGCAAGGCAATAGAGAAGTAATTATTTGGCTAGTCAGAAAATAAGTATAACTTTGGATACTCTTTTAACATTCGAGTTTTAAGGGATATATTTTAAAATATGGAAGTTTTATAAAGCATTCACTAAAATACCTTTGTGATGTCTGGCCTTTTGTGAAAATTAAAGTATATATGTTGCTTAAAATACTCCAGAATGGCATTTTAATTACAGATATATGTTTGAATAGAGGCAATAAAGGTGAGACTATTCTAAGTTCTTTGGCCAGAAGTATAATAAAAGTTGATCATGTTGTTTCATACTTTTTCTATAAATATAATACAGATTTATTATATTAGAAAGCTCACCTAGGAAGAGGACACTTTATCTACAAATTTTTTAGTTTATATTAATGAAAAAATCGTGGCACTTCATCATTTTCTTGGCCTTGTTTCTGTATGTTTGACATTGAAATGTAAAAAAATAACGTTTATTATCAAATCATCAAACTCCAGATGACTATGGAGTTTTATATCCAACATTTCTTAATGCTAAGGCACATTCTTCCTCTTTTCAATGGATCAAAAGACATGGCTACCTCCCAGATGCCCTCTGAGTGTTAGGGTTACCTTTCCACAGGGTTCAAAAGAAGCTACTCTCAAACAGTGCAGAGACACTTGTCACCCAGTGCTACTACTGTTCATCAGACACCCTGTAGAGGTAGCTTACTTCACTTCAGAGAAATGTCTAAAAGCATATTAATGGTTCTTTCCTTTCTTTTTTTTCATTATAGCAGAAAATGGCCCCCATCTCCGTGTGGAAGCAGAACAAGCCAAGGTGTTCTCACACAGAGGTGGCAATGTTACACTGCCGTGTGCATTTTTTCGAGACCCTACAGCATTTGGCTCAGGAACCCACAAAATCCGAATTAAGTGGACCAAGCTCACTTCAGATTACCTTAAGGAAGTGGATGTTTTTGTTTCCATGGGATACCACAAGAAAGCCTATGCAGGCTACCAGGGGAGAGTGTTTCTGAAGGGGGTCAGTGAAAACGACGCTTCTCTGGTGATCACAGACCTCACCCTGGAGGATTATGGGAAATACAAGTGTGAGGTGATTGAAGGATTAGAAGATGATACTGCTGTGGTAGCATTAGATTTACAAGGTAAGCATCTATAAATCATGTCAAACTTAAAAAGTATAATTAATCATTGCTCTTTTATTTTTTCATGATGTCTAGTCTTTTTTTTTCAGGATGTCAAGTGGTTATCAGAGTGATGATGCAACAAGCCAAGAGTCCATGCATAGCATGCTTTTCTATTCCTGTGTATTTCGTAGGCTGTCTATGATTCCAGCTTTCATATTTGAAATGTACACACAATGGTTATGTGCAAAATTGAAGCTATTTGCAAATAGAAGAAATGTGCAGTGGAACTGAATTAATAATATTCAGAAACTGCCTGTGCTATTCAAAATTTAAATCTCATTACATGGTTATTGAGAAATTCAGATTTGATGCTTTTTATTATACTTCTAAAATTATCTCACTTTCAAAATAATGGCAAGTTTTGTGAAGGACATTTGCTAACTAAAATACATGTAATTATATTCTATAAAGTAACTCTGAAAACTCAATTTAACAAAAAAGTTACCTCCAGATTTATTTAACTATTACTGTAAAGAAGTAATTTATTTTAAGATTTTATTTATTTATTTTTAGAGATGGGGGAAAGGGGCAGAAAGAGAGAGAAACATCAGTGTGTGGTTATCTCTTATACACTCCCTACTGGGGACTAAGCTCACAACTCAGGCATGTGTCCTTACTGGGAATTGAACAGTTTGGTGCATATGCCAGCATGCAGTCCACTGAGCCACACCAGCCAGGGCAAGAAGTACTTTTTTTTTAATGGTCAATAGTCTCTTAGACATTGAATACCAAATGGTCAAGACATTTGAGGGAAAATTTCATTTCTTATATGTGTAATATATTCAGTAGGTTCAAAACCCAAAACATATAGAAAGCTCAACAATAAAAGTGTCTTTGTCATCCTGTGTCTCCTCTGCCCAAAGCCCACACTCTAAATGCCCCACCAGTAGGGAAACTTCTGTGTGCTTTCTCAGGTATCTCAAAACTTACATTCATGAATTTCTGAGTTTCTTTACACTAGAGGAGGAATTTTAGCTGCATCGATAGAACATTTTTCTTCCTTATGCACATAAACTATAAGTGTGTGTATGCTAGAAGCTCCTTCCACCTCCTACGATGGGTTTTTGCCTCTGGAAAAGAATGTGTTTGCTCCACCAGCACATCATTGAAGATTGACCTCTGAACCCCTTAGAACTCCATCACATGTATGGAAATTTATTAGATTTATGTATCTAATAAATTACACGATGTTGTAAAATGCATTTTTGTGACCTCCTCCTCTCAGTCGTTGTTCTTGACTCCCGAATGCATGTCATCTTGTGCTTTCAGTTTTTGATTCAAATTATTATTCATGAATATTGGTGAAACTGAGGCCAAATACACAAAAAATGTCATCTGAGGACTTTCAGAAATAGGAAAATAATTCTATATATGTACACAGCACTGTTAAGCCCTAGGAGAGGCCTAAAGGAAGGTGAAACTGTGCTGCGTGGTCTCTGCCCTTTTTGTTACTAAATGCATTTACTTCATGGAGTTTTTGAAATTTACTTTAGTGCTTATACGTACCATGATATGAAAACCTTTCATGTGTCTAACAACTTATGTTTGCCAACAACTGGGGTAAAATAGACTGTAATTATAAATATTAAAGAATGTGTATTCAAAGCATACTTCCACTGACAGACCTACTCACGTCGTTGGCTATTACTCATCTCCACGTGATGAGGTATCATCCTTACTAACCCCTTAGCAGTGATGCATACCAGACCTCTATGGAAAAGTAAAGAGCATTTATTATACTTTGACATAGAAGGATAAAATCATTGTACTCAGAAAACAACTAAATACCTTTCTTCTCACCCGTGGAAGTTTGACTTTTCTTATTTTTGTAAGTGGTGGATGAAAGCAAAGACCACTGACTCCATAATTCAGCTGTGGGAATTTCTGCAGTCATAGTTGTAGATGTTGAAATCTTAATAAGCTGAAAGGAAAATAGGTAAATACCTAAATGCTAAAAATCATGTTGTTCCAGAAATCTTCCTGCTTGTAAGAAATATCTGATTGTTGAAATATATGCATTGAATATGCATAATACAGTGAAGCTTTTAAAATTTTGGCTGAGTAAAACATAGAAATTGACCTTGATGTACTTGCAATGGGTTCTTTGAGCATCATCAAATATTCATTAAAATATATGTAAGTCTTTTAAGTCAATAAAACAGTCATTTATTCTTACAATTGGAAAATAGTGAAATTTTAATATAGGGTTTCATTTTGACTTTAGGGAAATGCTTGCTTGAAATTATGTTAAATTTGAAAGGAACTCAAATAAAAATATATTACACTGGATTTGGAACAGAACCTACCACATTTCAGTAATATTCGATGATTAATCAAGGACAAATTACTAAATAAAAATGTTCCTACTGCCCATGAAAATCCACTAAATATACTGCAATGAATTTAAGCCTGATGTTTTTTAGTTTTTTAAATTATTATAAATTAAAATATTCTTGCAAATTGAAAGCACAGTGAGATATCACCTCACTCCAGTCAGAATGGCTATCACTAATAAATCAACAAACAACAAGTGCTGGTGAGGTTGTGGAGAAAAGGGAACCTTAGTGCACTGTTGGTGGGAATGCAGACTGGTACAACCACTGTGGAAAATATCATGGAATATCCTCAAAAAAAAAGGGAACTGCCTTTTGAACTAGCAATTCCATTGCTGTGAATAAACCCTAAGAATCTCGAAACACCAATTCAAAAGAACTTATTCACCCCTGTGTTCTTAGCAGCACAATTTACAATAGCCAAGTGCTGGAAACAGCCTAAGTGCCCATCAGTAAATGGGTGGATTAAAAAACTGGTACATTTACACAATGGAATTCTACACAAAAGAAAGAAAGAAGGAGCTCCTACCTTTTACAACAGCATGGATTAAACTGGACAACCTTATGCTAAGTGAAGTAAGCCAGTTGGTGTAAGATAAATACTGTGTGATCTCACTTCTAAGAGGAAACTAATGAACAAAATAAACTAACGGGGAAAATAGAACCAAAGACATGGGAACGTGGAACAGAACGACAGCAGCAAGAAGGGATAATGGTAGAAAACAAGTAAAGAAACTAGTCAAAAAAACATATATGAATGACCCATGGACATGGACAATGGTGTAGGGACTGTGGGAGCCAGGGACAAGCTAGGCAGAGGGGAGCAAAGGGGGAAAAATTGGGATGACTATAATAGAATAACCATTAAAAAAGAAAGAAAATACGTCTCCTACACTGTCCACTGTTACCATCTTAAGCCATTTGGAAAATGGAATTCAACCCATATGGTTTCCTCCTCTCTCCACATGGACATACTTTGGAATTTTTCTGTCATTTGACATCCGGCTGCCAAGGAAATCACTAATGGATAAATTAAGCATTTTCCTTTACAGCGGCATCCCTGGGGTTGCTGGGGAAAGGATGAAAGGCACAATGGGACAGGGAGCACTGCTCCTTCCCAGCACTGACTGGGCTCTTAGCTGGACGCCTGGGCGCAGTTCTTCTTAGATAGAGCCATCTGCAGGCTTCCCTTCCATCATCACTGCAGGGGCACTGGCAACCCGAGAGTCTTTTCCTCCTTCCTTTTGGCTCTGATTCAGCTCACAGATCACTTAGCCAGGAACCTGAGAAGGCAGGATGAGATCAGGAAGCCTTCCTGGACCTCTGCCTGTCGTGGACAGTGCCAGCTGGACTGCCCTGGAGGGACAAACGTGTCCTGCAGGGGCTTTCGGTGGATGTGACTTGATCTAGGCTTTTGAAATTTCTTCTTGTAATCTTCCAGGACAATTTATGAAAGAAAACACTTTCTGTGTGCTGGTTGCACTATTCGTGAATTGTACATTCATCTTTAATAGGGCCTGGAGTCTCACAAAAATGGCACAAGTGATATAATTCACCACATTACTATCAGTGGCACAATTTCTTATATTCCCTATTTAAAATATTAATTCTAATTCTATTTTTAAAATTCATGGCAAGGATTTGAATAATCACACTAAAATTGTCTGTTAGCAACAATGGGGGAAACATTTTGATACAGTGTCCTTCTTAAAGTCCAGCAAATGGTACAACTTTGCTTTCTTAAGTAATTGTTTTCCTTTAAAGAAATTGTGCAGAAAGTTGTAAGACAGCTCAGTCACCTCCCATGATTATTTGACCAAAAAGAATGCTTTTGGAAATCCGCATCTTGCCAGGCTAGCTAGCTGCCAAATCACACCACCTACATTTTTGCCTTTTAAAATATTTAACTTAATTCTCTGGCATTAACTTAATCGGCAGATGTCCATTCTTTATCCACCTTGTATAGGACAAGCATTAAGAAGTGTTGTTTATTTTCCTATTTGTAATAAAAATATTTTTAAAAGCTTAGTTTTGTTGTGCAATATATGAATGTGAAAACTGAAAAATAGTAATAGAAATATTTTAAATAAAGCCATTATTTTAGTTGCATCGTTTAAGAACAGAAAAAAAAAGTTTAAGGGCTATGTTAAAAACTGAAACAAATAAGAGAGCCATGATGTTTTTTATGGAGGTATTGTTCACTGTAAAGAATTGCTTTATTAAGATAAAATAAGATTGTTCAATTAGGTTTTTGTTAGATATGCAAAGGATTTCACTTTGAGGTTTCTCCAGATCCAAAGACCTGTAAGTGAAAGTTACTTATCTGCAAGTTTTTAGGATCAAGTGTAGAAGAAAGTATATGAAATTAAAAACAGACAGTAACCAGAGGACAGGTGGGAGGGGATAGTGGGGGGAAAAGAGGGAGGGGTTGTCAAGGAACACGTATAAGGACACATGGACAAAGCCAAAGGGGGTAGGATCAAGGATGGGAAATGGAGACAACTGTACTTGAACAACAATAAAAAAAGAAAAGAAAAATATATGAGGATGATTTAAGATATTTGTGTATACTTTTGAAGGACAATATAAAATGAATTACTAATTATATAAGAATAATTACTGAGAAAAATACATTGCGAATTTTGATTAACAACTTCTCTCTCAGCACTATTTCTGCATCCCCTACCGTGCTTAGTTTTCAAGATTGACTTTTTTCCAAACAAGGCTCAGGAATACATTGTTAGGGTTAGTAACCAGTAGCAGATGGTAAATTCTCAAGGACGGCTATTTGGAAAATATGCTCTGCAGGTGGTTCATTTTAGAAAGGAGAATTTCACGGTTCAGGTTGAACTCTTAGCAAAAGAGGTAAATCACTGAAGTTGTCAAACCACAAAGCAAACTGTGACAAGCTCAGAGCTGTGAGGCTGCTTGAGGGGGAAGAGACAATGAGAAACCATTGCAAGCTGCCAAAACCTACTGCTTCTTCTGATGGAGAGTTTATCATGTTTTTTCACCAGTCAAGTGGGATTTGTTCATACTTGTAACTTTTTGTACCACTATTGATCCCGCGCTTTCTCCTTTGGGTAGGTGTGGTATTCCCTTACTTTCCACGACTGGGGCGCTATAATCTCAACTTCCATGAGGCGCAGCAGGCTTGTCTGGACCAGGATGCTGTGATTGCCTCCTTCGACCAGCTGTACGATGCCTGGCGGGGTGGGCTGGACTGGTGCAATGCCGGCTGGCTCAGTGACGGCTCTGTGCAATACCCCATCACCAAGCCAAGGGAGCCCTGCGGAGGCCAGAACACTGTGCCTGGTGTCAGGAACTACGGGTTTTGGGATAAAGAGAAAAGCAGATATGATGTGTTCTGTTTTACATCCAACTTCAATGGTAAGATACAAACCACACTGCCTTCTTCCCTACACCATAAACCAATATATACTATGACACTACACATGACTTTCAGTCTTATGTACTTAAAAAGAAAAGATAAAAGCTTTGAAGTATTGCTCCAGTTTGAAAAGATGTCAAGAGTTCTTTGAGGTCATAATTTACTTTTAATTGACAGAAGTGAAGCAAAAGTGTATATTTCCACTATTCTTGGGTTTTGTTGCATCTGATTGGTACTATGAAATAGTTTACGGTGTGATGTTGTCTAGGGTCTGCCTTTCATTGCCAAAAGTGAGGCTGCCCCTGTGTACTCTCCCTAGGTATAGCTCTCCCAAAGGAAGTAAGAGTGGCTTCTCTGTCGTGTTCACTTTCTCTACATTCTAATGTCCATATAGTCATAAATGATCGGCAAAGTTGAGGAGGAAGAGTGCTTTGCAAGAAAACACAGTGGAAATAACACTGGAAGTGAGAAGAGAAGAGGTTCATGTTGCCTCTATGTCGATGACTGATTCTTTGCATTCACCAGACTCCCAACCTTACCCTGGTCCTTCTAAAACCAGCTGCATAATGTGAGGCCCAGTCGAAATGAAAATGTTGGTCCCTTGTTCCAAAATTATGGAGAGTTTTAAGATGGTGTCAGCAGAGCATTAAATCAATTATGAGGCCATGCCTAACTGCACAGGTGGCACACCCATGAAGCAAACCCTGGCCGCATCTATTTTAGTCCCTGGTGACGTGCTTTGAAACCGATAGCAAGGGATCAGGGATCACCAAATTTTCTGTGAAGGGCCAGAGAGTAATATTTTTTTTATATAAGGTTTTTTTTTAAATATTTTTTTGCTTTGTAGACCATACGGTCTCTTTTATAAGTAATCAATGTAACTGTGTACATAGTAACACAGACATAGCCATAGACAGGATTAAATGGATGGGTGTGGTTATGTTTTAATAAAAACTTCATTTGACTCAGGTGTTGTAGTTTGCCGACATCTGGTGTAAGTGATGGAACTAGTTAATGTTCCAATGGCCTCTACCCTTTCTCCAGATCACATCATCTTAGTCTAGAAAGTACTGGCAAGCATTAATTTATACTCCAATAATCTATATTTCATGTATAATCAGACACAAGACTGATTATATTCTATCTGAAAAAAGTCTGAGAAAATATTCAGTTGGTGTGTATCACTTCAGTCAGTGCTATCATATTTTGTACATTTTATGGATATTTAAAAGAATCTTATGGACATTGAAGGAATCTTAGTAATGAACACTATTCAGTTAGCGCTGGAGACTAACTTCAAATTGCTCCTGTGAAATAAAAAAAAAGTTAGGTATCAGGCTCCCACAGAGGAAAGTTGAAAAAAGTGAATAAATTCATCCTTTTTGCTGGTGAGTGAACAGACTAGGTTCACATTCTGAGCCAGTTTTATTAATGGCAAGTGTCTTCCTGTATTTTTTTTTTGCATTTTCATACTGTAGTCTTTGAATAGGAATAATGTCTTATTGATACCTGTGATGAAAAGGACTTGAGGGCTTTTGATTTCTTTTAATGGACTTTTATGTCAGGAATGTTTTTTGATCCTTTCAAATTCAAATTTTGCCTCTCCAGAAACTTGTGCTGGGGTTCAGTCTTGCTTCAGCTAGAATTTAAATAGCTCTTGCTTTTAGCATGGAATTCTGTCTTCTCTACTGCCACAGAAGGGCCCTTTTAGTCACTAATTAGTGAACACAAACGTCATCTGTCATTTCCCTTTTCCTTTTTTGAGCTATAAAAGGGTATGTCTGAACATGTATTAAGGGGCCAGGAAAAAAAAAACAAACCAACTAATTTAATGGAGAGTGATTTAGGGGCACTACATTTGACTGAGAATTCTGGGTTCCCAAAAGTGTTCAGACATGGCTCTATTTCCCACTTCCCTGAGAAACACTTCCCTGCGGGGCTCCTTCCACTTCTGCGTGGCTCAGGCACCCACAGACCCATTGATCTCTCTCTGTCTCTCCGCAGGCCGTTTTTATTACCTGATCCACCCCACCAAGCTGACCTATGATGAAGCGGTGCAGGCTTGTCTCAATGACGGTGCTCAGATTGCGAAAGTGGGCCAGATATTCGCTGCCTGGAAACTTCTGGGCTATGACCGCTGCGATGCGGGCTGGTTGGAGGACGGCAGTGTCCGCTACCCTATCTCTAGGCCAAGGAGGCGCTGCAGTCCCACGGAGGCTGCGGTGCGCTTTGTGGGTTTCCCAGATAAAAAGCATAAGCTGTACGGTGTCTACTGCTTCAGAGCATACAACTGAGCGTGCCCCCAGAGCACGGCAAGTTCAAAGTCATTAAGAACATGTGAAAGGTTTTTTTTTTTTTCCTTCAATACGAACTCATGCAAATTACCAAAACTGTGATAACCCTTTTTTTACTTACTGTAAAGAGTCATTTTCATAAAGATCAATTCATTAATTTGTTTTTGTAAAGCTATCATTCAATATATATTATAAATTAATATAATTCTAAGGGGAGTGCTACATAAAGGAGCCTTTAGAGCCAGACTGTTTAGGCTACATCACCCCAACGGAGCACCCTTCCATGAACGGGGCATGCAATAACCTGAGGATTGCTGGGGTTAAATTAAGGAAAGTAAAGCTACTCAGAGCAGCAGCTTCCACAAGCACAAATTTTACACATTTGTACAATTTTGAAATGCACTACAACAAACAAATTAGAGCAACAGATTTGAAATGCGTATTTCTTTACATAAACTGAGATTCTGAGAGGTTGCACAAAACTCCGTTTCACAAGAAAATAATCTACACTTTTCTAGAAGTTAATATTGCAATTCTCCAATAGAATGTTTTACTGTTTAAAATCCTGCCATTTTGACCAAAACATAAAATAAAATTTGTAGGACTCCAATTCACAGTGATAAGCACAGTTAAAACTCCTCAATAACCCCATTTATATGAAGTATGAGATTTAAATAAGCAGATAATATTTAACCAATGAGAGACTCCTACCTTCTTATTAAAATTATACATACCTAAGAAGAATCGTCTTATCTTTTGAGTAGCTTTACTGAGTTATATTTAAATTCTAAGGGCCATTGGCTAAGCAGCATTTAGCATCTACTCAGGGCAGTTATATAGATAAACTGCTGGACAGAACAATTGTAAAATTTAGCAGCTTGATTTTATGTTAGCTTATGAAATGTTATTGTCCTATAAAAATAACTTTAAGCTATTTAATATTTCCTTTTTATTTACATTACATTTAAATTTTTAATTCATAAAAGAAATAAATAACTACACACATTCCTAACCAAGAAATAAGGACCCAGCTTTCAAAATTCTTGTTTTTCTTCTTTGTATTTACATGAGGAAGCCCAACTGGTGCCTGTGGTTGAGGAAAAGGAAGTCCACAAAGTAGTTCTAACCCTTCCTCCATGAGAAAACAGTGGTGAATGATGTCACTCTCCTTGCTGGCCATCGTTAGGTGCAAATGAAACACTGAAGCTGTCATCAAAGAGTTTACACTAAAATCGTCAGGGCTGTCAGCAAAAGGGAAAAACGCCAGCTTCAGAAAAACAACTTTTGCATTAGCAGCTCCAGTCTTAAATAAAGCTCTGTTTTCCTATATTTTTATGACTGTTGAGATCCCACAGGGACCAATATTTGTATTCAAATTACATTTTATGGTTTCCCATTGTTTCACAATGAGTTCTAATAAATGGGATTTAGTATAATAATCCAAGTATGACATAGCTGGCATGCTTTCATGAATGTTTTTATGTAGATTTTCCTCCCATGAACATGAGTAAATAAATCTGTTTCCTGAATTGATTGTGGTTGCATTTAAAGTGCTGTAATAATTCTAATAAATTTACTCTCTAAATGTAGAGTTATATTTGTGGAAGGTATAGAATAATTGGAAGTCCATAAAACCATAACTATATTCATACATTATCCAGACAAAATATCATAAGTAAAAGTAAATCACATCTTTTATCAAGAACATAGCTAGAAATTTTCAGATGCTTTAATTATTAAAAGATAATGATGTATGCATGCACATTTTTACGTTAGATTGGATATGCAAATTGTACAAAAATTACAAACATAAATCCAAAGAGATTGTGAGGTTTAACTCAAACACTGATGATACAAATAGAACTTGAACTTTTAAATTAAAAATTCCTGAATGGTCTCAAGTAAGATAAACCCTTTATTTAAAGATGGTACTATCTCCAAAAGAGTGAGTCTTAACCTCTCAAGTGTGGAGGTGAGTTCATTGGAGGAAGTTTATACTTGAACGATTATTACCCACATTATAAGAATTTTATTGGAAATGCAAGTGGGAACAAATTTATATTGAACAGATACATAATTTTTAGTTATTGCTGCAAACTCTACCTTTATAATGTTAAACATAGGAGCTAACATTTCTTAACTTTTGAATACTTATTAGTATAGGAATTGGTGCTGATCAAAAACTCTGGACTGACTGTTAGCTGATTAAAATCTATACTGACTGCACACCATTTTTCCAAGCTTGTAAAAAAAAATCTTTAAAAAGAAAACTGCTGGGCAGAATTTTTGTCTTCTGCCTTTCCCCTAAAGGATGAGGATCTCCTTACTGCTTTGGACTTCTACTTGTATAGTTTTGGGGTTTTTTTTTTAATGTTATCATTTGCCATTTTTCCACCAAAGTCTTCTTCCCTGCTTCATTGACCAAGATATCTCACTAAGAATGTTGGGAAAAGACAGATTATCCTTGTACAACTACTAACAGAAAGTCAGCACAACATTGGCTAATTCAAAAATTGCCCCTCAGGCTTGGGTTCCAAGAGTATCAAGAAGAGATAAGATGGGACACTGGGTTAGAAAACCTCATTTTGATCATTTTGTCCATAATTAACACATGTGGCCCGTATAAACAGCAAGGTTTATCTTGGAGTTGGGTTGAGACACCTAGATGTTAAAACCCATCAATAAGACATGATTCATATAAAAAGAATAGGAATGGACACAAGTTAACCACATTAACACTGGAAGCCATATTTTAATGACTGCTGCCTTGTTTTACCACAGTAATTTTTAGTCAGATATGGTTTTTGTAAATTTAAACTCTCTCATAGAAAGGGGGCCGGTACCTGTTAAAGTTTTATTTTATGCAGTAATATAGCCGCTTATTATTTTGGCAATTCAAAGTAGACTCAAAGGAGATTCCAATTTGGTTGCTGGCAGCCATACTGGGTTTCTTGATTTCAGTGCTCCAAAGAATGTGGTGGTCTCACCGAGTAGCTGACCACTGTGAGCGGGGGGAGTAAAAGGGAATTGCTCTCAGTTTTCAGCATAGAATAATGCATCGAGAATGACCAATGGATAACTGACAGTTTTGTTGAGAAGTTGACTGTATCACAGCTCACTACTGCCAGAGAAGCAATGATGTACAAAATAAATACAAAATACAAAAAGTCACTAAGCTATCTGATCAAAAGACAATAAGTAATTAAAGGCGTTTAATACCTACTGAATACAAATCTGAGGAAGAGAACCAATCTGTATTACAAGAAAAAAATGTTTTCATTTTCTGTAAGATACAATGAACTGGTAAACAAACATTAAAAGACAATTTTGTGTTACTGCAGTATCTTTTGATTCTTCCGAGTTGTACAACCTTAGTTATTATTCTTTGTGTCAAACTCTATAAATACATTATTTTAAGAAAAGATATTTAACCCATTTTGTTCTAATACATTTATGCTCAAATTGTAACCACATGGGAATTTCCATTTCCTGGGATTTTTGTAAACTTAAGGAAAAAAGAAGTATATCTATGGTGTTGCTAAGTGATCAATAATACTATCCCAAAATCTATTGCTTTTTTCCTTTTTATATGATTCAAGGCATAATTTATTTTGCTCATTGGTTAACAATTCCAGAAATGTGTGGTATTAATAATTTGATTAAAATACTTGTATGACATAATTTATAACTTCAGTTATTAGTACTGAATTAAGAGATTTTATTTTCATAGCAAATTCACTACATTCCAACAACAGGGAGTATTTTTTAATATTTCCATCTTTTTCCTGAATATTCAATGTGGAAAGTAGCTTTTGGATTTTCTTAGTATACAGAAATGGATTCTCAGGTACAAGAGTTCATTACTGGTTCAATGACTTCAACCCAAACACACTCAAAATATTTTGAGTCATTGATATTCACACAGAAAATGCACCAAAAATGTTCCCTTTTCTTATTTGGAATACAATGAAAAACTCTGGAGAAGAAAGTTCAAGGACTAAAGCATCTCCTTTTGGTGTTTACTGTCTCACACAGATGGATACATTATTTCACCTTGCCAGCAAATTTCATCTACTGCTATGACCTGGTCATGTACAAAACCTCCTGGTATTAATACTAAAGGATCCAATGGAATTTCATTATGCTTAAATAAAAACAAGCTACACTGTTCAGATGTGATGTCCTTAGTTCCCAACCAAGTGACAAATCTTAATACTAAGACTATTCATGGATAAATGGACCCTGTCCAGGACAGTCAGATATGCAAGGAAAATAATGAAAGCAAAAGATTATTGGGCCCTAAATGGAACCCAGGGATGAACTAAGAAGAAACTGATATTTCCCTTCCTGTCTTGATTTCTTGGGCTGTCCGTTTTGGGTTGTTTAGACGCACAACTTGGAGTGTCTGTCTAGTCCTTGATTCTCAGTGGGCGATAGATATATTAGGAAACTGACAGCAGGCTACACTTCCTAGTCTTTCCTAGAAGGAAATTCACTACACACATTTATTTCTACAGAGAAGCAAATAAAGCTTATTTATTTTCTCCATATTTCTTTTAGGCCAATAAACTTTTGTCACCTTCATGGCCACCCATCATCTGAAACAACATGGGTCAGCCCAGAGGGCGATTCCACGTCATTCCTGATACCCACCCATTCTCCTTCTCAGCTTATTTCTGTGGACCGGGGCTGTGCAGTGTCACCTGCCTCACCCACTCAGAGGTGGCCCTTTCATTTAGTCGGTACTTGACTGCAGCCTGAGCTCTGTTTATTCAGGGAGTCCTCCCCCAGGTGGAGAGAAAGTTCAGATTTTCTGTTACCTAACAATGAAACTATTGGTTTTATCAACAAATGCAAGAATGCTAAGAATATTTTATTTTTCCCATAATTAGTTTCTAATGAATGGGCTCAATCACCAATTCAATTCTTTGTCCTGTTTGAAATATGTTTTGTTTCGTTTTTATGTTTCTCCCATTGATTTTCATCAGTGAAAACTCTGCCTTTCAAAACTCACATACTGTGTATATAGACAGCAGGAAAAATGGGTTTGAGGTTTTAGAGTCTTTGAAAAGCCCTTCCCTGAAGATGCTGAGAATGTTGCATCTGAATCTAAAACCAGAGCTGCAGAACACTCATTTATTATTCTGAGAAATAAACATATTTATGTGTAATGATTGCTGTGAGCCCAGGGAAAAGATAAACAGTCTTTGGGGTTCTTCCTGGGCTCTGCTTTTGCCAAATTGAACATCCTTACTCCATGGAATCCTTACTCCTGTGATAAGAGCCAAAGATCAAGTGGCTGAGAAGAGAATTCTGCTGTTCTGATAATGTTACGAGCCAGTTTTTAAGTTCAATGTACATGGAATTTCAGCAACCTAATAAAAGCAGTTGTATTCAGCTTATTTACATCACTTGGGAGAATTAGAAAAAGACCGAGGCCTGGGTCTTTCCACAGCAGATTATGGTCAAGAGTGCAGCCTGGACATCACGATTCTGTAAGTCTCCTCCGGCCTCAGCTAATTCTAATAGTCAGCCAAGGTTGAGAACCACTGGACTTAATAGATTTAGAAGAAAAAATAAAACCATTCAATTGATACAGAATTATACTGATATTAAGAGCTCAATTGAAAGTAATTTTTAAGTAGTCTAATAGGTGTAAATTTGATTGAATTTGGAATACTATTCAAGTATTTATCTGATTTAGTCTTTTCCTTTGGTGATAGTTCCCATGAGCAGACGTGTATCTAATAAGCTATTTATATCCCTGCTCCATTATTGCCACTTCTGTAAAAGTGACTTTAAGCCATTTATATATTATTCTGATATTCAAATTCCTCCCCATCTGAAGTATTGACACCCAGGGGCTATAACAGTAATTGTATAAAATATTTTGGGGAAAAGAACAAAATTCCACATGAAAGTCAATGGCTTCTGAGATTTCAGTTATATCTCAGAAATAAAAGAGGGAGTTCCACTGTGAGCCTTACATTACAAACATGAACCCTCAGACAAAAGAGCAAAACAAACAAAAAAACAACCCACCAGCACAATGCAGGCAAGATGGACAAGAGGATCTAGGATGGAGCAGACAAGGAGAAAGCAAGGTGGAAAGGGAGAAGGGAATTAGGGGAGAAAGAAATCCACCTTTGTCCTGAGAAAGGACACATGGTTGGATGAAATAAATCTACCAGGTGTCAGAGACAACTTCTACTTTCTAATAGTTTAAGTATACATGTTAAAATGTATAAGTCTGCTGTCTTCCAAAAGCATATTTATTTTGTTGTACATACATATGAAAATACATAGTCCTTATTACTTATCACTAATTCACTCACTGAATAAAAGACATTGAGCTGTTTTATAATCTGAAAACACTATTCAGTACAGTGGTTAAGAGCACAGACTTTAGAGCTGGATATCTGAAGTTCAAATCCAGCTCTGCCACATACCATCTCTGGCCAAACCACAGGATGTTTCTTAACCTTGGTTTCCCCATCTCATCGATGTCTGCATCACTAAGTTATAAAATTACATGAGTTAATATATTTTGGTAATAGCTGACACAATATACAACTGTGTGCTAAGTATTTTACATACACAGCAGCATAAATATTTTACAATCAGCAGCATTGATTTTAAACACTTGGTAAATTAATTAGAATGTATAAACTATGTCATAATAAAAGTTATGACATAAATTATTATGTATAATTATTAGAATGTATAAATTATTAGAATGTATAAACTATGTCATAATAAAAAAGAACTGGTTTCCTAATGTTTTATGGGTCTGGTATAGCAATCTGGGGCTGCTACAACTCACCCCGGTGCCAATGAAAATTTAAAGAGTTAAATTTATTTAATTTACCTAACTCTATAATGTAGGTATTGTTATCTATTTTTTAAAGATTTTATTTATTTATCATTAGAGGGGAAGGGAAGAAGAAAAGGAGAGAAATATCAATGTATGTTTGCCTCTTGTGCATCCCCTGCTAGGAACTTGGCCTGCAACCCAGGGATGAACTAAGAAGAAACTGATATTTCCCTTCCTGTCTTGATTTCTTGGGCTTTCCATTTTGGGTTGTTTAAATGCTCAACTTAGAGTGTCTCTAAGTGACTGGGAATTGAACCACGATCATGTGGTTCACAGGCCCACGCTCAATCCACTGAGCTACACCAGCCAGGGCTATTATCTATTTTTTGAAACGAGAACACAAAGGCCCAACAAGGTTAAATGACTTGCTCAGAGTCACATAGTTTCTTGTAAGTAGCAAAGTGAAGATTTAAATCAAGAGATGGTTGAAGGTTGATGATTGATGGTTGACTTAACTTCACAGAAAATGATGGAACAGCTCCTGTTATACAGTAAACACTCTATTAGTATTAGCTCTTATTATTGTCTATACCCAGATTCACAAGTCAAATAGGTAAACAGGCCTCAGTTTCCCCATCCAAAAAAAGAGATCAGGATATCAATATTATTAGTTTTTCTTATAATTAAATGAGATTATTTGAAATTAAATTCATTATCATTCATCATTAAATACTACCTTGAAATATCCTTATGCTTTATTTTATTACTATATAAACCTTTAATGTATAATTAATATTTCTATTTGCATATACTTTTGGTCATTAAGCTAAATTGTAACTTTACAAAAGCACAAACTATTAATATGATTTTAATAATTCTCTCCACTTTCACTTCAAAGTCTAGTATAGTGCTGTAAATGTCATTTAAAAATGAGTAATATTTTCTTATCACATATAACACATTTACAGTGAAAATACTGGAAAATACAGATAAGGACAAAAAGAAAATAAATACCATTCATAACCCAAGGGAAAATAAAGTTTTATTTTGATTAATAACATCATATTTTCTATTATATATACAAATAGGTATCATTTTTAATAAAAATTAGATCAGCAGCATAGATTTTAAACACTTGGTAAATTAATTAGAATATATAAACTATGTCATAATAAAAATTATGAAATTATTATGTATAATTATTAGAATGTATAAATTATTAGAATGTATAAACTATGTCATAATAAAAAAAGAACTGATTTCCTAATGTTATATGGGTCTGGTATAGCAATCTGGGTCTGCTACAACTCACCCCGGTGCCAATGAAAAACACGAACAATACAGTAGAGTGATAAATTAGCTTGAAATACCCATTCTGTCCTTCAGCTTCTTTAATCCTATGGGTCCTGCAGAGAGCACAGAGGCCAATGGACCTGCTCCTTTCCTTCCCTAGTTTTAAAGAACATAAAGGAAAGACTAGTGGCTGAAGACATGAAGGCCTCATATCAGAAAACTTCCTTGCAAAAAAACAGAAGTATTTTTTTTTATAAAAAAAAGCATAAAGTTCTATGTTGCATTCCCTCCACTGGGAATAATAATTTTAAATTCCAAAGAAAAAAATGATAACCAATAACCGATCCAGATTAAAAAGAATAGACAATAAGTAGAAAGGTATACTAACAATATAAGTTAGTTGACACCCAAAAGATCCAGAAAACTGCTGACGTATGACAAATTGAGAACAGGCTCCATTGTAAAGGCTCAGTGTTGGAAAGTTGAGGCACCAGAGTCTGAAGGATTTGGTGGAAGAGCAGCGCAGTTCGGGATCAACTTTGCAAACTTAGAATCACAATCAGTACAGCATTGCAGTGTCTAGAGAATGACACCTGACTGTGGAGAGCCCAGCCCACGGAGGTCAGCTGCCCCTCTGATAGCTGGCATGAAGAAATGCCCTGTCTTACTTGCTAAAGCTTTACTTCACAAGTCCGTTTTGACATGTAATATAAACAAACTCTTCCCAATGTTGTTTGAAATTATGCAAGGATAAATAAAACACTTAAAATGTAATTAAAGGTCCCTTCTCTTTAAAATGTAAATATTTAATGACTTTTCACATATACAACCTTTAAAAAAACTAAGACTTACAAGCATACAGGAATGATCTGAGGCTGTGAAACTTATTCTCTTCTATGAAAATAATCAAAAAGAGTTAAAATTGTGTATTGTCTTTATGATCTCAATGATCTGCCAGCAGTCTTATGTCTAGTAAATTCTGAAAGTACACTAATAAGTTCATGGCGGCTATCCTTTTTCCTACTTCTATTACTACTAAAGTTTCCACAGCAAAAGTACATTATACAAAAGTTACTCAACAAATTAAGTGTCACAATATTAATATGTTCTCATTAGAGCTAAAATTCCCCCCCCCAAAATTGGAAAAAATATTTCAGACCAGATTCTGTAACTTCCTCCCTACTTCATCATACTTTGTTCCAGCTTCACCACGGTAAAGCCCCACGGATATTTCTTGGTGAGGGTCTGAATCACTTCTAGTTTTTCTGAAGAAGTGCCCTGGGCCTTTTGGATAAAAATGATCTTTACTGCCTGGGATTATCTCACCTTTCAAGCACTAAATATTCCTCACTCTTTCAGCCACTCACTGTTAATGATCACTCTCTCCTAATCATTGTAGTAACTCCAAACACACACTTTTCCCTAGACCCCTCCTATAGGCAATAGCCACTCTTTTGAGAAATGCTGCATTTTCTATTACATGGCAGATGATTGGAGTATAAGGAGAGGAAAGAAAATGATACTCCCCAGCAGGGCTTTGTTACATCTTCATAGGGTGGCCACCACCAAGCTCCTGCTGCAGTGTCCACCTGAGCTAGAAGGGCATGCTCCTCCCTAAACCAGCCACATTCCTGGGGCTCAGTCAGGGCTGCCCTTCTCCAGGAATCCCCGGGGTAGGGGTGTACCCAGTGCTGATCTCTTATCTGCTGCTGTCCTTCTATGAGTGCCTGAGGTTAGGAAAGAAACTCGTGGCAGCCCTTATCCCCCTGATTAAGATTATTTGTTAAGTGAATTAATATGTGTAAGTGCTTCTAAGGATGCCTGGCACTAGCAACTGTTCAATAAATGCCATATTCATCATCAATAATTTTCTTTATCATCATCATCATCACTTGTGATTTCCTTTCCAAGCACAATATGTAAACTAATTTCATCCAAAAGCTGGAGCCTGGGAGCTTATAATGATTACTCCTTAGTCTACTACATGTCATGCTCTGCATAAAGCAAGTTATTTCTTCTTCAATCTGGTGACAGTCAACTTAAGATAAACACTCTTGCCCAATAGTCAAAATTTTAAGTTGCAACCATAATCCTAATAGACACAATGATTCTGCTCCTGGTAATGTATTTTTCAAAAAAAACCCCACAGTTACCAAAATTATTTATGAATACATGTTTTTTAAAATATTTGTTAAGTTGTAAAACCAAACACAATGTAAAATTTGTCACACATATTCCTTTGGAAATTTTCTGTGTACACTGAACAGTTGAAATTTCTTCAAATACAAGACTGGTGGCATTTGAACTAGAAATAGTTTTTCATGGCTTAGAAAAGCTTTCTGTAGCAAGGGAGTCTTTTTTCCCCATTGGTTGAAGGTCTTCTCTCTAGGATTCAAAATTTGAATGAAATGTCTTGAAACTATACACTGTAAATTGCATCCATAAAAGGTCTGATATGCCCTTCAATAAAAACCCGGGTCACCTGTCCACAAGTCCTGTGTTGGTAGAGACGGCAGACCCCTAGTGGAGTGAGATAACTACAGTTTGGGCAGTTAACGGGGGAGGGGACACTAGGGATAGGGTTCTAGTTAACTACTTTTAAAAGATCTAAAATTGGTGTTTGCCAGACAAACAAGTATAAACTGAAAGCCAGCTGTATTCTGAGCTGGGACTTGGTCACCCCTGCTCTCACATAGTGTCTCTGATGCAGAAACACTGTGGTTTCTTGAGACCCAGTTCTGTCTGTCCACAGGTCCCCAACTCCTGCACGCACTGCCCCACGCTGCTCTCCGTAGCCCTCAGTCAAGGTGCAGCGGGACTGAGGGGGAGACAGCTGAAGAGGTGAGTCTGAAGTGAAAAATGAGAATAATGCTAAGATAAAACGAGGTTTGTTACATTTCAGTGTGCAGACTTACCCGCGAAACACCTTGACTTCCCTTTATAGACGTTTCCTTTATATAAGAACTTAACTACCAATAACCTGTGTCCCTGCCAACCAGCAAGCGAGAAGGGTCACTCAGAAGACTTTTAGGGAGAATTTTTCATTAAATTAACAAGTGCTTGCATCCTTTTTAGTTCTCTCTAAAAAAAGAAAACATCACAAAGCAAAAAGCTCAAAATAGATCTGTTCATTAGTCCTTGTTAAGTATCTGTGTATTGTCTGGGCTGCCACATTTTATGTCCCAATTTAAAAGTCATTCAAGTTCGAATTCTTTTTAGTTGCAATATGTTCAGGATCCCTGGGGAGTTTGTGAACCAGATGGCTGACAAATATGCAGAAATCCACCCAATATAACTTTTTTCTTAAAATAATTGAGTTTCTCTTCTTCATGTATCCTTTAATAAAGAGCAAATTATGCAACAGAAAAATGCTATTGGCACGTGTTCAGGTTTTGGTGGGTGATTTAATATGAGTTAGTCTCAGTAAGTATGGGAAGAAATTGGGTCATGAGGTAGACTTCCTAGTCCACAAGTACTACTCAGCTTGCTATATAAATGAGTAGAAATGCATGTTACTTGCCCAAGTTAAACTTGAAAGAGCCCACAAATTTTAAAAGCAAACCAAACTTCCAGATCTGACCAAAATGTTTCCTGATTGGCTCCATCAAAAACGTGTGCATTTCAGCAGTTCTCCAACTAATTTTCTGCTGCCTCTCACACAACAACCATAGAGAGATTCTTGATGTGGTACAATGGTGTTAAAATATCAGTTTGCATCTTTCCTCCCAAATACTGAATGTGTTCACTCACACCCTGAGGGCTTCCTCCCTCCAAGTGCTGGCGTCAGACCCCTGCAGAGCCAAAGGAAGAAATATCTAAGATACTCAACCCTTCAACAGCACGGCTTAACAGGAGACTGAGAGTCCCACGCCTGCTTGTGAGGGCGGGCGGTTACTGCTCCCCAGTGGATGAGAGGAGACACAAGGGACTGCCTTGTGGACAGAAGAACAAATAAAAAGAACCAGAAAGTCTCTGCATGCTGTCCCTATTGACATCAAGGAGGGGTGTGGGCCTGAGTTAGTGCAGAATTGTCCTGTGAGGCCACCACGCCTTAGCTTTCTCCCTCTTCCAGTTGCAGAGGTTAGAGTTGCTTTCCTTACTGCTTCCAAGGGCACATTCCAGAGCTCTACATACGTTCTAGGAGCAGGAACAGGGTCCTCGCTGCCAGCCACAGCACAGGGTCCCCCTCCAACGTTTCATCTTAGAGTTGGCCTCTGTGGATTACTACTGGCAGTAACTGTCTTAGATCCCCTTCTGCTGGTAACAGACTCTAAGATGTAGACTGAATGCAGGAAGTGTTTAGTGCAGTGCACTCAGGAATAACACCTGTGAAGGGCCAAGAGAAGCAGAATTGAGCAGAGGGAGAAGCTGAACGGCAAGGCTCTTACAAGAGAAGCTTCAGCCAAGCCCACGAACACTCAAGAGGCAGAACAGATCTTTAGGCTTGTCCTGACTTGAGGGAAGGGGCCGGGTGCCTGTGGCCCTGAACTGACCAGTTCTTGGAAGCAGGCTGCTCCAAGCAGGCTCTTCAGCAGAAGCCAACTTTTACTATGGGACTTAGATGTGAGTTTTCAGCAGCCAACATGCCCAGCAGCTGGGAGAACAAGTGTCTCTTAAAATCATGTCTTCCTGATCTAGGGCCTTTAGTCTTAATGCCCAAGCCGCCCTTTGGTAAATTATCAACATCCTGCAAATTTTTTTTGCCAGCCCTCTTCTCTCCAGTGGCATTTTGTACTTGTCTGCCTGGAGCAAGTAGTGATAGGTGGAAAAATGAGAGATAGGAAAAACAGGGCGTGAAAAGAGTCACCTTTGCAGCATAACTGTCTTGGGTGAAGTTATTTGCGGCTTCCAGGCAAGGCAGGACCCACTTCACTGGTAACAAAGGAGGGCCTGCTCTACTGGCAGAGGGAGCCCTGTGGGGACCAGGACGCAGCATCATCCAAACTGTTAGGGAGGCTCCCTTTCCAAACCCTCATGGTCTTCCTCCCTCCCAGCCACACAGTAGAGCCAATGAAGCTATGCATTCAACTCATCAAATCATTAGCAACTCCCAGGTCTTGTTTTCGTGATGATAGCTCTGTGGTTACAAAAGATTAAAACAATATTTTAAGATAATCCTGATCATGCCTTGAGCCAAAGTTAAAAATTCTAGTTTGTGAATTTTTTCTTAGCAGCTTTTCAGAGCAGTCAGAATCTGCCAGCTCACATCCACATTGCTGCTAGAAGGAAATCGGTACTAACATTAACACCAAAGAAGTAGCTTTGTCTGCACCGTCAGTGTTCGCCGTCCGAAAGACAGCGTTTACCACTTCCAGAGTTCATTTTCATCCATCTACTAGGTTGAGTGACTGGTTTTCAAGATTCTATTAGCCACAGCAATAAAATACTTAAGTTCTGAAAGCCTTTTTATGCATTCTGTTCAAACAAAAATCTAAAGCTAAGAAATTGCACAAATAGCTTAGTAGAACAATAATTACGTGAAATAAATAAATATTTTAAGTAAAGAATTTCCCTATAAGCTTTGAAGAGGAACTTAATTTTTTTTCAATTACATATGCATTTTTAAGTGTTGAGAGCAGGGAAACTTCTAGTGATTTCAAAGTAAATTCTAAACTTTTAGTATCCACAACCACCTCAGATAATACAGGAGACTGCTGTTGAGCAGAATGCTGGAGAGACGGAGTTAAAGTCCGTGGTCAGAGAGAGAGAACAAACTTGTTCAAGTGACTCAGAATTAGGCTGAGAAAGAAGCATTTTTTTAAAAAAACTGATATACTACTTGGCTTGGGCTGGGTGAGTCAGTTGCTTGGAGCATCATCCCCTACACCTAAAAGGTTGTGGGTTTGATTCCCAGTCAGGGCACGTACCTAGGTTTTTATAGGATTCCCAGTCAGGGCGTGTACGGGAGGCAGCTGGTCAATGTTTCTCTCTCACATTGATGTTTCTCTCTCTCTCAAATCAATAAACATATCTTCAGCTGTCTACTTGTATAATTTTTATTTATTAGGTTCACACTATCTTTATATGGAACATGTTTAGGCACTGAGTGCCACACAGAAACTGCTGAACTGATTCTTTAAAACGAGCGCCTACAACATCTTTATCTTTAGAGAAAAACTTTTCTGAAGAAGCTGATGGAGTTCTTCTAACATATAGGCAATAGCATTGTTGACACTACATTGGGTTGCGAAAAAGTGGTACCATTTTGAAGGATATAATATCCTATAATTGTATGTGACTAGGTTTTTCTATAGTTTAAAATAACTGTGTCTCTAGATAAGTAGTCCCTGGATAAAAGTAAGTCGTGGTTTCATATTTAAAGAAGACACTTTGGAAAGAACTAAATTGCTAACTGGTGAAACTTCTGGGCAAAAATGTTTTTCACTAACAAGGTATATGCAAAGCTTTAGAAATCAAGGTAAAGTATCAGCATCCAAAGTTAATTGGCTATGATGAGATGTCAAGTTGGACAAATAAACTGCTTTTTAAATAATGATCATGACTTGCCACATAAATAGTAAGATCAATATACTTTAAATGACCATGTAAAACTACTTTTCAAATAGTCCAGATGAGATTTCAAGTGTATTACCAAAAACAAATATAAAAAATAGGAAAGCACCTTTGCAAACAACTTGTAAATACACTTTAATTCTGTAAAGGCTGCAGACACAGTATTTACAGTGACATTCTGATTGGCATTTTACCACCTTAAAATTATGCTTACAGGGTCTGAGAACAGATGTCAGACACACACATTTTGATTCTTATGTATGCATTTGGCTCAGGTGTGTGAAGAAAGGGCTGTTTTAGCAATTAAACAAAGCCTTGAGGTATCTAGCAGACTGTATTAACTGTCTTTGTGAGCAAGAAGGAGATGTATAATGTGCAATGTGAAACTTAAAATGTGAACATTAAGAAAGCCCATTCTTAAATGTCTTTCAGCCTGTGTTGCTCAACCACACCTCTGTTCTCCTCTGCTTGTGTCTCTCTTTTCCCCAAATCCCTGTTTATTCCTAATGTTCCACCACTCCAACATCTCTTTACTACCTCCAAGTTCTCATATTTCACCCCAATCTATTACACAATGATTTTCCAAAATAAGAACACCTTCCCCTTTAACAGAAATTCCACCGTCAATGGTTGAGATCATTTCTTCAACCCACCACCCTAGCAAAAATCTGCAGCCTACAGACAGCTCCACCTCGCTGAGGTTTGAATCCTGGGACATTAAAGTTGTTCCTGCCCTGGCTGGTATAGCTCAGTGGACTGAGCACGGGCTTGCAAACCACACAATCGCGGTTCGATTCCCAGTCAGGGCACATGCCTGGGTTGGAGGCCAGTTCCCAGCAGGGGACTCACAAGAGGCAACCATACATTGATATTTCTCTCCTTCCCTTCCTCTCTAAAGATAAATAAATAAAATATGTTTAAAAAAAGATGTTCCTGACCCTCACTCAGACAGGCTTGGAGGAAGGTCCTGCTCAGGGCTGCTTCTGTCCCGACCGTATGGTCTGTATTATCTGCTTCTCCTCTTTGGTGTCCCAAATTGCCCTGCACCAAACGTAGTGATACGTAGTGATACCCACCAAACGTAGTTGGATGGGTTAGTGATAATATACCACCTACGGAGAAACACCTTTGGGCCATTATTAACACAGTTCAGTTTTTCTGGGAAAAGTCTGTATTCGGTATGCCCACAGCCCTGCAGGGCCAGACTGAGAGATTCACTCTCTGCTAATTCCCATCTGCAAATGCTCCCTGTGGGCATGACTGTGGGACTCAGGGAGGGCCTTTTCTGTCTGGAGCCGTGCTGGTCACGAGGTCCACAGTCCGCTGCTGCAGGCCTTGGCGAGAGCAAAGTGACTTGCAGGTGGGAGCTTCTTCAGAACTTCCTCTCACTTCTTGCAAACCCTGTGACTATATCCTGTACAACATTGTTACGTATTTTCCTGCCTGCCAGCCCCTAAAGATCCTTGATTTACACCTAAATATCAGCAACATGCTTAATGAAAATCAAGGGTAACAAGAGAAAGAACAAAGCCTATGTCATCAAGAAAGAAACTAGGAAAACGAAAACAAAATAAACAAAAAAAAATCAACCTATAAGTTTTCTCTTTATCATGGAAAAGAGTTTAAATGGAAGCCATTTTCAGCACGAAAATCTTTTCATAGTTACTCTGCCCCCTGAATATACTTCCAGTATATCATCTAAGCACCTCCTTCAAAAGACTTAAGTTTCACAAACTAAAACAATGAATCAAATGTGGCATTTTAAACAGTGATGACAGACAAACTCAGCTTCTTCCACAGCCAATTCTCAGATATTTACAACAGGATCCTCAGGTTCTGATTTATATATATATATATAATTAATTAAAAGCCCATTTAGTAACTTTATTTGACAGCTAAGCTGTCTGTAAGCAGCCCTAGGCGAAGGATACAAATGTCTGGTTCCCTCACAGAGGGCCATAACTTACAAACAACTTTAAATGTTTAGTCTTGCTTTCTTTGGTCTATAGATTCTGCCACCCGTTTTATGTCTAGTGCCTATTTGCCAGGGCACTAAAGACATGCTCAGAATAAAGTATCCATGCACACACTATTTATTAAAATGAAAAGGAATTATGTGAGAGTCACCTTTTCAAAAATAGTCATCGTACATTTGACCTGTACTGGTGAGTAAAAAGTTTCCATCTGAAACATTATTACATGACCTAAACCATTTTCTCTCAGCACACTGTTCTTCACAAAACCCAATGTACTTCTTGGTTAAATAAGCAGAAAGCTCCCAGTTTAAATAAGCAAACTGAGAAGTGTGTAAGGGTGTATATTTACTGATGCCTTTTAAAGTGCTCATAGAATTGCATAGGATCTGTAGCAGTCTTGGCTTCTTCCCCATTTGACTGACGTGGGTCCTTTTTCGTGTCTCTGGGAACCATCCCCCTATCACCATCTCAGACCTGGACCTGCATTTCTAGGGCACCAAGGCCAGACTCTGCACTTCCCAATAGTCTCTATTTGCTCGTCCTCTACCTCCCCATCTCCCATACCCTGGAAGTTCTTCACAATTAAGCAGTCTTCTCCCCAAATGACAAGGACACACACACACACGCACACAGGATTTGACCTAAAATTCCAAGTCACTTACCTGTGGTCATTCACCTGACTTTACTGTTGCCACCAGGAACAGATCCGCCACACCTGCCCATTCACCCCAGGCCCCAGATACACCCCAACTAACTGATGTTCCCATTACTGTCAGGAATGCTCATTCCTTCCTGTTCTCCCTATAAACATTCTGGAGGCCTTTTCAGATACATTTGAACATCACGTATTTCAGCACATCTATTTTACCTCTCTTGGACAGATACAGAAACTCCTCATCCATGCTTCTCATAACTCCCCATACACATAACTGCCTTGTTGCAATTTTTGGTCTTCATGTATATTTAAATATATTTGCCTCCTTTTTATATTATAAACTACAAGGCAGCAAGAACCACACTTAATTAGCTTTTGTATTTTTATGTAATTACACTGCTTGAAAACATAATTTTAATTGAAATGTCTATTACATGCACCCTAAACTGGGAGCTAATCCTTTCAAGTGACAATGAATAAGAAAGAGATATTTCTGCTTTGGGAACTGAAGTGCCTGTACAATCTATTAGTGTATAAAGAATACATAAATGCAGTGAGAGAGGCAGGGGCAAAATAGAAAATGAATGGAATTAAGCGTTTGAATGAACCATTAAAGTTCTACACAAATTGTGACTAATTTTGGAGAAGTCTTTGGAATTTTACTAATAGATATTCTCCTCTCAGAAAAGGGTCTGCTTGTGCACATAAACACATGCACACACACATACCTTCAAGATAGTTTTAAGGGATCTTTTGCCCTTGAAATGCATCCATGGATTCCGGTAGAGAGCTTTTGGGCTAGCAACCTCTGACCAGAGATTAAGAACACTACATATTTGGAAGTGATGTGAAGGGCAGAACGCTGCTTCTGTTCTGTGTTACAGAACTCTGTAGTACAGTAGTCAGCTTTAGGAGAAATGGAGGTTTACAACAGGGAAGAAAGATAGTGCCCCTTTGGGCCACACTGGCTAAGAGAGCTTTTGCCCCAGGGTTTTGTCTGAATTTTATTTTAAGCTGTATCTGGCTTATCATTACAACTAGCTGCTGAGGCAGTGTGGGTGTGTTGCAGTTGTTGCTGTTTCTTTATGAGACGAAAAGATGCAACTGGTTAAAGGCCTCTATCCTTTTCTCCTCTGAAGGTGAAAGAGATGAGATCTTTAGGAGCAAGTTGTTCTTGGGGAAAATGTCTAAGGTGTAGAGTAGGGAGTTGGAAGGAAAGAAGGTAATGGCCCCAAAAGAACATAGATAAGATGTTAAGCTTACTATTCAATTCAATGGTAAATTTACATAAAATTCAAATACGAATTTTCACCATTCAATTCCTACTTGGAAGAGTGTTACAATCCCTTTTCTTTTTTTTTTTTTTTTTACAATCCCTTTTCAATAGAAGTAGGAATGAGGAGGAGCAAGGAAACAGGATGAAATGTGAAAGAAAAAGGAAAACAAACACAACAAATGAGATACAGAAAATGGTAAAATTATATGAAAGACTTAAAATAAGAAAGTACTACTTAAGGGAACTCTGGCACGCTACCAGTTAGACATAAACGCCTGTTTCGTCTACAAACTACAGCAAGCAGCAGGCCCCTTTGCTCGCAGCCACTGTGAATCAGCAGGCCCCAGGCTCCCTTTTAGGCCCCAGCTAGCTTGCCAGAACCCAGAGTTTCTTCTGGGACACTCCCGAGGATTCTGCTTGCTTTTCACCGTTGAATGACCCGAACAGCCACAGGACTTTATCATTTAGTTAGCCCTCCCACTATGCCAAATACTGATCTTTATATATACACGATTTCACCTAATCCTCATGGCTATTCCATGAAGCAGGTGCTGCTCCTATCCCAATTTGTAGATGGAAAAAAATGGAGGTTAAGCAAACATTAACTTTGTCAAGGTCAAACAGCTCATGAATGAAAAGATGAAAGGATTTCTCCTCCCAGCACACGTGGACCTGGAATGCGGTTACAAACCTGAACTAACTGACTGGCTAGCTAGTTCAACTGAGACATGAAGTCTGGGGTGTAAAATGATTGTTCTAACACTGTGGCAGACCAGACAATAAAAACACAGTTCAGCAACCGAGAGAAATTTCAAAGTAACTTAGATCTTTCATTTGAGTAATGTTTCTTAAGAGCTTATTCCCCCCCACCCACTTCCACACCAATCTGCAGCTTCTCTGGTCCTTTCGCACACTAACTAACTGCCTGAAAAAAACTCCTTTTCAGTCCTAGCCATCATCTCTCTGGACCCTTTACTTTCTTCTCTTGGTCAGACTTTTTACAATTCTCCCAGTTTCGAATCACAAAAGCCAACTATGCAGAACCTCTGAGACACCTCTGGATGGACTGTCACCTCCTGGAACCAGGCATAGCCCGGTAGACTGAGCACAGGCTGATGCTCAGGTCACTGCTCCTCCTGCCGCAGGTGTTGTTGGGAAGCCCCCAAACTACAACACTGACCAGTAGCTGTCATCGGACACTCGAAGGACACTTCTCAAAAGAAGAAGAAAGGAAAACTGAGGATGGGATGGGGGCAAACCACTCTTGAGCTGGCAGGAAGAAGAAAAAGCCTGAGAGCTCTCATAGACCAGTCATTTTGGTTCTGGGATATTTGTTTGTATGCTGTTCCCTTCAACGAGCCTTAAATTTCATAGGATTTGGGGGTTTATTTTGTATAACAGCAACAGGGAAACACTGATAATATATGATGAAGAAAAGGACTTACCCATACATATTGGAAGATAGTTTTGTTACCACAGGTAGTTAACTACTTGTTTTAAGAAAGAGCAGAGAGAATCAGATGTTGAGCTTAATATACTGGAGAACACCAGCCTGTCTGCTTCACCAGTACGCTACAACTTCACAGCCCACGGGATTATAGCATTGCTCCTCCAAGGAAATTAACACTCCTCCCTTCCCCCTCCAGATACCGGATTCTGGGGGGGTACAGGGGTAGGTGCTTACCAAAGAAGCCTGTCTGTCTAGCTTAGGGAAAGAAGGGATTTGGGGGAGGTGGACCTATCAAAAGCCCACAAAAGTTTGAAAAGTTGGTTGTTGCTTTGAAAAAGCACCCGGTCTATCCCAAACCCAAGGTAATATAATCCCAGGGGAATAAAAAAGCTCTCTCTCTCTCTCTCTCTCTCCGTCCCTCTGTTTCTCTTTCTCTCCCCCACCCAGTAATGCACTCACCCCAGCATTTGCATGTTCTCCCTCACCCAGGAGCACACATTAATACAGGCCTAGCAGCTACAGGTGCCTGCAGCGGCTGGTGTGGGCTCCAAGGTTAAACCTCAATATGAAGCAGAAACTCTGGACACTGGCTGTGGTTTTGGCCTTACTGAGGACATGGTTGGAAATTTTCCACGGTGAGACTGATGGAGAGGGGACACAGGGACAGCCTTCCACACAAATAAACTATATTGCCACACTACAATTTCTCGTGCATGGGTCCCTGGAATGCTTTCTTGTGGTCCCATGGAAGAGCATGAGTTCCACCCACAACCATAAGATAAAGAAGAGACTAGAGGAATGAAGGGTGATGAGTGACAGCAGAATATTTCCTTTGTTTTTGTCCTATTTTCCTTATCCTTAGAAAAAGGAGTTTTGCAAAGACTCACACACTGTCAGACATTACCATGAAGCAGTACATTCAGTACATACATTGCATTATGGGAGGAGGTCAGTATTAGCAATGTTTTGGCTACACTCTGTTTGTAATCATGGCAAAGACATCCACTTGGACCTCTCAGACATAATTGGATAAGATTTCCGCCTAGCCTAGTACCTGGCACGTGGTAGTCAATATTTATTCACTACATAAACAATTACTGTTACTCACATGAATAAATGCGAGTGGCAGTCATAATTAGGACAATAAGGTCATGCACTAGTGACATTTAAGTTATTATTGTTACATAACTTTATCTATTCTGATAGGCTAGTGATATCAGGAGATGTGGAGCTTTCATTTAATAACTGTGGAAAAATAAAAGAAAATCAAATTTGAGAAACTCACAATGACATTGATTTAGGATATTGATTGAGCTTTAGGAAGTCTTTGTTATCTCCATGATAACTGGCTATTCTCACATGCAGACAAAGACTGAATTACTATCCTTTATTAAACTAAGTGTTATTGATGACTGCTTTGGGCCAGGGATTATAATAGAGATCATACTGAAATGACAGGAAGGAGAAAAAAATCATCCATACCTAAATTAGACATAAGGAAGTCATAGTCTGGGATAAACAGCATAATACAATGTGAACCGTGGCATACTTGAGGTATATGCTGAGTCATAGCAGATTAAGGTGGAGAGTGTATGAGTTATGGAGGTGGTAGGGGGGAGCACTCCTCATGGAAAGGAGTATATTTCATACAGAATTGCTGGTGCATGGTGGTGATTAAAAGCAGGCTGCCCTTTAGTCAGTTTTATGATTGTTTTTAAATTTTGATAAAAACTAAGATTTCACCTAGTTATCTAGAATTAGAATATTATAAAATATTAATTCCCTACTGGATTTTTGAACATGTGCTTCCATGTGGGATATTACTATTCATTCACACTTCTAATCAGTATTCTCTACAGCTAAAATCAGCTAGCAGTTACCACTGCTATTCTTCAATACAGTAAGTCAATAACTTTGCTCATTCTACCTTCCCACTCTTGGGAATACCAAGTGTTGCTCCAAGAGGAGAAAGGAACCCTGACTGTGGCCCACAAGCTCCTGTCTTTCCTTTCCACACACACAGATGCAGGTGAGTTTCCCCAAGAAGCTGACTCTGAGGCAAGCTAACGTATAGCAAGTTTATTAGGGGAAGCAGGTAAAGGGAAAAGATTTAGTGGAGGGAGCCTGTGATGCAGGCTTGATAAAGGGCTTTCTCTGGTCCTGTTCTGGAGAGAATGGCCCTTCCAAGGAGTCCCACGTTGTTCTGAAATGACTGAGCCTTTACAGACCTGTCAGTCAGTGAATGTGGTCCACCCTAAGGACAGGCCCTTAGGCCAGGCTGTGACACCTATGGCATTGCAATTGCAATGCCTGCAAGAGAATAATATCTGAAAGCTAGCTTCTGACCACCCCCACCAGGCCCTCCTTGATGGGGCTTCTGGGGGGTCCATTTTCATGTCAGTCATGCATACCTCCTGGTCTAGTACAAGCTGCATTGTCTTGGACATCTGCTGCACTAGGTACCCAAAGAATCCAAGCTCCACCCTCCTGACTGCCCCATGCTAACAGAATGCCTTCAAAGACTCTAGTTAGACAGAGTACTGCCTTCCACCCGGTTCTTTTCAAGCCATAGGCACCGAGTAGGTCGTTATCATGAAGCGCTGTTTGTTCTGGAATACACCCTAGCTGTAGCTTGTACCAGCCCTGAAAAGCTCAGCCCTTTTCCACTTTCTGCCCCATCACCATTCCAGATAAAAGGGGCATTTCCCCTTACTTAACCACACTGTTAATTTTTTCAGCATTTGTTCTCAGAAAGAGTAGCAAAGTCTCTATTTGGAGGCAATTGCTAAGTACGCTCATATGGTCACATTTAGTTCTGGCATATTCACACACCATTTTTATTATTATTGTCATTATCATTATTATTCTAATAGGCTATTCAAGCATCGTGTTGCAACAGGTTGGTGTACAGGTGATTGGTCAGGTGGACTCTGACAATGAAGGGGACTCTTGCATTCACTTGGCAGGTTAGTTATTTGAGGCGGAGAGTTCGCCTCTTCATTTTTATTTCACTGGTGTGTTTGTCAGACGAAAGTTGGATAGGTTAAATTCTGTTGGGACACTGTACAAAATAGGAGTTTGTTTTATAAAACGCTCACAGAGACTCAAATTTAACATATATCAATAATCTGCAGGCAAAGTTGATGCTTCGGGAAAACTGTTTCTCTAGAGAAAACTTTAATGCTATTCATTACCCAAACTATGATTCTGTTCATTTTCAATTTCGGTGTATCTGGCGGGCGTTTTCCTCCACTCTCTTTGAGGCTGTCTCTTTGACAGCCTCTGGGATGGCAGTGACTGGGCACTGGAGGGGAGGAGGACGGTAATGGGTACCAGGAGGCCTCTCGGCTCGAAGTGTGAACATTCAGGAGTATCAAGCACAGGGCTTCCCAGATTTGGGGGGGGGGGGGTTAAAGACCAAAAAACTTTCCAAAATTAGAACACCAAAATAAAGCTGCCTTTTAATTTTGCAAATAAGAATTAAAACTTAATTAAAATAAAACTTGTGCCTACAAATGTTATTTCACAAGATACAAGACAATTTAATATCAACACAAAACAGAAACAGTTTTTAAAAACCCAGTTATTTAAGGTAAGTATCTTTAGTTACAGGAAAACTTTCTACCTGTCCTTAATGTTATCAGTTTCTTAATTTCCTGATTTCGCTACAAAGGAAAGTTACGTCTGTCTCCCTTAGCCTTTCCGGGAGGGCAGTGACTACCATTTTTGTTCGCTTCCACTTTCCTCAGCCCAGCACGGTGCCACACTGTCACACAGGGATCGGTGTGGAAACCCCAAATCAGAGTAACACAGATCATCTTCTCTTTTTCGGGAAGAAATTCCACAGATTTTACTTCGAGAACATTATCTCATCTCTCCCCTTATCCTGTATTGCCAGCATTATACATAAAGGATTCTTAAGGCTTCTATCTCGGAGAGAACTTACCGTAAACAACGGTGGAAAAAATGCATAACCTTCCTGGGCCCTTCCTAGAAGGACAGACCGAATATACTGCAAGTTTGCACTGGGTGGTCTCCCCAGCTAAGGAAGGATTAGAGAAGCTTTATTTTCTGATTCCATGAGCAAGTGGCTTGGAAGCCACTATGCTGTTCTAACAAGTGGAAAGCTGAACAGACTGAAAAATCAACATTTTGGATCCCTAAGAGAAGAGAGGTCACAGATGAAACTGCTGCTCCCACGGTCAGAGGAACACACGAATAAAGGAGGTCTTGGGATGTAGTGCTGGGTCAGCAAAACCTGTAGCTGATGCGTTGCTAGGTGCTCGCTGTGAACAAGTGTTAAAAACTGCAAGGGATTGAGTCATGGCGGCTGGTAGAGCAGGGGACCCACAATATTTTGAGATTTACTTCCAGGAGTTTGACCAGACTCCCGAAGTAAATACCGAAGGAAAATTCCCACCTTCCAGCAGGGCCAGGGAAAAAGGAACCACTTTGAAATATGCCAGAGAGCTTTGTTCTTAACCAGGCCTGTCCTCTGAGGAAACCAGTTAACTAGAGCCTAACCTGCTGGGACATTCCCGCCTAACTGACCTGAGGAAGGAGAATACCCTACTCCAGCCCACGCTAGCCACCCTGTTGCATCGAAAGGGAGAGAAAAAAACTGAGAAACACTGGAAAGTTCACAGTCTGGAGTCAGGGACTCACTGAAAGACTGAGACCTAATCATAAGACATTAAGAACCCTGGCTGCTGTAGCTCAGTGGATTGAGTGCGGGCCTACGAACTGGAGGATCCTGGTTTGAATCCCAGTCAGGGCACATACCTGGGTTGCAGGCCAGTTCCCAGCGGGGGACTCATGAGAGGCAGCCATACATTGATATTTCTCTTCCTCTCTCCTTCCCTTCCCCTCCAAAGATAAATAAATAAAATCTTTTTTAAAAAGACATTAGCAATATTTCCCTTCCCCCGACAACTCACCATCCCACTATTAAAGCTTTTTTACAGGCATTCCTATTACCTGATGTAACATGTCTGGCTATTAATTAAAAATTGCAAGGTTTACCAAAAGGCAAAAACACGACAGAGCAAGCATCAGAACCAGACATGGCTGGGATGCTGGAATTATCAGACTTGACATCTAAAACAATTATGGTCCATATGCTAAGGGCTCTGATGGAGAAAGTAGATAGCATTCAAGAACAGATGGGCAATGTAAGCAAATGCGTGAAAATCCTGAGAAAGAACCAAACAGAAATGCTACTGATAAAAAGCCCTGTAGCAGAAGTGAAGAATGCCTTTGATGGGCTTATTGGTCGACCAGACATGGCCATGGGAAGAATCTCTGAGCTAGAGGGTATGTCAACTGAATCCTCAAAAAGTGAAAAGCAAAGAGAACAAAGACTCAAAAAACAGAACAGAATATCCAAGGACTGTTGGACAACTACAAAAGGTGTGACATACCTTTTGTTATGCGATTGTCAGGAAAAGAAAGAGAGAAAAGTATATTTAAACATAAAAAAGATAAGGGTTTGCCAAGAGTGGGGAAGGGGGAGAAGAGATGACTAGAAAGAACACCGGAGACTTTTAAGGCAGTGAAAATACCCTGTGTAATTGTTTTGGTCTTTTCAGGCTGCTATAACAAAATATTACAAACTGGATAACTTATAAACAACAAAAATGCGTCTCTGGAGCCTGGCAGTCTGAGATCAGGGTGCCAGAATATACGAAAGTGAACTCTAAGTTGAACTGTGGGCTTTTGGTAACATGATGTGTCAATGTAGATTCATCCTTGGTAAAAAATGTACCATTCTGGCCCTGGCTGTCATGGCTCAGTGGACTGAGTGCCAACCCGTGAGCCAAAGCATCACTGGTTTGATTCCCAGTCAGGGCACACGCCTGGGTTGTGAGCCAGATCCCCAGTAGGGGGTGGGGGGGAAGGCGAGCACACATTGGTGTTTCTCTCCTTTTCTTTCTCTTTCCCTTCCCCTTTCTCTCAAAATACATAAATAAAATCATTTTAAAAATGTAGCACTCTGGTGAGTGATGTTGATAATGGGGATGGCCATTATCAATACGTGGGGGCGAGGAGTATATGGAAAACAGTACCTTCCTCTCAATTTTGTTATAAACCTAAAACTGCTTTAAAAATATCAAGCCTTTTAAAACAAAAGGTTTTTTAATTAATTTTAATTTTAATTTAATTTAATTTTAAGAAGGACTGCAGTCCCTCATCTCTCCTTGCAATGGAAACCACAAGGAGCAGGCGGAACTCTTCCCCGTTTGCGACATCTAGTGGCCCTGCCTCTGAATGACAACCGCTTAGTCAAAGAAGGAACATCTGGCAGCGGAGGGAGACTCTGCCCTGATTTGACCAACTCCTGAGAAAACACTACAGCTCCCTTCATTCCCCAGGAGAGTTCACTGGTCTTCCAGTTTAAGAACCAAGTAGATTAAAATATAAGGGTTTGTCAGTTTGTACAGTATTTATGTGGTTCAGGAAAGCACAAAAGCCAAAGAGCTCCAAAGCTCAAAAATGATGATAGGGAACCACCGAAAACCTAGCTCTTTCTCATCCTCTGGCTGTTCCTTGGCACAAGAAGGACAACTAAAGGGCCAGCTATGTTCCATTGCAGCATCTTGCATGGTAGTGGGAGGCCACCTTCATAATGAAGCTTCGGACCAAACAGCCAGTATCTTCACGGATGCTGGTTCCTTGGGAAAGAACTAGGAAATCAGCTCGGCTTTCAATTCTTTCTGCGATGATGATGACTTGGCTAGTTGGTATCCTCTTTGTATTTTGGCTAAATGGAGACACTATGACATCGCATGCATTGTCTCACTAAATTTAATCCTCATTCCAACTCTGGAAGGTAGGTCTTTAATTTCCTATTTTGGTTAAGTGAGTACAAAGGCTCAGAGAGACTAAATAAAACTTGCCCTGCTTAAAGCTGAGAAGTGGCATTGTTGGCATCTGATTACGTGTCTCTTTGGCTTCAGGAATACATTTTTCTTTTCTTATCATGTTTATCCAAATCATAATTTTGATAAACTCACTAATATTCTTTGTTTTTTCACCAGTATTTTCCACTTTCTTTGACCCCCTACGTTAGTGTCTATTCTGGGTTCATTGCCTCAGGGGAGGGGTGTGGAAAGACAGAAAGCTGAAGGCTCCAACAAATATTTGGGGTTTATAGCCCAAAAGTCTCAGAGAAGCAGTTAGAGGGTCGGGGCATAGACAAAGACCAGAGGGAGAGTGCCAAGAAATGAAGTGGAGGGAAACGGGCCCAGTGTTTTTGTGGTTGCAGAGGTGGGGTAGAGATGGTCAGAAGAGGCGCAGGTGAGTTTTAAGAAAAGAGGCCCTAAAGCCTTTTTCCTTGGCCTGGCTGTCATGAAAGCCACACTCGCTGTGCAAATGTCCATATCACTACAGCGAGGTGTCCCTGAGTGTGAAACACCTGTCTGAGAACCTCATGCCCTGCAGTAGGCTGGAAGCTGCCAGAGACATCAGCTCTGCAGAGGGGTGGGCACAGAAACAAGGCATGTCCCCAGACAACTGGGCCAGACAGATGTGCACCTGCTGTAGCTGAGACATGGCCCTGGGAGATGGTGGGGAACCTAAATTACTGGGGTTTGTCAGCCTCAACCCCCTTGAAGACTAAAAAACAAAATAAATGTTAAATTACAGAAAAAATAAAATATTTAATAGTCATCTTGTATTAGTTTCCTAGGGTTGCCATAAAGTGGGTGGTTTGGAACAACAGAAATTTATTCTCTTAGTTCTGGACACTAGGAGTGCAAAATGAAGGGGGCAGCCAGGCTAGACTCCCTCCAGAAACTCTAGGAGAAAGGCCTTCCTTGACTCTTCCCAGTTCCTGGTGGTTGCCCGCGATCCTCAGCTTCCTGCCTCACTCCAATCTCTGCCTCCATCGACCTTCACATGGCCTTCTTCTCCATGCGTGTGTGTCTTTGAGCCTTGTTTTCTTCTTATAAGGATATTGGTCACCAATTCAGAACCCACCCTACTCCAATAGAACCTTATTTTTGCTTGGTTTCATCAGAAGAGATCTTATTTCCAAATAAGTTTATATTCACTGATACCAGGAATTAGGACTTGAACATAGCCTCTCCAGGGAACACAATTCAAACCACTGCTCACCCGAATCTGCGGTCTTGTGGTAGGCACTTAGGCAGACTTGAGCAGAGTCTGTCTCCCTGGGCCAGGTACAGAAGGTCAGAGAAAGCCCTGGGTGCCTAGCAATGGGCAGAACTGGAAAAACAAGGACCCTGCCCCAAGGGTTACCTTCTCTCTGATCTTTTATATCAGTGGTCATGAGGTTCAGACTCTCGCCTGAACTTTCCTCCCTGACCTGTCACTGGTCATGCAGTAGGAGGAGGAAGGCAGGGCCAGAGAGTAGCCTCGTGAAACTCCCAAATGGGCCTCTGCACAACCACTCCCTTAAGCATTAACCTCTAGGGACAACATCGAGGCCTCAGCTGCATTTCAGCTCCAGGCCCAGAAAAGTAGCAAAACCAGACAAGTGATGCCATGGCTGCAACAACTGATGACCCACTACCCTCTTGCTGACCAATTAATGGAGACCACAACTCTGAAAGGATATGCCTGGAAAGTTGGTGAATATTCTATTGAGATCCTTCCCTGGGACCTCCCCTAAAATCCACACCCTTATAATCTCTCTCTCTCTCTCTCACGCTTTGTCCTAACCCCTTTCCCCAGGCAAGTTTTCCTTGCCTCTCTCTTTCCTAAGCTCCAAATGACCTCATTTTGCTTCTGTGACTTGTTTCCTGTGCCTATTTCTTTTATGGGTCACTTCTTCTACCTCTGTGACTTTCTAAATAAACTTTCTCTTATTGTTTTGAGTCTTGGCTCTGAATTCTTTCATAACCAGAACTCAAGGGAGATTGCTGAACCAAGGTCTTGTCTGACTCCGCCCTTGTAACATCTGGTGCTGTTTCACCACCAACAGTCTGGGATTCACACCTGCTACACACAGGAGTCTGGAGTGGAAGAGGTGACACCATGCAGGGTTATGGGCACTGGTATCAGGAGGGCTGGTCTTGGTTAAATGCTAAGGTGACCTGGGATCTTGCACAAGGCAATTAGCTTCTAGTGGTCTTCTTGACTTCCTCCTCTCTCCAGGGGCTGGAATGTTATCTGATCCTGTCTAGCACTGACATTTAATGGTCCTACTGGTCCTGAGTGGGGGGGTAGGGGAATCCTTCCCCCATGGCCCCCACACAGTGTAGTTTCAGACATATCACAGGATTCTGCTGGTCTGAAAACACTCCCCCGCCACCTAGTGATGCTTCTTTCCTTACTGGCCTGCTCTTCTCACCATTAGGGTCACAAAAGCATTTAATGTATTGTCTCCTGTGGCCATTGCAAGGATGGTCTGATTCTAAATAAAAAACAACAAGATTGACAAGAAGATTCAGTTTTGAATGTAAAAGCTACAGGGAGACTGTTTGGGGAGAAGTGAGGGGTAAAGCCACACGGCTGCCGAGAGAAACTAGGACATGATGTAGAGGACAAAATGCTAAAGGAGGCAACACAAGGCTTACAGTCTGCATGAGTTTCTTTGTTGTCACTGCAAATGCGTCCTCGAAAGAAAACAATGACATAGAGCCAAAAGCCTAAGAATAAAGGCTGGCCCAGGCTCTCCCTATTCATCTCCAGAGAGAGCCAGTGAGCTGCTAAAGAGACTGGACCCAGCCTGCACCAGGAGGCCACAGCCATGGGGCCACAGCGATGTCTCACTTAAATAAGGAGACAGTCTCAAGGACTCCCTCCCACTGCAGACGGTTTTCAGAGACGAAGTTCTGGCTGAAATCTGGGTTGCTCTGCAATGCGCAGCGGCCCTGTAAGGAAGGAAGCAGCCATGGGAAGGGTGAGGAGGGAGGGTCAGGATCTCAGAGTGGTGGTCAGGAGCTTTGTGTTCTGGAGACCCACGAGCAGCCCAGGTGCCACACGTACTGGCTCTGTGACCTCAGACCGGTTGTTTTCTTTTTTATGCCTCGGACAAAATGAAGATTATTATTTTACCGTCTGTCTAGAGCTATCGTCGTGAGATTAAATGAGATGGGGCAGGGCAAATGCCCCCTAGAGTGTTTGGCACAGGAGAAGTATCCAGCAAACACTGCTTATGCTACAGACGCAAAACCAAAGATAAGTGATCCTAAAACTTAAGTGCCACTAAGGCCACATGGATAAACAATGGCACCTCTAAGGGGAGACTCCAAGATTCCTCACTCCTTAGTTTTTTTCACGAAGCAACAGAAACAAAAAGAAAAAGCCGTGAATACTGTATTTACAGTATTACAGTTGCAGTTATGTCCGCCCTGTGCCAGACCCCATTCACGTCACTTTATTAATACTAAGTCATTTAATCCTCACAGCAACCAAAGAGCAGGCACTGTTATCATCCCCTTTTTACAAAGAGGAAAATGAAGACAGAGAAGGTAAGTGACTTGCCCGAGGTCACCCAGGGTCAGAGGGTACTGTGCTGTGTCTAGGGGTTCGAAAGTAAGCTTAGAAAGCATAAGGGCATCATTTTTCTTACAACGTTTCCTGGAAACTCATTAGCTAAAACATACTGTTATTTTTGTACCTATTTTAATTTTAAGACACATAACAGACTAGATGGTATGCACCAATCTAAGACTCCCAGTTACCCGTGACTAAAAGAAGAGCCTAAAATTTTAGAATGTATAGCATAATTGATAGCTCATCCAGCTACTAGCAGATACAGTTCTATGAGATGGTTACTATTTTCCATAAGACAGCCTCACAGAATTTACCTAACAGCCCACCTCAGCCTCCATATTTCGGAAGTTTCCTAGAAATTGTTTAAAAATTAACCAGAAATGTCCCAAGCATCTAAAACAAAACATGGAGAAGATGAATTAATCTTCATGTGATAACTTTGATCTGGCCTATGAATTCTTCTATCATACGTTGCATTATAGTGACATTTCGTGGTTCACAGCCCTGATGCCCTCAAAAGCCCTAAGAAAATAGACCCTGATGGGTTCCAGAACGGCACGTGTTGCCCCGGGCAAAGTGAGGTAAGATTGTCCGCCAGTGAAGAGCTACACTCTCATAAAGCTGAAAGTCCAATCAGAAGATGAGTTGTGAAAACCTGGTGCATTGAAATGACCGGGAAGAATCAGGGCATTCCCAAGTGCCTGGCAAGAGTTACAGGCCGAGGGGGTATGGGGGAGAACGGCATCCTTTGTTGACAAGGAGAACTTTAGAAGAAGGGGGGTCAGCATACAGCACAAAAATAATTCCATTTGAAACATACTAAATTTGAAAATCCTTGAGTCACCCAATTGGAGATCTCAAGTAGGCCACTAGATCTAAGTTGTAAAGTTAGAAGTAGAGCCTGGACTGGAAATACACTTTGAAAGTTTCCAGCCAACATTCGAGTTTGAGTAAAAGGGAATTAAGTCAACAAAGATGACTGAGGAAAAAACTTGATAACAGAGGTAGAAGGAGTACCAAGAGTGTGTGGCATAAAACCTGAAGACAGAAAGTTGATTGTGTCGAATGTTGCTAAAAGATAAAGTAGGATATGGACTGAGAGAATCCAGAGAAGCACCATCATGGAAGTCACTGGTGACCCTAGCAACAGTAGTTTCAATGGAGTCATGGGATGGAAATTACATTACTGTTAGTTGGAAAGTAAAGGCGAGCCAGTTCTGGCCTTGGCGTGGTAGCTTGTACTGGTTTAATGCTATGACTGAAGCTATTATGAGAACTAAATGTACAATATACAAAATGTAATGAGAGATATGTCATATAAAATGTACAAAACAACTGCTGGACACTGGAGAAGCAGCAATCACGTGCTATAATCCCTGAAAGAATAAGGCATAGAAGGTGTGCCCCACATTCCGCCTGGCTTTTTCTCTAAGGTAGTTCTCCATATTCAAACATAAGGAAATAGAGCCTTTATGGAAAGTGGCGGTTTTGCAGGGGTGAGGTGCTCCAGAAGCAAATTTCTGAAGAGTGACAGAAATTCACACGAGGGGCCCAGAGAGTAGTGCCCATATTCTCCGCAAGTTGTTGGATGGTGCCTACATTGTGCGCCACGAACCCAGATGCAAAACGGCAGCTGGAGAGCTAAAAAGCTGAGCTCAGGTCTCAGCAGCACGCAGCCCTGAAAACAGGTTAGTTTAAGCCCTACCGAAGAGAAAGTGCACCAGGAAACGTTACGAAACTGTAGCCAAGACCGCAGAAGGGGAATGCACTAGAGCAGAGGAAACCCACAAGGAATCAGGTCTGCTCAATGAGGTCAAATAAGGTAACACAAATTAATAGTCTAGCCCTAACAAAGTTCAAATTTACACCTCAGCAGGATCTATCTGCCTGCCAAAAAAACACTAGCTCTTTTTTGAAAGAAACCCACAGAGCCTCGACAGTTTTTTTATCCACAATATCCAAACTTACGAAGCATGCTAATGTGTGTAATACGCCAGGTTTACAAAAAAACAGGAGTGGAAAAATGATCCATTGGTGATTTAGATATTAGAGCAAAAGTTAGTTGAATGGTAGAAACAGTTAAGTGAAAAATCGGAACATATAAATAACAAGTGGACATTTTAGAATGGAAAAAATACAATATTTGAAATTAAGAAATCATCGGATTGGTTTTATAGAAGATTGAGTAGGGTATAAGCCTGGATTGGTGAACTGGAAACCAAGTGAACAATAATATGCAAGAAAGAAATAGACAATAGAAGACATAAAGCAGAAAGTAAGAGATGTATATATAAGGAACAGCCAAAAGGTAGAAATCTGTATAATTGAAGTACTAGAAGGAGAGGAGAAAGAGAATGGGAGAGAAGCAATATTTAGAGAGATAATGGTCTATTCTTCAATACTTTCTCCCTATTTCCGAAGTCAACATTGTATCCTGAAATGGAGGGTTTTTTTTTTTTTTCAATCAAAACTTGATATCTGGGAAACATTCTCTTGTATTTCCAAGTGTCTGCTGTCTTCTTAGTCAGCTTGGTCTGCTCTAACAAAACACCATAGATTGGGTGGCCTAAGACACAGACATTTATTTATTACAGTTTTGGTGGCTGGGAAGTCCAAGATCAAGGTGCTTGCAGATTTGATTCCTACTGCAGACCCTTTTCCTGGCTTGCAGTCGGCTGCCTTCTTGCTGTGTCTTCATTAAGTAGAGCAAAAAAAAAAAAGTTCTGGTCTCTCTTCCTCTCATGGGACTTCACCCTGATGACCTCATGTAAACCTAATTACCTCCCAAAGGCTCCACTTCCAGGTACCATCACTTTGGAAGTTAGGATGTCAACATACAACTTTATTTTATTTTATTTTTGGAGGGAGGACACAAAACACCTGCTGTGCAAATTGGGTAAATGGGAGAGCTGAGCTTGAAGGTCAGGTCTGTCTGATATCAGAGATTAATGATTGCTTTTTTCCCTTAACCATGCTGCACCCTCTTCAAGTACAGAACCATCTCCCGAGCCAATATAGTCTGTGTTCTGGCATAAAGGCAAGCAAACTGCAGCCCAGCCTGCCACAATTCTCCTTCTTATTTCCCACCCTATGAAGAGCAAGAGTCTCCCAGAGCTTTCTGTTAAATAAGATTTTCACAGGTCCAGTCTCCTAAGCAATTCATTAACCGAAATATTCCAACAAAGCTTTTAATCCAAGTTAATACCTAAAAGCTAGACACTGATTTCAGTCTATTAGGGTTGACCTAGAAGTGTGGAACAGCAACTTTTGATATTCTATTTACATCTAAAACTCAAGTTAAGTAATAAAAAAAAACTTGCTAGTTGATATCCCCCATTTGTTTCAGAGCTGGTTGTTCAGTCACAATTTTATTTTTTCCTTCCTTTCAGGGTATCATTATGTTCTTTATGCCTTATTTCTATAAGTATAATAAAAATACATTAAGGGTACCCATACACAACTTTTTGGCTCCAGACCAGGTCTGAATGCAGAAATTGGCACCGTAATCATAACAATTACCAACAGCAAAGTCTTTTTCAATGTTTTTTATGTGTTTCCCTTTCATTACACAAAGGATTAAATAACAGAGAATTTTCTGTGCTCTAATAAAATCATCCATTTTTAGCCTTTTCACTGATGGGGGAAATTGTTTTTTGTTTCAAATGAAAGTAGAAAATATAGATGCTAGCGGATGAATTCACATATAATTATTCACTTCTCAGTTAGTAGAAAAGCAATCCCAGGGAACTGAAGTTGAAGTATTTTGCCTAGAAAGCAATGTAATAGAAGCCTGATTTTCTATAGAAAGTATTTCTTATTGTTTTTAAATTATATTCTAAATCTCTAAGTATAAATGTCTGCGTCTATTCAGTTTTAGTATTTAAATATATTTCTGGGGTGAGGGTGGGACTCTTAAAAAAGAAAATTTACATTGACTCTTAGAAAATTAAATTATTGTAGATATTAACAGTGTGTTCACTTTTCTAGCATTCAGATTTGAAGAAACTTAACTTATTTAGTGAAAAATAAACAAGAATTATTCAGAGCACCATGTAAGGTTCAGTCCCATCTTGGACTTTGGGTCTCCCAGAAGCATCTATTCTGGGATCTGCCCTGGTTTTTCAACCCAACAGGTCAGAAATAACAGAGTTGGGAGCTAGGAGAAGACAAGGGAAATTCTGTGTAGACCCTTCTGAATTGTATTCACACAGCTTCCAATGCTGTGGATAGCACACCAGGAGGGCATCGTATTAGCTGGTCAGCACCTGGCATACGAATGGAGAGAGGACCCAGCAATTTTTAGGAACCGCCTTTGTGTGGGACACCCTCCATCTGTAAAAGTCCATGCCAAAATACAACAATTCTGGGGTCATGAAAATCACATACGTGGAATTGTTTAGTTTCCACCAAGATGGAGAAATGGGACCCAGAATTCCTCTTTTGTTTTAAACACCTCACCCCTCCCAAAAAGATAGGATATAAAAAAAGATGATTTGATCGCTTCTCGGCCTTTTGGCTAAGATCAAGTGTAGTATCTGTTCTTATCAGTTTAAAAGAGATGGTTTGTAGGTAAACAACAGGCTGCACTAGACATCAATCTCTGAGAGAGGAGAAAGAAATAAAGCAAAAAGGTGCTTTTCCATCTGTATAGCTAAAAAGTAGAAATAATTCACAACCTTCCAATAAATATCTTCCATTGTTCTTCTTTCATTTTTCAAAATATATAAAAAGCATCCAATTAATCACAAATGTGTTGAGCCCTAGCATGTTACAGTTATAGGTACTCAAGGTGAGTAAGGGAAGCAAACAAGATACAAGTAAACAATAAAATAAGGAATATAATTTCAGCTGCTAATGATTGTGAAGGTAAAAAATATAGCAGTCTATGATTCACAGGCACAGAAGATAATGCCTGTGCCTATTTTGATGTGATAACCATGTAAGTCACTTTTAAGACGACATGTGAGCAGGAGACCTGAAAACGTAGGTGTTCAGAGGCAGAGTCAGAACACTGCAGATGAGGGAATCACTGTGTACAAAGGCCATGCGATGAGATGAGATGCAGACGGAAGTGTAGTGACCGAAGGGAGCCTGGTAGACAGTGAGTCCGGAACAGCTGAGCAGGGCCAGATCACGGAGGGTCTTAGGGGCAATGGGAAAAGCTTGACATTCTAGTCTAAGTGGATTTACCTTAAATTTGGGAAAGTTTTGAGCAGGTGAGTGACATGATTAAATTTATGTAAAAAATATAATTCACCCTGACTTGAGGTTGCAGAATGGGTTTAGAGTGAATGCAGAGACACCGAATAGAAGTCAGTTAGGAGTAAAGCGAGAAGTAATGGTGGACAGAACGGCAGCTCTGGATGTGGTGAGAAGTGACTGAGTTCCGGATACATGTGCATATTTACACTACAATATACACCGCATTGTCAGTCGTGTTCCAGGTGCATTCGTGCAGTTGCTCATTTGATAACATGGCAACCACCGGAGGTGGGCACTGTAAGTAGTGTGCTTATTTTACAGATGAGGGAACTAAAGCCCAGAATAGTTAAGTACTTAAATATTGTACTTAATACAATATTTGAGCTTCATAGTGAGCTATTAAGAGGTGAGGCCTGGAGTTGACCTCTTGAGTCTAGTTCTAGAGCGCCAAGGTCTTAACCATCGCGTCATGCCATAGAACCTACAGAAAATGCCAATTTCTCACCTTAGTCTCACTGGTTTTCGTTTACCTTCTCAAATGTGAAGTGTTGCTCTTATTGAAAATGAAATACTGGAGGTTAAGGCTCTCAAGCCCCACTAGGATGATAAGTTGCACATAAGTAGCAGAGGAAGGAAAAGCTGTTATTCCCATAGCAGCATGGCGTGTGTGTCCTGGAAAAATGCATGCTGCAGAACTCTGGAGTCTTCCCTGCAACTCACAGAGGCGGGTTTACAATAACTGTTGCTGAGACCATGCTTTTAGGAGTCTGCACGTTTTGTTCTGCTCTGTACAAGATGTATCATTATAAGGGATGCTACTGTACTACCTAAAGCATCACATGGACAATTTCAAAAGCAAAAACCAGGATGAAAATTATATAAATACAGATATAGATAAAATAAATAGATAATGTATATTGTACAGGTACATATTTGTTATATCATCTATATTGTTTGTATGTTACATTTTATATTTACTATAGTGTGTGTGTGTATATATATATATATTTATATATATATAAACTGCCAGTGATATGCATTCCATCACTCTTTTTTAAAGATTTTATTTATTTATCTTTAGAGGGGAAGAGAAGGAGAGAAGGAGAGAAATGTCAATGTATGGTTGCCCCTTGTGAGTCCCCTGCTGGGAACTGGCCTGCAACCCAGGCATGTGCCCTGACTGGGAATCGAACCGCGATGGTGTGGTTCGCAGGCCCGAGCTCAATCCACTGAGCTACACCAGCCAGGGCTGCATTCCATCATTCTAATGAGGCTTTTTCATTTTTAAAAATCGAGTGATCAAATTTTATAAAATAATATTTCATTTGAAATGAAAATCTATTTTGTATTTTTTAAAAGACTAACCATTTCCATTGAGGTCTGTGTTGGTAACCTCAGAGTATTAATTCAGTAAAGAAGATGAAATACTAATACAAATGTGGGATAGATCGTTTTCTTTCTTTCTTGGGTGTAGAGCTTTGCTCTGCTTTTCATTCTGACCACATGAGGTGAATGTAGATGAGCCAAATAAAATTAGACATATTAACATGTCACAATTAATACCAAGTGACAAAAAATAATTTTTGCAGGCCAACTTGAAATGAGATTTTTTGGGACTCATGTTAATTATCTGTAGTTTCAATTTTATTATTAACCACCAACTACTGGAGCTGACTTCAATTGACTTCATTCGCACTTGAAACGATTAGAGTTCAATAATGTATTGTGCATGACACAGATATTCATAGAGAGCCTAAGTTTCAATTACCTGACACTTCAAATTATAGGCTCCCAGTAATTAGCGTCTGCCATATACAACCCATAATGGAACTGACCAAAGTTAATAGAAAGTAGGAATAAGACTATATAGCCAGTTTGGCATGAGTGGATTCCAAAATTAACTAATTTGTGTACTTTTAAATATATTTCTCTGCAGGAATTAGAGTTGTCAGATTAACCTTTCTAAGTCTCCCTCATTTGTAATAAAAGCGGTAATAAAGGCAGTGCCTGTCTCATACGAATTATTCATTCACTATCCAAATAAAAGCACATTGTTCAGTTGTCAGGTTTCATGAGTGACCTGCTTTAAAACACTTTTGTGTCCCGTCATGAATCATGTCTAAAAGCAGAGACAACTGGTACTTAGTATACTACTTAGAATTGAACCTGAAGTCCTCTTTGACCCGTGAGGCCTTCTATCAGTGGTTCTCAAACCTGACCCCACAATGTGGGCCAGTCGGGAGCTTCGGGCCGGATTCCGTGAGAGTGGAGAACCGGGGGTAAGGGGATGAAGAGGGGTGGAGGCACGGGGCTGAGAACGCCTTAGAAGTTTGCCGGGTGTGGCCAGGTTTGAGAGCCACCACCCTGCAGGGCGTGTCCAGAACCATACAGCCTGAGAACTTACTAGAAATGCAAATTATCAGGCCCCACCCCAAACCCACCGACTCTGAAACTGGGAGCGGGGCGCGCTAATCTGTGTTTGAATGAGCCCTCTGGTAGGTATCGATGTCCACAACAGTGTGGGAAGCAGGGCCCCAAGCCCCTGCTGTTTAAACTGCGTGTTGCCTCCCACCACCAGCAGCATCACCTGGGAGCTTGCTAGACACGCAGAACCTCAGACCTATCCCAGGCCTCCCGAAGCCACATCTGCAGTTTAACAAAACCCCCAGGTGATTTATAGGCACATTAAAGTCGGAGAAGCACTGCTCCCAAACAGTGAATCTCAAACTTGGCTGCAAATTGGAAGCACTTGGAGGAACTGTAAAAACCTCGGATGTCTGGTGAGCAGGCAGCTTCAACACGGAGCACTCTTTTATTCATTTTTTATAGACCTACGTTGGGGGAAAGCTTTCATTGTAAGAAGGGCTCTACTACGCGACTAAACGCTTTTGGCTCCATCTACTGCCTTTTTCACTGGAACAGCCTCGGAGAAAGTCACAATGGCTGAAATAAATAAATTTGTCTGACTCTTGTCTCGGTCTATCCTCAGGGGACTCACAGCACCCTTAGCTCCCAAAGAGGCCTCTGGTGCTCTCTGGGGGTCTCAACGCCCCACTGCTGCCGTCCCAGGTTCCCAGCAGCCCTCACTGGGCCAGAGCCAATCCTCCTGCCCTGCTCTTCTCCCTTTACCTACGGGTCACATCTTGTCCATTTTGCCCCCAAACACAGCACTGCATCCATCACCTTGGTTTCATAACATCTAATAAAAAGAGTTCCTTCAGCTTGTTCCTCAAGTCGTAGAGAGCCTACCGCCCTGTCCTCTCCCTTCCACACTGGGAAAACAAACTCATAAACCTTGAGGAGAGCTCCAGCTGATGTGGTTCAGTGGGTGGAACACCAGCCTCTGAACCAAAAGGTTACTGGTTCAATTCTCAGTCAGGGCACATGCCTGGGTTGTGGGCCAGTTCCCAGTTGGGGGCAAAAGAGAGGCAGCCGATCAATGTATCTCTCACCCATTGATGTTTCTCTTCTCTTTTCCCCTCACTTCCCCTCTTTCTAAAAAATAAATGAAATGTTTTAAAATGAAAGAACGAAGGAAAGGAAAAAGAAAGGAAAGCTAGGAAATCTTTTTCCTGTAGTTTGTGTTCAGCTAGACCAAACCCCTCATAGTAATGTGTTCATAAAACATAATTCCTAAGGATCATCTCTTCATGGTGTGTCAGACACTACCAGATCCTAAACAGTATTTAGGTCCTGTTAAGAGCCAGCTGCGTTATTAATTCCATAGCAATCGAGTCTCGAGAAGCCCCTTAGATAGCAGATGCACATGCTGGGTCCTGACCCTTGATGTCTCCATTCCAGACAGATTTGCTTTCCACTGCATCCAATCTGCCTGATCGCCTGTGATCTGGTGATAATCACTCCTCCCCTTACTGCACCCCCTGCAGAGCCAGCTTGGAAACTTTTGTGATATTCAGGATACGCAGGGGGCTTTCCCATTCACTCCGATCCCACGTGCCAGTTCCCAACTCCCAAACAAGAAACTGGTGGGCGTAAGGACCAGAAGAAGTTCAGCCAAAACATTGTTGGGCGCTGTGTCAGCACACTGTAAATCTACTTCCAAGATAGCAGAAGACATGATTTTTTAAAAAAAATATTTGAGACAGTATTTTTAAGAAGGTCTTATTCACCACAAAATGGTTGCAAACTATTTGTTGCCAAGTACAAATCTTCCTTCCTACACATTAACGTTTTTTCCATTCTGAACTTACAAGTTATTTATAGCTTCCAACAAAGTTTGCTTTACTATGAAATGCCACTCATTCTGACAAAGAAACTGTATAGTATTTTCAGGTGTGTGATGTTCTTAGACCACGTGTGGGCAGCTGAAAACTTTCCTGTTTCAGGGACAACAACTAAAAACTGTAAGAGCCTTGTCTCATTGTGGAAACAATGTAATAAAGTCTTAAATGAATCCAAGATATTACATAGACTAGTGCCTGTGGTCTATGTAGACTATAGTTACTGCTCAAAAAATATTTGTTAAATGAATGAAAAAATGAATGCACAAATGAATAAGTTTGTACTTTTACGTGTGCAGCCTAAATTTAAATAGATATCATAAGGACCTTGGTTTGCGAAAACTTAGAGTGTGTTATCTTCATATATTTCTCTGTGACATTTTCTTTGAAAGCAAAAATGTGAATCTTTAAGAAATTTCTACACTGATTTCCAAAATTCACATGTCACATACTTACATCAATGCTCTCAAGACACAGGATAAAAGCATGTCAGTGGCTGCTACTATGAGAGCTGTCACGGGGCTGTACATGCAGATTTCATGCATTAATTTCTTTTTGTTGGTGGTGTTTAGTTCCTATTTCATAATCATAAACTGAACTCTGCAAACTAGCTAGATTTGGAAGGGGTAAGGAAAACATGGAATCCAATGAACTGTGTCCAGAGCACAAAGATTATAGAACATTCCAAGCAGACGAGGGTGAAGGGGTAGACTCCTGAACTACAGAGGGAATGATCTGGTGGTTAAGACAGAACACAAGTCAAATGTAGGAGAGTTGTCCACAGTCAGTAATGGTGACCTTCTTGCTGGTCTTGTCATTCCTGGACCCGTAGCACTCCATGGCTGTCACAACATCCCAGCCGTCTTTCACCCGGCCGAAGACCACATGCGTGCTGTCCAGCCACTTGGTCTTGGCAGTGCAGATGAAAAACTGGGAACAGTTTGTGTTGGGTCCAGCGTTTGCTGTGGACAAGATGCCAGGACCTGTGTGCTTCAGGATGGAATTCTCATCATCAGATTTCTCCTGGAAGATGGACTTGCTGCCTTTGCCATTGTGATGTGTGAAGTCCCCACCCTGGCACATAAATCCCGGAATAATTCTGTGAAAGCAGGAGCCTTTATAACCAAATCCTTTCTCTCCTGTGCTCAGAGTACAAAAGTTTTCTGCCATCTTTGGGACTTTGTCTGCAAACAGCTCGAAGGAGACACGTCCCAAAGGCTCACCACTGGCAGTGAAGAACCCAGTGGGGTTGACCATGGCCGAGCACCAGAAGGTCCAGGGCAGCGGTGTTGGCATCTGCGAGGCCTCCTGCATTAATTTCTTGATCCCATGTCCAAGTTAGATGGCTGCATGAAGATTTCTCCACATGTTCTAGAAAGCAACTTCCAGTTCTGCCTCAATGGAAAATACCTACTTGGTTTAAATGGGCAGGAGTGAAGGTCACGATGGCTTGGCGTCCAGTGTGAGACAACAGTGACATTCACTCTGACTCTGCCGGCTGAGGTGGACGTGCATAGCAACTGTTTCTCTAAATATTCACTTGTCTGAGGTTCTGGAAATCCCGAGTGTATGATTCTCATTCAGCCACCAACTTAGGTGGCAGACAACTGTGGACGGCATACTTCTGGAACAGAGTGGGGAGGGAGAGATACATGCCTTCACACCTTTTTTGTCCTCAGCTTTTGATGCTTCACGGTAACAGATTTGTCCAATGGACGTAACATAACAGCTACTTGATGGCACCTGTGGCAAGGAGGGGAGGGGTTTCTGTCTTAGTTTCAGTTATTGACATCCTCCCACTGACCTTCATTCCTATACACTCTCTCTCTAGCTAAGAAGTGGCAATGAAAAACATGCACAAGTCCAAAGTCATACTTGTTGGGTGTACACGCTTGCTCACGCACTGAATTGTCATTGGAATCTCCCTGCCCGTCGGTTTTCTCCATCAGTAAACAGGAATGACAATAAAATCCATGTGAATATTAAGAGAGGTGATTAAGTCACTCACTTAACAAATATTTATTGAGTGCCTGCTGCACGCCGGGCAACAGTGGTGTCAGGAACATGGTGACGATCAAAACAGAAGAGTGCCTGTGCTCGCAGCGCGTGCGCTCTTGTGAAAAGAAACAGATGGCCACACCCTCACGGGAGGGGCTGGCACACAATAAACAGTGCCCTCTACACATAGGTATGGAGCGCTGTCTGGGACCACGGGGGTTAAAAACAGTGATCTCAAGCCATTATTCTCTTGAAGATTTGCTTTCCTATTTGTGATTTCTGTATTTTCCAACAATTATTACTCTGGTATAATATTAACAACAAGAAGAGGGCCGTGACATAATTTAACCAATACCTACAACTGCTTTCATGGTGTCTAATAGTTATGACCCAGCTAATGATTCAATAAACATTAATTGCCTGGGCTATTTCCAGCCTAGAAGCATATTTTCCAGCATTAGCACAGTGGCCCATTCATTCTCAGTTATTTCAGCATCTCTCATCCTCTGGTCTAGTCTCTGTCCTGAACCTCTCCTTTGCAGATGGACAAGACTGTTAATTTTTCAAACCCTCATTTAATTAAAAATTATTTTAAATCTTTTTGTCCTTATACAATCAAAAACTCTCAAGCAAACTGCATTATCATTGACCTTCATATATATCTTGTTTTTTTTTTAGGCAGACTGTCTCCCCTTTTTAAGCATGAATGCTTTGTGGCCTTTCTATTTTCCCTAACTCTGTATACACAATGTTATAATTAATATTTTCCTTTTTTCTTCCTTTAATAATCAGAGCACCACCAAATCCCAATGCCTCTTTTTAATGACTTGTTTGTCTCCTAGATAGATTAGTACAGCTTCTAAAAATCCCAGGTCTTCTTCCTTTCCCAAATCCTTTACCAAAACCATGGTGTTACTGTATTACTGTCATTCCTTTGGAATTACTTTTGTTTCTTTTGCTGGGTTACTTTTTTCTTGCTGATGCTCTTCATTTTTAAACTCCCAAAGTACTTCTTTTGTCTTCCATATTCTTATATAAAATGAAAGCATCTGTTAATTTACCTCATACTTTAAGAAGGAGAGACTCAAAGTTAAAGTTCAAAAGTATTACCACATATTAAGCACTGAAGATATTACTTACAACAAAGCCTATGTAAAACAGATATTCTCAAATTTAGCTCTGAAAAATTTCACTTTCCTTCAGTGCTGAAACAATATCCCCAAGACCACTTCTTACTTGCACATGTATATATGCATATATATATTGCATATATACATATTGCATATATATATTGCATAAATACATGTGCAAGTAACAGATTTATATTACATTTTATTTTGGGAATGTAAACCGGTAGATTTGTATATGTATGCATATATATATATATATATATATATGCACAAAACTTTTTGCAGACTCTTTCCCCCGACATTCCTGTCACATGGTCTTGATCCATAAATCTACCCTGAATGTCACTCTGACCCCAGCCAGCCTTCTGGTACCAGGTGTACGACTCCAGACCACATCACACTATCTATAAGGCTGCTGCTGATCTTTCTCCCTCTCCATCCCTCCCCATTGAAGGCATGGCCTGTCTCTTACTTCTGACAAGTTCAATTAAGCCTCGAGCTATAACACAACTATAGACATGAGGAAATAGAGTGCATAGCCAGGCAACACTTCAAACTCTGCACTTTGTTGACCTGGTCCAGAGACTGTGGGCTCCCCCACAGATCTCTACCAGAAATTTCTCTCAGTATCAGCACATTTGCCATCAGTTTGCAAGCAAGTTCCTTCTGCAAACTGTTTTCCATTCTTTGGAATCAAGACCCCAGAGAAAATAAACACGATCTTTTCTGAAGTAAAAGTTTACTCTAAAAATACAACATTTTGTAAGAGAAGAGAATAACATCTACTTTTCAACTCAGAACAGCTCAACTCCTTCTTTTACAAATTCTCCAAAGTGCAACAGGAACTTGGTCTTAGACCCCCTGGAATGGCTCCTCCAAAAACAAAAAGAAAAATCTCTGAGAGATAAAGGCAGATCTTATCCAGAAAAAACAAAGTGGGTTGGCCGATTTAAAACGTCGGCCTCCTTTCCCTCTCTTCCCTTGGTTCCCCGTGTATGGCCACAAAGCTTCCAAACACTGGGATGCAGACTCTGAGACACTTGTTGTGCAGACCTGTAACTTGATTCCCACTCTTTTCTTTGCTCCTAATTACGAAACAAGCATTGAGTTCTGAACTTGACTGTGATCTCAAGCTGAGGAGGATCACATTTTATTTTGGAAATGTGAACCGGAGAATGCAGCCTCCGGACCAGCAAGCCTTCGGTGTGGCTCTGTTTGTATGGAGCTGAGGCAGAAAAACGGCTGGCAGCACAGTTCTCACAGGCTTAGTGTTTAGTGGTTGTAAAGAAACAACAAAAGATATAACCTCATAAAAGTACACAGTAAGATGCTGTGGAAAAGACCCAAGGGAACTACCGTGGAACTTCCAAACTGTAATGTAGCATGCCTGTCCTATGATAGGTGTGAACTAAGTTATTCTCAAAATTTTGTTTTAGCCCTGGCTGGTGTAGCTCAGTGGATTGAGCGTGGGCCCGGGAACCAAAGGACAGCGGTTCGATTCCCAGTCAGGGCACATGCCTGGGTTGCAGGCCAGTTCCCAGCAGGGGACTCACAAGAAGCAACCATACATTGATATTTCTCTCCTTCTCTCCTTCCCTTCCCCTCTAAAGATAAATAAATAAAATCTTTAAAAAAAAAACTTTTGTTTTAAAAAGCATCTAAAAATACCTTACCAATTAGGAATCGGGCAGAAAGGAGAAGACACAATAAAATTGGATAAGTTGAAAAGAGTTCAATAAAGGAACTTTTTACAAGGGTGGGCAGCTTAAGGAAATCACAATGTATATATAGTGCAGTACCCCGGGCCAATAATAGTGGAGAGCTCTACTCCCCCAGGTCTGAAGGGTCAAGGTGAGACAACAGTGGTGAAACCAGGAGGCAGAGAGGTCTACGTGGAGATGGCAGACCGCCAGGAGCTCATGCCTTTGCTGTAGGGACACCAGCAGCCCCTGGGGGTCCCGCAGGATTGGGAGGAAGCCCAGGGGGCACACACATTGCCACCTCTTGCTCTGATCTCCTGCCTTGCTTGCTCCCCATGGCTGAACCCATTAGGATCAATCTATACAATCAATTTACATGGCACAAGCAGGAGAAAAGGGGTGGAGAGGGCATCTGGAGAAGCAAGCCTATGTTCCACTAACGCAGCGTTGCTGGTCTTCCATTTCTGCATCATATACAGCTGCTGCAATAGCTCATGCCTGACTTTTGATCAGAAACTGAACAGGAAGCCAAACCGGTGTAATTAAGAGGGAAAAACTAAACCTTAAATTTCATGGTTGATTTATTTCAGATTTCTAAATCAATTCCTCCATTCTTCTTAAGCCCATAATTCCTAGGACAGGTGTTTCTTTTATTTCCCCACAAAGCATTTTGCTATGTGTACAAAATTTGACTTTATTTCGTAGGTAATAAGTTCTTAAGAATTCTGAGCTGAAGAATATCAGGCTCTAACTTGCACATTTGAAAGAATACTCTATAGTAGTTCAAAAGATTATATTGAAAGTGATGCATCTAGAGATATTAACACTATGTGAGATATTGAAGAGAGTGGAATAGAGAGAAGATGATGGCTATGAGAAACTTTTGAAGTTAAAATTAATAGAATCTGGTGATTGACTGAATATGGGCAATAGATTAGGAGGTCAGAATGACTTTTAAATTCCTGGATTTTAAAAGAGATATAGATGGTTAACGGGAGGGTTGGATAATTGTTCAATTTGGGACATACAGACTTTAACGTACCCACAAAATCCAACAACTGAATATATGGCCATAACACAAAAGAAGGAGATCTGGAAGTTACCGTAGTGTAGAAAGTAATTAAGGCTATGGTTATAAGGAATCAGGTAAAGGTGGAGAACAGGACAGAGAGGCCAAGAATGGATGCATTAGCAACAGCCTTTTGAGAAATCAGATTTCTTCCTGCTTCTGTGCCATTGCTAATCTTTCCCATGAGACTGTAGGAGCCAGTGAGGACAGGGACTTGGCCTGTCTTGTTTATGGTGGTACCCCTGATATCTAACATAGTGTCTGGCACATGGTAAGTGCTCAGTGTACGTTACAGAATGAATAGTGAGTTCGTGCGTTTGATCTAGTTAATGGGAGAGGATGATCATATTTAGGAGCTGTAGTTATTCAGAGATCACTTCTCTCTCCTGGACTCTTAACTATACCTTCGTAGGACTCCCCACTGAACTTGAAGTTCCTTTTCCTGGCTGGGTGTTGCTGGGAATTTATAATATTATCTTTTTATTTTGCTTCTGTTTCTCAGTTTTTAAATGTGTCTTAATTCATGTATTTCAAACTTTATTTCAGGTCTATCTTGTGAGAAACAATACATTTTAATCATGCTGTTTTATTCAGTTCTCTCTGTAGAAAAAGCTTTTCTCACTTGTGAAACCAGAGGTCCATCCTAAGTGGGAAGAGTAATCACTGCCAACTGACAGAACACATGTGCACACAAATGTGGGTGGATAATATGCTAAGAATCTGAAAGTACTTTATGGACTGTGTATCTTTTTTTTTTTTAGTTTTTTTAAAATTTATTTAATTATTTTTCAAGTACAGTTTTCTATTACTCCCATCCCATCCGACCCCCTGTCCTCCCCCCTCCCTCCCATTTCCACCCTTCTCAATTTTTGTCCATGTATCCTTTATATATGTTCCTCTAAATCCCTCCCCTATTTTCTCTGAAATTCCCTCCCCTCTCCCCTCTGGTCACTGTCAGCCTGTTCCGTATTTGAGTGTCTTTGGTTATATTTTGCTTGCTTGTTTGTTTTGTTGTTTAGATTCTTGTTAAAGGTGAGACCATATGGTATTTGTCCTTCAGCACCTGGCTTATTTCACTCAGCATAATGCTTTCCAGTTCCATCCATGATGTTGCAAAAGGTAGGAGCTCCTTTCTTTCTGCGGCACAGAATTCCATTGTGTATATGTACCATAGTTTTTTGATCCATTCATTTACTGACGGGCACCTAGGTTGCTTCCAACTCTTGGCTATTGTAAATTGTGCTGCTATGAACATTGGGGTGCATATGTTCTTTGGTATGATAAAGGTACTCGGCAAAGTGGGAATAGAGGGAGCATTCCTCAATATAATAAAGGCCATATATGAAAGACCTACAGCCAACATCATGCTCAATGGGCAAAAACTAAAAGCTTTTCCACTAAGATCAGGAACAAGACAAGGTTGTCCGCTTTCACCACTTCTATGTAATATAGTATTGGAAGTTTTAGCCTCAGCGATCAGGCAAGAAAAGGAAATAAAAGGCATTCAAATTGGAAAGGAGGAAACAAAACTGGCATTGTTTGCAGATGACATGATAGTGTACATGGAAAATCCTATAGCCTCTACCAAAAAACTGCTCAAACTAAAAAATAAATTTGGCAAAACAGCGGGTTACAAAGTCAATATCCAAAAATCAAAGGCATTTTTGTATACTAACAATGAATCAGCAGAAGCAGAAATCAAGAAAAAAATCCCATTCGATATAGCAAAAACAAAAATAAAATACCTAGGAATAAACCTAACCAAGGAGGTAAAAGACCTGTATTCAGAAAACTACAGAACACTGAAGAAAGAAATCAAGGAAGACACAAACCAATGGAAACATATACCGTGTTCATGGATTGGAAGAATTAACATCATCAAACTGTCCATACTACCCAAAGCAATTTACAGATTCGATGCAATACCTATTAAAATACCAATGGCATATTTCACGGACTGTGTATCTTAAAGTGCTGGTCTCCAAACCAGCGTCACTTCCCCTGGGAATACCCCAGACTCTTCAAGCATACATAGGAACGTAAAGGGAAGCAATTTCCCGAACTTCAGTTTTTTATCTGGCCTCTTACCTAAAACTCATCCGTGTAGAGCAGTGTCTGTGGTGGGGACTGTTGGTTCTAAGTTGCATCTTCGTCACACCAGTTCTCAGGAACTTGAGCTGCACCAGCAGCATCCAGAGTGCTTGTGAAAACCCAGGTTTCTCTCCTGACTCCCCAAAACTCTAATGCATAGGGTGGGTTCTGGGGATTTGCATTTCTTACAAGGTCCTGGGCGATGAGAATGCTGTTATTTCAGGGAACAAACTTGGAGAACCAAAGGCTCTAGACAATTGCTCTTTACCCACTTTACAAAAAACACCCACCATATCAAACACACCTCTCATTCATCCCGAGTCTCATGATGTATTGCCATGGAATGTAAAAATTGTACAAACAAAAGAATGAATCAAAATGAATGATTCTGATAATGCTGTACAAATCAAATGTTTTTTTAAGTTGGGTGTTTACAAGAAAAATTTCCAAAGGACTTCACTAACATGCTAGCTGAGAAAAAAACATTTGATAGAATACTATGTGGCATATAATTCAGAAAGAGGTAAAAAAAATTAAGTAGCATCACACAATAAAACTGTCATTTCCATCTGCTTCTGTGAACAAGTTTTCTTAGTGTTTAAATTAGTAAAGACAAAATAGAAATGGAGTTGATGTTACGCCACGAAACGTTCTTCTTTTAAGTAACTCTCACAAATGGAGATGCAAACTGGGGACAAAAATACCCCAACCATCTCACTGAGATATATTCCAAGTAAGATCTCACAATTGGTATAATCCTTTAAATTTTATGAGTATAATATTGTTTTGGTCAATATACATCAGTAAAGTACAATAATAAGTCAATCCAGGAGAAGATTTTTACACTTTTATGTTCACAAGAGAACATTCATTTTCATATTATTTTACCAATCTGGATATGTATATGTTTGATAGCTTAATCAATAGAAGACTTTCAAGAATATAAATGTATAATATTTGGATAAAATTCCTTGGGGAGAACTGAAATAAGATAAAGTCCAAAAATAAGAAAAGAAAAATATAAAGTATCTGTTAAAAAGTCTTTTTCTTGAAGTATTTTTAAATGGATGATAGTAGGATTCAAATCATTATGTTATTTAGATTCCATTGACTGTATTTTAAAAAGTAATGTTACCTGTTGACTTTAGAATGGCAATATTTAAAATATGCCAAAAAATGACATCCTTTGCAATTTTTTAACTTTATGATGAAAAAATTTAGAGTTGACAACTTAAAAAGTAATGGAAATTTTTCCTTTAGAGCCAACACTTTTAAAAATATTTAATAATTATTGCTTTAAGGCAGCAAACTTTTAATCTTCAACAGGGATCATTTGAGGAACTCATATGGAACTCTGAATTAAATTCCAATTAAAACCCAGACTTTGCTTATTCTGTAAACACCTCAACAAAAACCAGTTTTGTTCTTGTTTGGCATTTGCTCTTTCTCCTCCAGCTGAGATCCAAACATACAGAAATGAGTAATAATGGGAAAAGATTATACAATCTTGAATGACTCACTCAAAGACATTTATAAACTTTCAGTTTAGACTTGTTTTAGAAAAGAACCATTGAGTGAATTCTGGTTCATTTAGCAAATGGCAATTGTAGCACAATAAAAAAAAAAAAAGCACATGTGTATCAGTACAAAAATATCACTATGAGCCTTTTCCTTCAAAAACCATTTCATTGCATTTTGAATATTAGGAAACAAAAGGGGAAACACATTAACATATGTTGATGTTATCAGAGTCCTTTTTTATTTCCTGTTCTTTAAATTATTGTTCAAATGCAGTTGCCTCCATTCTCCCCCTTTTCCTGCCCCACCCGCCCCACCTCCCACCCTCGATCCTACCCGGCTTTGGCTTTGTCCATGTGTCCTTTATACATGTTCCTCTTAGCCACATAGTAACATTTTTTGCCTTTATCTAAAATGCATTTTCTCTTGTGGATTCTATTCTTGGCAGGCATTCATGCACAGATGATGCACAAAATCAGCTCTGAACCTTGTGCAACCTATTATATTTTTCCTGTTTATTTCTAAGCTCCGTAACTTTATTTTACATAATTTATGACTTCTGAAGCAATTAGTTCAAAATTAATCCATTTTCTATTTCCTGCACAGTATTGCAAATTTAGTTAACTTCGGCAAAGGTCTATTTGTCACCACATTAAAATGATGTACCCCTCCCTATACAACCTCTCTTCCCTCTTTTCCATTTCAGCTACCCTGGAAGACCACCGCTTCCTAAATAGCCACCAATAGTAGGGCCCCATTCTTCCCCAGATATGCAACCTTGCCTTTAGACACAAATAGAAAACTACCTCTGGTTGATTTTGAGTAGTGCAGGTCTCCTGGAACTTCTGTCCCAGTATTCTGGGTGACGGAACATCTCAGTTTTTATTATTTGTACCCAGAGTAACAAAAATTTGCTTGGTGGAATTATAAACATCCAAAAGGGTATGCACAAGTAATGCAAATTAGTATATACTCTTTTGAATAATTTTTGTCTCAAGTTCCATGTAAAAGATGAGATTACAGATTAAAAGGATAAACTCAGCAAGAAAAAGAATCTCCTTTTCGGAATCTATTCATGCCCAACTTCCCATATACTTTGACATTCTAAGTATGAAACCTCAACAGAATTTTCAACTCACCTTTGTCCTTTTCATCTTCTGTACAACTGCAAAACATGTACTGGATTTGTTCTTCCAAGTTATCGATAAAGATATCAAATACACTTGGCCATGAAACAAACCCCAGGTGTTATATCCAGTATAAATATTTATGTGGCTGAGACCTATCTAATTCATTCTGTACCAGACCTCAAGAGCTAAGTACAGTGCCTGAGAGGTAGTAAGTACTTAGTAAATAGTAATTGAACGAAAAATGAAAAGATGGATAAATATCTAGGTGGATAGAAACAATGTTTTTGACATCTGATCATTAATTAAATGATTGTCTAACCGGTAACTTTACCTCCTAAATGTGTAATAATTAGGAACATAATGTTATTTTTTTTCTTGAGAATATTGTTCAGGATCTAGAGCTTACATGCATCCACTAAAAACTAATTACGTATTTTTGGATGAATAACTTGAGTTCTCTACATCTGATCCCTCATCAGGGGGAAGTAACAGTGCCCTCACAGGCTCACTGGGAGATGGTGCACGTAAGATACTAAACCTGGAAGCACTCGGTAAATCTGAGCTATCACTTTTCCTACTGCATGTTACTCTCACATTTGAGATCACTGCATAGGTATGTAGATGTAAACGTTATCTAAATCGTCTCAATTTTTGCAGGTATGTATATAAATCACCTCTCTGCTAGCTACAAAATCATTTCATCTGAGCAGCTCGTACTCTGTAATGGAACCAGAATATAAAAATGTTGGTGCATATTAGGATTAAAGTTATAAATAACCAGACCAGTCATAGTAATAAAAGAAGGACTTTAGGTTTCTTTGGTGAAACAAAAGCAGATATAAAAACTTACAAAGATTTTAGATTTTCATTCACAAAAAACCCCACAATCATTCACATTATACACTATACATGGTATAATATAAATACAGGAATGTATTATGTGCATCATAATGAAAGAAAACGGAAAACCTCGCAGGCCGACAGTGTTGTTCTGTGCTCTGGGACACTCAGCGGTGGGTTACAGTTGATGCGGCAACCAAGGAACCTGGCACAAAGGCAGTGTGAATGATTGTAGCTACTGCGGTCACTTCTAAGCAAAGGAGGTTTTACGAAAAGGAATGATAGCTGAGGCTGTTCTTTTGCTATTTGCAATTCTTATGTTGTCTACTTTTCGCACGATCATTCTAACTGAAATTAGGAATAGACTCCTAAATGCCTTCTTTCCATTACAGACTTCTATTTAAACATTAAATTAATTGGATAATAATTCAAAATCATCTTCGGCAGTCACTTTATTCAAATAGAGGGGAGAAAACGAGTGGTAAGAGATAGGGAGACATTTTAACACATACACCTAACTATTTCTCTATATATGCTTCTTGCTCAGAATGGGCAAACACCATTTGCTGAAAGCTATACACGTTTCCACTCTTTCTGTAATAAACACTCGGTGCAGTCTATCCGTCACATTATTGAATCAGGGACAAAGTACCTAAGAGTGTATGGTTCCAAACTGTGTGAGAGAAGTACAAAGGCTAACACTGAAAACATAGCTAGCATACTATGTCAATTTTCAGGTGGGGGGGAAAATAACATCCAATAAATTAAATCAGTATGGCTTACTTCATTTATTTATGTATGCTTCCCAGCTGCAGCATTCATACATGAACATTCAAAACTTTATAAAAGATTAAAATGGTTATATATACAAATTTTTTTTCATTGAATGTGTGTTGTTGTTTTAACAATCCCCCGCCCTCCAGAGCCCTGGATCTACACCCATGTGAAATGTGTTGATCTGGAACCTTGCAAAGTTAGTGTTATGAAAACCGTTAAAAAGTAGACCTGGTTGAGTTAATAATTAGCACTTTGACCCCCCAAAAATGCTCCCGGTCATAGAAAAGTCCTCCATTCAGGCCTTTCTTGTAAGTGAAGAAAAAGGAATGCAGCAAAGAGGAGGTCCACACTGCAGTCCCTCGTTCCATCGGGATCCCATTAGCCTGGCCTCGGCGGCCCACGGAAGCCAGCTGCACCTACAGCTGAGACGGTGCAGCGTGACCCACGAGACTGAGTGTTTGTTCGTTGTCCAGGAATAGCCGTCCTCAGTCTTGCTGACAGTCAAAGGGCAAGTGAAACCATTTCCAGCCTAAACAAACTACCCAAAGCAGCCAAACCAATGATGAAAGACCTCTAACGCTCCATAATCATCATTAAATATGCCAGAACTCAGTGTGACTTTTTATTTTATATACAGGATTAAAATCAACATTAAATCATCTTATTTACATTGCCATTGGTACTGAAATGGAGCTTTTTAAATAGTACAGTAGGCTGGTATACGTTAGAAAATGATCTGCACTGGAGCCAAGCAGAAACCCAAGAAACCAGATAGGCTGCAAATGGTTACTCTCTGCCCTCCTTTTCTTTCTTCTCGTTTGCTTTCTTTTTAAATGCCAATGCTGCCACTTAAAATGTTTTGGGAGCGCAGCAACCCAAAATGACTGGACCGTGGTCCAAACATCCAGTCCAACTGATAATACTTCTTGAGGTGATAGGAAAGGCACAGGAAGTTAGGACTTTGGCTGAAATGATGAAAACCCATGTTCGCCATTTTAGGGGTCAGCGCCTCGACTCCTGCCACCGCCGGGTCCAACGGTGCTCGTGTTTTGATGCATTTATTGAATTGTCCTTGGATGAGGACAAATTTTTTAAGTATTTCTTAGAATAAGTCCTTTGGTATGCGGATGCTACATGGAAGGAAAGAAGAGAAAGAAAAAAAGAAAGAAAGAAAACACAACAATATTACTTGCTCCATACCCTAAACTACCAATACCGCAGCTGTAAAATGTAGGTGTCTGTCTAGTAGTTGTTATAGCACGGTTGTCCATTCTTTCTAAAGTACCACTTACGGTTCATGCAGGTAATTTTAGGCATGGCCCAACTTCCATTTCCTAGGCAACGAATAGTTGGAAGGTGGCGTTGAATGAAACCATCTTTGCAGTGATATCTAATCAGGGAGTTGATTTCATAACGAGGTTTCATCTTTCCAAAGGTCTTGGCATTTTCTACAACAGGGGGCTGGCCGCAAGCAACTAAAGAAAAGTAAATTAAGTTATTTCCAAATCATCGACATATTTCTATCAGTATGAATTTCTTTTTATCTCTTTGCTCTTTATGTTCCCAGTCAAGGACCTTCATCAAAAAGCAATCACTTAGAATTAACAAATTGAAAATTTTCAAAAAAGATGACATCTCAATATTGAGGCTCTGGGCTTAGTGTGAATCTCAGACTATGTCATTTTGAATTGCATTTTATTAAAGAACCATAGTGTTAAATGGTCACTTTCCTGAAGAAAAATCCCAAATTGAAAAGCACCTGTTTCACGTGGCCCCGTGGAATCATCTTCATCACTACTCCAAAGTTTTTACGTATTTCCTACCCTCACTTGGACCAACGATGAATTTGTAACAATTAACTATTACTGTTACCTCCCGCCCCCAAATTAACATCTATAATAACATCATGGTTCCAAAATATGGACAGAACATGTCCAAAGTATTGACAAAATATGGACTGTGCAGTGTGAGTAAGATAGCTATGGTTCTACTTAAGTCTGTTTACTCTCTTCCATCTTCTGTACCAAGATGGCAGGAAGTCAGGGCACAGCGGTCATGCTGTTTTGTAACTACCTTAAAAACATAAATCTCAGCTCTTGAGAAGAGTAATGAAGGTAAATCTTGGAATATTTAACTATAATTTTTAATTTACAACAAAAAATTCTAAATACCAACCAACTTAGTGAGAGAAAATAATAAAAAAGAAAGAAAAGTAAAAAAAACCTTATAATTTTGAAATTCAAGACACTGAACAAATTGATTCAACTGAATTTGAACTTACAGTTTTATTCAACATTGGTATACTTGGTTTGAATGATATATTTTAAAAAATTAACTTTCAGTAAGTGACTGTATTTTGCTATATATCTTGTATAAAAATATAATTTAACTTTGTTGTAACTTCATTATAAATGCCATTTTCCTAAATGGCATTTCCTATCCAATTCCTAAGAATTCTGACACCACAAGGCCCACAATGAGAACATATTATATTATCTTCTCCCATAAATAATGCGATTCTTCAATGGGAGGATGATTACCAGGAAACTTGGTACCAAGATGTTCGGATGTTAACATCCTAATAGTAAGAGTTTGCAAATGTTAAATTTATTTACATATTCATAAGGCTGTTTGCAACCATATTCTCCTTTTGCAGTGACAAATTTGGGTTTAACTTATATTCTTAGTTCCTCTAATTTACTCCTGCTTGACAAAACAGCTTGGGACATACTGACCCCTAGCAAACAAAGTTGTCTTTAAGAAAACACAGTCCAAGAATCTCTTTTCATTCATATAAGAATTATCCCTTAGATAGACATAACCTAAAAATAGATTATAAAGTCATATTATATATGAATAAGTTAGAAATATTTGTGTGTGTATTTGATCTACACAAATTTCTAAAGCAGAAATTTCTACAATAATACATTGTTTTCAATTAATAAAATACACAATGTATGTGTTTCGATGATAACCCCAACCTGCACTCTTTTATGGTACTATGAAAAGCATGTACCAAGGCCCAGATACCTGCTAGTATCAGGTAGAAGGAAACAAAACTGACACAGAAGATTAAATATAATGAATTAGATACCTCATTATACTTAATTCTATGTAATGTTGACATATAAGAAGTTTTCTTTGTAATTGTGAGGAAAGCAATGTACGGATTTTTTCTAAAACTAGGAATATGTGAAGACAAGCTAAAATAGTTCTGTGAGGGTGGTATTGGCAAGGACAGGCAAATAGACCCACACATATATGCTTGATATTTGACAGAAGCAACATGGCAAAGCAGTGAGGAAAAGTAGCTTTTCATTTTTTTGGACAATTGGGTATTTTTACCGCAAAAAAATTCCCTTGGTTCCTTACCTTAGAAAATGCATGGAAAATCAATTCTAGATGGTTTAACTATATAAATATAAAACGCAAAACTATAAAACATTTAGAACACAACATAGAAAATCTTTATGATTTTAGGGTAGTAAAGGTTTCTTGAGGTAAAAAGAGATTGAAATCATATAGGGAAATGTAAAAATTGATGAATTTTGTTCATCAAAAAAAAAAAGCATTGGGTAAGAGTAAAGACAAACTACCATCTCCAAGAAGATATTTGCAAAATATTTCATTGTCAAGGGACTAGTAATCAGAGTATAAACTCCTACAAATCAATATATAAAGGAAAGCAACCAATTTTTAAAAATAAACAAAAAACATCAACAGAAACTATAAAAGATAAGCCATGAATGACATACAAGTTTATGAAATGATACCAAGGGAAAAGTATCCAAGAAAGTACAAACTAAATCAAAACAGATAATATTTATACCCACCAGACTGGAAAAAATGTCAAAGTCCCAAAATACCAAATGTTGGCGAAGATGTGGAGCAACAGGGCCTTTCGCACGTGGCTGGTGGGAGTGCAAACTGTAACAACCACTTTAGAAAATAACGTGGCATTTTCTAGTAAGTTTGATGGCACACACATCCTACCACTCAGCACTTCATTGCTGGAAAAACTCTACGGAAACTCACAGATGTCTACCAGGAACAAGTTGAAGAATGCCCATGGAAACATTGTTTACAGTAGCAAAAACTTAATATCCCAAATGTCCACTGACAGTAGAAGTGATAAATAAAATGTTATATAGTCACACAATGAAATACTATACAGCAGCAAAAATGAAGAAATACAGCTACATGCATCAACATGGATAAATCTCACAAACATAATGCCAAACAAGTAAAAGCAAGGCACAAAATACATACAGTATGATACCACTTATATAAAGTTTTTAAATGTGCAAAACTAAATAATGTGTTGTTTACAGATACAAACATATGTGATAATACTAAAGAGAAAAGTAAGGAACTAAGTCATTATCCATGGTTGGAACTGGGAAATAAATAGGTGGGACTAGATAGAACCTACAGCATGTTCCAGGGAACTGTGAATAGTATGCACTGAGGTCTTCTGTTTTATATATATATATATATATATATATATATATATATACACACACACACACACACACACACACACACATATACACACAGAGTCTTGTATTTATTATAATCCTTCTTTACAGATATTTAATTAAAAGTAGAACTATTTAGCCCTGGCTGGTGTAGCTCAGTGGATTGAGCAGGGGCCTGTGAAGCAAAGGGTCGCCGGTTTGATTCCCAGTCAGAGCACATGCCTGGGTTGCAGGCCAGGTCCCCAGTAGGGGACATATAAGAGGAAACCACACATTGATGTTTCTCTCCCAGTCTTTCTCCTTCCCGTCCCCTCTCTCTCAAAATAAATAAATAAAATATTTTTTTTTAAAGTAGAAATATTTAGATCCTTATGTTTTAAGATGTCTAAACTATCTGAAAGAAGAAATAAGAATCTTTTTTTTTTTAGAGAAAGAGGGGAAGGGAGGAAGAATGTGAAAGAGAAACATCAACAAGTTGACTTCCGTACTGCTTTCCACATGCGCCCCAGCAGGGGACAGAGCACACTACCCAGGCATGTGTCCTGACTGGGAATCAAACCGGTGACCTTTCAGTTTATAGGACAATGCCCAACAAACTGAGCCACATCAGCCAGGGCAAAAATGAGTATCTCTCATAAAAGTCTACAGATATTTATAAAATTCATATAATTACCCAGATCATTGGTCAACAAAGAGTTAAATCTACATAAATAAAAATCAGACAGTAGGGAGAAAAAATACAAGGATTGTTTTGTTTGTTTTGTTTTTTCTCCTTTAATGAAGTAGAACCAATATTTTATAAATCTTTTTCCCCATTGGGAAATGTAAATTGTGATGCTGGGTTTGTGAACACTACTTAGCTATAGGGCAGCTATTCTCAAATGTGGGGTAGTTTCCTTCCTCTCCCTCCCTCCACAGGAGCAGCTGACAATTTCTGAAGTCATTTTTAGTTGCCTCAAAGCTGAGGAGAAGGATGTGGAATGGAGGGGAATGCTAGTGGCCATCAGTGCACAGAGGGCCGCAATGATGCTAAACATTCTGCCGTGCCCAGGACAGTCCCTCGCCACCACGACTTGGGGCATTGGCCCAAAGTGGCAAGAGTGCTGGTGCTGAGGAACCCTGCTGCAGGAACTACGAGAATGTTCAGATCACAACATGAGAAAGACAACTCCAAGGACCATTTGGAGAGCTGAGAATGCAAATACAACATTCGGATAAAGACAAACAGTTCATTACCGACTTCTTACATTAGAAACAGGGAGAATAGACACCTGATTGCTCTTTTCACAAGTCCCACTGCAGAAATGCTAGAGTAATGCACACAGTCAGGAAAGCAGCTCACGTAGAAAGGACATTCACAGTAAATTCTATTTCAGATCAGAGAATAGTGAAGTAGGCACAAATGATGGTTGCGTTTTAGCTGAGCTTTGTGTATTGTAGTGTTCTCTTTATTCTAATAATGTGTCTCATTATTGGTGTTTCCTAAAATACTTATAGAGTGTGAATTTCTAGTTTATTACTTTTATATTCAAAAACAAATCAATTGAACTTTATATTTTGCATTCGTACTTTGTACTCTTACTTGAGGTGGGTGAAAGTCTAGTCCTAGAGATTAAATATCCATGCTTTAACACCATTATCTATTGCAAACAAGTTAGAAAATATTTATGGAATTTCTATTAGTTTAAGGAAGAAGTCCATACAGTATGCCTTAGACATTCAAACATACTATACTGATTGATAATAAACACAACACACTTTTTAAAAATCAGCTTTCTTAATTTTATCTGTTTAATGTAAACTAAGCAATTCCCTTTGTTATGGAAGTTGTATTACAACTGTTTTTATCTAATTGCATCTTGAAGGTATTCAGCTATGGATGTAGGGATGGCTTTTTTATTCTATGATTTATAAGCATACAATAAGCTTTTTAAAAATGTCTAAAATTTTTGAAGCCTCCAGAGCCCAGGCAGTTAAAAAGAGGTAAGACTGGATAAGGATGGCTGTGACCTGCAGACCAAGGCCCCGCTGCAGGAGGGCAGGGCTTCAAACCATGGGCGTATTTGAGCATGGTCAAACAGTAGCAGTTTTTTTTTAAGTAAAAACCCCAGAATATTTTATTAATGCTTTCTTCATCAAAATCAATAGATCTTTAGGTCCTTGGGCTGACTGTTGTTCCTTTTTTAAAAAATATAGTTGGAGGTAATTTTTCTACGTGAACACTACATTATTATCTTGAGGACCTGAAAAGCATGGTGAAAACACTACTGAAAACAAATTTTTTAAACTGTAGAGCAAGGATGAAATATTCCAGAGCAACAAGAGACGATGTTTGTGTGCGACACCCAGTTTGTGTCTTGGAGAATGAAGCTTAGTCTTCCTGAGTATACTTGAGAATGAACATGCAGATTAAGTGTACATAATTAACAGAGCGATTATTACCTGTTCCTTTCTTGCAAGTATAGGTGAGATGGTAGTTGCAGGGAACATCATTCCACTGGCCATTCTCATGCCAGATGATGACCACGCAGTCTTCTCCAGCAGAAAAGAAGCTGTCGGGCTGGTTGGGCCTCCAGTTCTCATATTGCTGCAGAAACGGAGGGGGCGCCAAAGAGCCTCATGTGGTAAGCATGACACTGGACTTAATCACCATCAAATTACAGTGGACTAAATGTCTAACCAACTTGCTAAAATGATTTTGGTGGTAAAGAAAAAGACTTTCATAGTTTGAGTAGATACTACATGTATGTAGCTCAAAGCCTCTCTTCAGTGATATGTGTTTTCCTATGGCAATGAGATGTATCTGAGGAAATTTATTCTACATTTCTAAATACATGACCAGTGCTCAATTTAAATACTAACCATGTGATTATTACCATTAATTATAAGAGTTCATGAAAGGGCAACAAGAGAAATGACCCATAGTCTCACCGCTCTAATCCACCTGTCCTCCCCCGGCCCTTGGGCACACATATCACCTTCACAGCTGTAATTACAGCACAAGCAAACCGGTATTCTTTCTTCCCTACCTTACCACTACAAAGTACCTTTCTTTGTCTCATTGAATGTGCCTTTTAATCCAAATGCATTTACTTGATGAACATCTCAGATTTCATTAAAAATTGAGGCATTTGCTGTATTTATTTTATATATTCACCTACCATACCTGCACACATAATTTTATATTCAACCTCTCTGAGTTAGTCTGTTTTAGATGTGATCTTGCATGCACCATGCAGTTGCGTTTCGCTTTAAGATCTAATCCTGAAGTTGATTTCTCCTAATAGAAACATTTATCGCATTAATACATATTGATATAAAAGATAATCTTTTAAAAAATATATCTTATTATAATTATGTTTGGTATCTTTTTTGTATGGTCAGGTATTTGAAAAGGATTTTATTGATTGGGTGTTTTGCTGCTGGTTACCTTTATATCTCTATCATAAATGGTACCTATGGATTCCCCACTCTGGCCAACGATATATAACTGGAAATATCATTGTCTTCCATCATCATAATACACAAAACATAATACATGGCATGTATTGTTCATCACCCACAATGAATGAAGCCCTCCTCTAGCTACTTGTTATGCATTGTCTCTTACAAAAATCTAACAGCATCAGAAGTAAATTCAACCTTAGAGATAATAAACAACCATTGGTTTATGTTCAGTTTTTTGTTACTTAAAAATATTCCATATCAACCAATAATCATAAGAGAAACACAGCTCCTTCCCCTACTCAAAATAACAAACATGAGATGAAAATAATATTAAACTATAAATAAGAGTCCACTTTCCTAGTCTTGAGTCTCCCAACTAGAATGGCGTATAGCACAATTTTGTTTGTTTAGTGTCTTTTTTGCTCAACTTGAGTATCACTTTCCCACCATGCTTTGTCTATTGTGATTTTACATAAAATCTAATGCTAACAAAATAGCTTTGACAAACTTCCTTCACGTGGTAGAAATAGAGATTCAGAATTACATAACAATGGTTCACTTGACTATCTTTTCTGGGCCTGCAGTTAGACTCAGGGGGTCCAACCTTTTGGTGTCTCTGGGCCACACTACAAGAAGATTTGTCATGGGCCACACATTAAATATACAAACACTGTCAGCGGAGTTCTCAAATGAGACCTTACAGGCAAGAAGGGGCTGGAAAGAAGTATTCCAAATCATGAAATCTAAAGACCTACATCCAAGATTGCTCTATCCAGCAAAGCTTTCATTTAGAATGGAAGGGCAGATAAAATACTTCTCAGATAAGATCTGAGAAGATAAGATCAAATAAGATCAAATTCAAGGAGTTCATCATCACCAAGCCCTTATTATATGAAATGTTAAAGGGACTTATCTAAGAAAAAGAAGATGAAAAATATGAACAGTGAAAGGACAGCAAACTCACAGTTATTAACAACCACACCTAAAACAAAAGCAAACTAAGAGGACAGCTAGATCAGGAGCAGAACCATAGAAATGGAGATCACATGGAGGGTTAGCAACAGGGGAGTGGGAGAAGGAGAAGGCGGGAGAAGGTATGGAAAATAGCATAGATGGTAGGTAGAAAATAGATAGGGGGAGGGCAAGAATAGTAGGGGAAATATAGAATCTAAAGAACTTGAGACACGTGGCCATAAACTAAAGAGGGGGAATGGTCGGGGAGGGGTATGCAAGGTGGAGGGGAATGAAGGGGGGAATAGAACAACAACTGTAATGGTATAATCAATAAAATATATTTTTAAAAATTAAATAAATAAATATACAAACACTAACAAAAACTGATGAGCAAAAAGTTACGCTTATGTCTTGGGCCGCATTCATAGCCATCCTGTGCCGTGTGTGGCCCTCAGGCCACAAGTTGGACACCCCTGTTGGTCTTTTCTTAAATGACATTTAGTCTGTGATTTGAAATAATGAGTTAAGAGATTTTATTTGAGAAAGTTAAAGGCAAAAAAGAAAGAACTATATCTAAGAATGAAGGAAATTGTTCTGAATTCAGGGAACAATAACGACAACAACAAATGGTCCTAATAGCTATTCCCAAGAGCACTGTTTATATTTATGTCTTTTAGAAATGTATAATAAACATTCCAGAGGATGCCTATAATTTTTCTTCCTTTGGGTGGTTTTCAAAACTTTTAAATATGGTGAAAAGCTAAGATTTTGATAAAACAATTAATAAAAAGGCTAAACTTTGAAAACTTCAGTATTGAGATCTACTTTTTCTACATCTTTCTTTAAAGTTTTGATCATGCCAACATTAACACAGGAGACTAGAGATTTTGACTTTATTTATTATTTATTTATTTTTGAAAAGAGTCTTTCAAGAGCAATAAAACTGCAAAGAACCAAGGGAAGCTTAATACAGTTTTTTGTATTTTGTTTTTGCTGAAAAAAGAATGAAGATTGTTTTTTCGTTCTCTGGTGGAAAACCAAATCCAGCAATTAGATGGCTTTACACCCAACTCCAGTAGACCGAGTCATCCCACTGAGTGCCACCAGATGGCCCTGGAGGGGCAGCTGGGAAGACCACACTCACTCAGGTAACTGACCAGCAAGTCTCCCATGGACCTGGAACTGACCTTCACTCTGAACTGGCTTTCTGTTTATTTCTCTACTTTCCTTTTCTTTGCTTACTTCCTTTCCCTTATTACCTTTCACAGCACTCGTTTAACAGGTAATAAACAAGGAAATGGAGCAAGAAAACAGCGATACAAAAGTCATATCCAGTCCATTGCTGATGTATAACGAACTTGTCTTTAACACATGGTTTAAGGTAGGATAAAAATAATAAACAAAAAATAGGAATGCCCTAAAAATGACAGATATCTACATTTAATGTCTCTGAAAGATTATAGAGTTCCTCAAAATTTAATTTGGATTTTGGAACACAGTACTTTCTAGCTTACTTTTTAACTAACCCTCTTATAAGAAATCAAGAAATGTCCTCAAAAGTAGAAAACGTCCTACCTCCCAATAGTATCTGCCAACCTTGCAGTGTTCCCCCTTTCTCCCTTCTGCCCACGCTGCCCATCTCCCTGTCTTGCTTTTTTCTTCCTTACACTTATCACCTAACATCCCATATGATCTACTTAATTGTTTTTCTCCCTAGTAGAATGTAATCTCCATGAGGACAGGAATCTGGGGTCCTTTTGTCCAATGCTATATTCTTGGTGCCAGGAACAATGCTGAGCACATACTGTTGTTTTTTAATAAATAGTCTGACATTTAGAAACAGTGAACCAGAGTGTGTTGCATCCTCCCCTACCCACACCTACCCCGACCCAAGATGTTGCTTGCTGCTAACAAGTGGTAGGTGAGACAGGCAATTACAGACAGAGCTGATGGGAATAGGTGACTTTTCTGGAAGGTATCTGGCAATACATATCAAAAGCCTCAAAAAGTTCCTACCCTTGGACCTCATGACTCTATTTCTAAAATTCTACCCTAAAAAATAATTATGAATGTGAACAATATTCCGTCTAAAATGCTATTTATACTAGCAATAAATGGGAAACTACTTTTAAAGTGAACAAGTATTTAATAAGTTATGGTATAGCCAGAGAGATAAAATATCATATAGCCCTTAATATCCTGTCTTTGTATAAGGGGATGGGTAATACTAAAATGTTAAGTTAAAATTAAAAAGCCAAATACTAAAATCACACAATGATCTAAATTTTACACATACCATATTTTGCTAGGTGTAATACGCACCCATGTTTTTGGTCCAAACTTTCAAAAAAAATACTTTCACTTTAATTTTCTAATTCAATTATTTATTTATTTATTTTTAGGGACAAAACCTATTATCATATTCCAGGGTATTATTTTGCATATGGATATAATTATTGCTTTCTAAAGTTACACTTTTAATGCATAAGCATAAATAAAAGAATTTAAAATATTTATATAGGTACAGAATTAGTACTACCCATGAATAATGCACATCCTTATTTTTCCCTCAAAAATTTGGGCAAAAAGCTGTGCACTACACATAGCAAAATACGTACTCTCAGATGCAGCTCTGTGTGTATAAAAGACCAAAAGGAAATGCAGTAAGATGCTACAAAGTTTATATTTAAGTGGTAAGAGACTGAAATTATATTTTATTCAATGTATTCTTACATACTTTCCAACTTCCCTAGAGTAAGCATGAATTATTTCTCTAATGATAAAAAAACAAACACTGTAAAAGGATCTTTGCAGCTTATCAGGAAGGACTTACAGATTTCTTAGCTGACCCTTTTAAATCTAACCTCAACAAATATCACTTCAAGTTACAGTCATTTGACTGCCCTGTATTTTGCAGCTGACATTTTCTCCTCATCTGAGCAATGACCAGCTCATTTTCACACTGAAATGAGACTCAGATTCCATGCCATGGAAGTGATTCTCAGGGTGTGAGCTGCCCAGGCTCAGACCTCTGGTAAACGATTTAATTGTTTTTGGTGGGAATTAGATTTGGCTTGCAACAGTGATTTAAAGTGTGTGTTCTGTGTTGTTGCTTGGCAAAGCCGTGGCTTAATGGTGCAGGACCAAATTTTATGGCTGTGGTTTTTATAGGAATGTCTGATACCCACAAACATGTCACACTATTGCCTCATATCTGATAGCTCCATTGTGCGGATTTATTTTGGCTAGGGTGCTTTGATTCTGCTCCATGTTATTGCCAAACAGAGTAAGCAAAGGAAACTTCAGTTTTCTGAACAACTAACTGTCTTTGTTTCCTCAAAAATGCTTTACAACCTTATTTAATATCACTTGCAGAGAGAAATAGTGTAACAAAACCAATCTTTGACTTTAGGTTTAATAATACAATTTTTTCACTACAGCTAAAAGTGAGGAAGCCATCTCTCCCCAGGGAACCAGTTTGAGCTATTAGGCTGTAATAGAGCATCTTTTACACACACAGTGTTTCACACACATGGAAATACAGATTTTTGAAATGAGCAGAGAAAAATCGCCACTCCCATATCAATTTTTTCCTCTTCATTTGGGATTTTAAGCATCCATCCTGGGTGACCTAGCCTTGATCAACCCTCTTTGAGGGCTGGATGGGAAAACTAAGAATTATTCCAAAAAGTTAGTGTGTCTTAAGGAGAATTGACCTGAACTTCATAAAAAAAAAATGTTGATCAGTCTTTGGCACATTTGTCTCCGTCTCCGAGACTCGTGTTCCCCACCCCAAACCCCTGTTGCCCTCCCAAGACCAGAATTAGGTGAATGCGACACCTGAAAAGAGAACCCTACATTACTTTGCATTTCTGTTTCCTTCTAATGGCAGAAAATTATGACATAAAACTCAAATATTGATGTAGAGAAAAAGCTAGCAAAGATTTAACATTTTCTACATGTTCTGTGACAAACTTGCATCTTATTTAGAGATAATTGTTTTATACCTAATATAAAACTGCTTAATGGTGTACGTTGTATGATAAAATTACTTTATTTTTAGAGTTCCAATTAAATGTGTACCACTCTCTATCTGTAAAAAAAAGAAAGAAAGAAGAAAAAAACAACCACCATTTCAATTAAACTGGATTGAGTAACTTCTCAGTTAGTGTTTTCTTTTTCTTCCCCTCTCAACCAGATTCAGGCAAGTCAGCTGCCAAACACATAAAAGGATTCAAAAAGCCTCCAGTGAAAATCCACCAGCTATACAGAGTTTCTCACATGAAAACTGTTGCCACAAACCTGAGAACTCATTTTGAACCAATCCTAATATTGAGGAGGAAAATTCAGAGCAGACTGAAGTTATTCATCAAAATCCATCCAACTTTAGCCCTAACTGATGTGACTGAGTAGGTTGAACATAGCCCTGAAAACCAAAAGGTCACCAGTTCGATTCCTGGTCGGTGCATGTACCTGAGTTGCAGGTGTTTCAGGCCAGGGCAACCAATCAATGTCTCTCTCCTTCTCTTTCTCCCTCCCTTCCCCTCTCTCTAGAAATAAGTAAAATGTGAGAAAAAAATTTTAAAAATTCCATCCAACTTTATACTTAGATTACTCCAAATAACCCATATTGTATTGTCAAAAATTTATTTCTGTCTCATATTAACACAAAAACAAAGAATTATTTTGCAGGTCTTCTGGAGCACACAGAACCTCCCTGCCTGCCAGTTGCCACTCTCAGAAAGTGGCCTCAATCCCACAGATGTAACAGGGATTTGAGTAATTGTTCTCAAGCAGAAAGGCTAAAAAGCTATTCTTTCTTGCTCTTCTCAAGTCTCCAACTTGATTCAATAAACATACTAGAGGAAAAGTGTGTGTGTAGGGATGGGGTCTCTGCTTTTGAAAGTTACCGGGAATCTGCTAAAGTCAGACAGGGTTTACATCCCTTCAAGGTGAACCTCTGATTGTGGAGAGTCTAAGAGTCCCTGTCAGTCAGAGGTAGCAGACATCTTTCATCTTTAAAATACACACCACAGGGCCGTGACCCTGGGGCCTTAAACCCTCAGCAGATAACTAGCATTAACAAAACAAGCAGGATAAAGATAACAAGCAGGATCAAAACGAACTGATGATGAAAATGTAATGTAAATGACTGACTATTTCCTTTTGCAGAGATAGGTAACTGACTTTATCACAAGGTTAATAGATTTAGAAATAAACCAGGAGTTTGCTTTGCTTAAAAAAAAAAAGTTTGCTTGGGTTCAGCTTTGGGCTGTGCTTTCAGTTAAAGGAAACAAGACTAAGCAGTATGAGTTACTACTGTGACAGTCATATCCCAGCTGGTCCTTTAAGTGACAGATACAAGCAAACGATGAGGACCTGCACGAACAGCTCGACTGAAAATAAAAGGCTGGAGCAAGAAAGGTTCTTGAAGCATAGGTTGGCTTCCTTTTCTACCTCCATACAATGTTCTAAAACAGTGTTCATTTTTCTACATCAATATTTTCAGAGAAGTGTTTGAAAAAGAATGTCAATTCAAAAAATCAAAACCTTGAAGATGCAAGGTCATAATTCAACCTCTGCTAGAGAAAGAATTCCCAAAACATTAAAGACTTTTGTGTTTAAATTCCTTTTATCTGCATCTTAAAACTAAGAAGTTTTCAAAGCATCTTTTTTCTTATCCAAACTTAATAACTAGCCTGTCATAATACTTAATCCATTTCAAATTATTTGCCTTTATTTTATTTTACTTATTTTTAGAGAGAGGAAAAGGGAAAGAGAGGGAAAGAAATATCAATGTATGGTTGCCTCTCACATGCCCCCACTGGGGACCTAGCCCGCAACCCAGGCAGGTTCCCAGACTGGGAATCAGACTGGCAACCCTTTGATTTTCAGGCCAGTGCTCAGTCCAGTGAGCCACAGCTGGCAGGGTTCAAATTATTTTCATTACAATTTTACAATTTCTCTTAACTTGATCTAATGACTATAAAGAATAATCAATTGTTCACTAACTAGTTCTTCTAAAGACTTAGACATTCTGTTTAGAATCTCTTGCTTTCTTTTCCCCTATACTAAAAACAAAAAAGAACGTTCACAGACACTAGGTTAAATTAAAGGCTATCTTTCTGTGAGCCACCCATTTGAGGCTTTCCACCATCACACACACAGGCACACACCCTACAGTGTGCCCAGCGCTCACTGGCACTCAGAAAGACCTGTGTAGCAGGTAGGTTCTCACCATAAATACCATAAAGAATATGCAAATATTTAAATGATTAGCAGTGCAGACAACAACAGAGCCCTGGAGATGGGAAGCTAAGCTATTCATTAGACAGACTTGGTAGCTAATAGAACAGTTCTTACACACCAGTCAGCTATTGGGTTATGGCCCGAGCAAAAGGTACCAATCATTTCATACTGTGTATCCTCAAGGTTTCTAGTGCGGAACTGCAACGGCAAATCTTGAACCTACAGCTAGTAAAGGCCTACTCTGTCTCCCTATGTCCAGCTATCTTTAGATAGTTTATCAGCTTAAATGAGATCACCTTTTAATTTTTAAAATTCACTCTAACTCAGATTACCCTGAATGGTGAATTAAAAGCCCTGTGATTCAGAATTATTATGAATGTTGCCAAGCACATTTGAACAATTAATCATAGACATTCTATTAAAAAAAACATCCTTGACATTTGCCCAGGGAAGCTAGTCTATGATGCAATATGTTATTGTAATTTGGGGGAGAATTTACTAAAACTTCAAATTATAATTGGGTGTTTTTTTTCCCATGAACAGTCCAGTCACTATTTTCACCTAGTCTGTCCCATCCCAGATACCGCTAATTTAATTCATTGTAAAACATTTTCATAAGAAAACCAAAAAATTCCTCTAGATTCGTACACCAAGGAAACTCGCCAAAGAAAACTTTCCTGTGTGTATTATTGTGTATAAAGTAGAGACTGGGGCACTGGTCCTAATATTTGCCTCAGTTGCTAGGATTTTACCGAGCACGTGACTCCATGGGTTGGCCTCAAGCTGCATTTGAAAAATCACCTTTTTCATAGGTAACCTTCAGGTTCACAATATAAAGTAATTCAAGTTAGAACTTTTAAACGCAAAGCTACAGGAATTTAATTCACAGAGAAAGTTATCCCTGTAGAGACATTCAGATGGCAGGCGGGGAATGCGTAGTTTCGAAACGCAAAATACAACATGGCCACTAGGTGGTGATCTCCATCCATCATTATTTTATGAATTACAAACGATTAACAAAAAAGAATTTAGAATACACCACCAGAAATTATAATTATTTACTCCATGTCACAGAAAAAAATGACAGGATTGGCTGTGTATGTCCTCGCAGTTCTGGGAGGGAGAGCGTGAAGAGAACACTTTGCTAGAGGGTGGACCTCAGCCAGAGCATCTTTGCCAACCTGATTTGCGTTCTGCTCTGTTAGAGGCCGTGGTGGCCATAATCTGAATATCCTATTGGACTGAAATGTTCATCTATGGCAGCTGCTTCTCTCCATTTTGCTTTTTAAATTATCCCATGGTTTATGTCAACGGTGAAATCATATCAGAAGCAAAGCAAAATCGATAATACCTACCTAAAACCCTTATAATGGGGCAGATCATTCACACCTAGGTGCACAAATGAATGTCCACAGTGTGGTTCACATTCAGTGTGGTTTTAGGTGAAAGCTTATCAAGAGTAGCTATAGAAACATGACACCAGAAGCCGACTTCCCTGTGTGCAAACCCCTCTTTCCCCCTGTGCTCCCACAGCTACAAATGACATCCAAATGCAGTGGATGCCAAGGGCGAGCAGATAACCACCGAAGGATAAAAGCAAACTCCAAACAGAAAACACTTCGCCAAGAGCGCGGCTTACCGGTTTGAAACACACGCTGATAAGAGGCCACCTTTCCCTAAACAAAGAACTTAATAACCACGCTGGGTTACCCCCAACCATTCAGAACACAGGTCAAACGTTTATCTGAAAGAAAGCTAGAAGGACTACTTATTACAGAAATAAAAACATTTGGGGACCTTAAAATGCCTTCGTTTCCCCTAGACAGCTGTGGGACACAATAGGCATTTGTGTGCAGTCTGTGGAGGGTACATTTAACTCTGTTTTATTTAACTTGTTCGGGGCAAATGACCTCTCTGCAAGGTAGAGATTGACCCTCTCCTGATCCTCATACTTGCTTAAGGTTACTCTGGTCTGGGTCCTTGTTTATGTATCGTTTAAGGGAGGTTATGGTTTTGCTGTTGTCTTTTAGTTGAACAACTGAGAGGAAAAGAGCAGCTTTGTTTTAAAGGAGAAAGAGACGTTTGTTTTGGTGTCACTGCCTGAGGCTGGCAGCCTGCAGTCAGCTCCCACAAACATGAATATGCTGAAGGAAGAAAAACTACCTTGGGGTCTCCTGATAGTTGTTAAAGTGGCAGCGTGCCCACTCTTTTCCTAGCTGGCAAACCTCTGTATGGGGAGACAATCTGCCAGGTCTTGAGTGCAGCACTAATCTTGTGTAATAGTGTGAGCTCACTGCCCGACAAAGGCAGTAATTATCAACAGCATTTTCCAAAGGATGTGAGTTCCTCCCACTGTGAGACCACTTGGAGACAGGGCCCCAGGCAGAGCCCCCTGGAGCCACTTGCATTCAGTGCCTACCGTGAATGGGTGCCAGTGGACTCCTTCGCAGGGGCTTGTTTGCACAGGTCTTTAGTCAGGAAGTGCTAACATCCAAATGCAATGCGAAACTGCCAAAACCCATTCAACATTTTTTTTTTTTCCTCTTTGATGGTTATTCATCGCCTGAAATTATTAGTCATGAAATTTAAATGCCTGTATGTGACTTTAAAGTTTCATAGAGCATGTCGGAAGAGCATCTGTGAGAAGGAGCTATGCCATTGATAACTTTTTGGGGGGGTAATCTTCTCAATTATGAAATGATTTTCCAGTGATGGGTAAATACTGTTTTTCCAGCTGTTTGACCCATCACTAGCTATTTGCACGCAAGAAAAGGTGAGGTGGAGATGAGAGTTTTCTGTTCTAGAGCCCGTCTGTAACGCCTTACATTTCTCATGCAGAGTCAGAAGGACCAGTGCTGAGTTTCAAATCACACTGAACTGCAACATAAGTAAAAATGTTCATTAAGAGCTTGGTGGTCTTTTGCAGAAAAGAAACTGAGAATTTTTCTAATAATGATGAATGTGTTAAAGGCTGAGGAAACAGCATATGTTTTCCTTGGCTTTTAAGTTAATATAATGAAGCCTGTGAGGTTCAACATAATTAAATTAATGTGGATATGCAGTGTGACCTGTTCACAGAGAAGCGGCATTTGACTTGGAGCTGACACCACCCCACAGCTGACACATATCCATCTGCAAATGCTTTATAGAAAGTCTTCTGAGATTTTCAGGTAGAAAGAGAAAAAGTTAAGTTTTAGGTTTGGGGGGGGGTTGTTTTGCATTATTTCTCTGCTAAATCATGTAATCCTTTCAAAGGAGCAGAAACCTACAAAAAAGTTTAGAAAACACCAGAAATTAGTTAATAGTCCTGATTCTCTTTTCAAGGTCCAACACATCTGGGAGAGGGAGGAGGCTAAAACCTTTGTGTTTATGAAGCGCAATAATGATACATTCCTGCAGAAAAAGAATAATGGTTTATAGCCTGCGATTTGTTACTTTTTCTCTGCCCCTTTTAACTGTCTCTTCCTGGGTTAAGGGCTATTTCTTTATTGTTTCTACTTTTTTCAAGGCTGTTTTTTCTCACAATACTTTGCTTGACAGACTGATGTGCTTGTTTATGAAAGAAGAAAAGGCACTCTGGATTTAAAGTCAAATCCACAACCAATCTGGCTATTGTCACGAGCCGACTCTACCCAGGAGGGCGAGTGGGTGTCCCAGATTCTAGGTGTGCCAGCTTGCCAACTTCGGATCATGCTTATAAAAATAAAAAACAAAAGCAGTATTTAGTTATGCTCTAGAAATATTTGTAAGTAGAATCTTTTTAAGTAGCAAAGGCTATCAAGCAGTGTTTTGTAAGCTATATTGTGATCTGTATTGTAACAAGAGACAAGATGAGTTGGCCAGAACTAGAAAATAAAACAGTTATCAATCTGTGAATTAGTCAATTGCTCCAGAACCTGCTGGCTAGCTCCAGACCAGCGCAGAGGAGAGGAAGTCTGTGCATGCCCCGAAGGGTGAGGAGGAGGGAGGTCCTGACTTCTTCCTGGGAAACCCGCAGGCCAGCTGCCTCGAAGGGTCCGGCTTACGTGCTAACAGAGTGAGATGACGGAAGGGAAACGGGAAAGAGATGTAGGAAGTGTTTATTAAAATGTATAAGGATAAATTTGGGGTTTGTTTTTTTTCTTACCAAACAAATCAAACTTTCCAGAAGCCCCTCAGTATTTTAAACAGGGAGCTGTCAGTTCTGTTCAGTCCTCAACCTCTGGACAAGGCTGTCAGGTGACGCTTTCCTTTGAAGTAACGGCATCTGACCCACTGAAGCGTGGGGTCTCCCGTAGTGCGGGGCTAGCTTTGAAGGTGCTGGGAGATGAAGGGAAGGGAAGGGAGGAAGGAGCAGTACAGACCACGGAGAATTCCCCTCATGAGAATTTTACTTCTTGGGATCAGAAGGAGGATGGAGCGGGAAGGTGACAGCTTTAAATCTCTGGTCCGTGGATTGATTTTAAAACACTGGCTGGGGAAGCAGGTTATTCAAAGTAGTGAGATGACAGCACCTGTTTCCAATATCTCCCTAACGGTGCTATCCACGGACACACAATAGTCTATAGTTGCAAAGAAAGTTGTGAGCATGAGATTGCCAGGAAGCATAGGTGGAGAAGTGGAAGTGTTTCCTGAGGTCTGGCCCCCTCTGTGCGGGAAAGGACAGTCACACATGGTGGGTGAAAGAATGAAGCTCCGTCCCCCCTTAGGCAACAGCTCCTCCTGGTCGAGCAATCTATAAAAGGGGAAGTGGGCTGATAACATCCAGGAGTGGGATTTCCTTTTACTTGTCTTATCACACTTGGATTTAGATAACAGGGCTCTTTAAAGTCATTTTTCTTAAAAGAATATAATGGTAGAATATGTACCTATCTTGGAAAAAATCCTCCTTCAAAGTTGTGAGTAGTCGTTGGTTTCCTAATTCTCCATGGAAAATCTGCCCTCGTGTAACTCAAACCTGCAGGGCGCAGAGGTTGAAAAGTTTACTTTCCATTTCTTCTCCCTAAAGTTTACTATAAATGTATTCTTTGGACAACCATGGACAAAACTGTCATCGTTCCCAGGAGGAACACTGTTTTCCTTGGGTTAACAACTTTTCTAAGATGCATTCATTGTGCTTAGCTATAAATTTCTGTTTCTGAGGAAGATTTTTTTCTTGTCACCATATTTGAAATCCTACCTGTTAGGTTTTAATGTTTTTCCATACTGGTACAACTTTAAACAAAATATTTAATCTAGATATGCAAGAATTGCCACAAAGAGATTTGGCCAAAAGACTTGATGGGTCATTTTAGGATTCAAAAGATGACAGTGGAACAGTTAAGTTCACTGAACAATGTATGGCTATTGAATATCATTCAAAAAACATTTATTAGGTATCTATTTTTGTCAATAATTCTGCTAGGTGTTGAACAAATGGAGATGAAAGTGAGTCTCGGCCTCAGAAAGCACAGTGGCAGGCAATTACGCCCCAGAGGTCTGTGGTAGGATGGGAAGAGCCGCAGGAAGGCTTCCTGGACAAAGGAGACCCTTGGCTGAGCAAGGAACGGAATGCTTATGAAATAAAATTAGGGCAAGGGACATGAACGTTCTAAGTACCAGGGCAAGCGTATGCAAAGACCTGCAGGAATGAGACGTTCTGGCTTCTTCCAGAGGGTGTCTGGAGATGGGCTAGCACAGGAAGTGGCAGAGGAAGTTGGTGGACTCGGTATGCCACGCTGACTCTCAGAACGTTACTGCAGGCAATAGGAAGACATTGAAGAATTTTTAAAAGGGAGTAAAACGAGTTCAGAGCAAGGAGAGGGGAAGGTCGTAAGCACTGAAAACAGGTCTGGGGGAAAACACTTCAGACTAGTCCTTCATTTAACAATGAGTTAAGGATAGAGCTTAAAAGTCAGATAATACTATAAAAGCTAGATAAGAAATATTTGTTTAACTTTACCAGCTCTAATGTGTATTTAACTTGGATGGCTGAACTTCATGTCTTTGAAGACATTACTTGTGTGACGAGGAAAGTATTTCATTATTGAAGTTATTTGCCAAGGTTTCTAATAAAGCACTCGTGGCATTTCACTGTGACAGAGGTCAAAGTCAAGTTAAAGCGTAACTGTGAGGAGGAATCACAGCTGCTGATAGAAGTAACTTTGTGACACCCAAGTTGAAGCCCAAGTGAAAATGTAGATGTGTTCAGAGAAAATAACCTTAATACACATCACAAAGGGGAGCCCAGAACCAACTTTACTCACAAGTATCCTTTTGTGAAATTTACTGGGCAAACACACCAAATCAACAATAAAAAAGGTTTTTACAACATCACAAAAGCAGGAATTTGGCATTTTATTAATTGTGTCAACATCCTATTTCAGATGCCACTAATGGGGAACGAATCGATCAGAATCTGAAGAAGAAAGGCAATTCAGAAAATTTGGACAAATAACATTGTTAATTTAGCATAAGCATGTGAGCTGAATTAGTCTAGCTGTAAAGCATAATCATGTTAAATATGTTAAAATTATACCGAAAGTTGATTGAAAGAGAAGCTTAATTATTTCAAGAAAAATAATTACTGTAATCGAGGCCTAATATAAACTTGTTTCTACTGAATATTGAGCTGAGTAACCAAAGGTTCCTTTTGTTTTAACACCGCTGTGCCTCCCAAGAAGGTTAAACCCTAATCAATCTTTCAAGCCAAAAATGGAGTGGGGGTGGGAAGGAGAGAAATCACTCTAAAATATAAACGAAGTCCTTAAAATTACACACAGTCAAGTTAACACCATTTCCAAGTGTAAGCAGATACTGCTTTCTCCGGTGAAAAGTTTACTATTAGGGGCACTTTGAAAAGCAAGACACTTGGAATAAACAGCGAAACAAAGGAGAGCTCTTTTATTCAAAGGCCTGTTGCACATATGGAACCTGTTAAGGGGACGGTGGCTGCAGAAAGGACCACAAACCAGTCTGAGAGTCACCTAGGCTGTCCCAGAGAGGAAGGGATGGGGGCAAGGGTGGGAACAGGATCAGCAAGTGGGCCGGAGATCAGTCAGATGGGAGGGAGACCGGCTGTGGGGCAGACGTTCTTTTCTGTTCCCAAATGTTCAAAGCTAAGGGCCACTCCGTACCACCCTTTCATTTTATACAGAGAGTGAACTAAGAAGAAACCAAGGGTCTGTCAGAGTTTTTTCTGGAGTTGTTTGTGTCATTTCTTTGATACACTTGGCTTGTTTATGTAATTCATCTGCTGCCTTCTCCGACCAAGGCCCTCCCTTGGTGCTCTCTCCGTAACCCCGGGCCTAAAACCTAAAATGTCTAATTAGGAATAAGGTTCCTGTGCACATTTTGTAGTTATCAATGTTGGGTTACCTTCCTGTGAAAATTTCTAGTGAAATCAATATTTTTTGACAAAGTCCAATGCATGCTTATTTTCCAAGTTTAAGACTAGTCTGATTATGAAAATGGTAATTTTCACAGTCCATTAAAAATTAATGGACACAGATGAAAAACATGGTTAACTTGCCTTGCTTTGGCGGAATGGAATAATAACAATTGGCGGGCCAAGCTAACCTGACTGGTACCTGACAGGGAAGATGAATTCCCTAAGATATTTTAATAGATCTTACATGGCTGCCAGATGGAAGTCAATATTTAGTCTCATTAATCAAGCTCACAGATCTTATAGGGACACTGTGAGAAATAAAAAGCAAACAAGAGAAACACTTCTTTGAAGAGCTGACCTCCTAATGGAGAGACCAGAATAAACATCTATAACACACAAAAATGCTAAGAATGAAAACACACAAATCAATTCTATGTAACCTATGAGAGATGGTACATAGTCAGGGACTTGGCCCAATCAGGTGAGTATGTAGCGAATGCCAGGCTTTACGTACACTCCACCTGCCAGATGCAGCTATTCGAGGCTCAGGGCTGGCGCACGCAGGTGGACTGTGCGGTGTCTGAGTCTGCAGGGCACAAGCACCAACCCAATTGGCCACCTGAGCCCTTGACATTCTGGCTTCTGTCATGTGGTTGGGATCTCACATGGACCTGCACTTTCCACTGGGCTATTTATAAAGGAAAGTCTGTGAGAGAGAGACTTGATAAGTGTCCTTCGAGCCCATTTTATCACACAAGAAAGACATAGGCATCAACAAGGCCAAACTCATTAAATGCCTATACTACATAATACACATTAACAGAATTTTGAATGGTTTCAACCATCTGTAATATATAGAAAAATGTTCTTTTACTTTTTATATTCACTTATAAATTAATAAAACAAGTCTATCTTCAATTAAAATTAACATGCAAGGACTTGTGCCATGCCAACCACTACTCACCTGATTGACCATATTTATCCCCCTTAGTTACAACAAAAAGAAAACATACAGATGCAAAAATTGCAGATTTTTGCAATTAGTGAGGACGATTAGAAGGAAATAAGACTAATTAGCCCAGACGCTGTGGTTCATATACCTGACTGGGAATATGTTTTATGGGCAATCAGCTTTCTTTATGTTTTTTGATTCTTGCCGAAGTATCTACTCATGAACTTGAATGGCAAACAGTACTGATTACACATAAGTAGTCATAACAAATAAAGGGCAAGCCAAGCTTTATCTCAGGGTTGCTAAAGGCAAAAATGTAGTAAGGATACTCTTTAGAGTCAAGGAAGTACCAGCCAGAAAAAGGCCAGTGGCTTTGGAGACAGGCCTGAGTTCAAATACTGGCTTCACCTTTTAATAGCATTGGGCTCTGTGCAAATATCTCAGCCTACTGACCTGTCCTTTCTTCACCTGTAAAACACCTAATGCCTCCTACAAAGGTTGTTTATGGGGAATAAGCAAATGCAAAGTCCTTATTGCAGTGGATGACATGGATGCAATAAGGAGTAGGAGAAGAGACCCCCCCAAAAAAAAACCCAGAATTACCTTCTGGCGGGTGGGCCCCTTGTAGTACAGGCTTCCTCTGCTAGACAAGTGTTCTAGAAAGCCATCTGAATCAGGCAGTGTATCAAGTGGTGTTGCTGTGAGAGGCTGCATTTGGCTTCAGTAAAATTTTTTGCAAACTCTTTCAACATGTTTCCCCATTACATGATGGGTGATTTATGAGTGCACCCACCCATACCACGCAGAGTGTTCAGCAATTTTTGACAAAAAAGGCATGGCCCTCATGAACCACCCTCCCTATTGACTCTATCTTGCCCGAAGTGATATTTTTTTTGTTTCCCCAGGTGAAAAAAGTTCTCAAAGGAAAACGTTTTGCCAGTGTGGAAGAGGTGAAACAAAAAACAGCAGAAGCCCTAAAAGCCATCAAAATTGATGCATTCAGAAACTGTTTTGCACAGTGAAAAAAAGTCTCGATAGATGTACCACATCAAATGGAGAATACTTTGAAGGTGACTTAAGTTTAAACATGTGAGAATAAATATACAATTTTTTAATAAATAAATTCCATTTGGGGGGGGGTCCCTCCCCCGTATGTCCACAGAGCACAAAGAAGCTTTCCTGGACAGAGTAGAACTTCCAAAACCGATTACTTTGGCATTTGTTCTAAGATGAACTTTACATGTTGCCAAATTCATTAAATTAGATGAGCGGCAGCTAATGAATGAAATTTAAGCAGCTAAGTAACTCGCACCCCCAAAAGAGCTTAACAACTATTTTCAACTTTTCTTCCTGTTTATCTAACTTAGAATTTAATTTACACTTGCTGCCTAGCCCGGTGCATCCCAACTTTATGTGCATTTCAGTCACCTGGGGCCCACTCAGAAAACACAGCTGCCAGAGGTTCTGCTGCAATGAACTTGCACTGAGTTCTAGGCAGCTGTTGCCTTGTTACATCCTCCCGGTGATTCCAACAGGAGGCCCAGACGCAGCTGGTGTAGCTAACCCTCCTTGAGTCTTTTTGAAACAAAGAAAAACAGCTTTACCTATCCTGACTTAAGAATCTTATTCCAGGCTACTCGAGATAGTGGCCAGTATTACCAAATCATTCCTTTCTTTATAACAAAACATATAATTAGTCAGCAGAGCTTGAATGGGAGGAAATTCATAAGATCACAATCCAACATTTTTTTTAAGATGAAAAAAAGTGGGTATTTTTTTCTTGGATATACAATGAGCCATGCCTTATAGCAGATTTCCAGTATAATTATATAATAGAGAAAGGTATTTTTAAAGGCCTTTTCTCTTACAGTTATTCTTTTCCTTTTCATTTTGAAGCTACTATACAAAGCCAAGATAACTATCTTAAAGACAGACTAAAGGCAATTCTGATTATGTGGTTTACCAGTTCAATGGAAATCTGATACAGTCTTCTTTCGGAGAGAGCCACGGTGATTGAAGGACTGGTGTCCAGATACATTCTCCTGGAACTCTGGGCTAACTCCCCTCCATTTCACTGAGCGACCCAGAGCAAGTCCCTTAACTGGTCTCCAGTCTAATACGTCCTCCGCACAACGCAATCGGCACACAGCACCAAGTTCCTACAATGGGCATTACGTGCATCAGCAGCTTACCAGTGTGCTGCCGTCGGTCCAGCGGAAGTCATGCTCAAACATCTTGTCATTGAGGCCTATCCACTGGTAGTCATGGCCCACGCCTACAAAGACAGTAAATGACACAGATATTTGTATTAGCTTTCCAAAATACGGATGGACTGTAGTAAAAAAAAATATTTCAGGGTGAATCATGCATCCTTTTCTGGCTAAATTTTTGTTAGGTTGCTCATAAAAATATTTCATGGTCTAACTTCCTTTTGTTCTCCTGCCCAATGAGCTTTAAACTAAAAAGGTAATTTGCAAACATTGCTAAACATTAAAATATCAGACATAGACAATCATCTTTGTAACAATTTGTTACAATATGAATGTTTTTATTCATGCTTCCTGATGATAGAAACTTTGGATTTATTTTTTTATTATTATGCCATTAGCCAAAAATTTAGTGACTCAATACAGCAGGAGAGATCTTACCCACGCTGGTCTCACTTTGGAAGCCACATGTTTGCCCTAAAGCAGTTTAAACACCGAATACCTGTGCCAGACAGTTTTGCAGAATTTCCTCAAAAATAATGGCTTTCACCATAAAATGTGTCACAGGTAAGCATGTCAGGCAAAAAAGTTAAATGAACTTCTATCCAAATTACAGATTAATGATCATATTTCTAAAAGATAGCAGGCATCAGGAGAACATATTTAAGCAAGCATCAAACAATGCTTTATGAACCAAGAATTTCTACATATTTGCTACAAAAACCTAGCTGCCCTCATCTGTGCTATAGTTTAAAGAATTAGTAAATAACTTTGGTGGTAAGTTTCATAGCATTGTCTCCATCTACTTATTATCATACTATGAAAGTCCACTTTCTATGGTCTAAAATAATTAGAAACTTGAATGAGAATGAATTATGCACAGAGGATAAAAATAGGGCACTATTAACAATTCAATCTTAATTACTGGGACGGAAATAACTGAAAGCAATGTTCTCTTTAACTTCAGACAGCATGTGCATGTGCATATTCAAAACAGAGACCACAAAGGCAATAACCATCAGAATAATTATACTGAACCATAAGAGGTCGCCATTTTTGTAAGTCAAAAAATGATCAAAGCAATTTCATGTAGTCAAGCCGCAGCAGGGGTGTCAAACTCATTCTTACCAGGGGCCGCATCAGCCTCACAGTTGCCTCTAAAGGGCTGAATGTAATTTCAACAGTTAAGGAGTAGTCACATTTATACAGTCCTAAAATTATTTCGGCCCTTTGAAGACAACCACGAGGCTGATGCGGCCCCCTGTGAAAATGAGTTTGACACCCCTGATCTATAGCATGCTGCTTCACCTCTCAGTGCTGGCTGACCAAAAAATGCCTTCCTATGGTATAGTTGAATGTTTCCCAAAACGGGGACTCATATAGGAGAGATGATTTTAAGTAGTTTGCAGATGAAGGACTTAAGTTGAATCAGAACTGAGAAAGCTACTCTTTTTGCTGGTGGTGGTAGATGGAGAGAAAGCTAAGCAGGTGGTGAGGACGAGCGCAGCTTCAGGAAAGCAGTGTACATTCGGTACGTACGATTCACAAACATTTGTTCTTCGTGAGAGAGGATGCTTGCGAGATGGGCGCCCTGCAGACGGCACTCCCGTTCGGCTGCGTCCCACGTGCGTCGATGGGCAAAGTATTTGTAACACTGCCCTTGGAATTTGTGCCAGCCATAGTCACACGTCTCGGTGTCTGGGCAGAGATAAGGCGAGAGGCTTAACAAACTCACCTACATCATTTAAACTTGGCCCACCAATCCAAGCATTAACAGAAGACCCAAGGCATATCAATGCAACATCCCTATAGTAACAAATTCATAAAACTTAGTCATAATGACAAAAAAAGTATGATGAAGAGGGTCTAGCTGATTCCTGCCAAGTGGATGACTGTACAACAGGTCAACAGATAAAGTCTTGTCCTTCTGTTCAACTTTGTTTTGTTATCATGTAGATGATATGCTGTAGGAACTTAACTCCTGTGTTTTATCAATTAGCCTCTACTTAGACACAGGCCTGATATACTCAAATGAAATAAAGACGCCATTTCACTTAAAGTCTCAGAACCTGGGGAGGACATCTCATGGGGACTTACTATACATTTTTTGCACTGAAAAGCCAGTATTTAATGGCAATTTCCTTGATTAAAGCCAGCTTTAGAGGGAGAGAAGCCTGGAGGAGAGGCCAGTCAAGACCCCTTCGGCTGTAGTGTCTACTGGCTTACTTGTGAAGCAGTTTGGGCTAATCCCTTACAAATGAAAGTTTTCTGAAGAGCATCAATTAAGCGATAAGAACTCCAGCTAATAGGATTCTGAACACTTGCATAAGGACTTCAAAGGTCTGGCAGCAGTCCGGTCTCATTTCCCAGAGAGATAGCAGGCGGCCAGTATCTGGCCAGGTAAGATGTACAAAGAGAAACAAATCTTCATCAGTAGGCAGCCTCTGGGATATAGCTAAGGCTGCATGCCTTCCTCCCCAAAATAGCAGGAATATAGGTAGCTGCAAATGCAAATGTATCCAAATTTTTAATTTATTAAAAATGACAAAACCTAAGTTCTTTAACTGCATTCCCAATATTCCACCAAGCCATTTTATCTGGGTTGATAAATATATCTATCTTTTCCCCTCTTTCACAATGAGTGCACTGTAACCAGTGCCCTGGTAGGAGGAAAACATTTTTTTCAGTGTATTTAAATTATACACTGGCAGGAAGCGTCAGCTGTATTCCCTGGATTGCCATTTCTAATGTATTTTCATAGGAAAGCAGCTTTGCTCATAGCTCTGCATTCCCAGTGGTGATCTCCTCTCAGACTCACACTCACAAGTGGGGCTCAACTCTATTTGATAACAGTACATAGAAATATTTTTGATTTTTATAAAATAATTCTCACAAATATATTTAAATATTACATGTTAAACTAATACAACTGTAAAGTTCATAGCATGTTAAGGACCAAGAAAACTTTCCATGTTACCTAATGACCATCAGTTCTTCCCTTAAATCTACTGATCAATAGAAAAAACCAAACCTTCCTCCATGAAATAAATGCTTGTTTTATGTATCAGACTTGGTGGCTAAATTGAAAGTCAAATTGCCTCCTGATTCTCGCTCTATTTACTCCTCTTTCTACAATTGTGGGAAGGCATGCACCGTGAGAGATGAAATTCACTTTTCCCTGGCTTCAGTTATTTGGGCCATAATCATATGACAGATGCAACTTATCTCTGAGAACAGTCTTCATTTCAGTTTAGTCTATCTGGCCTGTTGTTTAGTTACAGCCGGCTGACTAATTGGTTTAAATCATGTGCACTAGAGGCTTTGAGCTTTATTCAAGTGCTGTTTGGAGACACCAAATCTCATAGGAAAGGACATGAGACACAGCTAGATGATTTGGTATAAAAGTAGCACTCAGTGCCCAAGAATGAGGCATATTTTGGTTACTTGGCTGTAGTAATCTTCCTTTTGTGGAGCTCTCATGAAGGACTCTGAGCTTCGGTGCAAGTAAGTGGTGGGGAAGGAATCAATCTTCGTGGAGGGGGTTGGTTTACATGGGAAGAAAATGGAAAAATTTTTAGAACACTCTTACTGCCAAAGTCAATAATGCAATATTACAATAGCACAGTGTTCCTTAACCTTGGAGATTGTCCTCATTGACTTCAAGACACAAAGTTTAAAATTCTAGAGGATCCCTAATTTATTGAACAATACATCATAAAAATTCTTCTATACACTCTTTCTGACCTTCTATCAACCCAAATGGTTTTAGTCTGGTTTTATCTTGGATCAGTAAAATACACTATCGTTATTTTTCCTTTTACACCCACACAAAAAACACATGATCATAAAACCTAGCTCCATGACCATGTCACTGCTACAACACCTTTCTCAGTTAGCAGGTGCACACATTCCTGTCAGATCACAGGTCCAAAAATAGGGGCAGGGTTTCTGTTAAAACTAAACAGGGACAATGTATTTATCTGTACTAAAACATTACTTGACAAAGTGACTTTTTTAAAAAGCCAAATACCCACACTGATTCACTGAACTTTTATTATTCAGTGTATGTATGAGGAAAAACAGCGTGTCGGGCAGCATCTCCTGGGGTTCTCTTCTGAAAGGAGGTATCAGAAGCAGTCTGTTGACCCTATCTTACCTAAAAGCAATGTAACACATATTTTATTTATTAAAAGGCAACCTTTCGGGTGATTCTGTCTTAAAATTCATTTGACATGGAAATACTTTTTATGCTTTAAAACGCCGGCAGTGCACAGGTTGCCCTGCAAAGCCCCAGGTTTCATTTTGTCTGTGCATGTTGGCGGGTGCGGGTGGGGGGAACCTCCTGTTCATGACCACAGGAGATGAAACTATCACTCTTAAACAACCTCACAAAAAATCCGTTCACTTTATGATGTGCACAAAGTGTTTTTAACACCTCTGACATACAGCTGTCAAGTCTTAAGAAATTGTCAACGCTGAGGCACTTCTTATTGGCAAGCTGTATCATTGACTTTGGCTGGGGGCAATCTGTGTGTACAGAACTGTCTTTCTAGGGTTCTGAGACCCCATCTAGATCTCAAATCTCTTATCATTCCATCAACATGTAGCCCCATTCCAGTTACCAGGAGTTGGGGTGTTACTAAGGCAGAGAACAGAAAAAGTCAGCTGAAGAAACAATGACCCAGTCATCACTGAAATCTGGACAGAAAACTGTTTAGACAACAATGCTGCTGTTAATGAAGAAAGCATTTGTTCTTAGGCAACCTGAAAAAGAGCAGAAAACAATCTTTCACAGTCCTGGCAGTGAATCACAGAAGCACAGCTGGATCTGGTAAACAGACTGGGGCGGCTCTTTCTCAGGACTGCGTGGATGAAAGTTAAACTGGCTGTAAGATAATACAGAATGTACCTGAAAGTTAGGTGGTACCAGAAATGAGAGGGGAAAATAAATCTTTTTCATTACAAAATTCCTTTAAAGAGATGGAGAAGGTAACTGGGCCCTGGATCCACCAGGTACACCCATGAACAAAATGCTTATTTGTGTGATCTACCTTAGGGGAGTAATAATGTTATAAAAAGCTAGGCTTTAAAAGGCAGCTTAGGTGCATTTTCCCCACTCTCTAATTTATTAGCTGTATGACCTTGAACACAACCTTGCTCCTTTCTGAGCCTCAATTTCTGACCCATTTATAACACTGCATAAAAATACTGGGTCAACCAAATGCAGTGATGTACCTGGAAGCACTGTATTAACTACAAACTATGCCAAAAATAGCTCTCTTCTGCTCTGCCAAGAATTGGGCTGAGTCACCAAGGTCAAGGGCTATATCTGCATTGTTCAGAGCTCAGTTTGCAATGCCCAGGACAGTGCCTGGAAAACAATGGGTGTTCAATGAACATCTGTCACACAAATGATTTTTTGAATTGCTCCTTGTACTTGGAACGAAGGGCAGTCAGAATCATTTAAACATATATTAGTAACTCGATGTATGACCCTTTGTTTTCTTCAACAAATAGTATTTTTCTCACTGTTTTACTTTAAGGAAAAGAAAAACAATGAGAAAATTCCTTGGTCAATTTTCATATTAACCTTTTAAAATTCTGAGGCAGATTTTTACTATGCAATAAAGAGAGAGAGAAAAAAAAACCTAAAAACCCACCCATCAGCCATCCCCTTCAACTGGCAGTTTAATACAGGCTCCTTTTAGTTTTGCTTTAATTGTGGTGACGTCTGGATTAATGCTGAAAAGCAGAATGTAGGACCAGACTGATGTGTCTGAGTGCCTAATACATTTTCATTTTGTCTGGTGAAATGGAAGTTTGGCACTAGCCACTTTTGTCAAAGCCAAACCACTATATAACTGTAAGTAGAGGAAATTGATGTTCCAAAGTTTAGTGTGCTGAGCATGCAATTTGTTTCTGATTGATAGACTAAGAAATGTTACCATTAACCACCTAACCTCCACTCTCAGGTTGGCCATAAAATGCAAATGACAGGGATCACGAGATTTAAGCCATCATGCACCTAGACCTTTCATTCAGAAAAAGTAAATGCTTCTTCAGTAGGAAAATTCCCCATTGAGCAGATCCACAGTATCTTTTACACAGTGTTTGCCAAGCCAGAGTTAATGTATTCTAACAACTATATAAACTCATTCCCCATAGATGACATACTGTGAAAAATAAGCCTCTTGAGTCACAAGTGCTTAAGGGGAGAAAATAAAGGCAATGAACATTGAATACTCCTCAATACAAACCACATACATGGATTACGGTCTATTCCTAATTTGTCCCCAGGAAGAATACGTATAACAATGTTCTTCTTGTTGGCTATCTAGTCCTAAATTCAGCTCAGTGCATCCATCAGCAATTGCATTCTATCAGCAAAACAAAAATGATCAAGTCAACACTGGTTTTCAGATGTTGTGAGCTATGGTCACGGAAGGAAACCAAATGTATTTAGGTAACCTGTGAATTTCCTCTGCAGGAAAGAATATGCAGTGTGGCCAAAATTACTAAAAACATCCAAGTCATTATGGCAAAGGGCTATCTAGAAGCAACATTCGAAATGAAGTGTCAATAAGGTCTGCTACACAGATGTTGCGATCGCACTCACCTTGCTCACAAAGGGCACCGACATAGCTGGGGAGACAGAGGCACGTGAACGTATTAAAACCGTCAACACATGTGGCTCCATTTCGACAGGGGTTAGAGTGACATTCATCAAAATCTGAAATAAAGTCATGGAAGGTCACAAGAGTACTTTCAAAAAGAGTCAAATTGTGTTCAGTGGAAGGCTGGTAAATAAAATACAAGATAGCCAGTTTAATTTGAATTTCAGATTTAAAAGAAAAAAACACTTTTTTTTAGTGTAAGTATGTCCCATGTTATATTTAGGGCACACTTAAAATAAAAAAAATTATTCTTGTTTATCTAAAATACAAATTTAATTGCCCTCCCTATTTCTATATTAGATATTTGCTAAATACCTGGCAACCCTAAGACTATTTCGAAGGTTTTAGAGGAGCATCATTGTATCCATTTCACTTAAATGAATCATATGAGCCTTGAAGTGAATAGTTTTAGTCTAGCCTACACACCCCAAATCCTGGCTCATGCTTCCACAACCTCACTCATGGAATACTGGAAATACCCAACAGCCTCCCAACCAACCCCTGGGCCCTTCCCTCTCCCACATATCCTTCGCTCCGCTGACTGCCTCCTTCTTTGAGCACAGTCACGGCAGTTCTACTCTTGGCTTCCAAACATCCCGTAGGTCCCAGGACAGTTGTTCTCATTGTGTGGTCCCTGGACAAACAGCATCAGCATCACCTGAGGATGCTGGAAATGCACACTCCCAGGCCTGCCCCTGATCTACTGAATCAGATAATGGGCGAGGAGTAACAGCAGTCTGTATTTATGGGGCCCTCCAGGTGACTCTGATGCACACTCAAGTCTCAGCATCCCTCCACCAGAGTATGAAGTACAACCACTGAGTGCACGCCTCCAGGACCTCCTCAGACCTACCTAGATCTGATAGGGTGCTTTCCAGTACCCTATCCCCATACATTCCTCTCCCACAAACCCTTAAGTAGACAGACCCCAATCCTTGCAGTCACCCAGATGCTTCCTGCAGTTTGTGGTCTCCACGCTTTTGCTTGGTACCTGAGGCCCCCACCAGGACCAATCAAACTCCTCCCCACCTTCTAGATTTTTATCAAATGCAACCATTCTATAAAGACTTGCATGATTTCTTTGGATGAAATTAATGACTGCACCCCCACAGCACTTTGCAATTTCACTAAAATGTTCATATGAAAGAAAAGGAATAGTTTTAAAGTGAATATACCAAGTAAATTACATTTCCAAGAGGTATATAATGATTCTTACCTAAAGAAATGGTCTGAAAAATGATATTATACAGTAATGATATCAAACACTTCCATGGTGCTTGCTAAGAGCCCACCACCGCTGTAAGAGCTTTGCTTACATTGTTATTTAACTACTTTGAATTGACTTTAATGTAAAATGAATGCAGGCCAGGTAGATGCATATGTGTGTGTGTGTGTGTGTGTGTTTAATATGTAATTATTCCTTAAATATTATTATTGCTATACCTACATCCCCACTAATCAGCACACAGATAAAACTTACTAACTCTGTTGGCTTCTTTTTTTAAGACAAGCACTCTTTTAACATGGCATTGGTGATTTCATTCCACTGCTTCTGGTGGGCCTTCTTTACTCAATCAATACGAGCTGAACTCCTTAGTTTTAAAATATAGCTTTGTAAAACTCTGTTGTACTTAAATTGATCATTTATTGATATACTGATTTGGAGGGTAGATTAATATTTTTTTCTTAATACTGGTGCAACTTTATGTTTGTGGAAAAAAAAAAAGAACAACACAGAGCTGACCTCAATAAACTTCACTGAGTCTTCGATATATGAACAAAATTCAGTAACCACCTGCGCCCATTTCCCAGATTCTACCTAAATTACACTACGATTGTAACTTCATTGAACACAGAGTTTGTCTACACATGGGTTTCCCAGAAATCCTCCGATTGATTTGAGCACTATAAAGTCTCCCCCAATACGTCTTTTGGAAAAGCACAGCACTCTTCTGGGCAAGGACATCTTACCGAGTTCACAGCGGTCACCACTGTATCCGGGCACACAGGTGCATACATAGGAAATTTCGGTAGAATAGCAAGTGCCTCCATTAAGGCATGGGTTCGTTTTGCAATGATCAGGTCCTTCAGGTTCAGGAAAGTAAGAAAAATAATTAGGCTCATCTCTACCTTCCAATGTATTTTAGCATAAGATGCCACTTATTGCTACCATAATATATAAGGTTTACCATAGCAACATAGAGATACTACACATAAAAGTTAAGATTATCTTTACTCTCTGGAGTGTTTCTTGGCATTATTAACAAATTGTTACAAATCGCATCTATTCACTTCTGGTATTCAATCATTATTATTTTAAACAATATTTTGTACAGTATCTGGCAACTAATATATTCTACTGCAGATTTAGTTGGCATGATAATGGCAATTGATTTTAGTCAAAAATGATTACACATATGTGCACAGTGAATGGAAATGTATTCTTTTAAATGAGGTTAGTTCATGTGAAATGGCTGGATACACAGAACATGCATTCTTTTTAGCAGATTGGCTTGTTACCATCATTTGAATTATTATTGCCTTTTACCACTTAATGCTCAGAAACTGTTTTTCTTCGAAAGTGTGCACTGAAGTCTCTTCTGCTACATTAATATGCTTTTTCCAAAAACACGTTCCAAATGTACTCCTTTAAACTATACTTGAAGAAAAGCAACACATGGATTAAACTCTACTGTATAAAAACAAACCCAAACACAAAAACCTCACCTAAAATGAAATCCCCAATTTTCATTACAGTTTTTCTCATTAAAATAAAATTAAAACTCCTAGCAGATAAATATATAGGCCAGAGACACAAATTGATGAAGAGAAACAGTTTAAAATGTTTACTAAATGCATAAACTTTTACACTATTTGAAGTACATATATTATTCTGTAACAAGTCCTGGATGGTTGTTTTTACTTTTATAGCTTATATTTTTTAATATATTTCTAGAATTGCTTATTTCAAAATGTTCAGAAATCCATATTACAGTTTAAAGCTTTATAAAAATAATTGAGATAAATGGTTATATATGGGCTACAACCTATTTTCAAGACTCTTAAGACCCAAAACCCTGAAATGATTCCACATGAAAAGATGTCTACTTATAAAACATGAACTTAAGGACTCTCAGGATAAAGAAGGTGTTGCTATAGAAGATAATTGAGTCTTTTCTATATAAGAAAATCAAACTCAAACTTTCTGAGTGTTAAGCAAATTCAAAACTACTAGAAAGCTTGATAGATTCCCACTCGCTTTTGTGTAGTAGGTTCAACATTAGGCTAATGAGGTTACAGATGCTTACATCTACTTCTTCAAAAGCTACTCCAATTCTTCTAAGACTTCTCTCATATAGTTCTAACAATATCTGAAAGTTCCCTACAGCCATTTTAGACTTCTGTCTTTCCAAGTACTCTGCCTAGATGACAAGCTACAGTCCACAACGCATCTACATGTTGCCCTCGGGACAAAGTCGACATGACACTTAGGAGAAAGCGCTTGGTAAAACTGTGATGTCCTACACATGTGGGATGTACTATTACTGTTCCCGCCATAGACATTAGATACCACGCTGAGTATGGGACAGGGGTTGGCAAGAAAGTGGGACTTTCTATGAACTTAAACTAGCTTAGATTAGGAGAAAAGTTTATTTTTATAATTTTCATTCTTCACTACAGTTTGAATTAACCTCTGAAAGTTGAATCTGCAGCAGATAAACCAGGCAATACAACATGAATGGCTATTCGCTGAATTGTCTAAAATGACAATGTGTTTTGCAATGAAGACGCAAACTCCAACTCCAGGTAAACACTATGGACTGGATAACTCATACACATCTCTCAGTCATTTGTCATACTTAATTCTCTCTCAATACATAGTTATTACCAATGATTTTTACATCAGAATTTCACCAACTTGAAGTATATTTTAACTAAATTACAAAAGAATAAATATTGGCCAGATTACTTGCTTATCATTTACAGATTAAACACAGAGTGACGACAGAAACAAATTCATCAACCACATTTGATATATTTTATTCACAAAATATTAAGTCATTTATAAAAGTTGCACTTTGTGACTGTCTATCTGAAGCACAACAAACTGAAGCATTAGTGGCACAAAAGGTAATATAGAAACAAATCAGAAGGATAATTCTAAGTACAGCCATGCTATAAAGCATGCTCATTAAAATAAAACGTATTTTCAAACAGCCTTTGAAGTACTGATTTTTTTCTTTTTCTAGGTAGTAAGCTGGGTGGTGATGGTTACTTATAGATTCCACTGACATTTTTGTTTTCATAATATTCCTGGAAAGCCACCATTACAGAGGACTTCTCTACATTATCTGTCTAGAATAAAGGAAAATCATTTCTAAATGTAAATATTCCAAGATGTATGGTTTACATATCATTAACTATCAATTATCCATTTTTATATTAATAGGGAACCAGCAAAGATCAGTAGAAAGACCATGGACTTTGGAATGGGGCAGATCTGCATTCAAATCCTGCTTTTCCCATTGGGTCAGTGCAACCCGGAGCAAATTACAGAACCTCTCTCATAAATGGGGAGGGCAGTACATGCTGTATGGCTTTCTTTGCAAAGGTCAATTAAAAAAACAGAAGTCCTCTTTCAATACTAAATGCATACCCTGATACCCAGCGTGTCTAGGCACTAGGTTAGAAGCACTCACGTAGGCTATCAGGAGCAAGGACATTGAATAAAAATTGAAAAAACAAATATGAATGGATAACTGATACTGCACAAACTATGTGAAATGCTTTTTAGAGCTATTCACTACTGTCAAATGTTAAAGGCCTGACAAACTTTGCTATTGCCACATTATCGTTTATCAGAGAGAAATTTTTAAGGATTTTTTTTCTCTTTTAAAAATGAACGTGTGTCTATGGGACATATGAGAAAGTAATACTGTAGTTGTGAGTAAAACAAAAATTAGCTTTTACACCACTAACATTTTCAATTTTTCCTTGGTGCAATTATACATTGTTTCTAAAACACACAAAAAATTACAAAGTTCAGAAATTATCTATACTTACTTTCTTTGCACCTCATTATGGACTCAATACTGTGGCCTGGCTTGCTGCTTTGTGAACAATATAGAAATCTCCCCTGATTTAACATCACAATAAAAACTACATACATATATGCTAGGGCCAAGGGACTGCTTCCAGGTTTGGAAACAGATTCCTCAATGTTGTGACCTTACCTGGAAAATAGACTGCTGTGCCTTCCACTGACTCTTCATGCATGTCAATCAGGAAACTGGTTTCATTAGAAGTTTTCGGAAGGTAAAGTGATGGTGTTGGAAGTGAAATATTTAACTCTGCGGTGCGTACTGTTGCCTGATTATTGGAGTCAAGAATTATCGCTGGTATGTGCTGCTCTGATGCTGCTACTGTGGAATCCTGCCCTCTGATCAAAGCTGCTTGTGTTTCAGAGTTTGTTTCCAGAGAGGAAAGAGCAGTGGGCTTCCCAGAAGTCTGTGGGCTGGGCTGAGGCACCACACCTGCCTCAGCCCCATAAGCTGCAGAAACAGAACTAGAGTGTGGCCACAGTGTAGCACTTTCTAACTTAGTTTCACCTGCAGCTGTGACAATACTTCCAGCCTCAGGTGTTCTCTTACTAGAAAATACCTTGTTCATTTCTCCAGAAAGCTGAATATTGGTTTTGTTCGGGGAATCTTGGAGAATCTCAGTTCCTTCTGCAACAATGAGTTCTGTGGGAGAAGCTTCCATTTGTTCCAACAATGTAGGTTTGTTTTCAGCTTCAGAAAGTTCTAGTTCTGTGTCAGGAGGTAAGGATGGAGGCTCAGTTATGTGAAAGTACTCTTCACTTGATGGTTTGGAATTCATTTCAATATTTTCAGATTTTCCTGGGGACATTTGAGATGTGCCGGCATGTACTCCGGGCAGAGCGCTTGGCTGAGGCCCCTCTGTGTGTTCAGCGGCTCCACTGTCTGAATGAACAGTGAACGGAGATGACGGCATCTCAGAGGACAATGTTTCAAAGGCCAGAAGTGATGATGTTGTATCAGTGTAATCTGGGGGATTAGATTCTTCCATGGCATCAGGTGCTTCCGTTAAACTCTGAGGCATAGGGTGGACAGTACCAATACTTACATGGCGGGTAGAATCTGTTGGTGCCTCCCCAGCCCCTGAAGAGAGTTCTGGCTGAAAAGAAGGACCTAGATGTTTCTTTTCCTCATGCTCTTCCTGTGTCCTTTCCAAATGACCCAGTGTTGATATTACTTCACTTTGGTCTGCAATAGCTTGACCATCAGACAAAGTGCTTGATTCAAAGATGTCTTCCAGGGCTTTTGCTTCAGTTTTTCGTTCTTCAGTATTTGGATGCACTGTGGCAGACTTACTAGGAATGGGCAGGGATGTTGCTGTGGGAAGTAAAATATCTAATTCTGTTTCTGTGCTTGGGATGGGGATCTCGGTTGTTAAGATAAAGCCCATGTGGTCAAACTGGTTTCTGTCTTCAGAAGTCATGGATTCATTATGCCCTACCTGAGTATAAATAGCCAGAAGAGTGTCACCAGAACCTTCTAAGTTTTCCTCAGGTAAGGAAAGGTTAGCAGCCACCTCATACTTCTCCTGAACTTGAGCACTTTCTTCATTATTGCCATGTGTTCCTGCCGGTGTCTCTGGGTCCATTTCCGTTTGCATTCCAAGGATGTCTTCGTACACAGGTTTAGTGTGATCAATATCTATGATAGTATTTTTATCCGATGTCAGTCCAGGTAGAATTTCAAGGACAGTGCTCTCTGTGATTGTCAGTAATAAATCCTTGTCCTCTTTGTCCAGATCTATAATAATATTTTCAGTGGCTTTTTTTCTGTCAGGCTTCCAGGTGGAATACTCAAATTCCCTGTAATGGTCTTGGAAACTATCTGCACCTCCTGTGGACCTCTTATATGACATTGTATTTGACAGTGTGGTAGTTGGCTCTGTGGCGCTTTCATTCTGCTCTAAGTGAAGAGGCAGCGTCACAGAAACTGTCGGGAATCCATCCGCATTAACAGCTTTAGGACTTGAGACCTCAGGGTATTTTTCCAGGGATCTATTAGAAACAAATGCGGTGCTTCCTTGCCTGGTTGCCTGAGTAGTTCCAGAAGTGCGGACTAAATCAACTGTATCCAATTCCCCAGATCCTTCTCCAGAATGTTCATAAAACAAGTCAGATGGTTTCGGTGCTGATGTAACAGACCCTTTGGTCACTCCAAGACCATAAGTTCTAGCCAGAAAATCAGTGGAAGAGGTTGCTCTCTCTCTAGTTTCTGCTACTGAAGAATTCTTGTGAAAGACTTCTTCAAGAGTGGGTTGTGGTTGACTACTCTGAATTTCTTCCTCCCAACTGTGAGTCTGATTTTGAGGATGTTCAGTGTCTGCGGAGAAAGTGAGAGATGCTATAGAGGGTCCTTCTGTCCTGGTGCCACTTAAAATTCCTAGTGAGGTTGTGTTGGCTGCTGTTTCACTGTCTTCAGAGATGCGGTCCGTTTTAGGAAAGAGTGACGTAACTTCATCTGCTGCATTTTCCATTCCCTCATCATCTTCAGTGGTATCACTTGAGAGGCTGGTTTCTGAACTTTCTGCTTTAGAAGTCTGGGGATATAATGTGCTAATGATTTGTTCCATTTCAGCAAAATCCACTGATATTGTAGCAGGCAAAACTCCTTCTCCTGATCCCAGGCCAGAGAATACATTAGTATCTGACTCTTTCATTACTGGTCTCATAACTTTAGGAAAGCGTTTGATACTTTCTTCCTGTTCGATTGATGAATCTGTAACTATGCTTCCAGTTAATGTAGATTCCGTCACTGAGACAGTAGCTAAGAAAAAATTGGATTTTTCAGTAACTTCGGGGAGAGTAGTATAGGGTTCCACATCCTTTGAACCTGGATCTAGAGTAGACATATCAACTAAGGAAATGTCTTCCTCCTCCTCCATTTCTTTATCAGTATGATACGTTTTCTTGGTTGTTAGTGTAGAATAATCTGTGGTTCTAAATCCAGTTTCAGTAAATGTCTGTGAGTCAAAAATTGTTTGTTCTGGTGCAACAGAGCTTTGAGAGGATTCCGAAGATTTTTGATCTTGAGTCTTTTCCTCTGATGCTGTTTTGTTTTCAGTTTCTTGTCTTACAGGATTTACTTCTTGCCTGGACCACAGTTTGGTTGGCCCTATCATCTGGGGAAAGTCTGTTGAAGCCAAGCCATCGACCTCTATTTCCCCCTTTCCTGTTGAAGCTTCAGTACTCTCAGTTTCTGCTCTCGGTAAAACAGTGGATCTCTTATCAGCTGCCTTGATAGTACCTTCTTCTCCCAAAACTTGGTAAGTGAACGAGGATCCTGTACCAAAAACACTTCCCACTGCACTGGAAAACACTTGGTCAACAGAGCTGTTGACGGAGACCACCTGCTCCCCGGAGCCCTCGGCTGAGGCTGGGGACTCTTCCCAAGGGAAGGCTGCCGTGCCAACCAGGGTGGTGCCGGGTCCTTCTGTGTCGGCTCCGTGATGGATGGGACCTGAAGTTGGTACTGCCATTGGTGAAATCTCAGTATCTTTAAATACCACATCCCCAGAGCCTTCTATCATCACTGTCTCATCGTTTGTTACAGGATTAGATACTGACGAGTATTCCCTAGAATCACCACTGTAATCTTCCTCCAAAGGAAAATTTGTAGAAAAGCCCTTTATTTCCATCCCAGGAGCTGGCTCTCCTAAAATCTCTGATACAAGGTTTTCCTTGGATGTTTGGCTGATAACTTCAGTAACCTCTCTGTCCATCACTAGTCCTGTTGGCTCAAAAGGAAATACCGTTTCTGTGTGGGGAGATGAGGTGCCAACTGTGTCTTTCTTCATTTGAATGTCAGGCTCTAGATGTAATGAAAATGAAGAGACAGTGGTGGTCCCTGGGTCAGCAGCAGCTTCTCTAGAGCTCTGCTCCGTAAAAGGAGGGGAGGGGTTACCCAGGATGGGGAACGGCCCTTTTTCAACCCCGAGTGGACTGCTACCGCCAGGCTCACTCACCTCTGCCCTCAGATTGTCTAAAACACTTGTTTCTGTAAAGACAAGATTAGATCTTGTCATTTCCCTTTCAGACTGTGTGGGAGTTGCCAAGGATATAAAACTGTTCCTGGTAGCAGATGCTGAATCACTAGATGTAGCTTCATTTGAGTTTTCTAATTCAGGGGGTAAAATTAATTGATCTGATCTCTGTGTGGGCAAATGTGGCTGAACTACTGTCACCATACCTGCAGTTCCCTCCTCCTCATCTTTCCTTTGCTTTCCCTCAAGAGAGGTACTGAAAACCCACTCAGAAGTGTCTGTTCCCCTTACAAATTTGGTGGGCACTACTTCTGTAGATGGTTGTTGAGAAACCAAGTAAACGGCAGTTGCAGGAACATCAAAAAGGTTGTCTGTAATTATAATCTTGCCAGTGTCTAAAGTAACCAGGGTATCTGTAGTATTTCTCTGTGATAAATCAGTTACCACTGTGAACATTTTATCTTCTTCTGCTTCCCCAGAGCCATCTGGAATAGGAATCGAAGGACTCCCAGAGAGCTCTACAATTTGCCTAGGGGTTATTTCCAATGAGTTTCCCACAGTGGACAATGGGTCAGCAGGCTGGGGGTTTCCTGTTAATGTAACGGATACTTCCTCCAAAATATTTGCTGACACAGAGCTTGGAACTGTATGTGGGGTATACGTGATAGAAGTACTTTTTTCTGCTTCTTCACCAAATGCTATTTCTGTTACCCTTGGAAAGATCATTTCTGGGGATTCTGGGTCAACAGCAGCATCTCCTGAAGACTCTTCAGGAAACAGAGGTACAGTATGTTCAAGTACCAGATTATCAAGTTCAGGACCTTTCTCCGTGGCTGATTTTGGTCTCTCTGTGGCTTGTCCCTCATGCACTGGGACTGTGGGGAACACATCAGGCTCACCACTTGAGAAACGTTCTGGTGTTTCAGGTGTTTCAGGGTAAATCTCAGGCTTCCATGTCATTTCAAGCGATTCAGTTGTTTCTTTAGATTCATTGGGCTGCACAGCCGTAGATAATCCAGTTTCGGCCACAAGAAAAGGATGAGCATCATTCTCGGTGCTGTCTGAAAAATTCTGAGAAGGGGCGACACTTTCAAACTGGCCGCGCCGGGCTTCTGCCGCCTCCGGGTCTTTGGGCATAGTGACTAGGTGTTTCCCATTTATGTACTGCACTGATGGGGTGGTTGTCAGGTCAGTAGCATTGGCACAGTCCTCGTCCTCCTCTTCATCTTCTTCACTGTGGTACAGCTCTAGGTCAATTAACTCGGGTAAAATCGCAGCGATTAGGTCGTGCTCTGAGTCTGTTTCTTCACTACAAGGTTCATCTTCTTTAGATTCTGAATCTATTGGATGACCAATCACACTCAAATCACTCATTCGACCTGAAAAAAACAAAGAGTTTTCACAACACTTAAATAAAACAGGTGGCAGATTATGACAGAAGCAACTGATAGCAAGGCTGGCAGATTACATTCACACACAGGGAAGGGCTCCCATCTGTTCACGTGAAGCACGACCACTGTTCTGCACATGGTTCTCAGTCTTCGGATGTGCTGTTTTATATCGGCAGTAAGAAAAGTAAATCCAATTTAAGAGTATAAAAACGAGGTATGAAAACTCTTCGACAAGTTTTACAAAAACAGTGTCTATGAAATGAAACAAGCAATCGCATATAGACATTGTAAAGGGGAAATGTGGAAATCCATCTTTGTGTGAACTGAAAAGAAAATTAAAAATTAAGGTCATGTCACCAAGTCATGCAGGAAAAGCAATTGGTTATTGTCCCTTGTGTAAGGGGATGCCTAGCCACCCTCTATTTAATAAGGAAACTCGAAGTGATTCCTACTGGCCTCTTGTCATGATTTGTCTTAAGAAGACTGTCTTTAGAAAAGTAGAAAAGTTTCTTTCTAGCACTTTTACAGTGCAGCGAGAAGCCCTCCCCAAAGCAACCATGAGACAAGACTTGGTGTGAAAGGTGCCCGTGGGTGCAGTGACCTGTGAAGAAGACAAAGCAGAGCCCAGGGGCTGCACAGAGTCCCCTCCTCGTTCGCCCAGAGATACAGTGGCGGAATTCTTTTCAGCCTAGCCCCAATCCATGACGCACATGTTCAGGCTGAGGGTGCTCAGGCTGGACCCGAGAAGATTACAGGAAGAATCATTACGTAGGAGCCACACCTAACCCCCATGGCAGGGAGATATTTCCTGCTGCCAGAAGCCACTCCCTCCCATGCATGACAGGATTGGCATCTAGCCCTTACCAATGGTCAGAAAAGACCCTACAGAGAAAGAACCAGTATTGCTTGATTCTCTATGTATCAACATAGATATAGATATATATGAACTATCAATAAAAGCTCTACAAAGCTCCTTCTATATTTTTAACTATGGCTTGTTTAAAAAACAGCACAAGACCTTTATGTCTTGTCTAGAGGCAAGACATATGTCTAGAAGACATATACTACATTTGCATTTATTCCTTTTGCTCTAATGAAGACAAAGAAGAAAACTTCTCTGTATCCCATCTTCACTGTAGTATCTCCATAAAAGACCATTTGCATAGGGATAGCTCACTCTTATCCAAATTACATGTCCTTCCTCATGAGTTTCACACATTTGTTACGTCTCAACCCCATTCTGTGCCACACATCCATCTTTTCAACTATGTAAGCGAGGCTCATGGGTATTCAAATGAATGAAAAACAAAGTCTACCATAAGAGAAGTGAGATCAATGCCTGACTCTAGTGTATCATAAAAACATAAAGCGAACGCAGACGATCGCTGCCATAGCTGAGGCAACTCCTCCTAATTGCCAACCAAGGAAATGACTAAAGGCCTTACCTTTTTTTCAAAAAGTATAACTAAATGAATAAGTTTGTTTAATATTAGATCACAGAAATTGTTACAATGACCTTATAGTGCCCCAGATTGTGTATGTTTAAAAGAGGATACAATAAAATTTACAGATAACACTTTTAATATGTGAAGCCTACCTGTCACTATAAAAAAAGAGAGAATAAATATGCACATGCATTTATATATCTGTAAGACAATACATTTTAAATGCCTTTTTACTAATGAATCTCTGAAAGTACCACATCAGTAATTTTATCTAATCACCAACTTAAGTAGCCTTACTGCTAATACTATTTGAATATAGTTGAGTTAAGCTAGACTGTTAAACTACTCCATACTTCATAGGATTTAACTGGAGCTTCAAAAATGTGCCTATCTTAATGTTTACAGTGCATTTGTTTTACTGTCAACCCTTTTCATTAGGTGTCAATAAAACTAGAATTCACATTAAGTGTCGCACACACAGACACTAAATTCACATAGTACCTTTCAGTTAAATACAGAAAGAATTTTAAATAAGAACCATGAATCTGTGTTTAGAATATAAAAAATCACCACCACATTTTTGCCTTTTTATAAATAATAGAAATAAAACTAATCATGCAGCCAAGCTTCTCTAGCCAAACACAAGGACCAATAAGGAAATAACTGTTCAATACCATTCATTTATAAACTCTTAGGCCAGGAACAAGGTTATTATAAAAAGCACTCATTGTTACTAGATCTGTATGAGCTTCTAAATACCTTTCTTCTAAAAATAATATTTAAAAAATCAAAACTGACATAAAGATATTCCATGAACTTTTCAGTGAATAACCATAGAGAGAAGTTCTGTCAGGTATGGTGTTGGCAGCTCTAAAAATAAGCAGAGTGGAGAAAACGGAGTGAGAAGACACTACGGTTGCCAGGGTGTCAAGAGTGTCAAAGAAACTGACACATTACAATGTTCACCTAAATGTTTCACAAAAGAATGAATACTTAAACACAAAATGGTTTTCAAGAAGAACACTAATTGAGAATCGACAACTTATATAATTTCACTATCAACTCTTATTATGTCTACTTAATTCAATTATATTCTGCAATTTTAGTTCCAGTGTGCAAAGCATAACATTCTTAGGCTCCATTTTCCACTTGGATAATGAATTCTAACATTTCTTATCACTCATAAATCTATGAAGGTTTCTCTGGGCACATTACACCACAATATCAGAATATTTTGCCAAAAGACTCAACTGTTGGGTGCAGTATATTCCATTTTCTAATCTAAACAGATTTCACCATATTTCAATCATAGCAATACAAACATTGCAGAGAGATGGCCTTTGCGTACTCTGTACAAACACAGCTCGGCTGCCCACTGGTTCCGCACACAGAATTTAATTAACTACCACAACCATATCTGCCACCCAATGGTGTTATCTCTTCAGGAGCCAACTGACTGCACAGAACTGACTGAGCACTGATCATGTATCAGTCGGTGTAGCAGACACCTACCTACCAACTTTATAGAGAACGAAGACTTCCAAGTTACCTTCCAGCTCTCTCTCTCTCCTGTGTCTGTGGCTCACTCTGCTCTCTCGAAAACAAATGCTCTTGACAGTAGGTTAGAGAAATGGCTGAATTAAATTCCTTTTACTATATTTTAAAAGGAAATATTTTGAGTGTACACATACCAAACCTTATATTTAAATTATAATTTCTTTTTTCACCTGCACCCCAAGTATCTGATCTCACTTGCCTTCAGTATAATGGACACATAGAATCATTTTAAGCTTCTTGCTAGACCACAAAGCTGGCAATGACCAAAGAACCATAAGCACATGATAATGAACAGTGATTGAAAAGGAAAAATTTATTACAAAATATGCTCATTTGAAATGTTATAAAAATGTTTCACTAAATGAGAATTCTTAAAGAAAACACAGATACACAATAACAGTTGAAATTACCTTCTGTCCTTTTCCCTAAAGGACTATTCTCACAATTAACCTACGAATAGTCATTGTTTAAGTAAGTTTACTCAACTTCCAAATGGTTTCATTGGCTTCCTTAATATCAGTGAGGGTGAGGGATTGCCTAGGACTCTCAAGTTCATTTTTCCTGCCAACAGATTCTCCACAGATAAATTTATATGTTACCCTCTTAGTGTAGTCAATTGTTCTTATACTTTTAAAAGTCCCACGAAGGTATGGAGGTGAAATCTGTCTTAGCAGAAACAGGTGAAGTCTTTCTTGCCGCAGGTGCTCCCGACATCGCCACCTCACATCTAATCCCTATTCCCATTTGCTCTTGTGTCTCCTCAGTTGTCAAAATTACTTCCTTGCCCCCTTTCCTGTTGCCACCCATCACACGTTATCAGAAAGCTGCAAAAGATATAATCATTGCAACTTCGAAAAGTTCCTTTGCAAGATATGGCGGTAGGGTGAGGTTGGGGGTGAACACTATTGTGTTATTGTGAAAGCAGGTATGTCATTCCAAAATTGTGATCTGCTCTGTTTTGTACTAACAGTGCAACCTGATGGAGCAATTAACGTTTCCACCTCTTAGATGAACACGTCTTTATAAAAAGACTGCTCTACTTTAGAATTTTATCCTAAAGGTAATATAACTTTTATTTGGATTTTAAGAGTCAAACCACAGAACTCTACACAAGTGTGTGTATAATCTTTTCTATGTTTATGTGAATGTATTTTTACAGCTTGCCTTGAATAAACTGGTACCATGGTTAACAGATTTTTTTAGTGGCCTTTCACACCAAGCTTTATTGCTAGCTGACCTCAAATTATTCACCAAGTATTTTTAAGCACTTCATGGTGGAGTTTTGCAGACACAGCACAAGCCTTCCAGTCACACGGCTAGTGGCACAAAACTCAGTTGCTAAAATGCACAGACCCCTCGCTAACGTTCATGTTCTCTTCAGGGAATTTGACAATTTAAGTTTAAGAGCTTTCAATTAAATGTAAGCAATCTACTCAGCAGAAATATAATAAGCCACAAAAAAATCTTATTTTCTCACTTTAAAAACACAATAGACAGCCACACAAAAGGATGTGAGAAATACCTATAGCATTTAAATGGAAAAAACTTGAAGTTTTTAAATATGTTTCAGTTTCCTGACACACACCTACAGATCTAATAACCACTCCGAAACAAATGTTGCCATTTCCTTTATCTTTGATATGTTCTTGATTAAAATAACAAGTTAACTGGCTTCCTACAAAGCAAAGGAAACCACGTGGCATGAATTTCAACCAGATTATCTCAGATATCCTAAACTCTTTGACATTTGTAAGACCTGAGACACTAAAAAAGGTGCCAACTCAGGATACTTAAAAAAATATTGACACAGTAATCAAAATATAAACACCCTCCCCAAATCTTGTCAGGTATTTTTGAATCCTTAATCACCTTAATGATTGAAAACAATGTGATATTTATATCAATATTCAGTCTCTCCCAGAGGTGAGAGAAATCGAAAGGTTAGGAGACCAATATCAACTCTGTGACCCACCTCTCCCCATTTCTTCTGCTAGCTAAGGTGCGCTCAGTGAGTGGCCCTAGGGTGCTATCTGACAGGGACAGCCCCTTCCCGCTGAGCGAAAAGCTCAATATTCTCAATGCATGCGTTTTATGCCCAGAAAGGGATATGTGTGTGTATGTGTGTTTGTGTGAACAACATCAGAGTTTCCGATGGCCTTACTTTAATGCGGCAAACATATTCTGGGGATGATAAATAGGAATAATCTCTTTTCTCAACCTCAAGTAATTCTCTAATAATGCTGCTCCCTTAAGTGGAAAGAACATGTTTAGCTACAGCCTCCTGGNAACAAATGTTGCCATTTCCTTTATCTTTGATATGTTCTTGATTAAAATAACAAGTTAACTGGCTTCCTACAAAGCAAAGGAAACCACGTGGCATGAATTTCAACCAGATTATCTCAGATATCCTAAACTCTTTGACATTTGTAAGACCTGAGACACTAAAAAAGGTGCCAACTCAGGATACTTAAAAAAATATTGACACAGTAATCAAAATATAAACACCCTCCCCAAATCTTGTCAGGTATTTTTGAATCCTTAATCACCTTAATGATTGAAAACAATGTGATATTTATATCAATATTCAGTCTCTCCCAGAGGTGAGAGAAATCGAAAGGTTAGGAGACCAATATCAGCTCTGTGACCCACCTCTCCCCATTTCTTCTGCTAGCTAAGGTGCGCTCAGCAAGTGGCCCTGGGGTGCTATCTGACAGGGACAGCCCCTTCCCGCTGAGCGAAAAGCTCAATATTCTCAATGCATGCGTTTTATGCCCAGAAAGGGATATGCGTGTGTGTGTGTGTGTTTGTGTGAACAACATCAGAGTTTCCGATGGCCTTACTTTAATGCGGCAAACATATTCTGGGGATGATAAATAGGAATAATCTCTTTTCTCAACCTCAAGTAATTCTCTAATAATGCTGCTCCCTTAAGTGGAAAGAACATGTTTAGCTACAGCCTCCTGGTCTCAGTGCGCCTAAGGGGATATCCGTGAGTGTGGGCTCTTCTTGTTTCTAGACAATGCCCAAGAACTCAAGAGTAAGGGTTGGCCCTGGCTGGCGTAGCTCAGTGGATTGAGCGCAGGCCTACGAACCAGCCGATCGAGGTTCGATTCCCAGTCAGGGCACATGCCTGGGTTGCAGGCCGGTTCCTTGCAGGCTAACTACCAGCACGGGACGCACAAAAGGCAACCATACATGGATGTTTCTCTCCCTCTCTCCTTCCCCTCTAAAGATAAATAAATAAATAAAATCTTAAAAAAAAAAAAAAAAAGAGTAAGGGCTTTGCTAGAGAGCATGATCAGGTCATTTGGAGACCCGCAAGCGTGTCTGAACGACAACCAGCTACATGAAAGAGAAGTAAGCCAGGTTATTTGGTTTATGAATGTTTCCTTAAAAGTAGAATAAACAAAAACTAAGGTCAGTGCATTTAATATCTTTTTCACTGTAGTTTTCTAACACTATCAAAACTTACTATAGATAGATAGATAATTACCAGCCTTCCTAACACCAGAAAAGGGCTTTGCTTAGATTCGTGGACTTAAAATTTAAGTAAAACTTCTGACCAAAATAAAACAACTGTCTCTCATAAATAAATACAGGGTGGGGCAAAAGCAGGTTTACAGCTGTGAGTATACAAAATACTTTATTCTCGTATTATTAATTATTAAATTATTTTTCCATCAAACAACTGTAAACCTACTTTTGCCCTACCCATACATACACTTCTTTTCTAAGCTCCCCGAAGTATAGCTCCCAAGCTAAACTTGACCAAACACCATTTTATTTGTAAGTGTGCCTCTTCTTCAAGTCGGTCACCCCTTCCACATGACCTCCTCAAAAATGTGTTCAAATATCTCCACCCACTGTGCCCACATTTCTCTCCTTCCTTCAGGTCCCTGATGTTATTCTCTGCTCCTCCCCACGAGAGGCCAGCAGCTTCATGTCCCTATCTCAGAATCCTCATTTCCACCTTGAACTTCTGCTCCAGAAGAATCTGCCTGTCTCCACCTTGGAATGCTGTATAAATGCCCCTTTGAACCTCACCCATGTATTTATATGAACAATCCAGATGAAGCCCTCAGTTCTCCAGTATATTTTCTCTAAAACTCCTCAGCCCAAACTGGTGCTGCTTTGATTTGCATGCTGCAGACTTATTCATATTGTTTCCTATCTATAAATTCCCTAGTTGTTTTTACATGTCTATCTCACCTCCTTTAAACATGCAATGCTCTTCATACTCTGGCCGCATAGGCCTTCTTTGGGCCATTTAGTTGGAAAAATGTCTACACAGTTATTTGTCATCAAGAATGAAAAAGCTTACATTCTACTTGTTTGATACTTCCTTTAAAAGATTTACATTTTAGACTGAAGAAACTGTTCTTTAGCTGCAATAATAGCCCAATTCTAAAATACAACAACAAAAAAAAACGTGCTGATAACTCAAACCCTAATGACTCCAATGGTTATTAAAAACTCAGGTAACCTGAATGTGCAGACACAGTCTCAGTATTTCTCAATCACTCATTTGCTTTCCAAATCCAGCATATTCTATATAAGCTCATATCAGGGTGATCATTACTGTTTCCCTCAAATGTACATACACACTGTCTACAGTACACATCAATATAGCTAGAAGAATCCTTAAGCCACAGCATAAATAGTTCCTTTTAATTGCCATCTCACAGAGAGAAGGTAACATGGGTACAACACAGTGAGTATGCAGTTCTGGGCAATTTGAGATATATTCTCCACCCTTCAGAATTACTTCTGATTCAAGTACAATTATTCCTGAAACTTTAAAAAACATATCCTAATAATACTTAATTTTACTTTCTTCCTCACTTACAGAGGTCAAGATTCATTTATCATTTGTCACAAAAGCTATACTTCCCCCCAAATGATCAAAGACCACTGTTTCCCTCAGGAGAGACTGATTCATACATATTTTTTCCCTCCTTAAAATTGGTCAAGTACATTTTAAACTGGCAGAGACTCAAAGCAGCCCCTTCCCCAGAAATCTCTGTGTCTCAGCCGGGGCTGTCTGTAGGTCCAAAAGCCTTCAGTTTACTAGTGGTTTTCAACCCTCATTGTGCATCAAAATCACATGGAGTACATTTAAAAACAGATACTACCAATAACAAATAAAGTAAGTTAAAAAAATAGACTAACAAAAAAACAGAAATGCCTCAGCGCCACCACTAGAAATTCAGATTCAAGCTGAGGTAGTGGGTATGTTTATTTGAAGGCTCTCTGATATTTTGAGTGGTAGCCAGGGTGGTCTGGTATTCTGAGTCATAGCCAGGGTTGGAAAGCAGTGTGGACAATCTTCACGTACTGTGTGAATCTCTGGCATTCCTCAAACCCCAGCACGTGAGGGCCTCACGGTAAGTTAGCTGGCTGGTGCCTGCCTGCTGCAGCTCTGGGCCCTCCCAGTAAACTGGGGGGTTCCCTGGGGAGGGGATACATGTTCAGACGTCCCTGTGAGGCCAGTTCTGAGACTCTGCCTGCTAAAGATGCATTTTATATCAAAACATTTAGTACTATGTCTATTTTTTTCCTTTTACTAGGGTATGCAATTTTCCTTTAGTATATATTCTCTTGCTTACTAATTATTTCAAGTGGCCTTCCCAATTAATTTATAGGATGCAATATTTTCTTTCCCCCAGCCACACAGTAGCTTGACTGAATGACTATTTCAACAACCCTGAGGATGGATGTGAAGAGATAGGCAGAGAATATTTAGAATATTTTATCTTCACATAAGAAAATGGCTTCCTTGCAGAGTCGAGTAAGGTGAGGTTGCAACATACTGAAACAATGGTAATTACACTATACTCTATTAAACTATACAGAGTTATACATTTTTATACTTCCTTTTCCTTTTCTCAGCTCAGAAAAACCAACTTTCGGAAACCTTGCATATGCATCATGGCCGAAGCAGCCAGCCCACCCTGTGAGAGACGAGGAGCGCTACCGTGACAACGTCAGGAGAGGAGGCCATTGGCAGCCCATCAGGGTGGTGCACAGGGACCACACGTGTGCACAGCAAGTCTGGGCAGTGTCACCACACAACACGTCAATTGTCATAGATCGAAATCCAATTCAACTCTTCTCTCCCTCCAAATATGCTTTTCTTCCCAGTTTAACATCTCCCACTTAAACTTTAAGTAATTTATGAAGAAATCATTTATGCATGACTGCAATAATTCTAGTAAGTATTTAGAAAGTTCATCATAATTTATTTTCTTTCCAAGAATCAAATTACTCACTTTAAGAATAATTATAGTCTTCTTGCCAATAGATTGGTGTTTCCCTCCTGACTCACACTCAAAAGTCTAAACACTGACATATCTCTCTAAGGAACAACATTTTTTAATGCAATGAATTAGATTCTCTGTTATCCACATGATGCCTCGGGATGAAACAATGCTTTCCATTTTATATCACTCCAATTGTGTTGTCAAAAATCTGAAGCACTTCAATACAAATGAAAAAAATACACACAACAGTTTTCACCAAAACCCATGATGGTCCCTACTGCCCCCACCTTGGGTCCTTCCTGTGATCATTCCATCACTAAAGCACTGAATAACCAACTCTGTTTGCACCTGACAAACTGGTCTCATTGAGGCGTAATGTTTTGTAAACTGACAAAACTAGGCAATCTTGTCATTAAAACATGAAATTTGCAGCTTTACCTCATTAAAATAAAACCTCAGAGAGCATTTCTTTTGCCTTTTCTTTTATCTCTATTGCTCCTCTCACCAGGCATGTCTGTCAGCGACACCCACCAATCCACCCCCCTCCAAAAAAGTGCTGAACCCTGTCTGGGCCTGTGAATACATTTTTTATTCATTGCACAAATGAATGATCTAAGAGCTATTAAGAAAGAAGAATGTAATCCCTGTGTAGAGAACTGGGTGGTTTCCTTGACAACAACAAAAAGACAGCAGGGAATGCCCATGTGTTCTATGAATATGCAAGAAGAAGCTAGGCCCAGTACCTGGAAAAAATTCATAAAGAATTTTTTAAAAAGCTCTTTTTCTCTGGAAAAAAATGAAATTGATAGTTATCAAAATTGTGAACCCAATTTTCACACATAAAATAAAGCAGAAAGCTAATGAATGGTGTATATAGATACTATAGGATTGGTACTATATTTAAATGTTCAATCAAGGCTGCAGCTGCTTCTGATCTGCACCCAAAATGGCATCACCCAAACACCATCCACAGAGGATTAAAATTTTAACAAGCTCTTGCAGTCAAGCAGACACTACAGTATAATTATTTTTGGCTCCCCGCGGTATAAAGCATCTTGAATTTTAAGCGAACTCAGTTTTTGCCTATTTAGTACAAAACAGTCTAAATTTGTCTGCGTGTAAAATTTCAGAATAAAGTAATTCTTAAAGCTGAGAGGGGCTTAATCCGTACTAACCCCCTCCCATGTGCCAGGCACGGTGCTTGGGGCGCTGCTGTCATGGAGTTTTAAATGCGTGATGTGCCCACCACAGCAAGCCCTTGAGGAGGCCCCTTCCCCCTTTAAGCAGTCTAGTGTATTTGTAGTCTTATTATATGTGTTTAAAGTTATAACAACTGGGGCCTAGAGATTAGCAATTTATTCAAGATCAAAACAGATAGCATATAACAATGTTAAGAATGAACCCAGGTCTGTTTCCAAAGCTCTTTCTGCCACATAAACTGCCTCTTTTATGTATCCTATGAAGAAGACTGATTACCCTTCCATTTCATTCAGAATATCACAGTGTGCTTCAAAACTCCAATTCTAGTCTAGAAACTAGTGCATAGTAATGCTTTCACTATTTGTTGACTACGTGAAAAATATATTTGTATATATACATATATCTGCATATACATGATCATCTTTCTTGTTTCATAATCCCTGTGATTTGAAAAAAGAGTATGGATCAAGGTTTAAGAAATATTATTCTTTATATACAAGAATAGCCATTACACCCATTTTACTGGTAGAAAAAAATTGAAAGAGAAATTAAGAAACTCCTGGGTCCACACTGCAGACAATCAAAGGGCAGACTGACTGTTGATTCCCCAGTTTATAGCACCTGTTTCTGCCTCACTATTGATCAAAATTCACTAGACTTAAGATGTCATAAACCTTTAAATCACCTCTTAGGAGCATTGAGCTCACTATTTAAAAAGTACTTTTGAACTTCACAAGTGTGTAACTCTGAACCCTGATACTTCATGAGAATATATTTTGAAGAGTTAAACATACTTAACCTATAGAAGATGCTATCTTTACCAAAAACTACAAGTCACTGAAGAACAGAAAAGTGGTAGGAGAACACTCCCTCCTAAGGAAGTCTGTTGAATGCTTCTGGCTTCCAGGAACCTTCAGGTTTCTAGGTGGATCCTAAGAAGGCAGACCAGGCTCTCGCTGTAATCCAGCTATATTTAGGAAAATGCCGGTTAATACTTGGAGCTGCTTATCCCCACTCAGGAGCCTTTGCTGGGAAGCAATAAGCTGATAGCTGCTTTCCAGTAATTGGTTCTTTTATCTACTCCTCCAACAGGCCCTGGAGGGGCAACAGCTTCCGCCCCCGCCCCCCCCTCCCCCCGGCCTTCACTGATGCCTTCTTTTGCTCACCTCATCTGCCAGTCACAACCAGCACCATAGTACCTAGTGCACCCGGATGTCTTTCTATAATAAAGTTATATTTGATCATGTTAATACTGGTTTCCCAAAATGCATTTAAAGTTCTTGTGACCGGGGCCTATAGTTTATTTTTATTTTGTGCCTCTTACTATCTGTCAAGAAAGTTATGTTGTAGCTTTACCGGAAGATAATACTTGATTGACTACACTCCGGCAGAAGTGTAAGCCTTTCTCCCAAGGTCACTGTCAAGGATAACTAAGTGAAGCTTGTCTTCGGGTAATGCCCCACCTCAGTAGTTATTTTGACATTGGTAAATTTTAACTGCAAATGCCATTTTCAGAAAGAATCGACATTGGGTTGTATTAGGAAGAAGAGAGCAAAGTTTCTTTTAGCCGTCTATGGAACACGTCTTTTATTATTAAACTTTAATCTGTGAAGAAAACAATTTTGATTTCTTAATCTTTTCCTTGAGTTTAGTGGATTCATAAAACATTCAATGAGGATTTTAAAAATTGAGATTCTATGTGAGTTTGTGTGAGTGAGCAGTATGTATATGTATGAGTTATATATACAAAATATTTCACTTAGAAGGACTTTTTTAAAACGCAACTTTGGTCTGTAGTGCAGCACTACTTAATATCAATTGTTAAATGATAATAAATAATTTATATAACATAAATTATTATAATTTGTATAATTAATAAGTTAGAAACACTAAAGTCAGTTCTTTCCTTTATGCTGTAGAAATGAAAGGAGGATAGATAGGCACTTCCTTTTTTCATTATTTGATTGAAAGAAGAGAAACATGATCCTTTCCCAGCCAAGGAGGGAGGAGAAAAGCGTCCTAATTCCCTTCAGAAAAATGTGCTTCTCTGCTGGGGAGCCACAACCGGTGCCCAGCAGAGGGAACCATTCGTGTGTGTATGTGTGTGTGTGTGTGTGTGTGTGTGTGTGTGTGTGTGTGAGCACCAGCCCCAACCACTCTTAGGGATGCGCCCCAGAATTCTGTAGGGAACAGCCGCCTACAACCAGAATTACTGATCTCAGCCCGCTGTTCTCTTGCCGCAACAGGTCTCTGAAGAGCATACATAGTCCCGTACAGTACCTGCCAACTACACCTGAGTCACATAGTCTTAACAGTTGCCTAGAAAGCCACCAAAAAGCCAGTCTTCTCAGAGTCTGTGCTTTTTAAAGAACTGATGGAGAGGTCAGCACCTGAGCCAACAGGAGGTCATCACTCCTAGGAGTTCGTCAGATGAGAAATTCCTCACCACAAAACTGCTCCAAGGAGCACCAAGGCTGTCAGCCCCTGAGGCCTGGCCCAGTGTGCCTCCATCTGACCACCTGCAGTACTTTCTTGAATTGTCCCAGAAATCATCTCTGAGACTTAGACATCATAACATACATAAAGCCTAGTCCGAAAGACTCAAGCTCTCAGTGTGAGCTGGGTGGTGATTTAGCCCTGCACACACGTGACACTCGCAACCTAAGCACTTAGATCACACAAAGGCATCGGCAGCATTGAAACCAGAGTCGCCATCCGATCTGCTTTACCAGAATCATACGGAGTTATCCAGAAATGAGTGCTAACAAATCTGCATCGCTGTGAGAGATGCAGTGAGGGAACATATTGATAATCAGACCAATTTTTTTTACTTTAGAAAATCAATTCATCCAGGAGTGAGTAATTGCTCTGCCTTGTTTTGAATGATCTAAATAACATAATTCTCCTTTTTGCTCTGTCATGAGGTGCACATTATTTTAGAAACTACCCAAGGGCCTAAGGGGGAGGTCTCAGGACAGTGGGCTCCTTTCTCTGCTCTCAGACATTAACCAGAACAGCCATTCTTTCCTCTGCTCAAAAAATAGGAAAGTTCTGAGTAAGATTTTCTTTGAATAAGGTAACCTGATCCTATAACAAAAAATAAAACATGAATGTTTACATAATTTCAATAAAAATAAATTATATGTGTTTAAAATTTACACGAGACTACCTTGCATTAAAAAAAAACCTTTTCAAAAATGATGACTGTGTAATCAATAATCTAAAGATTGGCATTTGCCCATCTGTCTCCTGTTCTCAGAGCCAATGCCCCTTCTTCCTTACCCTCTCCTCAACACTATCATATTCACACCATAAACCTCTAGCTTTATTTATATTTCTCAAATGTATAAACAAAAATGCAGGAGGGATTAACCACATGGGAGTTACTGCTGAATGATGTAGCAATTATGGAGTCATAATTCTCACTGAGGAAACTGGGCAAAATGCATTCTAATGACATGGCCAAAATGATCTTACTTAAGATCTCATTAATATTCAATATTATTACATTGAGTATTTTATATACCTTAATATTATATCATCATGGTTTAATATTGACTTTACACTTGCCTTGCACTCAGATTTATATTAATATAAATGGTCAAACTAGCAAAAAATATCTGACAAGAGAAATAACATCAAACTGGCCTGACACATAGTATGTAGCTTATATGAACTTGTTTTTAAAAAGAACTTAATAAGCACCTATGTTAAAGTTATTATTGTGAGCATCTGCATTGTAATATTTGCATATTTCCAAGTTATTCCTTGATTTAGACACACCAGTATATCAAGTTTTTTTTTAAATCATTAAAAGTTCTATCACACTAACTTGTAGTATTTCAGACGATTTGGAGAAAAAGCATTCTTTCTCTTTAAAGGCCCAGAATTGAAGGAAATCTCCCTACCATCATTAACCCCCATAGACTTCATACATGTTCACAAAGAAAACTTTTTAATAATTTTTCAAAATGCAGGTGTGCAAATTACCCCTGAAACAGACAGGAGTCATGTTTGCAGTGTCCCCTGAACCACTGTTAAATACGGCCCACAGCACTTTTCAGCTCATAAAACTTTTATGAGCTGAAAAGTTCCTTCGGATTTTTTTAACTGCCAACTATTGCTGCCTTCCAGCAACAGCACCTTCATTGCTATTAAGATCCATTTGAACAAACACAACATTAATGTGTCCTGAGTAGCATGTTTAGTTTCATAGTACTAAAAAAATGTATCAAGATTTACATGACTCACTGAGTGCAGCAAAAAAAAATTATGAATGTCTCAGTTTAGTGTAGCTTGGGTGGTATCTCTGCTTACTTAGATCTACAGTACACGTAGAGGTCACGTCTATGTTTGTGAATAGAGTTATACAAGTTCACGCATATACCAAGGATTTTCCAGTCTGGAAAAATGTGCCTCGATACATAAAATGGTTGGTTTTCCAGGCACATATGTATTTTTCTTTATTTATGTACACCTGCCTTAGAACTCATTAATTTAACATCTGTTTTAGGTCTTTCCCTTGCCAAATTTCAAAATGCTTGAGAAATTTGATTTCTCATAGGAAACAAATAAAAGTAAAAGTAAGCAGTTGGATCTGAGTTAATTTCATTGTCTTATTAAACAATGCTTTTAGTCATACAGAAATGGCACATATAAACTACACAAAAATGATTCAAGAGAGAGTGAGAAAGGTGGGGAGGGAAGGGGGAAGAAGGGGAGAGAAAGACATATGAAGGGAAGAAATTAGGTAGATATAGGCCCAAACCACCCAGACAATAGAATCCTACCCTTATGGAGGAAACTGTATTCTCTTTCTACAGATCTTTCTGACCATCTGTTACTAATGCTACACAAAAATTAGTCTGAAGACAAATCACAGTCCTGTGCTTTAAGAGTGGAAGAAGAGAGTCCTGGCTGGTGTAGCTCAGTGGATTGAGCACAGGCCTGCGAACCACACGATCGCGGTTCAATTCCCAGTCAAGGCACATGACTGGGTTGCAGGCCAGTTCCCAACAGGGGACTCACAAGGCGCAACCATACATTGATGTTTCTCTCCCTCTCTCCTTCCCTTCCCCTCTAAAGATAAATAACTAAAATCTTAAAAAAAAAAAAAGAGTGGAAGAAGAGGAAACACATAGTCGCGGCTCCCAGGCCCAGCTGAATGAAGTCCGCCACTCACTGTAAATATGCACCTTTGTATAAACAGTTTCTGAGGTAGGTCACCCAGACCCTCCATTTCAAGTAACCATGTATAAACTCAGGTTTTCTTTTGCTATGACTGCCAGTCCTTCCAGGGAGATTCAGTTTTACTTTTCTGCTTTGTAATTTGATCACTCTAACCTTAACACGGTTTCCCATTTAAAAGGATTTTCAAATGTAGAGCATTTTTTTACTGGTTTCTAGATTATTTGACTGAATGTTAATACCTACACTAATAAAAGAGTAATCTAAATTGGGAAAAACTGCTGCATAGTCATTCAAATGTATTTTTTAATTCTCAAATTAAGTGTTGGCAGTAATTCCTTTTTACTTCACTTCTTTCTTTTTCATATCAATAGCTACTTTTCATTTTTCCAGCCCTGCTAACAGCTACCTTCATTCCCACTACCTGGTGACTCATCTTCTCATGCCAACCCCAATTTCAAGAGGCAGGAAAGGAATGTAGGAAATACGCTATGGTCTCTAAGAAACAGCATCGTTAGTAAGAAAATAATGCTCCAACCCTGGCTACTTTCAACTGTATCAGAAAGTGAAGATTCACTTCAACACTCCGGGAATGCATTCCCTTCTCTATGTTTCACTCCCTTGGCAAGAGCTCTAAAAACACTGCGAAAGTTCTAGACAGGAGAAGTCATGAAGTTTCCACCACAGCACTGGAAGCTAATAGACCAGTAGGGTTACCTGTTTGCTCCCAACAGGTGTGCTCCTAAGAACTCTAAGGAGGGGGGCATCACTTCCAAAAAATGACATGCCGAGGGGAATACCTCAACAGTAAGAGAAACCATGCTTTAAAAAAGACTCTCCTCCAGTCCTACTTCTCAAGGAAAAATTCACTGTTAAAAAGAGAATACAGCAACTTAACTAAAGTCAAGAGCCATGACTCGTATCCTAGAGACAAACAAACCTGAACTGATCTACTGAACTGTATGTGCTATGTAGGCTCAGCTTAGCTTACCAAAATGAAAAGATGATGTGGTCTGACCTTTAGGAAAAAAAAACGTTATGTTTTATAATGCAAATTGTAAGTATTCATCCATGTGAAAATATGGTTTTTAAGCATTTTACCAAAGATAAATATAATATTTGAGCAAAATAGAAGGCATTGCAAATATCCCTATTAAATCTTAAAATAAATAACATTATAGCTGGTTCTAGGGAGCAGAAGTAATGCTGATATTGACACAATGAATTATAGCATTTTCCAGAACTGAGCTAGACTGTATTCATCCTAAGTATTTAAAGCCTCATTAAAATACCCAAGGACAACAGCTTAAACACATGTTAAACTGCCATGAAATAACATTTGAACGGAAGACATATTACCCACTCCCACAAGTCACGTAATAAACCTGCAAAATCCTGGAAAGAAAAACCATTGCAAACCTTTAGATGTCTTTCTGTCAACCCTAGGGATATGAAATACAGTTTTAATTGTCCACAGTGTGAGTACTGAAGGTTAATAGTTAAAGACCAATGGAATGTTAACACAGTCTAGTACTACACTTGAGTAGTAATGCATGGAGAGACACTGAAATTAAAAACACTTTGTTCTGCATGTTTTGAAGTGATGTAACATGATGGTTTGGTTATATTAGATGACAAAGCAGGGCTTCTTATAATGTTTAAAATAAAATGGTAATCTAACATTCTTCCAAACTGTTTAACATATTCTTTCAATACTTGTACAAATATGTGAAGCTAAAACACAGAATTTTTCCACACTCCAGTTATCTTCTAATGGCAGCATTTGGTATGTTGATATTCTTTTTTCCAAAAGCAATTTTCAAAATAAAAAGCTGATTGCCTTCACTGGTATGTCTAGAAAGCAAAGACTTACCTGTCTTGTTTTCTCTGACCTCAATAATATAAATATTTATATCAGTGTGGAGTTTGGTCCCTGTTGGGGGTTCTGGAGTGGGGAGTGCCTGAGGTCTGAAGGCCTCTTTGCCTTCCACAGTGGGTGGTCTTGCTGGCTGTGTAACAGAAGGGGGACTTGGAGTTGTGAAATAGTCTTTATCGATGCCAGTTTCCGTTTCCTTGGCTACAGTATCTTTAAGGGTAGTGGGAGGGACACGAGATGTTGATTCTGCAATGGTGACCATGTCACTGGTTGTTTCTTCACTGGGCTCCCTGTCAACGAGAGGCGGTGTCTCCGTGGAGGCCGAAGATGGCTGGAAGGTTGAAGCTGTGTGAAGTCCGTCTGCTGAACTAAAGGCAGTGGCAATCTCACTTGGAACTGTCGTTTCCATTGTTGGAAATTCTGGGAGTTCTGTGGCTTTGGGCTTTTCGAGTGATCCTGAGCTTAACTCAAAATAATCTAAGGATGTTTTCTTCTTTTTCTTAGTAATAGTTTCTTCCATAAGCTGGGTATCATCGGTGCTTAAAGGCAACACAATTCCTCTTGGGCTAGTACCTTCTGTTTCATACTTTTGTTCAGCCCCTGGACTTAAAAATACCTCTGGCCCCATGCTTGGTGTTTGCGCTACCACACCGTCTGCTTTTGATTTGTGCTCAGTGATAGCTCTAGGTGGATAAGACATCGTGTGTTCAATTTTTCCAATGGGAGTTGTTTCTAAAATTGGGACTCTCCCAGAACTCATCACTAATCTGTCTTCAGAAACAGTATATACTGACCCATCACTTTCCTGTTCATCCCAAGGTGCTGTTGCCTCCTTGGCTGTGCTGCCTGTGGAACCGAGAGCAGGAACTGCTTTCTCTAGAGTCTTATCTTTCCAAGGGAATTCTTCCTGAGTTGTTCCCTGGGTAATGCCTGGTGGTGTTCTTATAGTTTCAGGAGAAATAGCCTGACCAATGGCATTTATGTCTTGAGAGGGTTCACCTAGAAACTCACCTTCTGATGGAACAGAAGGTACCAACGCTCCCCAATCTGTCTTGGGAATTAGAGAAAGAGGAACAATATAGGAAGTGTTTGCATAAGTAGTAGGCTCGTGGGTGGGGCTGTGATTAACAAATGCTGATCCTTGCACATCTGAAGTGTGTGCCAACTGGGGGACAGTAGCTACAGTCTTAGAGACATGCGTTTCTTCTCCTTCACCCAAAGCACTTCCTTCTATGGTTGCCTGTGCAACTTGATCATCCGTGCATGGGACAGGTAGATCTCTCTCTTCAGTTGTAGAATCTCTCAAAGTTGACTTTTCTATAATGCTAATCGATGTCGTGGGCTGAAACCTGACTGTGGATTTCCCATCATCTGTTGTGTCTTTCTCAGTAAACCTCTCTAATGGTTTTTGAATACTACCTGGGATGAGAGTAAACTCATCTCCTCCATCCTGAGTGAAATTTGAGATGCCTTCATCCTTCCCGCTCACTCTTGGAGTGCTGAGTAAGGCCGGGGGCAATTTCCGAGAGCCTGCCTGCTCTGTGGACCCTAACGGCACTGAGGTTGTATTATCTTCATCCCGTGACCATTTTGATACAGTGACTACCTCCCCATTCAAAGTGCTATGGGCCGAATGGACGGTTGTAACACCCTCATCATACTTTGTGGTATCTCGATAGTCATTTGTTTCTAATCCAACTGAAGTTCTTGTAAAGTCTTCCTCTGCATCTCTTGCCTCTGTTGGTGCCACACTCAGCTTTGTTGGTGTCAGTGGTGGCGAATCAAAGGATGTGGTCATTTCCACCAAAGACTCCGTGAGATGAATTTGCTCTGAGGAAGCTGTGGAGAACTTCATTCCAGAGAAGCCTTCTTCCTCTATTTTTCCCATAAGTGGATCTTTGGTGATCTTTTCCTGTATCGCATTATTGGCATAAGTATCTGTTCTCATCTCTGTTACTAGTGTTTCTGTTCTTTCTCTTCCTTGTGTCATTTCTGTGTGTGAAGAGGGATGAATGACTGTGGGTATTACCTCAGCTAGTATTTTATCACCAGAATAAGGAAACAATTCTACAACTGTATGATGCTGTGATGGGAAAGGTGTGGTGGATATATACTGGCCAAAAAAATCTTCAGTTTTCTTACCATTAATTTGGTTTTCTTCCCAGTTGTCCTTGGGCGAACCATCACTGTCAGGCACAACTATAGGTGAGACAATCGTTGATGCTGAAACTGACTTCGTGTCCTCTAATTGAGTGGGGGAGGTATCTTCTGACATCTTTGACACTGTGATGACTTCAGGTATTTGGCTAAAGACTGAGGTGCTCTGGCCAGACGTAACTGTAAATGTTCTGTCTTCACCACCATCTTCTTGGGTTGTGGTCACTGATTCAGAAGTAGTATGCACTGTTTCCTTTCCAGTTTTGGATTCCAGGGTCATTGTTGTAGACACAAATGGTGTTTCCGTTACAGTGAATTCTTTGGAAGTAATGAGCTTTGAGACTTCCATAGATGTTACCAAGGGACCCACTTCTATTGGTTCAATCTGTGTAACTGATTCTTGTGTTTGTATGTCTTCCATGACGCCATCCCATGAATCAGTAGCATGATCATAGATGACAGTTGTACTTTGGGACACGTCTTCCTTAACTTCAGGTATGTCCGGCTTCCCAAGTGGTCCTGCAGTAAAAGCTGAGTAATAGTCCTCATCCCAAGGCTTCTTGGTACTCACAGCAGGTGTGGGTGTTTCAGTGGCTGACATGTGTATGACAGCTGGAGACCGGACTGTGGATTTCTGTTCAAAATTGACCATGTTTCCCACAGAAGTTAACTTTGTTGTAATGATGGGTAAGTCAGTGATTAAAGGGGTGATTGGTATATTTCTGTCAGGTACCATTTGTAGTTCTTTGGATAAACTGTGTGATGCAGTTTCTGTAAGGATATTCAGATCGATGGTTGTAGCCTCTGATATATTCTGTTTAGCTAGAAAATAATTTCAGAGAGTTGATTAGACAAGTCACTAATAAGAAGCTGCACGTCCAGTGTTGTTAAGTGCTGCTGTATATTTGGGGGTGACCTAAAAGTGTTTTTGATGGAGGAGAGTCTAAAAACTATACTGGTTAAACTCAATGACAACTGAACATTTAATAGGCACCAATTGATCACTTGTTTCACATTGCAAGGTTATCATTGCTTTTACCCATCGATATGATTAACTGTTCTTGGTTAAGGAAATTGAATATTATATCATTTTAAGATCAGGAGATGTCTAAAAATGTATAAATGCAGAGTTCAGAAATAATAGGTAGGTGATCTATCAGAAACTACTGCAGCAACTTGAAACCTAGTTGGAGAACTTAGTACTAATATTCTGGAAGCTTCTGTACTGGGCCACAAGGTTTTCCCCTCCTTCTCAAGCTGCATAATATCTCAGGGGAGAGGGAGTGCNTTGCAAGGTTATCATTGCTTTTACCCATCGATATGATTAACTGTTCTTGGTTAAGGAAATTGAATATTATATCATTTTAAGATCAGGAGATGTCTAAAATGTATAAATGCAGAGTTCAGAAATAATAGGTAGGTGATCTATCAGAAACTACTGCAGCAACTTGAAACCTAGTTGGAGAACTTAGTACTACTATTCTGGAAGCTTCTGTACTGGGCCACAAGGTTTTCCCCTCCTTCTCAAGCTGCATAATATTCTGGAAGCTTCTGTACTGGGCCACAAGGTTTTCCCCTCCTTCTCAAGCTGCATAATATCTCAGGGGAGAGGGAGTGCCTCAGATTACAAAACAACAAAAAGCCACATCAAATGTACCCAAGTTACATATAAACTATTTTACGGTCCATAACACGGAGGGTGTCATAAAAACAGGATATTAAACTTTTTAATACCACCCTTCACTTGACTCCAGGTGTTGGACATTTGTCTTCCCCTCCTTTCAACTCCAGTGTAGCCTTGTTTCTAATAAATAATAATAAAATGTTTCTGGCAGAGGCTGCTTGGTATTTATTGTCGTTCTACCTTTTGTTCTATGTTCTACATACTATGTTTATAACTCTTAAAGGTCTTGGTTCCAGGCCTACTTTAGCATGAAACCCAAACGTAGAGCAGGAAATAAAGTACCCACATGATATATTTTAAGTCTGTAATTACAAATCACTGGAAACAACCCTGAACATTAGAAAGAATAGGCTCAGGCAATAAAAAGTAACCTGTCATCATAAAATGCTACATTATAAGGCATCCAAATTTACAGAGAATGGCCTGGCCTGTTGAAAGAAATTTAAACTGTGTATAAAAGCAACAGTGTTATAGACAAGATTCCCTCTTAACGTGGGAAAGTACAGCAGCTTAGTACAGGAAGATTCTGTTATTTTTCCCCCAAATTCAGACTTTCAGAAATCAAAAACTACCCGCCACTAAACCCTGAAGGAACTCTTCTGAGGAAACCTTAATTGTTGTTTTGCTATATCCTTTACCACTTAGAACTAGTCGTATGGGTAACGCCTGTCCCCCTGGCAGGAGTTGCAAGGTCTGCCGTACCTATGCCATCTTGTGTCTTACTCTCAATAATCCCCAAACAGAAGTCCCCGGGAAGCAAAATGGGATACCTCTGAGCTCCTTCAACTGTGTTAAAACTTAATTTTGTCAGTGAAACTGTTCTGGATGAACAGAATGGTAAATACATGTCATTATATGCTTGTCCAAAACCACAGAATATACAACACAAAGAGTGAACCGCATATAAACTATAGGCTCTGGCTGTTGTGATACATCCCCATGGACCCATCAACTGTGTGAACATGGAGGGGATGTGGGTAGTGGGGGGGCTATGCTGGGTGGGGGCAGGCACCCAGGAGTCACTGAATTGTTCACTTCATTTTGCAGTGAACCTAAAACTGCTCTAAAAAATAAAGTCTACTTAAAAATTTAATAATAAGATGGTGTTATTTTGTTGTACATCAGACTTCAACTGTCATAGCCCAGATTCACCAACTTCATAATAAAAGCTTGGTGATTATTTACATTATGGTGCACTTAAATAATCCTTACAGTCTGTAACTATTTATCCTTTTGTAGTTAAACAACACTAAACTTAAAAAAAGACTTCAACTCATCAAACTGTTAAATATCATTTTTCTTTGTTTTAAAGGAAACCTTTTTCTTCATTCATTTACCAGAAGAAGCTTTATTATATTTTGATTGATATGAGCAAGTTAAGGAACCAAAGTGTGGTTGACTATTTTTCTTTTAATTCAATTATCTATATCCTCTAAAATTCCATAACTGTTACCTCACTTAACTGCCAAATATCATGTTTGTCTTATAACTGCATTCTTTTGGGAAATAGTAAAATGTACATACAGAGAAAGCTCCCATGCAAACATAACATAAGGTCTTAGGACACTGCATATTAGAAAGAATTAATCATATTACTAACAACAAAAAAGGCAATCTTGTTTTTTCGCTCTGAGCATCTCCATGGCTGATGAGGTTAACGTTATAGGAGGTGACAACTGCATTAGAGACACACAGGGAGCCTGGGAATCAGGTTTCCATTCATTCCAACCTGAGTTCCGTGCTAGCAACTTCTACAGTGCTATGAAAAGACTTGTACAGCATTTGAAAAGTGAAGGGCTCAGATGGAAATAAACTAAATAACTATGTTACTGTCAATTATTACTGTAGCATTTGGATTGGCTTCATCGAGGCCTGGCGCACAGTGAAGGGACTTAATACGTCTCAGAGCATCTCCTTTACAAAGCCAGGAGTTATGTGATTTAAAAAAAAAAAAAAAAAGAACAATGACTTTCAAAAAATTTAGAGCCCTGTTAAAATTTCTGCCTATAATTAAGTTAATTAATTATACTATTTGAAATGAAAAACCTCAGACTTCCTCTTGGGGTTGGATGAATGTTATATCAGTTTAACAGCTGATTTCCATCATAACTCAGTATATCTCCTCATCTGTGCCATTTGTTTCAAGCATTTCCCCCACCCCCAAAAAAATAATTTTTAAAAATATAAATATGTCTGAAGAGGTATCATAAATGTTGCTATAATAATGATGATCATTAGATAGGCGAGGACACAATGCCAGCGGGAGGCGCATTCCCGTGGAGAAGTTTCTGTCTTGGAAAACCGCCAGTGTCCTCCCAACTTCATTGCTAGGGAAGCCACAGAAATCAGCACAAGAAGCTCCCTTCCAACCCTCGCAGCTGTCTGCCACACAGATGGTTCACATCACTGTATTTGTGGCATTTTATGTCATGCGGACTATCTGTGCTTCTGTTGTTAGACATCAGGCAGATTTTTCCAATAAAATATAAAAGCCCTATTAGCAGCACGCTCATTGATTTAACTCATGCCCACACTACCTACATTACAGGTAAACGACTAATTTCAATTTAGTTCTTCTGATTAAATGTTTTATGTATAAATAATTACAAGCATAAGGATTCACAAATAAAGTGGATATCCAATAGGTTGCTTCTGGGTTCATTGCTGGGAAAAGTATAGGTTGAAACTATGAGATTAAAATTCAAACTTTTAAAACAAGTTTTATGAATGAGTGAATGCTAACAGATTCAAATTCAATAAACAGAAAACACTTTAAAAATACCAATCAGAGAAGGATAACTGTTGGTGCCTATAGTCAGATTAGAGGGCACAAAAAAGATACACTGGCTGTAGGTTAGAAGGGCCGGCCAAGTTTAAAAGTAAACAAATAGTAAGTGAGATAGCATCCGCACCGGTGGGTACTCACTCAGCCTTGCTGCTTTTAGTTCCAAGTGTGACCAAAGAGAGGGATGTGAAAATAAGGAGGATTCAAAGCAAGATCACATGGGTGGTTGGGGGTCTAGACCTTGGAACTTCAAAAGCAGAACATCGTTTCAGTTGAGGGACAACTGAACAACTGTGTTCAATAATAAAGATGGATGTTGTTTATTGTGGATTTTGGTTTCTAACTGAAAAAGAAAAAATGGTTCAAACTCTGATATGATGGATTTAGATAATTAGAAAAAACTCTGAGTGATGGTAACAGGGTATTAGAATGGCTTTTCTAGGAAACATGCTCTACTCCCTGTCTTGGAAATCATTAATAATATCAAATTAGAGACTATCATATCTTGAATGCTTTTGATTCACTTAAATTTGGAGATGTACGGGTGATCTTTCAAAGCCCTATTTAACACTGACTTTCACATTACCTGCTCAACTCTGAGGTCACAGAAAAATCAAAAGTATACAATTTAGTTTAATCATCACAGGGCGATACAGAAGAAAACTTTATTTCACAAAGATGTTCATTTACTGGTTTTTAATAACTACTGGACAAAAATAAATTCTAGTTCTATGCATTATCAGCCATTATTAATGTTTTATTCAATGATTTTAGAAGAAAAAGGGAATTATAGCAAAGTGAGATTTCTTATTGTTCATTCACTAAGAAGTGGCTATAAAAACACTTTCTGCATTTGGTAAAAGCAAACCAGAAACATGATTATATTTCTAAATTCCTCTATTTTATCCAACCAACTGTACATCTCTGAAATCACTTGGAACTGTCGCTAAGGCTACAACCCCTGCAAAAATTACCCTACAGAATTCAGTCACTACCCTACTGTGTGGGAAAAGTGGACGGCAGTCAAGTCGTTTGAGAATATTTTTTCAAATTAAAATATACATATATACAGTGTAGGTCAAAAGTAAGTTTACAGTTGTTTATGTGAAAAATAATATAATAATATGTAATAACACAAGAGTAAACTTTTGTTTTGTTGTGAAAACACAACTGAAAACCTACTTTTGCCACACCCCACATATTAAAAGAAGCTTTGAAAATTGAATTAGAAATGTGGGGAAACTGGCGGCATGTGTGTGCTTTAAGGAAGATTCTTATGTTATGACTAAACATTCTAAGCCTTTCATGTGCTGAATAAATTTTTAATGTGGCAGGGTCTTAGGTAGAGAAGAAAAAAACAAAATTCTAGCCTCTGGCTAAGGTGGAACAACAATCAAAATGTGGGCCATTATATTTATAAGTTATATATGTCCAAGTTACATAGATTTAAATGAATTAGACAGAAAACAGTAGAACTAACCTTTCCAACTTTTAAAGATTTTTATGTAGATTTTTAGTAGGTGATTTTTCTATTGGAATTTAAGTACCTTGCTACTTCATACATTCATGTGAATTTCTCATGCAAACAAATAATTTAAAACACATCAGGATGAATTCTTTATGGCTCCAGACAGGGTTTGGTTTAAATTTTACCCTTGTGGAGAAAAACTGTTTAACAAGTGCCAGTTTTATAAAGCACACAAAACGTACAATCCAGCAACTAGTGATGTTGGAGAATTCTACCCCTTGCCTAATTTCACCTCTCTAATCCCTTCACCCCAACACACAGCGTCCCATGTTGTCCTTCAATTACGTCAGCCATCATGTGACACTCATCACAGCGCCTGAACTACTTAAAAATCACTGCTATGAGAATGTGTCTTTCTATTTTTAGGGATAAAGAGTTGTTATTTGTTTGTTTTCCTAGAAATGATGAAGGACGTTTTTTCTGTTGTTTTAGGGTTTAAAAGTAAAAGCTAGTATTTTCAATGGCTTTTTACGGCCCATTTGTATTGTACCAATACACAACTTGTAGCCTTAACACTCAGAAAGTTGAGCTCATGGTAGGAGATCCAAGCAAAGGCATCAGAGCCAGGAGACAGCAGTATGTGAAATCACACCTGTCCGATGCTCTAACATCTACTCTGCTGACTCCTCAGATTCCCCAGCTGTGTCTTTTTGGTTGATGACGAATGCCTGTGTACTTGACTTCAGAAACCAATCACACAATAAGCTATTTCCCATTCATTTCTGTTACATATTGCTATAACAAGATGTATTAGAAACTTGGTAAAAACTTTTCACTACACTTCAATGTAACATGGCTCTGTCTTCAACATAACTTCAATATTCTAGACCTTTTTTACCTGTCATGAGACAGTACCAACAGTAAGAACAGACTCTGGATTACTTGTCTGTTCAATTAAACATTCTACAAGAATGATACTCTATCATGGGACTAGTTTTGATAAAATAATTACAGGTCATTTGAGAAATTTAAATAACTATATCATGAATGTTGAAAAATCTTATTTAAAACCAATTTCAAATATTAAACCTAATGAAGATAGCCTATGTCACACCTTGCAAAAAGCATATATCGTGTGTCAATTGGTACTAGAGAATTGCTTATTAGAAGGTACATATCTCTCTTACTCGAGACAAAATGAGATAAATGGAGATTTTTATTTATAGCATGCTTCATTTTTATGCATTAATTGAATGTTCTGATTATCCATGTCAGTTACAAGTACTCACCTGCAATTACTGATATTTAAATTCTCCGCCATTTTAAGGAAAGATATACCAAAGACAAAATAAACAGAATTCAAGGATTCGACTCAGCCATATGGGCCTCAACATTACAGCACCAATTACCTAATTGCATTTGAGGACTATGGTTAATATAAATTAACTAGTCAGTAGTGTGTTCCGTGGTGCGACAGGGCCCAGTTGAGACCTCAACTTGACATTTCCTCATCCCCTTTACAAACCCATTCATCCAACTTCCCATTGTTTTAACCATATCACTGCTGTTCCATTTGATTGCCTTTGAAAATTACTGAACTGTTTCCATTTTGTGCACACACTGCAACATACGGAATCCATTCCAATCGCTAGTTGAACATCAATGCATGCCTTCGAAGTATTTTTTTTTTATCTGTAACATTGAAAAAGGTATCAAACACTTACGTTTAAAGCAGTAGGCATCAAATCTGCTATCAGGGGAGGGGAAGCCTGTCTGGTTCTCAAAACGATACAGGGTTCTCACCCCAAGTAAACCACCTCCACACTGGGACCTGGCCACAGTCACAGGGTGGCGAACACTGGCGTCCATCAGCCACCCGTAATCGCACTGGTCAAAGCCATTCCTCCAAGCCGCCTGGAGCTCCCCCACGGTCGCCAGCCGAGCGTCTTGGTTTTCACACTCTTCTTTAGCTTCCTCATAGGTTAATTTATTGGGAGCAGTGATGTGAAACACATCACCTGAAATAACAAGAGGAAAAAAAGTCCTAAGTTTGGTTACTCATTCCCTTCTAGTTTGGGGCATAGGGGGAAAGCATGTAATACTTTTTTCATGGCATGGCAGCAGCTTCTGACACTTTAAAGTAGGAAACATAATATTACTTAATTTTGTTGCTATTTGTGTATGATAAGAAATAATACATACCCCCCAAATTTTCATATCTACATATATAAACTTTATTATTCAATGAATGCTCTTCTATACCCATAGACCATAGAAATAGTCATTTGAAAATAAAGTTATGATTAACTCTCTAAGATGAACAAACCTTTCCAAGCGAATATTTGGATTATTGTCCAAAAAATGGGTTTTCCCTTTAATGAAAGAGCCTGTGGTGTACTTATTAACATTGCAAACTGCAATGGAAAAGCTGTGCTGAGCTGCCACTGAGGGCATTTCACTCTGTTTACCCTAAAATCAAACGGTAATTCCCTGACGCTCCTTCTCACGTACCACTATTATCAAGTAGGAAGGAATAGAATCCGAATGGAATGCTGTTGCCTGCCTTCCCGTCTGGGGCTCAGGGCTGCTGGCACTGTTGTGCCAGGTACCGCCTGCTCCTGAGTCAGGGCAGAGAGTGAATGGGCCATCGGCTCCCCCTCGCCCAGCCACAGGCACTCCAGTGCCCCTGGAAGGAAGTGGCACCTTTTTTTCTGCTTGCTCTGCCCAGGGAGGTGACTTTTGCAATCTGTCTGGGTCAGGGATTGTGTCTCCATTTCTCACAAAGCCATCAGGGGCTCTAGGTTTGAGAGACTCTTATATTCGCTTATTGATTAACAAAGAAAGGCTGGACATTTACTTTGTTCATCACCAGGCCCAGTTAACTAAGAATATGTTTATTTCCACTTCATGTGCAATTATAAAATACTCTGAAATGCCAGACAGTTTATTAAATTGGATTTTCCCTGGGTAACAGAACAATTGGCTGAACATGGTTCATTGTAAATTAAAGGACGTTTTCCACACCTGAGCACAAGTGCCTTTTTTAAAAGACAGAGGCAGCATTAGAATTACCTAGGCAAATACAGCAGGCAGGAGAAGGGATATAAAATAAAATGCAGAGGAGGCTGAAACATTGACAGCCCATTATTGCAGCGGCTTCGGGTCCCATTTCCATCCCACCGCGGCCGCTTTCTGACTCTATGAGACAGGAAACAGCTGGGATGCCAGAGCTCTCACGGTTTGGGGCTTCACCTGACCAAGCTTAGATGTAACAAGCAATTATTTAAAAGGAATACAGCCACTGCTCTCTGAGTGTGTGATAGATTTATAAAACAAGAAAAAGTGAGTTATGGGGAAAATAGCCAAACCACACATATCAGCTTTTCTCACTATACATCTAAAATGGCTGCTGAGAATACCTGGTCAAATCCAAATAAGAGCTGTTTGAAAAAGAGAAAGAAAAACTTTTACCTGACGGAACAAGGTGTGGTGGGGTATGTATAGGTTTGTACTTAATGATCTAGTCTGGGAAGGGTTAGTAACCTCAAATCTAAAAGTACGCATAAACAGGTTAAGTTTCCCTCCTTCCCATTTCTTCAATGTTTCCCTCCCTAATCAGTTTTAAAAGCATAAGGGTCACAAGACCAGTTACAGAGTATGTATTCCATAACATAATGCTTGTTAAATGAATGCCATTTCAAGTTCTTGTTAAGACACAAGGTACTCTTTTTCTTCCCCCCTTCCCAAGCAGCCCATTAAATAAAGCTAATTCTGCAGCAGGGCTTTGGGGAGCTGCCGTCTGGAACAGGTGATTGATTTCACCTACGGGTTTGGCGCAAAGCAACAGGGGGAAAAAGGCAGACAGATAGACTGGTCTGTGCGGCCCGAGCAGCCTCACTCACTTCGTCTTACACTTGCATTAAGCCTGAAAGCAACGCAAGTGTGAAGGAGGGCAGCGTGCCAATCCGCTTGGGTTTGTTATTACAGCTGGCATATCATTTTTGTTGCCTTCGTTTCCTGCACTGTGAGGTGCTTCTATACTGAGGTAAAACTACTGTTCCTCTTAAGTAACAGGAATGATCAGCCAACCAGAACAGGGCAAAGAAACATAATTAACTGAGTAAAACTGCAACACCTAGGTTAGTTGATCGGTTGGGGGAAATCAACTTCTCCAAATGCGGCCAGACCAAAGGGCTAATGAAGAAAAATGGCAGCATGATCTCATGGGCAACGGTTTCCCTGTCTTAAACAACACACACATTTGTGGTATTGAAGGAAAAAGGGTTGCAGAAGGGTCTGGCAGGTTGAAAAGGGAATTCTCTTATTATTATTAAATCATAAAGCTCTACTTATAGAACTTTTAATAGAACTTTTTTATAGAACTCTTGTTAAATCTGACTTTATGTCAAAACATCAATTATTTAATTCATTTTTGGAGGATACAATTTTCATCTATCTACCCAATACCGATGAAATAATGATTTTACTTATTTGATTAAATTTTGTTTCCCCTAAGGCTGCCTATTGTTCTTTTCATTTATATGGAGAAATTTTTTAAACATGCCAAATAAAATATTTTTTTAGAAATTTTAGAAGATATACTACTATTGGGTCCTGTGTAATGCAGAACCCCCCCCCAAAAGGAATATTTAACTGACATTGAACTTACTTAAATGTAAAAATTAAAAGGCTTCATCTATAAAGAAAGATATCTACATGTCATAATTGTTGTTTTATTTAAAATAATGAAAAAAGAGAAAAACATTTCCTTTAACTAATCCCAAAATATATCTAAAACTCCTAAATTATAATTGTTTAACTCGAACATTACCTTGCCCATTGCAGAAAACAAATGATGTGGTGAAGCAGCCACATTACACAATTATCTTGCTGTAGCTCAGTACTCCTGTGGTTAACACTGAATCTATATCCAGACCAATATGTTAAATGTCCAAACTTGGCCCTTCTCATGTATTAACTTCAAACTATTAAGACCAGATCATCACATGTTTTTCTAGAATGTGCCAGAATAGCCTGGCCTCGGTTTCATACTAAAACTCAAGCCACACATACACAAAAAGGCTTCTATAACTTCCTGTCAAATATATTTTTTAATTCATTGGATGCCTGGTTTTAACTAGATAACGTTTTCACATTATATGATTTTTATCTAACATAATACAAATATGGATGACCTGCTATTTAGATTAGAATTAACCTATTAAAAATTTATTGTTGAAGCCCCAGCCAGGTAGTTATGTTGGTTAGAGTGCCATCCCTATACACCAAGATTGTGGGTTTGATCCCTTGTTAGGGCACAAAAAAGAATCAACCAATGAATGCATAAACAAGTGGAACAATGAATTGATGTTTTTCTCTCTCTCTCTAATCAATCTGTAAAAAAACTTATTATTGAAGAGGTGGATCAGGAATATTACTACTTTATAGTTCAAATTCTAAGAACATAATTTCCAAAAATGTCTTCCACAGAAAACTGATGAGCCTTGAGATGCGACCAGGCATTCCGAAGACAAGAGGCTCCGTAGACAACCACAGTTAGAAAACAGACGCGAGTCATTAGACAGGCTTCCTTTCTGCAAGACTTCTCCGAGCACTTAAAGTTCCAGTATTTATTGGGAGTCCCACACCATTTGACCAGAGAACTCTCCTTTTTTCACAGACTACTGCTCAATAGTCCATAGATTCCCTTACTTGGAATAGTTTCAAAAACATTACTCCAGAGACATATGTGTTTCAATGAAAAGGAACTTAGTTGGCCACAACAACTGTAACTTAGTACTGACTTTCTGGTTGCCTATTTGTCAACCTGCTCAAGGTAGAAGTAGAGCAAGTGGATCAGGTAACCACACAGAATCAAAGCAAGGGCCAAAAAACTAAAGAGAGTACAAAGCAAAGAGCATATTGAGTTCATTGTCTCCTGGGGTTGCTTCAAAGACTTCAAGTGAGCAAATGGTGCTGGGATAGAGATGGGAGCCCTGATGAAGTGCCTAAGACAGTTTTTAAGCCAAATGCAGATTATTTCTTAAAAAGATCTTTTTGCAAAAAGTAAAACAAGATACAGTCAATAAAAGCATCGGGTTTTCTCCCCTATAACAAGCCATAGGCAGGTCTCTCCATGCTGTATCTCTACATACTGACCACTGTTACACGGAGGAAGCAGTCAAGATGTTAAGATCTTCAAATTTTTTGTAGGTTCTCTTTCAGCTTTTAAGTTTAGAGTTAGGAATGATTTACCGGTCAAACTATATGTTTTAAACTACAGCATGGTGGCATGAAATTAGACAGTTACATGTTGAGTCTGGGCCAGTAATAATGAAGTAACTCAGGTCTTGATCCAAAAGTGAATAATCACAAGAGGATGCACCAAAAGATAAAATCGAAAATCCAGAGGCAAAACCAAACCAGGAACCAAAGAACAACAGAAAGAGAAAGCAAACATGGGGAACCAAGCAGAGCAACTCAGTGCGTTTGCTTGGCTTCTCTTCAACATGATTTAATTGGGCGGGTTGTGCAAGTTCCTACCCTGAGGGTGTCTTAAGGCACCTTTTTGCCTCTGATGTAGGCAATAAAAGTTCCTTCTGAGTTTTTATTACAATACCACCTATAGAGTGAGAAGGGGGAAAGCAAAGCCTTCAGTGAGAGAAAACCGTATTTTATTAGGCTAGGACATGGCTGCGTTCTATGTCTACATCTGAATACTTGTAACTAAACGATTTCATGTATTTGGGATTTACTGGATAATTGCCTTTCTGGAAGACAAGTATCACATTTATAACTTGACAATGAGCCCACTATTAAGTTTCGGAAGTGACCTCATCAAAGCAGCTACATCTATAAGACACTTATCAAATTTGTCACTAGAGTACAGATTTGGAACATGTTTCCAAATGTTATCTACCTATGAGAGAATACTTCATTTTTCTCCAGATAAAGAAAGCAAAAAAATGTCAGGAAAGAAATACCTAAAGTATTTTTTATATATACAAAGCAATACATTACTTAAGATAAAATGTCAAGTTAATTTGTTATAAGTAAGAATTCCACAAGGTATATAAAAAAACTATCAGTGCTAATAAGTTCAGCAAGGTATATGCATATGAATTCCCATTAGCATACACGTGAAATATAATGTAGAAGAGAGGCTTTCACACACAGGCTAATATGCATATTTTATGAAAACCCTATATGCAGTCTTCTTAACACATACTTTTCCTAAATTGAAAATTAAATCCTGTGGCTTTGAATACTCCTGTTATTTCAACTCCCCAGGGATGTCCTAGAAGAGACTGGAAGACACTGCTGGTGAGACTTTAACATCTGTTGACATTCCACAAACTGAATTCATCTTAATCATGGGAATTAACTTCATCATAATTATTAACAAAGAAAAAACTTTAATTTGACAACTAACTGCTCTAAGACTCCCTAGAAACTGGACCATGCATGTTCATCTTCTGTACTTCTGATTTCTAAACAGGAAAGCTGTTTCCTAGCTAACTCAACGATGACACATGCTGAAAAGGCAAGCAATGAAAACATGAAAAACGAGCCCCGCTGTTCAAAATCTAGACTTAAAACTCAGGAATAATTCAGAAAAGTTATTAATGGGCCAGGGTCTAGAGCAAAGGTGGGGTAGAATCTTTCTCTCCTGCTGACAATTCCCTGTGACCACTAGGGTGAAATGGGAAATGGGCATCAGCAGATCCCAGGTAATACTCCCTTCCTTCCTAGCCTGCAGCCGATAGGCTCTCTCTGTGAGTGTCAAAGCTGAGACCTCACCACAGTTCTCCAGCTGGATGTATTTGCTGGGTAGTGGGATAAATGTTTATGCTTCTTTTGTTTATCTGTGCTCATAACCCTTCAGTCTGGAACTATCTGGCCGAAAAATTAGTTCTCATACACTAATCATGGTTCCCTTGGCCCATCTGAAAACAGAACTCCCCAATTTATTTTTTTCATTTAAGGAAGTTCAAGATTTGTACATTTTCCTCCTATTTGGATCAAAAGGGTGTATAAATAGTAAATGTATGCAAAAGTAGATATGGTGTGAGCTAAAAATAAGCACATGAAATGAGCTTATAAATGCCCATACAATAATAAAACAACTTATACTATATGGCAAGTACTATAGTGATAAAAACAATTCAACATAATTATCATTAGCTTTGAAGTTTTGACTTTTAAGTTTTTTCAAAGGAGGTTTCTTTTTTTCTTTCTTCCTCTTTCTCCCTCTGTCTCATTTTTCGCCTGAGTCTATGTACACAAGATCAAAGCAATGGAGACTAATGCTCATTATCCCCTGGATCATGAAACCCATCAGCTGTACATGTGTGGTTAACAGCTAACATACACTGCTATATAATCTCCTGAGGGCTAAAACTTGTAGATGATGCAAAAGGCATGTTGACTCCCCCTAAGATTTGATTCTTTAACCTTCACAGAGACCACCAACCCCCCGTTAACAGTGACAAGAAAGCCCCCTGGTCTGCCAAAGTAACTTCACTTCATTTCCAGTGTGCAGTTAGTGATGTTTCTAATTTGAGCGGCGGTGCAAATGGGAAGCCAGGTCAGGGCCTTTCCAACTTCTCTCTTGTCTTAGGCTGAAGTAGAGGCGCATACCGTGGCTTAAAGCGTAGACTTTGGGTTCTGAAGTTTGTAACCTCTGATTAACTATTAGAGAATTTCTTTAGTCAGCTTTGATAGTCAACTAACATTCTCGAAATCCAATAATATTTACAGTAAAAGGAAGCCACGCCTTTGTCTGTGTGTTATTGCACAAGCGCTCGTAGAGGTCAATTTGAAGGGCTGAAAGACAAGGAAGCCCCACTGAAATTAAACACATTTTTACGTTTTTCAGGATGCTGATCTTATTCTTTCCTATTGATAGAGCAGTCAGGTTATAGTCAGAGTGAGAAGGAAGCTCTCAAAAATCCGGGTGCCTGTGTCTTCAAAATATGTAAGTGATTGAACATCTTATTTGGTCTGACAGGCACAGTATGGCTGCAGGTCAGCACGGGAGAATTGGCCTACTTTTTGCATCTGTGTGCACATGGCTTTTTAGGTCTCACAGTTGAAAGGTAAATGGCCACTGTGTTCCCAAAGGACCTCTTTGAACTCAGTAGTAGAGGAGACCCTGACATCAAAACGTAGTGCAAATGACTGTCACATGCTTCAAGGAGTTTATGTCAAGACATCCCTGATTTTTTGAGGCATTATTATAAAATTTAAAAAAAACTATTACAGAATATCCTAAGGATTCCATTAAAAAAACTATGAGTGCTAATAAGTTCAGCAAGGTTGCAGAATACAAGATATAATGTCATTATATAAAAATCAATTGCATCTCTACACTTGCAACAAACAGAAAAAGAAGAAAACTCATTTACATTTCTATCAAAAAGAAAAAATATGTAAGACTAAACTCAATGAAAGTGCTGCAAAAATTATACTCTAAAGGCTACAAATCATCATTGAAAGAAATTAAAGATGATTTTTAAAAAACAGGAACACAGCCCTGGCTAGTATAGCTCAGTGGATTGAGCGCGGGCCTGTGAACCACACGATCATGGTTCGATTCCCAGTCAGGGCACATGCCTGGGTTGCAGGCCAGTTCCCAGCAGGGGACTCATGAGAGGCAACCATACAGTGATATTTCTCTCCTTCTCTCCTTCCCTTCCCCTCTAAAGATAAATAAAATCTTTAAAAAAAAAAATAAAAAATAAAAAACAGGAAAACATTTCATGTTCGTGGATCCAAAGAGTTAATATTGTTGAGATGGCAACACATCTCAAATTGATACAGAAATTCAATGGGATCCATATTACAATCCCAGCTGGCATCTTTGTAGAAATGGACAAGCTGATCCCAAAATTAATATGGGAACTCAGTGGGCCTAGAATAGCTAAAGCAATTTTGAAAAAGAAGAACACAGTTGGTAGTCTCACATTTTCCAGTTTGAAAATTTACTACAAAGCAATGTTAATCAAGACAATAGCATAAGCAGAGACATAAGCATTAATGGAATATAATGGAGAGACCAGAACTAAACCCATATATCTATGATCAACTGATTTTCAACAGGATGCCAAGACTATTCAATGGGAAAAGAGTAGTCTGTTCAGCAAGTGCTACTGGGATAAACGGACATCCACATGCAAAGGAATAAATTTGGACTCTTACTGCACACCATATACAAAACTTAACTCAAAATAGATCAAAATACAAGTAAACAAATGTCATATAACATTAGAAGAAAATACAGAACTAAGTCTTCATGACTGGGCATTTGACAATGTATTCTTAGTTATGACACCAAAAAGGGCAACCAACCAATGAACAGTTTCATAAATTGGATTTCATACAAATCAGAATCTTTTGTGCTTCAAAGGGCACTACTGAGAAAGTAAAAATACTACTCACAGAATGGGAGACAATATTGGCAAATAATATTCAGTATTGGAAGAGGCACCTGAATCTAGAGTATATAACTCTTACAACTCAATAACAAAAAGTCAAATAACCCAATTAAAAATAGGCATAGATTCTGAATAGACATTTCTCCAAGAAAATATGTAAATAACCAAAAAAACACATAATAAGTTGTTCAAATCATTAGCAAACATGAAAATACAAATCTAAACAACCATCAGATATTATTGCACACCCATTAGGGTAGGCCATGATCAAAAAGTCAGATAAAAACAAATGTTGGCAGGAAAGTAGAAGAAGCAAGACCCCCAAATACTGCTGGTGAAAATTTATAATGGTGCAGTCACACTGGGCAACAATCTAGCAGTTCCTCAAAAAGCTTTCAATAGAGTTACCACTTAACTCAGCACTTCCAATCATTGCAATGAAATCAGTAATGCAGTCATTACTCAAACAAAAAGTAGAATACTTCCATGTGGTAGATCAGAGATTTGGGGGAGCTGTGCGAGCTGCTGCCCTGCTGGGGAATCTTCGGTGGCCCCGAGAGCAGACTGCAGTGGAACAGAGGAGAGGGCACATGCAGTCCCTTCACCTCTCTGTGCCTCAGTTACATTCAAAAGGGATGGTGTGGGGTTTTCTTTAATGCCTCACAAGCAACCATATGATAAATAGTTCCCTTCCTTACCCTACCTATGACTACTTCATAGTCAATCTATGGAAGTCACTACACTGAATGAACATGTCATTTACCAGAGGTGCCATGCCTGATTGCCTTCATTGATGGCTCTTTGCTAGACCAGTCCAACACTTAAACATCAACAACTCCAAGTTCAGTTTCAAACCCCTAACAAGTTATGTTAATCTCCAAAGCCAATATAAGAAGCATAGCCATAACTGTGATCTATGATTTATGACTTCTACAGAGAATAACTAAAACGTTTTCAGCATCTTACAGCATCCACCACAACCACTATAGAGAGGTTCTGTAATCCAGAATCAATACTTGAATCATCTGCTGAGCTTGGAGCTTTTTAGCTGAATAAGCTCACTAATCACTAATTCTTAAATAACTCTCATGAGTGAAGTATTCTGTAGATTACAGGCTGTAAATTCTGTTAGAATTAGAAGCCAATCCGAGAATCTACAGGTAGGAAATCACACAATTTCCAAATTTGGTATCTGATTTTAGTCCAATTAAAGCCTCCCAAAAGGCCAGAAGTAAGCCTCACTCCAAGACCTGTTTAAGGACAATTGGCCCTTTACCTCCTTTTTGGCATTGCATTTCTAAAGGAGCTAACACAATCACAAAAAGCAAGGCTCCAGGTCAGACAGAAGGATGATGTGGAGGCATTAGACAAGTTGCAGAGGTGACAGAGCGATCCTGGATTTTGACACGAGAGAACTGGAAAAATTAACCTATAATTTATAAATAGATACAAAGGAATCAGTCCTACAGAGAGCAATTGACTGGGTAGGCAAGGAACGGAAATTATCGTGAGAGGTTGGAGAGCAGAAAAGAGTATCTCTAAAAAGGAATTATTCCTGAGACACCACAGAAAAAAGTGAGAGCAGATATTCACAGAGGAAAAAAATAGTATCTTGGTGATTCAATAAAGGTAAAAAAAATCCTTAGTAAATTTGGTGGACAGAGCTCAGTACAAAGCTTGACAAAGCTTTATTTGACATATCATAGAAATGGAAAGGTAGTGAAAGCAGTATTCAAAAAAAAACACAAAGTCTGGAGAAATACTGCCGTTACTACCAAGTATTTTTTGAGTGATTATTATGTATCTATTTCTGGACTAGGTCTTTCACTGTGGTTGAGAGAGCAATAGAAGATGGAGCATCTCATCTCTACCTGAAGTTTAGAGAATTTTTGTGGAAATAAAATGGATAACATTTCGTATCTGATGAATGTGAAACAGAGGATAATTAAACACCACCTCTGTGGAACTAGGTCTAAGAAAAGTAGGGGTTCAGAGCCAGGAAATCTCAGTGTGAGATGATGGAGCCAAAGGTAGCCCTTGGAGGCAGGGCTTTCAGGCACGAGGGAAGAGAGGCTATTGGACAGCTGAGGGGGGTGTGTCCTCTGAGGGCACTTTCTTGCTGGAGAGAGGGAGACGAGGTCAAATTGGTCACTCCCGAGCCAGGTTTGAGAGGCTTTGAAAATCAGGCAGAATGTGTGCTTGAGGAGGAAAGCAATGGAAAATTCACTACACAACACTGATGAGGTGATTATTTGTGAGAATCAAAAGCAGAGGTGAGTCGTCAAAATTATTCACAAACCAGAAATATGAATATGAAATTCAGAAGAAAGTTAGGGTTAGACATGCAAAACTAGAAGTTAACATTTTCATTTTCTTTTTTGTATGTTCTCTTTGGTGTACTTTTGCACTTCAATCATTTGACCCTGCAAGTCACATGACTTATAGTTTACATATGAAAGAACTAAAATAAAATTAAACAAACTGCTAAGAGAATTGGAGCAATGGAAAATTGGGAAGCAAGTAGTAGAATAGTGATCACGCCTGGAGAGATGGGAAGTTTTCCAAGGTACACGTATCAAGTGAGGTGAGTAGAGTGGGCTGTTATCATTTGGAAGTGAATTTATTAATTCACTCATCTATTCCACTCCATCTATGTAGCACCTACTATGTGCCAGGAAGATAGTGGGGATACACATGGTTTCTTCCCTCCCAGAACTCACAGGCTAATAGGAGACAGGGAGGAGAGCAGGACAGATTTATAGTTAGACATTCAAGTTTCGGAGATGGTAAAGGCAGGAGAGATCACCTAGGAATCAGATGGGAGATAGGAAATGAATGCAAGAGCCCATCAATGCACAGAGATCAAAGTTTAGGGAAAGTCGTGTGAGAGCCAGGGAATCGAAATACTAAGGTGGTAGTTATTCCAGGTGAAGAAAAAGCCAAAAACTAGTGCTACACAGAAATAGGGATCATAGAAGAATAGGATGTAGGTCCCCAAGGTTGTCAGTGTCAGAGGGGCAAGGATCTCCTGGATCAATCATTTGTCAGATCTGGAGACCAGACTGGAAGTGTTGAGTCATTTGCAAGGAAATAAAAGGGTCAGCCATGAAAGAAAGCTATCGGACCTCATCTACTACCTCTGATTCATCTGCAGGGAGATCTAAACCCCTGTATAAAGGGAACTAGTGTCTCACAAGTACCTGCTATCATAAGTAAACCAGATAACAATCCACTGATTTCATTCAAAAAGAATTAAAGTTCCCTTAAACGTTTGAGTGTTTTCTCAGCTGAATGTTTACATTGGGCTCCATTCTTTCCAACACTTTTATCTGCCGTATTTAGGAATCATTTTCTGCTATAGATGCAACTATACACAAATACTTCCTATTAAATTGCCAGTTTTCAGCACAGAAATACATTAACTCACAAAGCGCTTTCAGAAGTACTTAAATTTTCCATTGACAAAGTGGACATGTTTATGTGCCCTTTGCAGGAGGTTGGACACCAGATTAACTCCTGAAGATAATGTTCTATTAGAGAATAAACTGATTTCAAACAATTTAGGAGGGATAATATAGGAGTTCTTATTTTGCTACAGTATTATTTTAACTATTCAGTAATGTTCAAACAATTTAGCCTATTCAGAATTCCTGATGTAAAGTCACCCTTCTTCTTCATAAAGTGACTTAGTTCCAGTTATTTTCTGTATCCTTCAAAGTACCAAGTGGGACTCAGCTTTTGACAGAGGTTTACAGTCATAACATTTTAGATTTAAGAAAGTTCCAGAGAAGAAATATTATAGCTTGTCAGGATTCCTTCTACACTTAACAATATTCATTATCAGAAAAATTTATATTGAATGTAATTTATAAAGTTGAAATTTAACTCATTTCTTTTCAGGAATTCAGTGGAAATAAAGAAGCTTTCATATACCCATAAGCTATAATAATAGCTATTATTTATTGAGCACTTACTTTGTGCTATGTACTGTGATAAAAGCTTCACACATTAAACCACTTCATCTTTATGCCATGATTAAAAAGTAAGTATTCTTGTTTCCATTTCACGGAAAAAGAAACTAGAACTTAGGTAAAGGGTGGCTCAGGATCTCACAACGAGTTAAGTAACAGAGCTGGGGGTCAGCTGAGGGCCTTCCTGTTCTTAGTAGTAAGAAACTCTACTGCCTCCCAAGCGTCCTGTCTCAGCACTGTCTTTACGACTCCGAAATAATCCTAATCCTTTACTCAGTTGTCTGCTATGCAAACATCTCAACTCTTCTCTAAACTCTCTCAACATTTTCCAAATCCCCCTTATCGGGAAACAAGGATGAAACTTTCTAAGGAGGAACTTTCTCAATGTTTCCCAAATCTACTTTACCAGGAAACACAGATAAAGCTTCTTAATAAGGATTATTTTATAAAGCATAATTACTAGATTCCAACTTTAGAGTCTCAACTCTGTCGTTTGCTTAGTAACAGTATGCAGGTACTGCACAGTGGCTCAGAAACCACCTGAAGGTCTAGACCATTTCTAAGGACACAAGCTGTTAGTGGAATGCTTGGTGGTGAATATAAATAATGTAATTGATCTTTTATACTTGTAAGGCTGTTTTTTAAATAGAATCAAATATTGTGTTCAGATGCATAACTGTATTAGAATCACCACCTTAGAATGGGAACCAGATCCACTTTTCTCCTCCATAAAGAAATCCATGTCAGGATAAATATGGTAGTATAAAATAAGCACTAAGAAAAAAAAGAAGGTTGACATCCTGTTAACTACGTACCTTGAATGATAAATAAGTAAATTAAAACAAAATTAATGTTATCTTAGACTAGGTTTAATTTTATTCTTCAGTGGATTTTTCATTATACCATTGGAATAATATAGCTTCTAACTGAAGTACTTTACCTTGTCCATAATTGTGTATACCATAGGCATTCTGAGTACACCACTCTCTTTAATTCTTCGTGCCCCACCACCTCTCTCACACACACTTGGCTATTGAAAATACAATAAAATATAGGTGGGAATTGTTATACCCATGAGTACGGCCATTAGTACCTCTTATGAGGGATTTTTGGCTCACTTCAAATAATCTGTTATCAATGTGGCATGAAATACCAGATGTAATAGTATATAGTAAATTTTCCACGAGAACTTTTATCCATTCATAGTTTGGCCAATGGACTTTAGTTCAGAGGGAAGACACACACCTCAGTGAAGCAGGGAGGGAGACCTTACAAGAATGACCTTGTGCTTTTCTTACAACATCAGTCACAAAAGTCCCACCCATGACCACCAGCCAGATTTCAAGTTAAGAGAGAAAAGACCAGTGTCCCAAGATGTGCTAATTATTCCAAAGGACAGAAAGCAAGGAGGGAAAGATTTCCAGCATAACGTCACTGCAAATATACTGAATATCTTTCAGATTTGTTGAATTCTTTCTATGAAACAAATAAAAACCTTGTTACTTGGCTGACACTAACTTCAGCCAGTGCTTGAATTAGGATTTACACTGATTCTTCTATCTCTGTCTTCTAACTTGTATGTGCTAAAAAAAAGGTTTAAATTTTGTTACTTTTGTGTAAATACCTAAATAAATTTATGGTACATGACACATTACAAGTTTTCAGTCACCAAATTTGTGAAACATTAGTCTTAAGTAACTGTACAGAATACAGCTGGGTTACATTGAAGCCTAGACTGGTTTTACAAGCAATAGTTGCCTTAGAAATGTTTATGGAGGTGGAAAAAGACTCCTGTATGACTAGAAAGTGCTGTTTGTGTTGCACGTGCACACTCCCAGATCTACTATCCAATTCTCTTCACATACTAGTTGCAATACTCTGAACAGACCGTGAGGGGCCCAGCTTTCAATGGGTTCAGAGTGGCAAGGGATCCCCAGGTATCCTGTCAAAAGTATTTTCTCAAACAGCATTTACAGAAGGCATGGGATTTCTAGGACTTCTGCAGAAGCAGAAAGTGCTCTGGTTGGTCTCAAAATAAGTTAAGGAGTTTTCAGCCTCAGAGAGGGGTTCGGTAGCTCCATCAGGATAAGAATGAAGAACACACTCACAGAGGGGGCCTTAGGCTTCCCTTCTGAGAGGACGGTGAGTACATGGGCCCGTCTCTCCTACAAGGAGGCTGGCTTGTGACGATTACTCATATTTGGATCAGACCATGGACTTGTACCCGAAAGCCCTCATTTCAATTATATTTGGTAAAACTATTTTAGGTAATTAGAATTTATATACACTTCTTCAAAACTACCTTTGATTCAGTTCCAGTATTACCAATATCCCAGAAATGTTTATAACTATTGCTCTGATAGATATTATTCTAAGTTAAAACAACCATGATTAAACAAATTCCATGTTACTGAATTTGAATACAAATTTCCATCTTACTTAAATAGCAATAGCCAAATGTATTTCCTAAAACTAGGTTCTCTTACAAGCCCTCTCCTAGTAAATGAAACCTAAAGTAAAGGAAGAAGATAAACTACATATCATAGCTTGGACTTTACATGTGTTTTTCCCTTGGTTCCTGTACAAAAACCAGAATTGTTAGTATCTGAAGTTCTGGTTTAGGAAACACATGTACCAATATTAAATGATAGTTATAATGAGAATGTTAGGATGCTGGAGACCCACACTTCAGCAGCCTCCCTGTAAGCAGGCCGACTGATGCAAATTTAGTCAGGGCATTGGGAAAATATGAGCTGCTCCTCTCCTAGCTCTCAGTCTCTCAGGTTGTTTATTCAATTCATAAAATCATGGAATCGTAATGTTGGATGAGACCATGGCAATTATCTAGTCCAATCTCTTAATTTTGAGAAAATTGAGATCACTCTTTTTGTGTGTACCCAGCCAAAATTAAATGTATAACTCAATTCAATATTTATACATATATATTTAAGCTTCTGAGATATACATTGATACAAATGAAACTCCTTTTCAAAAGTCACAGAAACTTGTATTCCATGTGTTTTATAATAAAACCTCAAGCACCCCTTAGATAATGTTGCCACTATTGAACTTAAACTTGTCTTTAAGAATCTCCAATTTCCACCATGAGTGTGGGTAGGGCAGGGGAAAGTGGTGGTCGAAAAAGGAAGACAACTGTATTAGAACATCGATGCAAAAAAGTAAAAAAAAAAAGATTCTCCAGCTCATGCTGTGTGAGAAGTGATAGTCCAAACCAATCAGACTCTAAGCTTCTTTAAAGCAAGGCTTATATCTTACGTGGCTTCACATTCCTAACAACTAGCAGACTATCTGTCACACAGCAGTTTTTTTAAATGGGTTGATTGGCCAAATGAATGAGTGATTGCTCTGAATATCAGTGTAGTAGCAAAATAAACAGAAGTGAAACATGAAAACCCTTTTTGGGCTAGTTTATGTGATTTAGTTGAGATTTGGGGTGTTATCAACACTTGGATTCACATTGGTTTGTCATCACAGGATTTTATCTGAAGGTCTCACAAGAATAGTTACCACCCTTACGGCTTTCTATTCTTAACACTCTAAAAGTATATTGGAAACAGTCCAACAGAAGCATGATGGAAAGAAAACCCACTATTAACTAAAGACATGTCTAACCTGCATAACCATTTACACACCCCTCCTTCTCTTTCTACTTTAAGCTTATTTCACCACAGAATCATGTGGTCATTTAAACTGAGTATTGCTGCCGGAATCCAAACAGGCATGAAGACTTGTTTTACTCCAACATGCTCCCGGTCTTTCCTCAATTTTCTCAGTTCAAATGATACTAGAGAAATGTAAACCTCTCACCATCCAGATGGTCCACATAACAATACACGTCATAAGTTTCATGAGAAGAACGGAATCCATAGGTCCTGACACCTTCCTTCCCCATCATGTCTCCATAACAACCTTCTCGAGGAGTCCGGATGGGATATCTGGGGAAATAAAGGACTAAAAATTAGGAGCTGATTCTCACTCCCAACTTGATGAATTAAAGCCTGTGGCGCCCAGACATCTCACCTAACGGTCTGATCAGACAGCCAGCCTGCATCACACTGCTCAAATCCATCTTCATAGGCAGCATTGAGCTGCTCCGGACTTGCCATGACTGCTCCAACATCCAAACAAGCCTGCCGCGCACTCTCAAAATTCAGAGTGTACCTGCTGGTGGACGCCCTGTAGTGAAACACGACCCCTGCAAAGAGAGCAGCAAACAATTACGGGCATGTTCATCTGCCACCACAATGTGCCAAACTTCTCATGGGAGCAATATATCAAATTACTGCTAACCTGGTAATAACATCTTGATAAATCTTTATTTTTACTTTTTGTAGCGTTATGCAAAATGGTGGTGATATGAGGAGCCCCGGAAATAGCATTCACTTGGGTGTCCCACTCTGCTCCATTACAAAGTTCCCTAGCCATATATTTTTTGTTCACATGTACACAATCTAAGAGTTAAGCCACTAAGTCCCAAAACGTGGACAGTTGTCCTAATACAGGTAGTATCCGGGCTATCATGGGAACACTGGACAACTAAAGGGAGTACTTGCAAGGGATAAAAAGAGTTAAGGGACCACAGAACCAACTTCTATTTCATGATTATTCCCAGAGTCAACCCCAAAGCACATGGAACATTCATGAACACCACTTCTCCTAAATATAAAACATATTTCCTTCCAGGGCCAATATACTAAGATGGAAAAGATACTGCACTATGTAGGAGTGAGAAGGCTTGTTTTAATCCCTAATTAACTCCTTAAACATATACAAAGTCTTAATCATGTGCTGAGCCTTAATTTCCTCCTCCTTAAATGTGACTAATACTGCTTATGTTCTTTGACTAATATGATCTTCAAATTAGGTAAAGAATTTTAAAATGTTGGGTAGGCTACTAAGTACTACTCAAAGATTTATCATATTTACTGTTGGACCAGCATCATTTAGGGTCTCCCCTATGACAGATAAAATGTAGGACTCTTATCCCAAAGAAGTCCTGAAGTCAAGTCAGGAATTCTGGTACTTGTCTCAAATTCCACTTCCTTGTGTTTTAGGAGTTGCATAAACCAGCAGTTCTCCCTGTCCTCTGGGACTCAGGGAATTGTCAAGGGGCTGAGGAAAGAGCAGCTGGGTGGAGCTGTGTTCCTCTCCTCTCACTTCAGCAAGAGCAACTCCATTTTAAAATGGAATAAATATGGTGACTTGCTTCTGTAAGTCTGCAAAGCGAATTAAGCTAGTGTGCCTGAAAGGTCATCAAAAAATAGAAATTGGGGCACCTGGGTCTCATGGATGAGACTCTGGGTCACATCACTTGGCTACTTTTCTTTTTTGTCACACAAAATGAATTTTGGTTTCTGAAGTATGTTCCACTCTCTTTTATCTCTCGTATTTTACTGAGGTTGACAAGTCTGCCTTTCACAGACTGACATCCTGTAAGAATCTCCCATATGTCCACGCTTAGATGGTCTTAGGTCTGTGCTGATAAAGTAACGATGAGGGAACTGAATAGCCATGTCAGAGATGAGCACATGTGATCAGGGCCAACACAAAAGATCTGCACAGGCACCACGTAAGATGCATTGACAATTAGCATTTGTGTTCCCATCTCTGATATTGAAAAAAAGAAATCATCAACTGTGTTTCAGAAAATATGTACCTTTACAGAACTACTTTAAAATCGCCAAGATGTATATATAATGGCATTTGGTATGTATGAGAGATAGCTTATAATAATCTCTAAGTCTAAGCAAGAATTTGAACAGTTGTACATTAGTCTTATGTTCTGAAGCTTCAACTAGTCTTCTTGATCATTAAAAATCTTCTGTGTGCACTGGAGATTGGCAGTGAAGGGCACGAAAGAGCCTCCGTGCCCAAGGCAGCAAATAAGAGCCTGTGCAGGTATCTGCAATTGTTGGGATAATTTGAATCCCTCAGGTGGCTAAGGAGATTAAGCAGAGGATTTTCAGTGTTTCAGAGGGGTAAAGGGCAAATCCATTGTTAATTCTCTAATTTTAAGATGATAATTTTAAGTAGTTGTTAAACTCTTGGGCATTTCAGATATATATTCAACATATTTACATTATTATATATATTTGTATATAGTGTGTATCTAACACTATTACCTACCTATAAAGAGACATACTAATAGCAGAAAACAAGTCTATGTGAACTAAAATTAATGATAAAAACTTTAAAAGAGCACAGGATATTTAGTGGATACCTGGATAATATAAAACTAGATTTATGGAAGAAAGCAATAGAATCTGAATGTAAAAGGATGTCCAGAAAATTAATTTGTTGCATCTGAAATTTAAAATATTTCCTTTTGGCTACACAAGAAAGAGTTTTAATAAAGCCCTTTGTATATATTTCTAAAAGGTAAATAAATATATTATAGGGAAATGGAGTGTTGGAAGAAAAATCTGTTCCATCATGTCTAGGTATTAGAATTTTGCTTAGTAACTTGCCAAAATATTCGGCTCCCAAGAGCTATAGCATTACGTGCGTACCAAATTAAAGCAATTTTTCTTTGCTCTGTCCCCTAACTTAAATTCAAATGACATATAAGCCACCACTGGAAGATGGCTAAAGCCAAATATTTCATTGCAAGGCAATGGTAACAACTAGTATATTAACCTTAAAAAATTCTCTAGAGAATATAACTCTCTGAGTTATAGTTTTGATCCAATTTAGATGTATATTGAGTTTGGGCCTTTTAAAGGTTCTGTGATATGTACCATGTTACTTATTGTGCCCTATTTGTTCAATGTACATTAAGACAGAATTTATATTTCGTAAAAGCAAACTCAAAGATTTTAACAATCATGCCAGAAGAGTGAGGAAAATAAGGAAAAGTTTTGGGGGAGTGTGTATATACATGTATATGTTGTGTGTGTGTGTGCATATATGTACATGTGCATACACACATATGGAAAAATTTTAACAAAATGTAGATAGCCTTTACAGTTTTCAAAAGCAATATCAACAGATCTCAATAACAAGTAATGATATTGAATTATATACCATGTCTTCAGGCGTTCATTATTTCCAGTATACAAACTATATTTTCTACACGGAATCATTCAAGTTGCTATGCAAGAAGTGACCTTCCTTGACCCCCAAATAAATAACAGGCGGGGGGTGGGGGGGTTTGCTGAAAGATATGGACTGTTGGGATGATCAATGGTTTTTCCACTTGTTCAAACTTTGAGCGATAGTTACTTTTGAGTAGTGTTTCAGACACTTCTGAACTATCATGTTATAGTTATACCATCTTTTAGGCCTTACCGTTCACGGTCAATGAAACTGTGTCCCGGGTGTCTTCAATCCCGTACAGGACGTCGCAGCGGTAGAGGCCCGCGTCACTTGCAAGCAGGTTGACCACGGTGAGTGAGGCATCGCCCACATCCTCAGGGTGTGTAGGCACCGACACTCTCCCTTTGTAGCCCTCGCCAATCTTGATATTCCCATTTTGAGCCACAAGAACAGTAGTCTCCTTCAAATCTTTTCCACTCTTGTCCAATTCAATCTTAGACCATTTGATTCGGAGAAATTCACTCGCGGTGTCGTAACTGGGTGGTAAGGTAGGCATGGTTGAAAAATGACAAGGAAGGTTGACTTTTCCAGAGAGGGACCCCTTAACAGATGGGCTTTTTCCCACTTCGACTAGAAGAAAGAGAAAATACCAAATGAATAGTCCTAAAAAAACCAGTCTATTAATTATGTAAGTGGATAAGAAACCCTTACGGAAATTGTTATACCTTCGGTATATGAAATAATGAGAGTGATTTTTATAGAGAGAGAATAGTGTACAATTTCAATAATGTTTTAGAACAAAGGGAGAGATTAATAATATTCCTTTTGATGCCAAAATATGCATTAATATTAAAGTATTTATAACTCAGTGTTTATCATGAACAAATAAGCCATAATAACGTAAGGCAAGTATAGGAAGGCAAGCAAAGCAGAGCCAAAGGAGACTCGAATCAGAAATGCAGGTTTAAAATACTGGATCAATGTGAGAAAGAGCAGTTGAAAGGTGAGTTTATGTCACAGGTCAGAAGATGAAAAACATTTGTTAGGATAACAGCCACATTACCTTAGAGGAAATGAAAATAAAATTTAAAGAGGAAGTGAACATTAAAAAAGTGTACTTCAGTAGAGTGGAGCAGGGGGAAGTCTAACACTTGAAAGGACCCTCTTTGGTCCAGCGTTTGAACCCAACGCTTTCATTATAATGACAGATCCAGCTGCAATCACTTTGCAGTGAAACCTTACCTCTAGATTACATCCTGGGGGAGAGTTGGCATCTGTTCACCTAACCCTCCTAAAGTACTAATCTGCACAATGTCTTTCTGTTTAAGCTCTTAAACTTTTAATGAAAAAGAATGTACTGGCTACAATGTAACACTATGACATGCAAAAGAAATGTTCTTTTACTCTTATAGGAATCCACACTTCCCCCACCCCATCTTCCAGTGTCTACTAATTGGCCAGAGGACTGTTGGTAATAACAACAGAAATGATCAGTAATACAAAAGCAGCTTCCACTTAATGAAATATGATGAACAAGTTAATCGGTGGAATGAAATAATAATTTGTAATTAACAACATGACATATCTAACATCAGTGTGTTAGTGGTCAAAGGTGTTGTTAACACATGTGTCAATATGGATATACAGCACAAATTATATTGTTGTCATTATATAGCTCTGTGGATTCAGTTGGGGATAAGTCATTTTGAAAATTGCAGAAAAATATGAAGATATTATGCTCTTTAAGAAAAAATAATTTCTATTGCTAGAGATTGAAATTTAACTTCAGAAAGACTGGCTTATAAGATGTTTCATGCAATGCAAAAAAATCTAAAATTATAAATATAGTATTATATTTACTGTATATATAATAGAAAACAGTAATCATCCCAAGTTTATAATGATCATTTCCATCATAAATTCTTTAGCACTTTACTAATCTAACAGGGTTTAAGGCACTCAAGAGTAAATAAAATTAAAAGGAAATGTGCTATTAACTGCATTAAGTTAATCTTTAAAATGTTAGAAAGACTATTAGTAGTTTGGACTATAATGGCAAGGCAATAATTCTATTTTTAATGGCCTCCTTGGCTTATAAAATAAATTCTCTTACTTAACCCCATCCTCAGAGTGAAACCGGTCTAATACCTTACAAGGATGCTTCACTGAAGAACTGACTGTTAAGATCCCAGCTGGCTGGCGACAGACCTGGACCCGAACATGTCTCCTTACACCTAATCAAGGCATCTTTCAGCTTTGGTGTTTATTGGGTTCTTCCCCTGTCCCTAAATTAGTTTTAGTTCCTTTCCAGTCTACACCTATCCTATTTCTGATGGCTATCTGAACTGAAAAGTGTTAGAAATTTCATAATCTTTTAAATAAATCTATAAAGTCCACTTTATACAGGACTTCCAGAGAGTAACCACCACCTGTTTCATAGGCCTTTAATTTGGAACTCGTTAGGCAGATAAGGACTGCTCATTTTTTTGGCCAGGAATAGGGGTCCTGAGAAGGAAAGGGGTGAGGATTCTGTGACCAAAAATCTTTTAATTTACATTTATCATATTTCTAGAAAATCTCATCTACCTTCCTGAAGAATTATTTCGATGATTGACCTCAGCAGAAATAAAGTCTTGCATTTTTAATGGAGAATAAACTTCATCATCAATCTCAATGGTGGTTTAAATTGTAAGATTCTTTACTACCTCCTTATAAAATGATTTTAAGTAAGTGACTTAGAATTCTTCAGTATTTATAACTTAATTATAGTTCTCTTCACAGTTGTAGATGTGGGGAGGCAGAAAGAGGACGCAACCCAGTCTCTCCAATGGAGAGTCTCGGAAACTTGAGTAGCGCTCGCTCAATAGCACTGCTGTAATGAAAAGCTATATTGGAACAAAATAATGTCAAAAGGCAAATTTCCCCCCCCCAAATTAAAACCTTTGGTTGGATATAAATGTATATGCCATGTAGAATCCAAGACAAACAAAACACTGTGTGGTCAGCTCTTTTGTGTATGAAATCTTGGGTCTTAATGCACTGGATCACAAGAACTAAGTTCACTAAATCTAAATATTTTAAGAAAGAAATTTAGTAGTTCAGAGGATAATGTTTATGGATTATCCTTGTTTAAAAAAAGAAAGCTGCTACCTGCACAAACTTGTCTGAAATTCTGACAATGCAAGTAATAAAAATGAATGCTGACAAAAAGTTTTCTGTTCCCACCAGACGGTTTGTGATCCAAGTGAGTATTGCAAGGGAGAAATGACTAAATAATGGAAATCAATTACCTTTCATGCTCTGTCAGTACATTCTTCAGAAGAAAGACGATGTAAATTCCATCTACATTATTTGACCAAACACATTTATGCACACAGAGACTTTGGCCAAAACATGTCACATTGAGAGTATGGGAATTTATCACTTTCTCAGGTGATAAATATTATTCTCTCATTCATTTATTTATGCATGACTGTGTGTGACTCTAGTTACTAATATTAGAGGAATATCCAAATAAGTAGGTCAGTGCTGGATAATCAATATAATAGGTATTGTTAAAGCAAAGAGCTCTTCATGAATTAAAATAAAGCCAATAACCAGTACATGGGGTTTTCCTTAATGTTAGTTATTGACCTTTGAAAGCCTAAGAATAAAAAGAAAAAAAACTTGAGATATAAGCACTTGTGTTGACTCACAACCAGGTGCTTTGGTCTACTTCACCGTGAACTTCGCAAATCTGTTTCATGTAGATCACCTGTTCAACTTTCTCCTCTCATATGAAAAAAAATTAAATTCTTCTGAAATCAGCCCCAACTAATCACATGTCTTAATCATGATCATAGATTTACCAAGAACTCGGTTCTTGGAGTGAAAAGAGCATGGCCTGGGTTAGGGGGAAGGTGGTAAGGTCTCTTTGAGAAAGTAAGACTTAAATTGGGATAGAAACGACCCAGACAGCTATTAGAGTCTAGGCTGCGCCAATTTGTTAACAGTTCAGGAGCTGTCTTGTTCAGCATTTTCAGGAAGTAAAGGTGAAGGAGCCCAACTGCCTGGGTTCAGCTCCTGGCTCCAGCACTAAATTGATGTATGGTCTTCTACATTAGCTATGCCTGCAAACTTTTCGATACTGCAGTTTCCTCATCTGCCAAATCAGGAGAATAAAAGGATGTATCATTAGAGAGTTAAGATTAAATAAACTAACTATGCAAAATACTTTCAACAAGGTCTAACACATTAAAATTACTCAATATTTTTAGTTATTATTACTATTATACTATGTTAACATACTGTCAAGGAGCTATACCATAGTTTTGTTTTGTTTTTTAATTTAGGGGGTAAGTTCTTTTCTTTTTTTTAAGCAGAAAGTCTAAACTTTGTTTTAAATGAGGATGGTTGCTCTGTCCTTCCAGGTTCTACCACCACTTCCTCTGTAATTCCCCTTCTATTACTACCTACCCAAACCAACTCCCTTCTCTGGATCTCTTTTCTATGCCCTCCCTCTTCACCAGATGCCATTACCCTTTCCTTTCTGTGATGTTCACCTTTATGCTTGAAAATGTAAAAAAGTCAGCTCCTGAACTGTTAACAGATTGGTGGACCCTAGACTCTAAGAGCCATCTGAGTCATTTCTATCCCAATTTAAGTCTCGCTTTCTCAAAGAGGCCTTGCCACCTCCCCCGATCCCAGATCATTCCTTATGATGTCACACTGCTTTATTTTGATCAATCTAAAAGTACCTGAATTGTTTATTTATGTGTTTATCATCTGTCTCATATAACTAGGAGATTAATTTTAATGAAATCCAGGACAATGGTCCTGTATACCCATAATTAAACCTGGAACATAGAAGGTATTCAAACAACATTGTCAGTTGGTAGTTACATGAATGGATAGGGTAAAGGGTGGATGGGTGACTAAATAAATGGATGGATAGATGAAGTGATACTTAAAATGTTGAGTATTGAAGAATGAGTTGAAGAAGAAGTGTAGAGAACAAGAGATTGGACTGCCAAGCAGAAAAATTACACAGGAAAAAACCGGGTAATATGAAAGTCTGTGTATGGAATGGCAAAATACTTCAAAGATCCTGAAAGATAGGGTGAGTGTGAGAAAGAGGTAGATGTTGTGTCCAGAGAGGCACCCAAACAAGAGTAGATCACTGCAGCTCAAGGCAGTACTGTTCATGAATCATAGTCTATGGATTTGGAATTATGAAATATTCATTTGGTGGACATCTAATTTAAAGCTAAGAAAAATAGTTTATGTGAATGTATCCAGTTACTCTGACAAGGAGAGAAAAAAGAAAGGGAAGTAGGTGCAAATACTTGGCTGTCAGTCTTCTCTTTATCTTCTTGAATTTTCTCAAAATCTAGTCTCCTGAGGGTATGGCAATCTTTTTTATATGAAAGTCTTTGAGGACTATTGAAGAAGATGAGAAATTTGCCCAGTGATACATGCAGCTGGCCCTCCATATCCACACATTCTGCATCCACAGATTCAACCAACTGAAGATTGAAAATATTTTTTAATGTTATGTTGCTGATGAGTTAAGTCTAGATGGTTGCCTCTGTACTTGAACACATTCTCTAAATAATACGGTATAACAACTATTATATAGCATTCATATTATATTAGGCATTGTGAGTAATCTAGACATTATTGGTTTAAAGTATATGGGAGGATGTGCATAGGTTATATGCAAATACTATGCCCTTACATACAAGGAACTTGAGCATCCACAGATTCTTGTACCTGTGGGGAGGGCCTGGCACCAACTGCCCATGGATACCAGGGATGACTGTGTGAACCTTTTGCACAATCAGAAAGTAATGTGGGAAGTCACTGTAAGCCCACCTGCTTCTTTAGCATTCTATTTGTTATTTTGACTGATTTATTTAAAACCACTGTTTTCAGCCTAATAACATTTTAACTAAAAGTTTTCAGCACTGAATAGAGAAAAGATTCATCCTTTATTCTAATTATTCCATATTGCCATTACATGCTCTAGCACTTAAATCTTCATTTCCCTTAGCACCAAACAAATTGTGACCACACTCACCTTCATGCAGTGCATGGGTTGCTATTAAGGTAGAGCACATCAGTAAGATGCTCTTTATATGAATCAACATCTTGTCCTAGAAATGAAGAAAAATCCAAAGTAAATCATAAGCTTTCAGGTTTGTGGAGGGCTGTAAATCACACGCTATTTGTACATTGGACATAAAAAGAGTACCAGAAGCAGCTCCTCTTGGATAGTAAAAATAGGAGAGGAAATTGCAATAGGAGGTGTCTCGACACTATTAGTTTAACTCTCACGTGGTGCTGTGGTTACCAAAATAATCCCAGGACCCGATTTGGGGACATAACAATATGAATGTGTGGGACAGCCACAATTTGGGTAGGCTGTCGGAAGGACAGTAAAGACCACAGCCCTCATTACTGGTGGCTAAAAGCTGGCACCGAGAGGAGGGTGACCACAAAGTCTATTTAGAAACAGGAAACTGGCCGTAGATGGAGCAAGAGTAGATAGAAGCAATAGGGAGAGATGCTGAAAGAAGGATTCGCATCAAATGTGAGGTGGGAAGGAACCTGCTGGTGGTTCATGCACACGGTATCAAAAGACAGCAAAGACTTCAGCAGGCTTTTCAAAAGCACAGACTCAATTTAATTTCTAGGAGGTTTAACAAACAAATAAATATATTATGAAGAACTGTTAATTACAAAAAAAGGCCAGGGCTGGCCATGAGTTTTAAAGCCATCCCAACAGTTGTAACGTCTGAAGGGTAAAGCATGAAAGAAAACATTCAGACTGAGTCAAGAAACCCACTGGGCCCTGGCTTTGCCATTAATTTATTGTGTGACTTTGGGAAGAACATTTTAATAAACTGAGACTCCTAGTGGTCCCTTCCAGCTCAAATTTCTATGAAACTGTAATTATGAGGATGGTAAGTACCAGTGTTGGGGACCATCTAGAAATCAAAGGGCCAATCTCTGAAGAACTGCAGATTATTCGCTCTCCACAGTTGTTCCCTTCTCAGTCACATTTAGAACTCTTCCATAACAGGCATTGTTGGGTGGCTACAAATAGCCACTCTTCTTTCTCCTTTCCTGCAAAACTCTGACTCCATTATAGTAGCTACCCTCCTACATGCAGCCATATACTTTAAAGGAGCCAGGGTCAAAACCCAGTCCAAAGAGTGATTCCGATTGTCCTAAGGAAATCCCATTCTTGTCACCAATAATCAGTTTTGAAATAAATACATAATGCAATTTTGGCCAATGAGATGTGAGGAAATCTCTGCAGGCCTTCTAAAAGGTGTTCCTGGGAAAGGTATATTCATCTTAAGAAAAGGAAGGGAGAAAAGAAAAGGAAGAGATGGTTGCTCTTCCTCACTGCACATTGTGATGACAAGGTTTTTCTTCTCTCACCGTTGTAGCCATCTTGCATCTCTGAGTGGATAGGATAGCCTCCGGGAGTGAAGCTGAGAAAGAACTGGAAGGAACAGAGCTTAAACCTAGAGGGAGCCTAGAGGGAACTTTTGAATTTTTTTCTCCATAAAATAATAAATTCCTTTATTATTTAAAACCGGTAAAATAAGGGCTTTTTGTTACTTGTAGCTGAATGCATTGATGTCCTAAATAACTTCCTAACAATTTCCTTAGAAAATATATTAACTCCATTTTATTTAGGAAATGTAGATTGAACACAACCAAAAGCGACAGGAATCAAAGTCAAATTTAAATTCAATTTCAGCCCTGGCTGGTGTAGCTCAGTGGATTGAGCACGGGCCTGCGAACCACACGATCACGGTTTGATTCCCAGTCAGGGCACATGCTTGGGTTGCAGGCCAGTTCCCAGCAGAGGACTCATGAGAGGCAACCATACATTGATATTTCTCTCCCTCTCTCCTCCCCTTCCCCTCTAACAATAAATAAATAGAATCTGAAAAATAAATAAATAAATTCAACTTCAATTTCATAATTTATGCCAGGTATTAATTTTTCCTGTATACTCATCTTGATTTGAATGATTTATTTTCATATATCTTGAAATGTGTTAGAACTGATCTAACACAAAATTACAAAATTCCAGATATTTCCTAAAGAGCATTTTTTAGCCTAATACATTGTATGTGTATTTTTCATCTATAGGCCATTGGACAACTCACAATGAAAAGCATATAGTTGATAAACCATGACAATTAAGTTTATTATTCAGCATACAATCACTAAAATATTCTAATAAATGTTGTTAAACACTAACTGGGAAGTTAGATTTCTACATTTCTGGATTTCTTCTATGATACCTCAGCAAACAGAAAGTATTCACCTATTTCTCAATGCCATTGCAACATTTCAGGGAAAAATAAAGATATCAATTTCACATATTCTATAGTTGTTTCCAAAAAATAAAATGTTAGATCGTATCATAAAACACTATTAAAGAAAATGTATTCTATGAGTATTAACAGAATCCAAATAAGAAAACTTTCTATCAATGTACTTATAAACCATAATTTCTTATCACCCTTTAAAATTGTTCTCAACATTTCTATTTTGGGGGGGAAATATTTCTAAGTATAATGTTAAAAGTCTGGGCTCCACTGTTAGATGGTCCTGGATTCAAGTTCTGAGTCCTCTACAGATACTCTGTGATTTGGGGTAAATTATTAATCCTCTTATTTTCAGTAGCTAATTAGTTATGAAATTAACTACTGAAAAGAAGATTAATTATTGACATGATTGTAAGAACTGATAAAATAACTCATATGACATATAGCTCATTGATAAGGTATACCAGATATTCAATATTTATTATTAAAAGTACTAATTCAGCCCTGTGGATTCAGGCTAACTGGACTGAGTGCCAACCTGCAAACCAAAGGGTCCCTGGTTCAGTTCCCAGTCTAGGGCACACAGCTGGCTTAGAGGCCAGGACCCCAGTGCAAGGCGTGCAAGTGGCAACCACACATTGATACTTCTCTTCATCTCTTTCTCCTTCTCTTTACCTCTCTAGAAATAAATATATGAAATAAAAAAATAAGTAAAATTAAATTTAAAAGTTACTAATTCAGTCTTTCTACAGATGTTCTCTTCCTGGTTTCATATTATTAATAGTAAAAAGAAAAGTACTTGACTCTGTTGGATTTGAAAATCATAACCGGGTTACTCCTATAGAATCAATGTGCAACTTCACGTTTACAATAAATTGTCCTATGTGCTTTGAATCAGTCCTTGTAAACGCGTTTTATGTCCTCTGCAGGACTAGCTCTGGGAGGCACAGCTTGCATCATATTCAGCTTCCTAACTCCCACAATACTGCCGTAGTGCCAACAGACCCTTGAAGATTTGTACACCAATCAAATGTATGACTATGCCTCCATTTCCTATTCAGAAACACATTTTGAAGCAACGGACAGCAAGTTAATTAAGACCTGAAACACATTTATATCAGTCTAGTTGAATCTTTACCATGATGCAATAATAACTGATGTTTGTCAATATCTAGAGTGTTGTATCTCAAAACCCAGAGGAGAGGTGTGATCCTGATCCAGGAATGTGTCTCCTGCACCTTAATCCCCTCTAAGTCAGATACTCAAAGCCTAAACTCGATGTACCACACTTCATGCTTATAAAAGTGTCCTCTTTATTTGATGGAATAGGAAAAGGGGTCTTTCATCTATGTGAGTATAACAAATACCCTCATCACTTAAAATCATCCCAAGACAAGGTTAAGTAATGGTGCCACTGCATTGAAAATACAAGGGAGAGACAGATCATGTTTTAAATACATTTGTAAAATTATGTCTGAGTAAGTGGCTACCATTTAAAAATTGGAGTTTTCACACTAAGTCTCAAATCTGTGACTTTTTTTGAAAAAATCAGATCTAGCAACTCTAGATTCATATTCTACCAGGGCAATCCTTAGCACTAAGCAAGCAGCAGCCTCTCACCTTGGCTCTGTGTGCTCAAGGTTATCACTGGCCCCATTGGGCTTCTCATCCATTTCTATTCCATGCCTGTTCCCTGTAGGCACAGAATTTATACCCCTTAATTTAAAGGATGGACATTTATCTCTTTAGCAAATACCTCAGTGTATGTGCCTTCATTCATTTCTTTAATTTTCTTAAGGCTATGTCCATGTTCATGGTTTTTAAGTCATGTTATTTTCCTTCTGTGTTTGATCTTACTAAATGAGGAACTTTATTTTTTCATTGTTGTTCTATTACAGTGGTCCCAATTTTCCCACTTTGCTCTCCTTCACCCATCCCACCCCCCACTCCCAGTCAATCTCTACACCATTGTCCACATCTGTGCCTCATTCATACACGCTCTCTGACTAGCCCCTCCTCCTTCTTCCCACCATCATCCCCCCCACCCCTCCCCTCTGGCCACTGTCAGTCTGTTCCATGTTCCCATATCTCTGGTTCTATTTAGCTTGTTAGTTTATTTTGTTCATTAGATACCTCTTATAAGTGAGATCATATGGTATGTGTCTTTCTAATAAATGAGACTTTCTCAAGTCTCTTTTTTGTTTGTTTGTTTTCAGCACCACTCAGACCCCTATTTCTATTCCTCTGCTCTTCCTGTCAGTCTTGAAGGCATAATCTATTAGTGATAACAAGTCTGTCTGCATAGAAAGACCTGGGAGATAGGAGAACTGTGCCTATATTTAGCTTTCCACTCCAGTAAAGTCAGTGAGGAGAAAAGTGTCTTTGAACAATCAAGACACAGCTGACTGCAGCTGTCTAATTGCTTGGGAGACACAAGAGACAAGGTCAGCCAGACTCCTACCCATGAGAAATGACTACACAGAGGATAAATGTCACTCCACGAATGGGCTGCTCAGAGAAAGAAAGAGCCCAAGTTCTAGCAAACAGACATTTAATATTCTCCCTTCATTTGGGGAAGCCCCATTGAGCAAAGAGTGACTTAGAGACACAGGCATAGTGGTTTTGCCTTCTAGTCTTCAAATTAGTTACCCCAGACAACCAGCTGTCTAGGACACCTCAGCCACAAAGTGGAAGTAATGACCATTGTCTATCAGATTGCTCCTGGGTGCTTTTTCACAGGAGGAATTGCTGTAATACAGGGAGAAATCTCTCGTGGTTTAGACATGAAATTTCATAAATTTACATCACAGAAGAAATGGCACCACATGAATTTATGTCTAAGCTGCGATTAGACTCCTGAACCTGGACTTGGCTAAGCTTTTTCATGTCAGTGCCCCTTAGCACTCACTGCTGCTCTGTTCTCTGCCTGGAAAACATAGTACACTCTCTATTCCATTTTCCCTGCTCCCATTTCATCAGAGCACTTATCAGCATTTCATGAATGTATTTGGTAAAATGGCCTTTCTTTCTCCACCATTGTAAAAGCTCCAAGAAAGCAGTCTGTGGCATTTTGTTCTTCGTTGCATCCACAATGCACAGGATATTCATTAAATATTTGTTGAATTAATGAGTATGTCCTTTTTTCACATAATTAGATGCATATTACATACACTATTTAGCACATTACTTTCTTCGTTTAAAATATAATGCACTTTGGAAAATGTTCCAAACCAACGAATACATTTTTTTCTGTGTTATTTCTAGCTGCAAAGTGTTCCATCAGATGAATGTAGCATCTTTGATTTCAGCAGTTCCATGATGAGCCTTAAAGAAAATGACATTTTCTTTAAGTATCATTCTCTACATTTTATATTTGATACGTCTTAACTTTTTTTATGACAAGAAATGAGGTAGACCTTGACTCTGTGAGTGAACTGATTGGTTGTCCCCAAACCACTTATTGAATAATCTTCTTTTTTTCCCAACGAATTTTCATGTCAATCTCATCCTATTTCTAGATTCTGGATTCTCTTCAATGAAACTAGGCAATTCTTAAAACAATATACCCCTAACTCATTGTATATATTTAGTCAAAAAATACATATTTATGTAATGCTGTCATTATTAAGGTTATAGAATTGATCAATCTGAATCCCATGTTCATAATATAATAGCACCACTTATTTGTATAGTTTTCCATTTGCAAAAGCCTTTCCACAGGTATTTATCCTTTTGATTCTGACACTAAAGGTCTAGAAGCTGTGTCTTAATTTGGTTTCCTCAGCTGGTTAAGTGCAAGTCAACTTTCTGATTCCAAGTCTGGTGCTTATTCCACTCTACCACACAGGTAATGTAAACTCAATGATTTAGTTATACAAAGATTATAATCTTCATATTATATATATGAAGATTACTTCATATGTTTACTACAGGTGATGTAGTCTCACTTTTATGGACATAAGCATCTCTTAAAATTCTTAGATTAGAAAAACCAGGTAGAATTGTGGTGTGTGTGTGTGTTTATATACACACAGAAATAAGGTAAACTTAAATGTAGATATGGATTTAGACCCTTTTTTAGATTATTGATCTATCTAGAGGAATTTCAGGAAACGTGACTGACAAACACATTAAACAAAGGTACTTTGCACTAACCACTGAAACACAAGTAGTCCTTGCATATTCAGTGATAGTAACTTAGAAAAGTCAAAAATCCCGGAGAATATACATAGATATAGAATATATACATATATATGTCATTTACCACATCTAGCCTACCAGAGGAAACTGGCAAAAATTCATTCCTTGAAGTGGATCTCAGCCAAGGCATTTCTCTCTAAATCCCCTTGTTCTGATTCCAAACCAGAGAGAGTACGGGCCTTGTGTTTTCTCATAAAGTATAGACCTCTACAACAAAGCATATTTTCTCAGACCAGAGCTAGTAACCTCCAACAATGAGGGTCTGTGAGTCCTAACTGGTTTCTTTAGGTGGGTGGTGACATAATAGCTTACTACAGTCATTCATTCTTTCCCTCAAAAGAACCATGTATCTTGAAAAGTTCTGCTCTGTCACAGGGCAAAAGCCCACTTTAAATACAGTGTCTAGTGATGTTTGCCCATGAATAAAGTCAACAAATACGTTAAACCCCAGTAGGAAAGGAGAGCTTAGTTTCATTACTCTTGGGAACAGTCTTGGTTGATCTTTGTATTCCAAAGGCTCCCATGCTCCATAAGTGACCAATCATTAACCCCGATGTCCTTAAGCATAATAATGCGAGGAAAGAGAAAACAATGACTATGTCCTTAATATAAATTATATTCGGCTTTAAGTTAGCTTTTTAGATCCTTTCCAAACTGGATTTATGAGGGTATGAATATAGAGATCCCATAATATTAGACCCTTTCAGTTTGTAAGAGTAGAGGAAAAGAAGAAAGAGAAGAAACCTGTGTTTGTAAACATATGTAAATCTAGGAGGATTTTTTTTCAAACTTCATTTTTAAAAGCTGGAAATACAATTTAGGAATATCTTTTAATTCCTTTTTTAACTAAGAAAAACAAAATAATAACTTTGAATTCTTACATTAATTCTTAGTGATTTTCTTGAATCTCATCCCTCTCCCCACCACCCACAGAAGATTAGGGACTGTGGACTTCCTGCTGGAGGAAGTAATTGCTCAATCACTTTGGAATCCATTGGGACCCTTTGCAGCATTAGACAAGACAGGCATATACAACCATAAAATATTCCTTTCTTAACTCAGAGCTCAGAACTAGAAGTCAGTCCCCAAGACCTTCTACTTGATATGCTGACATTCCATGTTATATATTGCCCAAACTGGGAACAGATTTTTTTTTCCATTTATTTATTTCTAGAGAGAAGGGAAAGGAGGGAGAAAGGAGAGAAATTTCGTTGAGAGAAACATGGGGACCAAATTGCAGCCTAGGCCAATACCGTTATCAGGGTTGAAACCAGTGACCTTTAGCGTGGCAGAAAGATGCCCAACCAATTGAGCACAGCCTTCAGGGCACTGAGATTTTATCTTAGAAAAATAGTTGTTGCTTTCACTGGTGCCTTCCTGTTTTTATATTAAACTGACAACATGCTATTTTAGAACTCTACATGAATTTTTTAACGGTACGTTTGGCACAATTGCCAAGAGTACTTAAAACAATTACGTCACAGGTTTTAGGAGTCAAAAAGAGAAGGAAAGAAGATCAGTTAGTTAGATGTCAGAATGTGAGATTGAAAAGATCATTAAAACTCTGTACTTCTAAGATAAAGAGGAGTAGGAGAAATTAAAATGCGGCTGTAGGTGGCAGTGTCTCATCTGTGACACATTCCCTCGAGTCACTCGTTCAGTCATCTCATAAGTAAGTGAGGAGTTCCCACTACGGCCGCCCACTCTGAGGCCGGTGAGGCACAGGGACCGCCCCCCACCCTCCGTAGCCTCATTCGTATTTGAGGTCATAGATAGAATTCTATCAGTCCTGTCAACAATGGCAACAACAATAACTCTCCATAACAGCCTTGAATGTGATTATCCTGTAAAAACAATAACAACAAACAAGGTCTTTAAACCGACCTGAACGTATTTAACACAGGATAAAATCATCTCATATTTCCCACCCCAAAAATAAAATTTTCTTGGAGTAAACCTTTGCTTCTTCTCTGTCTCAAGGCAAAAACTCCTACTGCTCCCAAGAGGAAAAACTAAAAGTCATTCTTTTAATAAGTGTGCTTAGTGTGGTCAGGTAAAAGTCGGGTCGCCTACAGCAGCAGCCAACTCCCTTAGCTTTGAGTGAGCGGCCCCAGGGCTCCCACCGGGTAGCCCCGCCCCGCCTTCCCCGTCTGGGGCCCCGCCCCGCCTTCCCCGTCTGGGTCCCGCCCCGCCCCCGGCCTGCGGCGGAGCAAAGCCCCGCCTCCAGTGGCCTCTGGGCGGGGACCCACGAGGCTCCCGTCCAGCTCCCAGTCTGAGCGGACCGCTGGTTCCGCTGGACAGCTGTGTTGGAGCCCAAGAAGTCACACCCGTCTCGGGCCCGTAGCTGAAGCTCAGCCCACGTGGCGGCGGATGGTGAACTCCGGGGCTGCAGAGTGCCGGGGGCAGGTTTTAGCCCCGGGGGTGCTGAGCGGGTCAAAAAAGGCCCCCGGCCCCAGCCGCTGCAAGGGGCTAGTTCCTCCCCTAACCACCCTTCCACCGTATGAGCCGCTTCAGTCGCGTTGGTTGTCGCTCTCGGGCTTAAAACACTATTTTAAAAAGAGACGCGAAATTCAGCCCGACGTCTCGAAACGAACCCTGCGGGTCAGCTCCCAGCAGTTTGCGTGCAACAGCCCTAACTCTGCTGCTTTCTTCTTCCTACTTTCCCCACTGTCCCTTTCCTTTCCCCTTTCTCCCCTTATTTTTTCCTGGCGGTCTCCTTCCAAATTTACAGGTTCGATTGTCCTGACGCTGAGGAGCTGTAAACTTTGGATCAGGGGGCCCTTCTTTTGCAATGCCCTGGGGCGATGCCCCAGCTTTGTGTTCAAGTGATCATAGGCCCTAGTAAAATTTACAAAAGCAAGACTTTTTGTATTTTCTTTCTTACAGTGACACCCAAAACTGAGCATCATCCTTCATTCCCTTGCCCACCCAAAACCTGGATTCTCCCTGCCAAAGAGTGTTCATGCGCCAAGCTGCAAACTGGCCGCTTATCCTGGCTGACGCGGGGGAAGGCACTTCTGAAACTTCTCAAAGACAAGGGTCTCCTTCCTGGGTTCTTCAAACCCCTAGATTTATGTTTCAGATTCTGAGTAGAAAACTACGGCTAAAGGGGTCCTCCATCCTTGTGAAAACGACTCGCTCTGGTGGAAGGGCTCGTTTTCCTCCACATGTGCTGGATTTCTCCATCAGGGGGCGCCCACACCCGCCACAAGCTCCTTGTTCCGAGACGTCTGAGTTCTGCTAGCCCGTTGCAAGCAACTGCTGGCTGATCCCAAGGAGCGCACCTCCTCCCTCGCTCCTCCCTTCTAGCCAGCGTCTGCGGACAGGGGAGGCAGGGATTTCACACTAGCCATTCATTTGTCAGCCATGGGGGAGGGGACGCAGGAGCTAGGCCGAACGGCAGAGCATGGGAGAGGGGAAGGGAGAAGGAGAAGATGGAGACGTGGGAGAGACAAAGATGAGACAAGGAACACAGACAGCGAGACTGCCTTTTCGCCTGTGGGTGTGCGCACGGCGGGACAGCTCTCCAGGCCCCGCATAGATCTCTCCTTCGTCCCGCAGCATCTTCCGGGGGCATGCCAGACCTGCTCTTGTGCAGCTGGATCCCAGAGCAAATAGTTTAGGCTATGACATTATTTTTCTACCTCAATATCCGATGCCTAAACGCTGACCGTGACCCGCCCAGTGACACAGTCTACGAGCCGGGACAGCCCTGAGGCTCCCTAGTCCACAAGCACCAGGGATGTCGCCCGTCAGCACCCACGACTCTGCAGGGCGGTGGGACGCTCAACCGAGGGCGTCCCGCGGGGCTGCCGGCACACGCTCTCCGCTCTCCGTGGCCTCTCTACCGGCCAATAAAGTTGCTCAACTTGGGCAGAGAGCTGGGAGGGGGTGGGGAAATGGAAAGAAAAGGAGGGCTGCGGTTGCCGGGGCGAGAAGACTGGTCCTAGAGGCTCCAGATTTGAGTCCCCGCACCACCTTTGTCTGCAGAGTGCTCGGAGCGTTGGTTTGCTCGTTTTAATGGGAGTGAAAGCTTCCACTTAGCTCTTCAGGGTACGGTAAAATCCTAGCACATCACACTGCTAGTTTAGGGAGAGCTTTTCCCGCCCAGGCGCCTCCCAGATCTCCACGATACTCCAGCAACCCCACCCCCCTCGCCTGCTCCTTCCCGGACAGCCCCCATGCCCAGGGCGCAGGACAAAAGACCGCAGGGGCAACAGAGAGCGCCTTGACACCCCCCTAGTCTCCAAGGAGACGCAGCCCTGACACCCTGCACCTCCCCCGGCCGGGCATTCCCCCAGGCTGCCTACGGGCTGAGGGGATCACGTCCGCGCAGGTCCCGAGCTGCTGGGACGTGGGGTCGCCCCGTCAGGAGCTGCCCTGGAGCGGCTTTCCAGGAACGCAGAGAACTGACTGCACACCAGGGTCCGGGAACCAGGTGGCCTGCAGAGAAGCGGCTTCGGGGACTTGTACGTGAGCAAGTCCGGGAGTCCCCATTCAAACTTTTGCCTCAGCAGGTTAACAAAAAAATTTGGATCGAGGTGCCAGGGGTCCCTCTCTCCTCTCTAGCTCAAGACCCTATGACTTCTCTAGGGGTTCTCCACAATTCCCTTTCCTCCCTTCCCCCAAATCCGTTAGTAGTTCTACGCCCACCCCACTTCGGGCTTCTTTTGTCTGGATCGTTTTCAGCACCACGGTCCCTCTGTATTCGTTTCTTCAAACGTCCTTCTGAAAGTTACCTGCATTTCTTAAGTGCTTATATTTTCTTAACTTAGCCCTACAGTTAGTTCCTTTTGCCTTAATTAAAGCTTTCTATCAATTGCAATGTACTTCTTTTTTCTAAGTTCGCTTTTTTTTCTACAAGTTTTTTTAGGGGGAAACAAAAGAAACGTGATTACCTTGAAAGGCGGCTTAGTGCAGTTTGTGGGAAACAATTCTCCGCAGAGCTGCGCGAATAGATTCGGCGTTGCCTGGGCGGATCACATAGGACGCGCGGTGGCCTGGGGATGGGTGCGGAGGATGCGGGACGGTGCTGGAGGATGCGGGAGGTTGCGGGGCTGGTCCAGCGCCTGTCCACAGCACTTAATGTTCGCGGCTGCTTCGCCTGCCCGCCTGGAGTTCTTCCCCAGAAAGGCTTGGGGCAGCTCGCCTGCAAGTTCAAATGCGGGTTGTGACACCCATCATCATTATATCACTGTACCGTCAGCATCGAGGAGGAGACTCGGCGAGGAGGAGGAGGAAGAGGAAGAGGAGGAGGGTTCATTCACAGGCTCCTGAAGCGCTCTGCTGCTTCAGCCACTCCTAAGAGCCCAGGCTTGGAAAGAAGGCAGAGAGGCGGAAAGGCAGCTCCCCGCGCTTGCGGTAGGGACCGCCTGCCTCCCTCCCCAGGCACTCCCACCTCTCGGCGTTTCTTCCTGACAAGTACCAATCGGCTTGGGGACAGCAGCACTCCCCATTCAGCGACTCCCTAAGTAACATCGCGCTGTGTGCAAGGAACCACTGCCCTCCCACCACATCCCCACCCCCACTTCCCCGCCCCGCGCTGCCAGTTCTGGGTTAGGGGGGAACGAGCCCCCAGGCTCCCGTAGGACAGGCCAGTTCTAGACAATTGAATACCGTCAGTTCTTGGGAGCAAACGAAACTCTGTAAAACCACCCAAGAACTTGGTTGCAGCGTGCTTCTGCCGCCACAGAGCCTGCGTGTCCCATCTGAGGGAAGCGTAAGGATGGAGGTTTCTGCCAACCTGAGACATAGAAAAGGAGATCCTTCTGGGATCTAGAGGGAAAGCATAGGAATTCCCCACTGCCTTCCCGGGGACTGCCCAATGGGGAGGCCGGCGTCCTTGCGCAATCTGCAAAGCCCCTGGTAATAAAGGGCTGAGCAGGAAATTCTCTTATTGGATCAAACAGATCCTCTTCCTCTCACACAACCCTACATGAAGTCTAGATTCTCTTGTTTTTCCCGTCAGTCTTTCAAAGCGTCCCTCATGATAGAGTAATAATTGTTCTGAGTGACAGAGACTCCTTGGGTATATCAGTCACCTCCCTTGTGCGCAAGAAGTGAAACCATACTCTTTCATATTTACGTGAAACTTGTTTTCAGCCAGGCCCACCCAACTAGGTAAACTACACCCACACATGGAAGAGTGCCCTGCATTGTGTTACAAAAGCTTCCAATAGGACCTTACAGAGCAAAGGGTCAATCAGTTGACACAAAGGGTCTCTGCCCCCTTTTAAAGAGACTTTATATTATCCTTCTCTTTGAAGTCAAGTATGAGTTTATACAACGGGAACAAAATAAGTCCAAGGTGCACATCAGTTTGACCCTGGGGTCACTGGAATGGATAGCAAGCACTCCTTTCTATACAAATATGGAAGCGTCTTCGTAATTCTTCTCTCTGGTCCCTACTTAGAATACTATACCAAACACAATACCTCAGAACAGTGATGTTTAAAGGAGAAAACCTTTTTTCACCCTGAATTTCTTTGAGTAGGTTCGCCGAAGCTCATATTTTAAAGTTGTAGTAACCTGGACTCCTGTGCGTGCACATTTATAATACTTCCTTTGTGAGTTTCTTTTGCAAGTTGTATGCATCCTGTATGATTATAGTTTTTAAATGATAAAAGGTAGGTTTATCAAGAGAATTTCAGTCTTCAAAATGTACATGTTTCATTTCTTTCATCAACTCACTACAGTAAATGATATGAATATTAATGATAGGGTATATAGAAATCAATTTGACCCCACAATGATTTATTCTTAATATAGTTATTATACTACTATCCCTAACATTGAAATGCTATTCCATTAAATATTTAGAAAAACAGAGTCACACAACAGAATTGGACTTCAATCTTCACATTTAACAGATAAGCAAACCAACGCCCAGAGAGTGAGTGACTCTCCTTAGTCGCTGGTATCGATCGGAGCAGGTACCAGAATGTAAATCTTGACTCTTGGTCCACTGATCTTTTCACTGCTCCTAATAGCAATCTCATAATCAAGATGAGTTGACTCAGAAAGGTAGAAAATGAAATAAAAGAATCTTTATTGAAATTTATATTTCAGGCATTACTGTAGGCCCTTTTCCAAAACACTTCTAGGTATGTATTACTGTTCCCATTCTTAAATTTGAGCTAACTTAGCTGCGTTCTAAAGAGTTTAAGTTTCTTGTCCTAGACCACTTCCTGAGTGGTAGACCTGCCAACCTGAAGAGTTTAATTCTGTCCCTGTTACCTTGCTCTCCTTTTACAACACAGTTAAGTAAAACATTTTTACAAAGGAGATCTAGAGCAGAAACAAGCAACTAATAGCAGTAATAACCACTTTCAGGGAAATGTTTATAGTTAACTTTCACTATAAATAATGCCATCTGTACGTAATGGAACGTGATGAAAAATTATGGCTCTGATACTCTTTACATCCTGAGATATTCTCCTTCATCTTGCCAAATGTGCTTCTCTAGCCCTCCAGAATTTGTCATTCCTTATAATGTCCATCCATAGATATTACAACTCTTGACCACACCGTTCTGCAGGGCAAAGGCACTTTCTTAGGCAGACTTAATCAGTCAGAACATTGACAATGTTGAAAAGCTTTATACTGCACACCTTTACTTTGATGTGATACCTTATTGTTTAGAAAAATCAAACACTTCTCAGGCTGTCGAATAACTAAAATGAAACGACCCCCCTGAATGTCTGCTATCTGTTTTCTTTCTCTAAGGCATATTTCCACCTCTAGCTGTCTATAATAGAGAAGAAATAAAAACAAAGATGTGCTAGGTACATTCAGGGTAAAGCCTATAGCTGTTGCATTTCTATGTAACTGTGCTTGTAACTCTCTCGCTCTCTATCTCCCTCTCTGTCTCCCTCTCTTTCTTCTTCTTTTTTTTTCAATTGAGAGAAAGAGAATGAGAGAACAGTTATTTCTCATTTTCCTGTGTCTGGAAAATCATCAGACATTTTTGAATTGAAAAAATGTATTTTTGCAGCTTTGATAACAAAAACTGTAATAAAAGTGTAACTTGCCTATTACACTGAAGTCTGTACCAAACAGTAATTCAAATATCATCCTGTGCATCCTCTTTAAATCCTGTCCTCGTACTGGAGACATTCTCTATGTAAACTCCACAGTCCAGATGTAGGTAAAGCAAGATCTTCACTCCTAGTGCTGGTGCCTGTAAGAAACCAGAAGCCAGGAGCGACATGCCTTGCTCCGTTGCCTTGATCTTGTCTTTAGGAACTTGGCTGATATCGGGGGCAGCCAGCCAATGGGTTGAGGAGGAAGGTGTCACTGGCAAGTGGGTCTCCAGGGAATTTCATTATCTCCATCTAAACCTCTATCTGAAGGCCTCAGGGATACCATTTCAGTCTTCTCCTTTTTTATGGATCAGGTGAAGTATTCTGAGACATGGTATTATCTGTTCTTGCACTAGGGATGACTAGGTTTCAGTTCCATCCACATTCAGACAACAGAGTTCACGTTTCAAGCTCCTGGTCTGGTGGATCCTAGGCACAAGGAAATATTCTCTCTGGGTGGTGAAAGAATGTGACAGATTAAAAATGCACCTTCATGAACTCCAAAGACCCTAGAAAATGGGAAGTAACCTTCTGAGAGTGCTTCATTTTAAAAAGGTTTTTTAAAAAAAAACTACAGATTAGGAACAGACATTTTATCGAACACTTTAAATCCCCTTTGGGTTTTTTTTTTTTTTGAAAATGCAAAAGTAATGAAAGGTTTTTGTCGCCTTCTTTAAAAAATAAAAGAAACCCTACAAAAGGATGGTGACAATCTCATTACACTTAGCCTTAAGTATATAAATTATTTAGAGAAATTAAACACACATAAATATCCTTGAAAGCCACAAAAAATTGATTTTTCCCAGAAATCAGATACCAAGTCTCTGCTTCCCAACCCCCAAATCAAAATTTTACAGTAAAATATTTCTTTCAGTAAAAGAGGGTTTTTTTCTTTGCCATAAATGTCTTGTCCATGGTTGGGCAGATTTCTCCAGGACTTAACTGGAAGACCATCTACATCACGATGGAACTATGCAAGTCAAAGCCAAGTTCCAACATGGAGTGCTGGGAAAAAGGCTGGGCTGCCGAGAGGAGATGACTTCATAAGGGAGCAAGGAGGTTCTCTGATCCCATCCACACACAGCAGCCAAATAGCTCAGCACATCTGCACTCCTCCCCAGGAGGCTGCCTGGAGCAGAGTACCAAAACATGCCATCGTTTTTATAAAGACAAAGATCAAGACGTAAATTAGGCAGTCCCACTAATCAAATCAAAGATAGTATCGACCCTGCGCTTTTTCTTAGTCACTTCCTCAAACTTTTTTACCCTTTTCCCACAGCCTGAAAAATATAGGTCATGTTTCATAAAGCATTTGTCTGACAAAGACGAAATGAAGAATCTGTTTTCTGAACACAAGGAAGCGGTAGAGATCTTGGAATCTACGTGGCAGGACAGAGAACAACGCAGAGAGTTTTTTAAGAGGCAGAACTTTTGCAGTTGCTGTTTATTTTCAATGAGTACCAGACTCCATTTATTTAATTACAGTACAATAGTACTCAAAGAAAAGAAGCTTCGTGAAAGCATCACAAATGGCGCAAAAGCCACCACAGCATTGTTAGTTGCTCTGGTGAGCAGAGGGGAAAAGCAAGAGTGGGAACAAGGAAGTTCTACATGAGAAGAGTGTTTGGAGAACTCTATGTAGTACATGTAACAGAACCAACAGGCAGGCATTTCGTTTTATTCTGTCAATAAAAAGAATTGCAGGACTTCTTGAATGTCAGAGACTTTAGGCTCTTACCACAAAATATGAGGGATCATATTTTAACCCTGTGACTCAAAAAAGATCAAATATTTGTCATAACTCATAAAGGAAAAAAAGACAAGAATACTTATAAAACTCAGCAAATACTTAGCACAATTTGTCTGCTCTCAATTTCATCTCTGTTTTCTTTGTTTCTTTTTTCAATTTCATCTCTGTTCAATTTCTTTGTTGAGCACCTTCTCTGTGCCCTGTTTTAGACCGTAGGCATTCAGGCATTATTCAATATGTAAGAATTGCTTCTTATCCTAAAGGAGTTTATAATCTCTGTACAAAAATTAATATATTAGAGTAGCCATTGGTTACGATTTATCTACACAATGACTAATGGACTTAGAGGGAAAAATGTATTTTATGTAAGAGTCCTTTGGCTGGTCTAGTCAACTGTCTTTAAAAAAACCCCACAGACTACAAATAGATGAGGGAGAATGGTAGCTCAACAAATCTTTCTTTACTGGAAAATCCTTTCCATGTACATGTCCTACCAACATTGAATCCCAGGCATTACCCTTGTTGTATATGATGAAATTGGGGCTTCTTATTTTCCCATAATAAAAAAATAGCTGGTTTGATGGCATGCATTCAGGGTCCATTTTAAGTTCCCAAAAGTCTTCCAGAGTTGATAAATTTAACCACAAATGAATGGTGGGAGAAAAACATTAAATGTCCTCCCAACACAAAAAGGTCAAAGGTATTGATCATTCCAGGGACACTGGGGTCTACCAGATGCAAATATCCAATGAATGCGTGAGAACACAGGCGGAAACAACAGTGCACTAAAATGTACTGTTCTTAGTCATTCTAAAGCTGAAGTAAATTGATTAAATACATCATATTGACTCTATAGGCTTCACTCAAAACTGCAGTTATGAATGTGTAATGGCCCTTCCTGTGCCCTGGTTCTACAACACCTTTGAGGACTTTCTGTCTTTTTTTCTCCCTGGTGGCAGCTGCCCGTGACTGCCTCCTGCCTCCCATCTCATCTCAGAACATATCTATCTCTCTACCGCCCTGCTTTAGTGAGATAAAATTAACATATAACATTGTGTAAGTCTACAGTATATAACGCGATGATTTGAAACATGCATATTTTTTAAAATCTTTACTACAATAAAGTCATTTAATATGGTCTTTGCATGTTTTTAAAAATGTTTACTATAATAAAGTCATTTAATGCATTCTTTGCCTCACATAATGACCTTTTTGTTGTTGTTACTGTTAGGACATTAAAGCTCTACTCTTACAGGGGCTTTCAAGTATATAATACAATGGTGTTAACCATAGTCACATGCTATATATTAGATCCCTGGAACTAGTTCATCTTATATCTGGAAATTTGTACCTTTTGATTAACATCTTCCCATTTCCCTTACCCCTCAGCCCCTGGCAATTACTATTCCACCCTCAACACAATTAAAAGGCCACACATGACAAGCCCACAGCTTAAATTATGTTCCATGATGAAAGGTTGAAAGGTCTACTAAGATCAGAAACAAGGCAATGGTGCCCACTCTTCCATAGTACTAGAAGTCCTAGCCAGAGCAATTAGGGAAGAAAAAAGAAATACAAGGCATCCAAATCAGAAAGGAAGAAGTGAAATTGTCTTTGCTGATGACATGATTTTGTACATAGAAAACCCTAAAGATTTCACCAAAAATATTGTTAGACCTGATAAACAAATTCAGTAGGGTTTCAGCACACAAAATCAACATAAAAAGATCAGTTGCTTTCTATACAGTAAAATCATTTTTTAGAAAGAAATAAAGAAGGCAATCTCATTTACAATAACATCAAAACAATACATACCAAGAAAGTGAAAACTCTATTTATTGAAAACTGTGAGACACCGAGGAAAGAAACTAAAGAAGACACAAGCAAATGGAAAAATATCCTTGTTCATGGACTGGAAAATGTCCATACTACCCAAAGCTGTGTATAGATTCAACACAATCTCTATCAAAATTCCAATGGCATTTTTCACAGAAATAGCAAAAACATGTGTGTTTTAGTTTGGATTCCCTCAGAGGCAAGCTCTGAGACAAGTATTTCAATTGAAGTAGTTTATTTGGGAGGTGAGACCAAAAAACATGAATGGGAAGGAGAGAATGAGACAGGGAAGGAAAGGAGGCTAGTGAAGGGCACATTTCCATGTCCATGGAGACTGGAGCCTGTTCCCACTGGGGAGTGCTGGAAAACAGTGGAGGATATGTACTCCAGAGGTGTTTCATCTGAGAGAAGGAGCTGGAGCATTTATGCACCAGCCCTTGGGTTAAGGCTTTCCCAAGGTGCGTTTTCCCCTGCCACATTTGCATATGTGCAGGAAGACTGGATGCTGGTGGCCTGAGAAAGTTCTTGGGCTAAAAGATGCAGGGGTTGCAATGAGAAGTTGAGTCAGCATGCACAAAAAAATGATAAAGGTGAAGGGATATGAGTGGGGTATCAATCTGCTTCAATTCCCAGTCTTGTAATCACCACCAAGGCTGGCGAAGATTGCAGGACTGGCTACAACAGGTTTCCTGCCTTGTTGAAACAAGATGAAGTGGAACGTCTTAGCGCATCAAGGAAGAGTGTGACCTCATCTGGCACCTACTCCCTCTCAGGCTGTCTTCCTCACCCCACACCAAGAGCATCCCTACTGCTCCCCTTCCCACCGCCAGTCCCGCCTTCTCAGCAGATGCACAGCCTCCAACTCAATGCCTCTCCTCCCTCACACCAATATAGCTTGTCTCCTTCACCCATATCTCAACTCCTAGGAAGAACCGGCCAAATGAAGCCTGAAAACTGTTGTCCTGAGGGTCATAAATGAATCTTAAATGTATGGAAATTAAACTAGAAGGGCTGTGAATTTATCTAATGCAAAGCTGTCTTACTACAGTCTTGTGGTCACTGGGAGAAGCTCGGCAACCACACACACAGTTCCTCAGCACAGTGCCTGGCCCACAGCTGCTGCATACAGATGGTAGAGCAGATGCGGAATGGCTACACCTGTCAAGTGTGTTCTATGTTCTGAGAACTGTCACTAAAGAATAGAGATAGAAATAGAACTAAAACACCCCCTCTGTGCAAAAAAAAAAAATTGAAGGCACTTAAACGCGTTACCAAGGCCATAAGGACACTCACTATAGAAGAGCGAAATAGGCAAAGAGTTAACAATAGAGAATGGTAAGGAGTGTGGTGAGCAAGAGAGCCCACTGCCACCTAGTTCCAACCACTTGTAAGGTGGAACTGTTCTTCCAGTGCTTCCAGCTCTTAAAACACTACGTAGGCCAAAGGACACTGGTCTGTGGGATGAATCCCACCAGAAGGGGCCGAAGGTTGTTACCAAGTTCAAATTCTCAAAGGGAAGGTTGATGGGAAGCAAGCAGAAGCAAGACTCAGTTTATTCCTTTTATTCACTCTTCCCTTTGACACGGTTTCTTTTTATTTCCTACCAGTAAACACCCTTATAAATCCCCAGGAGGCCAGGGTGTTCTGCCAGAAGCTTAGGAAGGAGAAGGGAAATTGGCAAGAAGAGTTCAAAGAAGGAAGAGGACAGATACCTGAGAACTTCTGAAACACAGAGCGGGCTAAGACCCAAATGTAGCAAGCCGGCACCATGTTCCATTTCTGCCCTGCTCCTTCATTTTGGCCATCTCCCCTCACCATGTGCTGCCAGCAGCCCTAACTCCCCCCGAGCCTCTGTTTCAGGGCCCAAGAAAGTCACTTTTCCCCTCGTAGTGGAGGGATTCAAACCTCCAGCAGCCTGAGTAACATCAAGGGGTCCAGAACCATTAATGGCATTGTTAATCCTACACTCCTCAAAGTTCATTCTCCACCCGTAGGCTCCACATGATTTGATATCTTGACACAATGAATTCTGAATCTTAATTAACAATTTCACGTTATGTATAAGTAGAAACTGGCAGCTCAGGCTATAAACAAAATGGAAAAGAAGATATGGTGGCAAAAACAATGACATTATCGGAGGGAAAATAGTAGGGAAGCAGATTTCAGAGTGTTCTCACTTGAGGAGTAAATCGGAAACTCTAAAATAATTGGAATTATTTCTTATAGTGACCCAAGTAAAATTTTAATAATTTGTGTTAGAAAGTCTTACCATTATCCTCCCCACCGACACCCAAAATGGAGACTGGGAGACTCCCTGGAAAATGTCTAAAACCTGGAGAATCCACTAACCATTAGGGTCAGATTTCATCTTTTACATCTCATCCTCAGCCATTCCTTTTACAGAGTTTCTTATATCAGAATAAAAGTTTGTGGTGAGGGATGTTAATTTAAACTGCAGGACACAATGAAATTTTTATATTAAAGATCTCCTACTCTTGAATTGCATAACTGTCTTTATATTTGTTCAGGACATTAGTATTTACAAAGTCACAAAGTTAGTATTTAGTTTACTTAGCCCTTGAACTACCCTGAGTAATATATGTGGAAGATACTCCCAGCTGTTCCCTATGTTCGAAATATAGCCAGGATTCATTTTAATCAGGTATGGTAAGAAGGCAGACACGGAAATGATTGTCATGAAGGAAGAAATTTGCGCTCACAGATCCCTGGAAATGCATGCACAGCAGGCCATGCAGGGCCACAGCGAGGGAAGAGCAGGGACAGTCAGGAGCCAGGAGAGGTGTGAAAGCAGAGCGTAAACCGGACCCTTTATTGGGGCTTGGGGGTGACTCACACAGCTGTGCTGCTGTGTAAGATCATGCAAGCATCTTTCACTATTCACAGTGTGCACAACCTCTGTGCTGTACACAGCAGCCCTGCACACATTCCAGTTTCTCTGATAAAGGCAAGGATTGGACCCACCTTTAGTGCATTCTAGATCCAAAGCCTCACAAATACATAGAACCTAAGGAGGATAATTTGCCAGTTTCATTATAATACGAAACACAGTAACCCGCCAACCTTCTTAGGCAAAAGAAAACATATGTTAAGTACTAGAATTTAATATTTACTTAGAAATAAAAGTAAGACATTTAAGCAAAAAGAGAATCGGATACAATCCTCCTGTTGAATGTTGTTCAGCATGTTCAGAGGAACAGGATATCTGTTCCTCCTTCCAGCCAACCGCCAACGACAGGCTGTGTGCAGGGGCGGCTCCAGAGCCTGTGTGTGGGGCTCTATCATTTGCATGCATTAAGATGGAAATCGAGCATCCATATTTTCTTTACACGTGCCAGTGAAGTGATTGCAGTTCCCAAGACCCCTTTGTACCCATAATTACTTGATTTGTGAACCAAATGTGTGGTTTGAGGATGGAAATAGGTACACAGTAACTCCATTTGGGAGGTCCAATTTTGACCTCAATGACGGAGAGAATTTTTTTTTTAGTGAAAGAAAGATTCGATATCGGATTCAAATTTAGTTTATTTAAAACATTTGGTATTTGGCGATTTATTTATTTGAAGGGTCCAATTTGATTTTCTGCACTTAAACGTGCACTTGAACTGGGAGATGTAGTGAAGTGATTAATTGAACTAATTAATTTGTAACAAGAAAACAAGTATGAAGTATCATTTATCAGTAGGATATATCATATCAACTCTGCAGCTTTAAGCAAGATAGTGTCAAAATGTTATAGTTAAATGAATTGTAACAACATTCTTTAATTACCTGTTAGTTCTAAAATACATGTGCATAACGCTAATCATTGCGAAATTGAATTTTGCCCTCACAGACCTAATAGATACTTTTATAAAAACACCCTGGGATTCATATTTCAATTCACAAATTTTTTCCTTCCTTGAAAAATCATATTTTTTCCATGTGCAAGTATGTTCCATAGGAAATGGAACAGTCTCAAAAGCAAGTATTCCTTGTTGGTCCAGGTGTTGTCCCATCCCAACTAGTGCTGCATTACTATAAACATAACAACATTACATCTACTGTGTCACAAGTTATGACTAGTAGAGGGCTTTCAGCTACTCTTTGCACTTGAAAATTAGCTTTGTGTCTGCTTGGTAGGGATGGCCTCCAGGTCCCCCTGGAGCCAGAAGGGATGCAATAGGTGAGAACCTGTCTGTGTCCTGGGATGCTGGGTTTCCGTGGCTGCTGGTGGCTGGCAAGCGGCAGTACTGTAGCCTTCTTGAAATAATGATTTTGGAACGATTTTAATCTAATATGCAGGGTAAAGTTGCATTCAAAAAGTCTGCAGACAGTAATAGTTTTTAAATTGAGTAAGACAACGACCATTAAGTTTTTTGTAGGATGTTCTCATTCATTAAAGTAAATGGACAAGGCTGGCATCCATTTCTAACTTCTATTCTGGTGACAAATCTAATCATAAAATGATCTCCCTGTTTGGATAAACGTTTCCAGCGAAACGTTTATCCAAAAGATAGAAAAGATGCTACAGTCTCAAAAGTAAACTTCTTTCATTCTTCAAACAGGGTTATAATAGTGATAAAATGACAATAATAAAATAGTACTAATAATAGCTGCCAATTGTTGACCACCTGATATAGGCCAAGCATGGCTTCATGATAATCTTGAAAAGTGGGTACTATTGTAGCTTTACAGAAAACTGAAGTTTAGAGAGGGAGGATGCTGCCTCAGCAGCCAGTATATGACCCATTCCCCGTGCTCCTTCCACAGACACCGTCCCCACAGGTCTCTGCTTGGGTTGCTGTGGGTTCTGGAAAAGGTGAGAGAAAGGGGCTGAGGGCACAGAGGGCAGGAGAGCAAGAGCCAGACCACAGCACGCAAGCTCAGATATGTCTCATGAGAGCATAACGGTGTGGGCTCACTGTGATCAATTTGGTTCCTCTCGTCAGGCCTGAGATGCCGTCTGGTTCAAAGCGTAATTTACTCTGGGACAGAGATTTTCAAACTTTTCCATCTCGTGACACATGTCAACTAATTGCTAAAATTCTGTGGCATGCAAAAAATTTTTGTTTGCTGATCTGACAAATATAGGTATAATTTTGATTCATTCACACAGGCTGACTCTTGTGTTGACCGTTGTCATTTTTTATTTGACAATCTAAGAGAAAAGAGGTTAGTGCTTCTGATTAAATAGCCAGGTTATTACATGTTTTAAAAATTCTTGTGGCACTTGGCTTTCAAAATTCCTGCTCTAGAAAAATGTTGCAGCTTAATTTCCAAAAAATAAATACACTGTAGTAACTTTCCCAGGGAATTGTTACTGTCTGGATAAGGGGCCACTTTTTGTTGCTCCTTTACTAAGCTGAAGCTGAACAGAGCGGGGACTGCCCAGCTTCCACCCTCCCGAACACAAAGCAAGGGAGGGGGAGTGTGTAGCAAAACTACTTATCGCAGTTAAGTGGCCTCAGACTGAGTTAAGTGCTCTGTGAGTCCTTCCTGTCCTGGACATTCTGATAAACACTGTTCCAGGGACATATTATTTTGGTTTTGATAATTTCTCTCCTACCTCATGCAGTTTTACACATGAACACAGAAAAATCAATTGCCATTTTGTTCCATTGCTTATTCCATTGAAAGCTTCTTTTTACCTTTTCCCCCTCTACCATGCCTCAAGTAACACACGGCGACAGCATCAGCCTTGGGGATTAGCCCTCAGAGATAGAAATGTTCTCGAAATCAGCTCAGTAGAACTTTCCGTAAGGACTTTACGCATGTCCTCAGACTCCTATCAGTCTGGGAGGCAGTCATAATAAACATGACCTGAAGCTTCAGAATCTTCAGGAAATTATGGCCTTTAAGGAAAAAAAAACTGTCTTTGGAGTTTTTTCTAAAGTTAACATTAATGTTTACAAGTTGAGTCAATTGTCTATCAAAATAAAGACCAGGAATTATTTTAAAAGATAATTAAGAAACTTCTGCTTTTACAGCACTAAAAATTATAGATGGCATTTTCCAACAAAAATAAGGCAGTGATTTCCTAAGAACAGGCCTCCTTATAGGAAAATGGATCTTAAAAACTTTAGCATCCCAAGTGCTCTTAAATAAAGAAAAAATGGGATTTAGAAAAGCAGTTTTATCACGTTTTCCCAAAGTGTAAAGTTAATAAAGCATGTTTAACAAACATCAGTCCACTGGAGATGGTCTTGCTGCCACGGGACATTTAGCTCACTGGGGCAAGTCTAGTCTGGACCCAGTTATCTTCGTGTTACTGATACACCACTAGGGATACCCTGCTCCTGGCGATCCCAGGTCACACACTGTGACCCAAAGTGTACGTCACAACTAACCTCCTCAAGTTCATCGACTTTTGTTACTTCTAGCCCACAAAGCACAATGGGTTTTATGTTTAGTTGTTTCTGGAAATTACAGTAGCCCAATGCACTCCCAATGAACACTTTTCATGTTCCAGAAATTTCTGACTCAAATATTAATGATTTTTCTTTAACAAATTGACTTCAAAGTTAATTTCCCCATGGCTTCTACCTTTGAAAACATCTGCTCTTTCATAGCATCCTGCTTGCTTTCACATATATAGTTTTTATAACCTATAAACTTCTTTCCCTGCTTCCCATCTTTGCTTATCTGGAAAAAAAGTTGCCCCAGATGTCAAGTGCTGGATGAAGATTAGGGGCTCTGTGACGCTTCTCTGAAGCGACCCCCCTGCTGCCCCCCCCCGCCCCCGTCACCCCCTGCTCCCTCTCAGAAGAGGCAGCCTCTGTAAATTACACACGCTTCCATTGCTGCGTTTATTTCAGTGATGCGACCATCCATGGGTTACATGATTACATGAGACTTCAAAAGCAAGAGTTGGGGTTTTTTAAACTTTATTTTCCCTATACTTATATCCCAAAATCTTGGAGCAGTGCTTGATACCTAAATATTCAGTGAAAAAAAAATGAATGGTGGGAAAGGACATACCTAGTTTTTATTTCAGAGGTATTTTTGTTTCCTTCCCAAAATGAAGGAAAATCGTCAGTGCACCTACTTCATTGCCATTGAGAAATTATTCATGGACAGTTAAGGGTTGAAATAGTGAGAGGTTGCCTGGTTGAAATACAGCTTCACCAGTTGACTAGCTAAATAATCTTGAAAAAGTAGCAATGCCAACCTCTCCCCCCGAAAGAAGTCCTGGATCTACTCCTCCATAAACTGCGGGTTATAACACTGTTTACCTCGCAGGGGGGCTGTGCCCACGGCGCAGCACACGAGAGCAGCTTCTCCAAACGACCAGATAGCGGGCTGGTGTCCGGCAATCTACTCCCCTCTCCGAAGGTGAGGGGAAAAGTCCTCGTTTTGTGGTGACTTCCCTTCCCCCTCCTTGTCCTGCTCCTTTTCCTTCTCGTCCTGTTCTCTCCTCCCCCATCCAACAGCTTCACTGAGATATGACCCACAAATATATTGATGGGCCCAGAGTTGCAAGATGAGAAAAAAATCAGGTGAGGATTGCACAATATTGTGACTGACTTTATGTCCCTAAACTGTACAGTTAAAAATTGTTAAAGTGGTACATTTTATGTTATCTACATTTTACCATAATTTTAAACATTTAAAAATACTTTAAAAATACATACAGTAAACTTTATATATTAAAAGTGCACAATTTTTTACAACTTTTGGCATACGTTTACACCCATGACACCATTATCACAGTAAAAACAGTGGGCGCATTTATCATCTCCAAAATATTCATGTGTCACTGTGAAATCCCACCCTTCCTCCATCCCCACCCTCCACCAATCACTAATCTTTCTGTCACTATAGATTAATGTACATTTCCTAGAATTCTGTATAAATGGAATCAATATGGACTTTATTTTGCCTCACTTCTTTCTTTGAGATTTATCCATGCTGCTGTATCAACAGATCATCCGTTTTTCTTGCTGAGGAGTATTGCGTTGCATGTATTATATCACAGTGTGTTTATCCATTCAACTCTCCATGGACATTGGGTTGTTTCCAGGTTTTAGCCATTACAAATAAAGATGCTATGAATAGTTGCATACACATCCAAGGACATATGTTTTCATTCTCTTGGAGAAATCACTAAAAGTGGAATGGCAAATCTGAAGGTAAGTATACGTTAAACTTTTTAAAGAAGCTGCTAAATCATTTCCCCAAGTCTCTGAGTCCTTTATATGACACGCCTGAGTTTCAGTCCCTCTGTGGCTGGGACACTTGGGACCATGGCCTGGAAACTCTCAAGGAATTAATTGGAATGATAGGAAGGCTCACCTTGTTTACTTCCTGTCCATCAGGTATCAGTGTTCTTTCTTGTTTGATGTCTAGTTACTTGAAAGCTATTGTTTAATATATATTTTTGCCAGTTGTGCCTGGGAGGAGGATAGATCTAGGCCCTTTTATTCCACTGTGGACAAAAGTCTGGCTTTACATGTCTTCATTCGTATGGTGTGAAGAGCTAAATTTACCACGTAAGCCAAGCAAGATGCAATCGTTAAATGAACTGCAGTCATGTTTCACGCTTTCTAATATTTCAGTTTACAGTGGAAATCAAGTAATCAGTTTGTTATTTATATTGAGTTGTAGTTGGATGGTTACAAAGTACACTAAACACAGGAAAATGCAATTTCTTACCTATTGATTTGGGGAGAAGAGAAGCAAGGGGGAGAGGTTACTTCTCCCTGGCAGTCCACTGATTTTGTACTCTTCACAAGTTAGCACCAGAGAAGATGATGGAGTATAGAGTTGCTCAGGGCTGCATCCAGTCAGTTATAAGAACTTAATAAATGAAAATGGTTGTCGATTCAGTTTGGGTAACTTAGAAACCTAATTACACATCAGCTGAATTCCGAGAGCTACTTCTAACGAATGTTCACTTAATACTCCTTTATCTCTGATGAGGTTTATCAAGCAACTCTTTCATTAAATCGGCTTTGTAAAGAACCTGCTTGCCCTAGGCACTGCTGGCTGATGAACAGATACAATCTTTCACTTGGCATCTTTTTTCTAGTGTCAACAGGGTGCTTCATCTCAAGAGAGTTATTTCCTGGCTCTGAGGGGTGAGTGCAAACTAAATGTAGACTTCCAAAAACCCAGAAAGAGGGTCAGCTCCTGAGACATTCTTATCTGCGCCACCGGTTATCACTTCCCGGGAGGTCACAGAGAGAAGGGCTCATGGGCTTGTGCGAGTAGGTGTTCCAATTAGTGCCCATTCTCATACCCCTTCCCTGTATGTTGTCCCTTCATCTTCATTCCCAAAGCCAGTTCAGATGAGAACATTATTCTAGCCTCTGGGTGAGACAATTGGCATGCACACAGGTGAGGCGGTGGAGGTGGGAAGGGGCAGACCTTCGGGGGGAGTGAAATGGTTCCCAGGAGGTTGAGCAATGTCTGTGGGAGCCTCGCCCAGGTGGTGAGCGTCCAGAGGCAAAGAGGAGGCCGCGGCTACAAGGCGTTCATTTATAATAAATTCCTCCCCTGCAGGTTCAGACTGGGGATGAAGCTGGGGAAGTGGAATACTCCACTATGAATGAAAGGTCTGTGGATAAGAGCACACACTTCTCAAGAGCTTCAAACATTAACTTGTTTGATGCCAAAGGCACTAACTGAGGCAAAACAAAACCAAGAGGAAGAAGAATGAAGAGTGGGAAAGGAGAGAAAGTCTAAGTTGTGTAGGCCAAAGACTTTAAAAACTACAAAGTCAAAGTTTTATCGTAATTCTTGGAAAATCAATATTTTAAATATTTCTCTACTTTTTATTTGTGGGAAGTACACTTAACGTAAAGTTATCATTTGAAATAACCGTTTTAAGTGCACGGTTCAGTGGGACTTAGCACCTGCACATGGAGTGGGCACCACCATCCGCCTCCACAACCCTTTCCATCTTCCAGAACCGAAACTCCACGCACACTGAGCAACAGCTCCTTCCCCGGGCAGCTGCCATTCCGCTCTGTCTCTGGGATTCTGACCTCAGATCATTGGAAAGCCTGTCTTTGTGTCAGCACCACACTGTTTTGATCACTGTGGCTTTGTATTATAGTAAGTTTCAAAATCAGAGAGTGTGGGTCTTCTAGCTTTGTTCTCCTTTTACAGGATTGTTTTGGTTATTTGGGATAACTTGAGATTCCAGATAAAGTCTAGCATGTGTTTTTATATCCCTGTAAAAAAGGGTCACTGGAATTTTGATAGGGATTGCCTTAAATGTGTAGGTTGCTTTGGCTAATATTAACATTTTAATAATATTAAGTCTGCCAGCCCATAAGCACAGGATACATTCCCATTTATCTGTCTTTAATGTCTTTTCATTAATGTCTTACACTTTTCAATGTACAGTTTTTCACTTCCTTGGTTAAATTAAATCCTGAATATTTTATTCTTTTTGGGTGCTATTGTTTCTTAATTTTTTTCAGAATATTTCTGTTAATTGAAAAACCTATTTTAAAACCAAATTAGAAAAAACATGAATGTCTCTGGCCACAGAAATAAATTGAATCTAAAATTAGAGTCAATTCACAAAGTGTGAACTAAAGCCAAATGCAAAAAAAAAAAATACCCCATTAGCTGGTTAATGTACTCCAGGTTGGGATACACAGAGTAACTAGTCTGTGATGAGTGCCTTCTCACTCTTCTGCTTCCCAGGGCTCCAACACTGGCTGGCTGGCTGGAGTGAAGATGGAGAAAAAAAAACCTCTACACTCAGTAGATAGTATGCCTGAATTTTTTTTTTCTTTAACTTGCTTTATCAACTTGAAATCAACCAAATTAACCTAATCATGTCCCCTAAAGATCATAACTAGTGTAAGCAGAAGTGGGTTGCCATTCGAGACAGGTGGGTGCTGGACAATGATAAGAAAAGCATTCTTTGAGGCACGTGACCAGATTGACTACAACCAGTACTATGACAGCAAGTGTTTGATAATCACCTCTCTGGATAGGAGATGAGGGGCCCCTGATTTATAGTTTCCCAGTCTCCTCGGCCAATTTCAAGTTACCAGTGTGGTGTCACTGAATGCATACCTGGAAAGAGGTGCACACAGCTGGCCCTGTGCTGGATGGTAAAGCCAGGTAAGGCTCACCTATGGGTACAACTAAACCGTGATTCCAATGTGAATCAGTGATAGATATTCTGCAAGAGGTGTGGCTGGCCCTCTGACATCCTCATTAAAAGTGCCTGCTTTCCTCCTGTCCCCAAGGTCCCTAATTCTAGCCTTGTTTCTTATGGGTCTCTTCCTTTGCCAGACTCTAAATCCCCAGTTTAAGCTCATATCCTCAACTTTTTTTATCTTCATATGTTGTATTTTTGAAAGTGATCATTTAAAAGATCATTATAAGTAAGAAATTATTGCTTCAATATATAGTTTACAGAATAAATTAATAACCGAAAGAAATATTACCACTCTTCAGAGATAACCACCACAACCTTTTTGATACATAGCTTTCTAGACATTTTTGTTTACATATTTTCATATTAACGTGTATTTTCATATACATTATAATATATTTTATATATTTATGAGTGTATAAGATAAAAGTACTACACCGCATGTACTGTTTTATGATCCAGTTTTAGTTTCAAAAATATTATAATTTGGCAACTGCGAGACACAGAATTAAAAGGAGGGGGCAGTTAATGGCAGAAAGCAAAAAATCCAAAGTAGATTTTCAGAGACCTAATTCCATTAACTAGCCTTGCAAAAAGGATTCCTTGATCCTATAAACATTAAATACTAACACTTCTCTGGAAATCCGTAATATGCTTTAGCACATTAAATATTCTAAGTATGCCTATATGTTTTACTCAGTGTTCACTGAGTAAAATTTTTAAAATGCTATAATACTAGTGCTATTAATATAATACAACTAAATAAAATAACTAGAAATGACTTCTTTTTCATAAAATACCTATTTCAGAGAACACTAAAATAATTTTAAGCTTGTCTGGACATACAATGACTTATTAATGCTATACTACTGGCTATTTAGGGAGTTCCAGCTGGGGTTCACTGACCCCAAAGCTGGGGTAGACGTTTTGGAAGCAAGGTAGCAAAAGTGTGCACACGTTACGTTTCCCTCCAGAAGTGGCCTCATTCTGTGCACCCCCCTCTGCCGCACTGGATGGAATATTATTTTTAGTCAACATAGTGATGTTTACTCTCCTTCTAATGAACACCCATCTGCTCACTCGTCTGCCATTCCATCTTCAGGCTCAACAGGTAGGAACTTTGTTATTGTCATTGCTTGAGTTTAGTTTGATTTGCTGCTTTTAAAAAATGTATTTGCCATATCATTGTTGCAACTAGCATGTGTTTAACTGGGAATACAAACTTACATGTTACATTCTGGAAACATAAGTCATTGATGTGAAGATACCTGAGCAAAGAGCGTACAGTTATAGAAAAAAGCAGAGACAAAAAAATGAATGTATCCCTACATTCTGCTTTCAAACACAATAACTTCTGAAAGGAGTTTACAGAGAATAGTACGTACGCTCGACAGTAGGTTAAATTACTGAAGAAATAGTAAAGCTTCGTACTATCCTCCAATTTAAAACATTAGAAAAGAGTTGAGTAACCTAAGCTCAATTAATATGCCTGCTAATGGATAAAGATTAATGTATAAAGAGCAGATGAATTTCACCTTAAATGTTATAATGCATAATTTATCTTCAAGAAACCTAGATGCCTTTGGAGAACTTTGAAATTCAGTTTTTGGGGAAGCAATTCTGCTTGAGAATCTAGTTCCTGTTGCTTAAGTTTCAAACCCATTTTTCTTTCTTTTTTTCTACTCTAAAGACATTTGATCACTTCCTCATTTATCCCTCAAAAATAGACAGATACTCGGAATTTTTAATTTAAAAAAGTCCATGAGGTTAAATTAGTGAGATTAGATGAGTCATGGATAACTTTCAATATAACTGTGATCCCCAAATTTGTTACAATTATTATATTCACTGCCTGACAGATCAGGAAATATAAGGTAAATCTATGCTTAAAGAGTGTAATAATTATGTTTACAAATAATATGCAAAATATTTTTTCTTCAACTTATGGAGAATTTTTAGGTGCAGTATCTCTAAATTTAAACAATGGGCCCAATAGCTTATTTGTAAAATACACTATTTTCTCCATATTTCCAGACTCAAGGATATTAAATGATCTGAAAGGTCTTCTGTTAAACACACATGCATACAATAAGCCCGCCCAAGAAGGTTCTGCCTTTTTAATGTAGCATTTCCCAGCCCTGGCTGGTGTAGCTCAGTGGATTGAGCGCGGGCCTGTGAACCACACGATTGCGGTTTGATTCCCAGTCAGGGCACATGCCTGGGTTGCAGGCCAAGTTCCCAGCAGGGGATGCACGAGAGGCAACCATACATTGATATTTCTCTCCTTCTCTCCTCCCATTCCCCTCTAAAGATAAATAAATAAAATCTTTAAAAAAATGTAGCATTTCCCAAAGGTAACTTCTTGATGGAAAGCTCCCTGAGGATATATAGTCTCATAGTACAGAGTCTCATTGTACACAGAGTACAATGTCATAGACTTTGTATCTCTGTAGGAATTTATCAGAGTACCTAGCACTCACAGATGTCAATGAGCATCACCTGGATTAGTGAGTTAGTGAATGAATGAATGAATGAAGTTTGGGAAACCAACAACTAAATCTGTTTGATGCTCTACATAGGGCGAAGTCATAAAGATGTAATTCCAAATGAAACTTGTTTTGACACCTGAAATAACGCAATAATATGAGTATCCCTCGCAGCCTTCAAAATCTAGGGTAAGTCTCACTACCTCTGAGACCCCTTCCCTCAGCGTTCCAGTTGTCATCAATCTTCTTCTCCTCTGAAATTTTATAGCACATCTAGTCTCTACCACACAATTTAGCACCGAATCATATACTGTCTTGTAGAATTCACTACAGCATGTTTGATTTATGACTATTTGACTTCTGGCTATGCACAATTTTAGAGGCCTGTGAATTATACCTATCATGTAATAACTAGCATGCAGTGCACAAATAAGCCTCTCAATTATTTTTTGTATGATTAATAACTGTGTATCCCTTTGTATTGAGAAGGTTCACTTGAATCTATTATATTTAGTTTCACAAGGATGCAGTGGACGTTGGTACAATGATTCCATTTTATCAATGGAGACACTAAGAACAAAATAAGTCAACCAATGTCCCCGTGATTGGATATTCATTAGATAGTGGGCTAAACTCCAGTATTTATAACATCCCAAACCCATTTACTTGCTTCCCCATCTGTTTTCTGAGTTGCTTGCTCAAGGTAAGCCTTCTTTTGGTTTTCAGAACCCATCCAGTTCTCCAGCCTTTCTGCCCTGCCCCACTTTTATCCCAGGCCCTAGTTTCCAGACAACTAATGACTTGAGAGGAAGGCGAGAGTAAAAGAGAGGAAAGTAGAGAAAGGAGAGGATGCTAAGGGGTAGGGACCCAGCCTGGAGGACTGGAGGCCTGTCTGGCCAGCAGATGTGTTTTCTTTGGCCATCACAGAGCATGTTTTGTAAAGTGCATTCACTGCCAACTTTTAAAATGGCAAGTGTTCTCATCTATATTTCTGGCATCTCTTGAAAATATGAGACAAACGGCAAATTAGGCTCAAATTTCTGCATGGTGACAATTGGCTCCAGCTGAGTCATGGCTGCTCCCTTAAGGCTGGGCAGTGCCCCACCATGTACACCAGCCCCAAACCCGTGTCTCATTCACCTCCAGGTAGCTGCACTTGTCCAGCCTCTTTGGGGATTTGTGGCTGTTCCTTCAGCAAGAAGAAATAACTGACCTTTATTTTATAGCTATCTTTGCCCTTCTATAGCTATCTTTAGTTGTAATGGGTTTATTTTACTATGTACGGCTTAATTGGAGGGCGACCTGCAGTCAAACTCTTCTTTAGCTGAGTAAGTCCATTAACTGAACAAATATTTCTTGAGCGCCTACAGTGTACCTGGCATTGATTAGGAATCAATCTCATTACTCCAAAGTTATATCTTAGATTTCCCCTAAATGATTATTGACTACAATATCTGATAAGGAGACAGTCTTATGACTTAGATATAAATGCTGTCAGTAACGCACAATCCAGAACCAAATTTCAATAATGATTTGGCTATCAAATCTACGAATAGCTTTAGGGATTCCAAATGATGAAGTGAGTGCATAATAGATAAAAGTGCACAAAAGGGTTGATTTGAATATTTTAATATTTCTGATGTTTTTCTCTCAACTCTTACATACATGGAAAACAATATGATTTTTTAATGAGGTTTGGCTTAAAAGCCGGCAAGACTTTGATCTGAAGGTAAATAGATGAGCCAAAGCTTATTACCTAATTTCTTTATGTGTTACTCAGAAATTCAAATAAAGAAAAAGGTGAGCACACAGCAGATACATATAGGTGCATTTCTCTAACTCTTATTATCATTCCCATACATCTCTTCAAAGGTGCTATTATGTTCCATTTAAAAATGACTGAATTTCATCAATTCCATAGGGCTATACCTTTAATTTCTGATTCCATTACAATAAAGGTAAGGCAGTGTTGGAATCCACCCTGCCTGGTTTCAGGAATTGTAACTGCCTCCCAGGGCTAAATGAGCAACCTCAGGAATGTGGGCCGCAGGAGACAAAGCTTGTCTCTGGCAGCAAGTGCTGCTTCTGCTCTTCTCCTGCCCCCAGAGCATGGTCGATGTCCGTGGTGGGTACCACCCCTCAGTGAGGGGCAACCTAGGCCAGGCAGGATCACTTGGGAGGCCATCATGGAAGAACTGGGGGGGGCTGTGACAAAGAGGGAGCGATGGACCCTTACTCCCCCCCCCAACCCCGGCTATTATGACGTAGCCCGAGTGCCCATTTCCATCTGGGAGAAGTGCTGCCTGGCTGTAATCCACTTAAGCCTAAAAACCTGTGATGGGGAAGGCGGTGCAGCCCTGTGCTGGAAAGGGCGGGTACCCCGGGGAAATCAGGCATAAGAAAGAATATGTAAAAATCCTGTGAAACCCTCTTTGTTTAGAATGCTCTCATTTAAATGATAAGGATCCAAGCAAGAAGTTTGGTCCTCAAAATTTTTGGTTCCTTAGCTATCGGACCCTGACTGAGAATAAGCCCTCATGGTTCTTTGAATGCTATCTATTGTTTGATCCTTACCTGTGTTCTTGTTCAAACGAACCCAATAAAAGCCTCTTTCAGAAGGGGCTCGTGGACCATCCCCTTTGAGAGACCAGCCACTTTTCCTCCCCAGGCAGATCATGTCTTGGTAGTGTTTACATTCATCCTTGGCAGACTGGGGCCCGGACGGGGCAGACTTTGTAGGCAAAGTTGCCCCACAAGGCAGGAATTATGATAAATTAAACGACACTGCTGAAAGAGTTTAATGGGATTTGTACCAGGTGTCTTAGCATCTTGAGGCTGCCCTAACAAATTACTAAAAGCTTAGTGGCTCAAGACAACAGAAATTTATGTTCTCACAGGCATGGACGGAGGAGAAGCCCGCAAGGAAGGTGCTGGCCGGGCATCCTCCCTTGGGACACTGGAGGGGTGGACCTCGTGGACTCTCCCAGCTCCCTGTGCTTCTGTGGGCTCCTTGGTTGGTGCTGCAAAAACTAAAAATCTGCCGCTGTCTTCACACAACCTTTCCTTCTGTGGCTGCGTCTTCTGTCTCTTACAAGGATATTTGTCCCAAGATTTAAGGTCCATCAAAATAATCCAAGACAATCTCATTTTAAGGTCCCTAAATTAATTATCTGTGCAAAGACCTCTTTTTGCAAATAAGGTCACATTTACAGGTTCGACGAGTTAAGATGTGGACATATTTTCAGGAGGTAGTCCCCAGTTAGAGAGATCACGCCACATTTCACTGTTTGAGCTTTTGATACACCTGGTAGAAAAATTTATACAATACAGATGTACTATTTATACTTAGTTCAATGTAGTGCTCATGATTAATCCTATAAACAGTTTAACACCAAATTCTTGGTCAACAACACAAGCCTTAATTCTGCTATTATTTCTATAAGGTAATTAGATGTGATTTATGACATGCCTGCTAATCTGTCCATGGATATTTAAATGTTAGTTTTGTCATTTAAATAATATTGTAAACTCTGAAAATCTAAGGTCTGCGCTTATATTTATTTCTGTTTTCTATACTATACTTAAAACAGCCTAATACGCACAAGTAGGTATCTTTTGTATGTTTATTGACTAGTACATTCATTTTGAAATTAGTCTTCATCCATGGTCTCTGTAGAGATTTTGTTAAGGTGTGAATGTCCTAGAGGAAGAAGGGCAGCTCCTGTACGACAGTATGTTTTCCCGTGGGGACACAGGGAGGCATGACCAAGGCCAGCTCTAGGCTGGTAATTGCTTGTTTACCCCCGACCCCAACCAAGTCCTTCCATTTGGCTGTCCTGTTTGAATTGAAGTATATATCCTCTTGTAGAAGGCAGAGGTAAGAAGAGTAAGCCTGTAAAGTCTGTTCAAGAGCAGAGGTACATGAACGTGGCTTAGGAATCTTGACAGAAACCTTTGAGTGATTTAATTAAAAGTAAGGCTCTTCAGAATTGCCACCGGGACGTGTGTCTATGGAACTCATGGAGATTGTATTAACACCTAAGTTAGAACCGTGTCGAATGATTTTCTTGGAAGGAAAGAAGAAAGAGGGGAAGGAAGAAAGGAGGGAGGGAGAGAGAGATCTTTAGCTTGAAAATACATTAGGACAAGTGGGTTATTTTTAGGTTCAGAGAACTTCCGAAGGTTTTTGAGACATACTAAGAGATGCCAGAGAAAGAGAGATTAAATAAAACTCTGTAGGAAAATAAAGGAATTTCGCACTGAGTTGGTGCTTGTAGGAAACAAATTAAAGTAGAATGTCAGGAGTCAGCTGGAGGCACTTAGTAGCAGAAAAAAACGAATGAAAAGGGGGAAAAATGTATTTGTGGAGCAGGCTAGAGAGCTACAGAGCCTCTGCACTGCGGTTACAATATGAATATCTGGTCAGTCTGGGGCCGCTGGGAGGCATCGTTAGCGCTGGTTAAACGACTGCTTCTGCTGCTCATGTAACAGGGTACCTTTGAGGCATCACAGGCTAGGTTAGTCGTGAAGCAATCCTCTTGATAGTTCATTAATTAACTAAGACCACCTTCTCTTAGGCTTCTTTAAACCTCCAGTGAGGGAACTCATGGATTTTTTTCTTTCTAGGTAGAGAAACAAAACCTAGTTTAATTGTGTCCTTTTGTTCATTTTAAGTAGAGGTCACTTCGTCTCCCTGAAGCTCAGTGAAAATATTATCCAGGCAAAGATTCCACGTCGCACACCAAAATAACTTCTTTAATCCAAAGCCCTAGATTAGCCTCTATATGGTTTTTCTTTAAACAAGGAAAATTGTAAGATGCTTGAGTGTGCGGTGAGGACCCAGATGAGAGTTGGTTTCTATGGGTCGTTCTGCTTTGGGGATGTGTGAACTCTACTGTCTGTTTTCTGTCTGTCTAGCCAAGGTGTCTCCGAATGCCCAAGGATTGTTTTTACACCAGATTGATAAGAGACTAGAAAGGCCCAGTCTGAGTTTTCTGGACCTTATCTTTTTCCTTTAAAATGCCTACCGCACTATCAATGTGGAATACAAATAGATAAAATTAAATCAAACATGGTCGAACAATACATTTTTTCTTACCACAATGGACCACTCTGGGATTATCGGGAAAGCAAAAGCAATGGCAAGGTTGAGATGTGTGTGAGGTGAAGAAAGGAGAAACTGAGGGTGGGATCCATCAAACACGGAGAACCAAGCTCCCTCCTGTTCTGTGGGGAGGGCACTGCCTAGGAACGTGTCCACTAGGTGGCGAGTCATCTCTTACATTAGTCCCATCTTTGAAGAACCTATGGGCTAGGCATTGCAATGGGTGTAAGAAAAGTTAAGTGTGGGTCATTTGCTTTTAAAATCACTTTTCTATGAAAATCACAGTTTTGAATAGCGGTGAGAAAAATACGGATCACTCTTTTTAGGTTAAAGTTTGCCTGCTATAAGTTCGGAAGATTTTGTCATCAAGGTTCTTGGCATTAAGCAGAGGTAAAGAATTTGGAGGCTAAAAGTATCCTTAGATTTGATCCCAGGGATCACTCTTGTTTAGCAGATGAGATACTGAGAACCAAGAATATCAAATCAGCTGCCTTGGGTTATACTATTAGATAGCGAGAGACCCCAAATTAGAGTCCATGACACTTGAGTGATCTCCATCCAGGTTGAAAGCTGGTCAATAAATGTGCTCACACGCCTGTTTGGTGCTCGATACAGAGCTGGAGGCTGAAGCTGCAAGACTGGCATCAGTCCTGAATCAGCCCTTCCGGCGGAGTTGGAGACACAAGCCGTCTGACAGGCAATAACAACACAGAGAGTGCACCAGACAATGTCCAGTGAAGTCTGCCTTCGCTGGAGCAGCGTGTGGCAAGGCAAGGGCCGGGCCTAAGAAAACGTGAGGCAAGGCTGAGTGGGAGAGGAGTTGAGTTCTGAAGCTGGCCAGGGACTCTAGCAAAGGAAAAGCCTGGATGTTAGGGGCCAAGGGTTTGGTTAGAAATAGAACACGTAAGGGCCAGAGCGAGGCTGTGCCGTAACCAGGCTAGCTCCAGGACACATTTGGAGTCAGATTGCAGCACAAAGCTAAAGCCTGGATAGAGACCAGGATAGTTGGTCAAGAATCAATCCCACGGGAAGCCAGAGGGCCAGGCAAGGCAAGGGAACACATTTGGACAGGGAAGCTGAGCAGCCATTGATCAGAGTAAGGATACAAGATTCTGGGCTGCAAGTCCATTTTGCCCTAGTCAGGAAGCAACTAATATGTTTTCTAATGGGACAAGAAATAGTTGCAAGACATTACCAGCCTGGAATCTGTCAGCCAGAGCACACCCCTAGAACTCCCTCCCTTTGTCCCCACCTTCCTTCCTTCTTTCCTTCCTTCCTTCTATCCTTTTCTTCTTTCTTCTTGGTTTTCTCCATTAAGCTATGTAAAGATTGAGTTTACTCGCCTGACAATTGCACCTAGCTATGGTGTTATTATCTTTATCAAACATGTAACAAATTCAGCATGTAAAATTTAAAAAATCCATGCTCATCTCGAAACGTATTTAAGAAGATTTGGTGAGAGAGTGGGTGACAAAAGGCACTGCAGTAGGTAAGTGGCCCCTTGTGAAAAGCCGCCTTGGCATCCGTTTGTGGAGAATCTCTGGCTGTGTGTGGCATCCCACATGTGTGTGACCTCCCACACGTGTGCTGCCAGCAACAGTTTTCAGTTGGGAGGAAGCGCTGGGTCCTGGGAATGAGCGAAGCAAAACACAGAGTAAATTGTCTGTGAGGCAGACAGGTCTTCCTTTATTCTAGAAAGTGAATGTCGGATTAGGCCATTATTAATCCACTCCTACACAAATTTTGCCTCGAGATCTTATGCTATTTACCTGTTTTCTCTGACAGGAAATTGGCTTTTCAGAGTACAAAGGAAGGCCCCAAGGTGCGTCTCAGATCCTAACTGTGTAGTGTCACTGTGAGGCAAGGTCCCGCTCGGGCAAAGTGGAGTTCTCTGTTGGGTGCTGGTGGCGTTCATGACCTCTAACTCCTACCTTGAAATATGTCACTCAAACCAAATATAAACTTGGCTTATTGTCGGTTTGAGTTTATCAAGATTGTTCAAATGCATCTGTCAAATGCCACTTATCTGAGACATTAATTTCTGAAGATATGGTTCAATGTTTTTATCCTCCCAAACCATTATGGGATTATTTTAATAAACAACTCAATATGTCCTGAACCTTGAGGAGGGCCTGTGGGTTTCTGGCATTGTTCTATTTCTTGGCCTATGATAGTTCCATGATTTTTTGCTTTGTAATTGTTTGTGTTATGTTTTATACTTTTCTTCATGCGTATTATATTTCACAGTAAAAAATGATTTAAAATATTATGGTCTATGTTTCTGAATTTGTGAGGACCTTCAAGAAACACGACGAAGTGCTAGCAAACTCAGAACAGTAGTCCCCCATTATCTGTGGTTTCACTTTCCACAGTCTTAAAATATTGAATGGAAAATTCCAAAAATAAAGTTCATGAGTTTTAGATTGCATGCTGTTCTGAGTAGCATGATGAAATCTCGCGCTGTCCTGCTCTGTCCCATCCAGGATGTGAATCATCCCTTGGTCCAGCACATCCCTGTTTTATATGCTACCTGCCCGAAAGTCACTTAGTAGCCATCTTAGTTATCCAACCACTAATTGGAGAAACGGAGAGACAGACAGACAGACGGAGAGAGAGAACTCTCTACAGTGTATTGTTATGATTGTCATATTATTGTGGTTAATCTCTTACAGTGACTAACTTATAAATTAAACTTTATTGAAGGCATGTGTACTTATTTAAAAAACATAGTATATGCAGGGCGTGTTACTATTGGAGATTTCGAGCATCCACTGGGGATCTTTGAACTTATCCCCCACAGATAAGATGGCACCACTGTAACAGTATTCCATGAGATCCACTGACAATGAAAAACTAGTTTCCGGGTATATAATAATAATTTATTTGACAGTTGCACTTTGAAAGTAAAGTATTTTAATGTATTCTTCCGCTGTCTTTTTGGTGACTTGCAAACACTTCACAAATATCTTTTTGCTTTCATTCCTGATACCCTCAGGTGAGGGGATGTTGGCCCAGTTAACCAAATGGTATGACTTAAGAAAATCAGAATTCTGAAAGTAATTGTTTCATATTGAAACTCTGTTTTGAACTCTCATGTTTTAGTTTTGGACTTTCCGAGGGCGAACGTGTACCTGGCATAGTTCTGTATGCCATCCATTCACCTCAGAAAGTTCGCTGACCTCCAAAAACATTTCTTGGTCTGTTAACTTTCTCCAGGTGCATTAGTGACAGAACCCGAGACTCGGGAGCTGCAGATTCACGTTCACTGCAACAGGCCTGTGTTTTTAATCTTTTCCTGAACATTCTGCTGGTTTAAACTGGTGTTCTGTCTTGCTTTGTCAGGCAGTGTCTATATGTCTCCTCCGTACAGCACTAGAGAGAGTTCACGTGAGTCTCACATGCCAAGTGTAGGTCCAACCCAAACTTGTGGTTTCTGTTTCAAACTGACCTTGAATCTTCAGTGTTCGGGCTTGTTTAATCTTGGCAAAGGTTTGCTTCCTTTTTCTAAGAATGAGCTATTATTAAGCTCGAAGGCTTCTTGCCTATTTAATAGTTCTTAGAAAGGAAATTATCATTGTGTGAATGAATTTGGCAGGGTAAACATTCATGATAACAAAAGGAAGTCTGGAAGAATCAAATAAAAAACACAAAGAAAATGTATTTGATGAAAATCACTTGTATTAACAGAAGCCTAAAACGTTCAAAATGGCTTATAATTTTATGTATTTAAAATGCTAAAGAGAAAAAGCTAGTCCCTAAAACTGACTTTTAGGTTTTTTTTTTATTGTCATGAAGCTCAATGAGATAACATGCATTTAGTTCATTAAAAAAAATAAAAGCTGAGGCTGGAAATCAGGATACATAGATCAAAATTTCCTCTGACAACCTATTACAATGTACAAAGCACATATGTAAAAGTTGTTAACTTCTGTTACCAATTTGTTTAACTTCTTTTCATAGATAAGTCTGCACCTTTTATATTCTGGTGTCAGAATACTTGTTCCAAATGTGGTGATGAAGTGGAGGCATGGCTCCGGGTGGCTGAGCAGCACCGAGCTCCAGGCTCCAGCCCAGCATGGTTGAAAAGGAAACTGTTGCTATTCTCTGCCCACCTACTAAAATTTACATATGTGGTGTCAACTGAGAGAATGATAATCTTCTGCTTCTGGCCATGATGGAGTAACAAAGACCGGATAAATCCTTTCATCTTAAACAATGAGAAAACATGGCAAAACAATTGAACCAATAATTTCATGACATTGGACAACAGGAATTACAGGACCATATTGCACAGAAGAGCAACGCAGAGGGTTGCCTACCGCCAGGAGGGAGTTCACAGGCCACAGCACAGCGCAATGTACAAAGCACGTTGGTTTGACTGCGTTGAGGAGATAGAGACCCACGTTTAGGGAGGCCAGGGAAATTAGAACTCATGGGACAGAGTGCCAGAGGAAGGAAATGCAGGCAGAAAGAGTGAGAGGGGAGAAGGGAGAGAGGGAGGGAAGGCGGGAGAGAATGAAAGAGAGGGAGGGAGGGAGCATTCTGGGTGCCTAGAACTGAAGGGATCCCCTTGAGCCTTGAGCTGAATACTGACCCACACGGCCAATAAGAGGAAAAGAACCAAGATAGAGAAAGAACCGCTAGAGAGCAGCAGGCCAAACAACAGCCAGAGCTCACACAAGACTGGGAATATTTCTTGTTTTAACCTTTTGGGGTAGGAAGATTTTGTAGGACACAGTGCTTTGGGTAGGGCCCTCCAAAGGGTATTGCCTTAGTCATGGAGCTAAATTGGTCCTAGACGAAAGGCTGCTCTGGATTTGCCCTTAAAAAGTTCAAAAGCGATCCATGAAAGGGTCAGCCAATTTATGGTATCAACTGAATGCCAGAAAAATATTCTCAAAGAAAAACAGTAAAATCTAGCAAACAAAAATATAAAATTGATAACTCTGTTATCTACCAAAATCTACTAATCATAAAAAGAGGAAAGAACATATGACCAACAATTAGAAGAGTTAGTTATAGAAACAAACACATGTAATGGAGATGATGGAACTGACCTATAAACAAGGACATTAAAACAGCTATTATCAATATGCTTCCAAATTCAACAAGATGGAAGAAAAAGGGTGAGAGAAAAGGAAGAAATAAAAATGACCCAAGCCCTGTCAGTGTGGCTCTGTTGGCAGGAGTATCGTCCCATACACCAAAATGATGGGGTTCCAATTCTGAGTCGGGGCACATGCCTGGGATGCAGGCTCAATCCCCCGTTGGGGCATGTATGGGAGACCACCAATCAAGGTTTCTCTCTCACATTCTTTTGCTCTCCCTCTTTCCTCTCTCTCTAAAATAAATAAACATATTTTTAAAAATAATGAAAATGGATAAATAAAAATGATCCAAATAGCCATCATAGAGCTGAAAACAGAAGTATTGTAAATAAGAAATCATGGATGGGATTAATGGCTGACTAGTACTGCAGAAGAAAATATCAGCAATTTGAACCGATAGCAATAGGAACCATCCTAATGAAGGAGAGAGAGAGGTCTAAAACTGACAAATAGACTCTCACTGAGCTAAAGGACAATAGCAACAGGGCTAACACATAGAGTATAGAATTATAGTCTTAGAAAAAGGAGAGAAAAGGAAATGGAAAAATACTTTAAGAAACAAAGATAACATCCGAATCTGTTTTCAGGCAAATAAGTGATAGGAGAGTACATTATCAGAAAAACTAAAGGGAGTTCTTCAGACAGAAGGGAGATTTGGACGTGCACGAAGGAATGCAGACTGTCAGAAGTGGTGGGTGTATGGCACAATTTCCTCATTTCCATATGTTAGAAGACAAATGTTTAAAGCAAGAGGAACAGCAGTCTACCACGGAGTTTATAATAAATGTAGAAATAGAAAATATTTGCCATGCATATAAATAGCATGATCTGTTTGCAGAATATAGAAATAATTCCTATGAATTAATAAGAAAATGTTTCTAACAGAAGAGAAAGCCCATGAGCATGTGTAAAGATTTTCAACCTCATGAGAAATTAGGGGAATGAAACTAAAAATCACAATGAGATCCTACCTAAAATTCACCAATTGGCAAAAATTAGAAGGTTTGACATTTGGTGTTGGTGACAATATGTAGAAATAGGAACTTATACCCTTGCTGGTATAAGTCCTAGGGGGTGGGATTCATCGTCTAGTAAAATCCCACTCGTTAGTATGGTCTATAGAGAAATTCTTGACTGAGTATACTTAGTCAAGTATAAGGCGATCTATATAAGAATGTGCATTATGATGATCTGTGTAAGAATAAAAGCTAAGAAACCTAAATGTATGCTGACGAGAGAATGGATAAGTTAAATTATGATATAGTGTTATAATGATGCACCATACACCACTGAATAAAACAATGTCTACTTACATGGAACAATGAATAAATCACAGAACCATAACATGAAAGAAAAATTGCAAGTCACTTATTGTTCGTTGTCTGTGGTACAATACCAAAAACAGACCAAGCTAATTAACATGCAATATTCTTGTCTGTCTTTCAACTAGACCCTTTAGTATATTTATCATAGCAATATTAAATCTCTGAAAAATCTTTTTTAAAATATTTTTTTATTTATTTTTGAGAGAGGGGAAGAGAGGTTAGAAAGAGAGTGAGAAACACATAGATGTGAGAGAGAAACATCAACTGCCCGAATGTGCCCTGACCAGGAATCAAACTGGCAACATTTTGGTTTATGGGACTATGCGCAACCCACTGAGCCACACCAGTCAGGGCTCTGATGTATCTTAGAGCAATCTCTGCACCTGATTCTGTTCACCATCTGATTGTACTTTCCTCTTGACTATGGCCCAAATTTCCTTACTAGTAGGTATGACTCAGAGCTTTTTATTGTGTATTGCCCAACATTGCGTATGAAAAAACTGTGGAGACTCGAGTAGTCCTTACACCTGGAGTCAGGCATGCTCTATATGGCATTCGCGTTGACACTGTGTCCATCTATTCTACAGCTTAGTGGGGTCTGGACTCTGTCACAGCTCTGGTTTATTCAATTCAGATGATTTCACGGAGGAATCAGGAATCAGGACCTTCCCTTTAGCGGAATTTGAGATCTGAGTAGCCACAAAACTACAGAGATTTGTGTGTGTGTGCGTGTGTGCATGCCCTACACATCAGCTGTTGGCTCTTTGAATGTGGGAGGTATCTCTTCACTCTACTACCTGTGAATGCCAGCTTTCGGGGTTTCTGGAGAGCTCCCTCTGCTCTCTAGTACTGCGGTTGGCCTTTTGTATCCCAGGAAATGTCTACCGGCCGAGATGGCGTCTTCAATGGAGGCCTTGAGATTTCACTCTCCCGCCCTGCTCCCCTTGCTGATGCTACCTTGTTCTCAAGGAAAGCTTAGGGATCCTCAGAGGGATTACCCTCCATTCCCCTGTCCTGACTCCAGCCTTCCGCACTTCACTCACGTGCACTCGGGGAAGTCCATGGGAAAGGGTTGGTGGGAGGTGGAGACTTGCCCTAGGTCAGGGACACAATGAGATTCTCATCTATCATAGCGGCTCACTTGCAGCTGCTAAAAGTTTGTTAAAAGTTTGGCTAGTTTTTTGTCACTGCCTTCTGTGGACGACTTCTCCTTTCCCTACTTTCAGAGGTGAAAGTAGCCATGGATCTCTTCCATCCTGGGAATGGTTAACCACTTTCAGGATTTTTGTTCATTTAGTTTTCTTTATAACGTTGGCACTCTGATTAGTTTTAAATACCAAAATAGTGCAACTTATCTGGACTGTCCTCGCTGTTAGGAGAGACAAACTCTTGTAACTTACTAAATTGTAAGTGGAAGCAGAAGATGAAGTTTGAGTTTAAAAAAATTTGCAAACAAGTGCTTAAAAAACTATAATGCTTTCTTGCTAATTGAAAAATATTACATATTCATTATTAAAACTCAATTATTCAAAAATGACAACAATCTCGGATACATAAATATTGAAAGTCCCTTTTAATTCCACCCCACAGACATACGACTTGTAAAAGTGGGCTGTTGGGTTGTTCTAATTAGCAAACACAGTTTGCAAACTCAAAAGTAATCCGATTTATCACAACTGATTTTAAATACAACTATATTGACTATGGTAAGTTAAAGCCATTTATACATGTGATTTGGAGAGATGGTGCTTCCAAATAAAATTACCATTCTGAACATTTATAAATAACATGAAATAATTTTCCTCTTCTCTTTTCCCAGCAAGTCTTGACCATAGTCTAAACTCATGATAACAAAATTTAATTATAGCAAAATTACCTNTTCTTGCTAATTGAAAAATATTGCATATTCATTATTAAAACTCAATTATTCAAAAATGACAACAATCTCAGATACATAAATATTGAAAGTCCCTTTTAATTCCACCCCACAGACATACGACTTGTAAAAGTGGGCTGTTGGGTTGTTCTAATTAGCAAACACAGTTTGCAAACTCAAAAGTAATCTGATTTATCACAACCGATTTTAAATACAACTATATTGACTATGGTAAGTTAAAGCCATTTATACATGTGATTTGGAGAGATGGTGCTTCCAAATAAAATTACCGTTCTGAACATTTATAAATAACATGAAATATTTTTCCTCTTCTCTTTTCCCAGCAAGTCTTGACCATAGTCTCAACTCATGATAACAAAATTTAATTATAGCAAAATTACCTCAGCTACATTTTGACTGAAGATCTGCACCAAAGAGAAACAGATTAGCTGAAAGAAGATTGAAATCAAGTTGAGGTGTATGCTTGATGGATGTTGTGATGAGAGAACCAGAGGCCAAGAAGTTCCATGATCTGTGTGTAAGATGATGACTCAGGAAACCAGCGGCGTAAGTTGTTGTGAGTCTGGAGTCCTGAGAACCAGGGAGCTGATGGTGTAGGTCATCATCTGAGGCCAAAGGCCTGAGAAGGGGAGCAAGGTGAGTGGGGCACTGATATAAGTCTTAGAGTCCAAAGGCCATAGAACAAGGAGATCTGATTTCCTAGGAGAGGAGAAGATAGATGACCCAGCTTAAGAAGAGAGAGAATTTCCCCCTCCTTTGCCTTGTTGCTCCATTTGGGCCTTCAGTGGGTTGGATGCGCCTCCCCACATTGGTGAGGGTGGACCTTCTTCGTTCAAATGCTAATGACCTTCGGAAAGACCCTACAGACACACCCACAGTGGTGTCTCACCCATTATTTGGGTCATGCCTTGACCCAGTGATGCTGACATAAACTTAACCATCACAGAGCGTAACTGAAGCTGAGAGAACAGAAAACCTATTGACTTATCTGAAAAAAATTGTGGATATACAAATGTCATTCTTTCTTTGTTCATCATTGTTGGTAATTTAAAAATGTGTTTGTGAACCTATTATAAGATAACAAATTTTTTTCTGAAGACTTCAAATGAATAATAAGTTTAGCAGATTCCAGGAACTCCTTCTAGAAAAATGAGAAGCATTTGGTACTCATAAATAAAAGGGATAGTTTCTGATTGTATAATGGCATGTCACCATAAATATTCCAGCTTGGAAACCAAAAAGTCCTAAAGGAACCTTTTTCCTTTGGAAATTTTACTCTAGCTCAGAGACCAAAATGTTCTGAAGGAACTGTTTTTCTTAAGGAAGAAGTTTAGCCTCAACAGACTGTCTCAGTTCGTGTATTATAATTGCGTATTCCATTGAATTTACAGCTTATGTTACTCCATCAGTCAACAAACATTTATAGACCCCCTACTGTATGCCAGGTGCTATGCGAGATCCTATTGCTGCTGAGACAAAACAATGAGCATAATCAAGCACAGTCCTTGCCCTTGTGGGGCTTCCACTCAGCTGGGGAAGATAGATATTGTTCCACTAGTCACAATAAGTAATGTGAAATTACCAATGGAGATAGATGCTGTTCTTATGAAGAATGTATGTTATGAGAGTGTATCACAGAAGCACCTGACCTGTATTGAGGTAGTCAGAGAAGACTTCCTTGAATCTGAGATCTAAAGATGAATGGGGGTTAACTGAGTAAGTGAAGAGGTTTGGGCTCTGGCTGGTGTAGCTCAGTGAATTGAGTGCGGGCCTGCGAACCACACGATCGCCGTTCGATTCCCAGTCAGGGCACATGCCTGGGTTTCAGGCCAGTTCCCAGCAGGGGACTCACGAGAGGCAACCATACATTGATATTTCTCTCCTTCTCTCCTTCCCTTCCTCTCTAAAGATAAATAAATAAATAAATAAATAAACAAACAAACAAATAAATAAATAAAAGAGGTTTGGTTCAGACAAAGTGAACGGCATATACAAAGGCCATGTGTCAACTGTTTCTTCAGGGACTTAACACTGGTACCACTGAGAGGAAGAAGTCAAGGGAGCTGATGGTTTGCGATGTGGCACAGAGGCATGCACAGGTCCGACCAGGCAGTTTTACATGATTTGTGTTCTTCTCTTTATCCTCAGAGTAACGGGAAGCAGTAAGAGGGGACTTGGTGAACATTTTGTGGGGGGGGCTAGTTAGAGAGTGACTCAATCAGAATAATACTTTTAAAATTTCAATTTTCTGTATTTTCAATATGCAAAAGTTAGAAGGGGCCATGGATGCAGGGAGACTAACTGGTAGATTTTGCCAAATAGACTTGATGGGAGGACAAATCTCTCTACCAAAATATCGTCAGTATAGAATGAGAGAAATAAACTCTCATTTGAGATATTTCAGAGGTCAAGTTGAGAGGACTTGATGATACATTTGAATTGAGGGAGGTAAGGAAGAAGGAAACATCAAAGGTCAATTTCAGAACTGGCTTGCGTGATTGACTGGATGATGAAGCCAGCGGAGATGGGAAACACTATATAAGCGTGTATCCTTAGCAGAAGATCAAGAGTCTGATCTTGGATATTTTCAGTTCAGAGTGTCTTTGCAAAATCCATGTGAAGATGTCAAATGAGCAATTGTATATTTTGTCTGGAATTTAAAGAGAGTGTTAAGATGAGATACATGATAGTAAGATAGATATCTAAAGTACAAAGGTGAAAGAGTTGGGCCAGGGGAGTACAGAGGGGGAAGAGAAAGAGAGAAGCACAACTATGGCCGTGATTGAAGAATTCCACAGTACGACTTTCTCCTTCCTGATGTGATCCCGGAAAAGGATGCCCATCACTTCTGTGGTGTTTCTCCCCCACCCCCAAAGCATTACCCAATTCTAATCATAAGGAAAAATGAGAAACCCACATTAAAGGCCATTCTACAAAATAACAATCTTGTGCTGTTCAAAGACTCAAAATCAAGAAAATAAAAAGACTAAAGAATTGTTTCAGATTAAATAAGTCTAGAGAGACATACAACCAAATGCAATGCATGATGCCAAATTGGCTCCTGGAGCTGTCTGTTGATACAACACAATCTGATGATACAAAGTGGTAGTGATATAGTCACGTGGCATAAAGAGCCAATCATTTTATAGATTATAAATGACAAAAAGTCAGGAACCATGTCAGTGTTTCTCTAAAATTTGTTCATTTTGATCTTTTATTTTACAGAAAGGACAAGGAAGGAGAAAGAGAGGGAGAGAAACATCGACCAGACTTCCGCCAAGATGGAGGCATAGGTGGAAACACTGTGCCTTCTCCCACAACCAAGTTTGAATACAGCAAAGGTTTGGAGAAACAAAGACACAACCAAAGGACAGAAAATTGAATTATACAGAAGTCCGACTACATCTAACCGTTCAACGGGACGGTAAGAGGGGCGGAGCCAGCAGCGAGCAGGGTTGGGCAGGACAGGGCCCCCGACCCAGGCGCGCAGGCAGACGGGAACCAGTTGGGGTGCGAGGCAGACCGCGGGTGCATATTCGCGCACACTGAGACAGATCACGCAGGCCCCAGGGGGCGAGGACTGATGGCGGTGGCACACTCGCGAGCAGTGGGACGAAACGTGTGGGTCCGATGACAGCAGCAACTGCGGCACCGGTGAGGGCCGTGGCGGCAGGTGGCGGACAGGACGCCATAGTCCCTCTTTGACCCCGCCCCCACATACAGCGTCAGTCATAACCCANCTTTCATTTAGAATGGAAGGACAGATAAAGTGCTTCTCAGATAAGGTCAAGTTCAAGGAGTTCATCATCACCAAGCCCTTATTATATGAAATGCTAAAGGGACTTATATAAGAAAAAGAAGATGAAAAATATTAACAGTGAAAGGACAGCAAACACACAGTTATTAACAACCACACCTAAAACAAAAGCAAACCAAGAGGACAGCTAGATCAGGAGTGGAACCATAGAAATGAAGAACACATGGAGGGTTAGAAATAGGGGGGTGGGAGGGGGAGAAGGGGGGAGAAGGCACAGAAAATAGCATAGACAGTAGGTAGAAAATAGATAGGGGGGAGGGCGAGAATAGTGGGAGAAATATAGAATCCAAAGAACTTGAGACATGTGGTTATAAACTAAGGGGAGGGGAGAATGGTGGGGGAGGGAGGGTGCAGGTGGAGGGGAATGAAGGGGGGGAATAGAACAGCTGTAATGGTATAATCAATAAAATATATTTTAAAAAGAAAAAAAAAAGAAACATCGACCAGTTGCTTTCCACACTCAAACCTGCATCCCAGGCATGTGCCCCAAGCGGAATCGAAGCAGAGACCCTTTGGTTTGCAGGACAAAGCCCAACCAACTGAGCCACACAGGCCAGGATGTGTCAGTCATATTCATTGCTATATAGCTATTAACCAGCACTCAAAATGCTTTATATATTTAAGAAATATATTCCAAAATAAAGAATGCATGAATGAATAGTGTGTAATTGGTGTATTTTTAGATCTATTAGTTGTTATTCTCATTGTTTGAACTTGGTTGGTCTCTAAGAAAGTTACCATTTCCATTTCCTGAGGTTCTGGGATCCTGAAGAATTTTAAGCAAGGGGAGTATGTACTTGACTGTTGCTATTTCTCCCATTGCCCCCTGCTTCCTTTCCCATAATGACTAAGCCATTGAATTTTATGCCTGAAGTCACTCCATGGCCATACCCATACAACTGAGAAATTCAATACAGTTTGAAACCAGGAGAACGTATGTTATCCCCCAAATAACTGTGGGTCTTTTTTTTTCATTAAAACACTTTAGCTGCCATTCCTCAAAGTCCTAATGCCTGGCTTTTCATTGCCTTTTATCCTGGAGAGCTACATAATAACTTTTTTGTTAAAAATAAGCCAGTTTGTTAGTACCTAATAAGGGCTACTGTTTCCTATGGGTAGTGGACCATTTTGATCGATATCAGTGTGGCCCATCAGTACTGAACACTGTCTTTTACATGGTAGAATATCAAATATAAACACACACACACAAATACATTCACTGTCCATGCAACACATTTCACAGAAAGACAGTAAGTGATCTCATAGGTTTCCTGTCTGCAAAACAGACGGCAGTTGGGGTTGATTAATAGAAACTTCCACTCTGTTTCTTTAATTGTGCTACAGAAAAAGGGTCTGTTTCCAACTGAACAGACAATTTATGCTTCATTAAATTCTTCTCTCGTCTTTGCACTTCAGGTACTTCGATTAGATGGCAGCTCTATGTTGAAGGGCTCATTCAAGCATGACAACATGCCAGGGGGTATCTGGAGAAGCCACGGGACTAAAAGCAGCCTTTACATCTGGAAGACACTACCTCTCATGTCTCAAAACACTCAATTGAACTCTGTGGTTCATAAATATTCACCAGTTGAAAATGGTATCTTAAATAAATGAACAAACACCACAGAATTCCTTGATGGGAGGCTCAGCTAATATTTCAAAATTAGGAATTTATTTCTACAGAAATGAAATGTTTTGTACATTTGGCACATATGAGATGGCTTAGAGGTCTGTTGATTTTTAATTTTAGTATGCATAGAATATTAACTCTTCAGTGATTAAATACGACCCACAAATATATAAAGCTTATAAGATGTAAAACTTGAAGACATTTTATTTCCTGAAATTTAATGCTACACTATATATTTAAACATTTTCTTTGAAATATGTGTAATGTCACTCTAAATATGTTATGTTTTTATATTCATATGTTGACTTGAATTTGCACAAGTCAGGAAGTTTCAAATATGTGGGGATAAGATGAGATTGATCTGTTCTTTACCATTATCATAACTTCACAGAGAATTAGGCAGCCTGTACTCCCACTGGTAAAAAGTTGAGAATCTTAAACCTGTTTCTCTTTGAAGATAATTAAATACTAAAAGTATCACTGGTTCCTTTTCCAGTTAAGTATTTACAACATTTTTAATGTTTATATTGACTAGCCAATGAAGTCATACAAAATGATTCTTCCAACTCTTACCATTTCAGTAGACATAATCTTTAACCAAGATGTAGCCTTCATGACTGGATGTTTGCGCTCCTTAAAAAAAAAAGGTCCCCATTTTCTCTGTTTCTTTTTCATCACTTTGCCTACCGTCTGACAAACTGTCCTCTCAGTTTATTCTCTAATTTGCTGACATCCAGATGCCTTGGAAATCGAGCTAATAGTTATGGTACTTTCTTTGCATTCGTCTTTTCTCTTTCAAGATGGAACTCAGGGGCTTTTTAAAGCAGTTTAATCACATTTCTCAGTGGTATAGGTCAATTCCAGAAGGAAGTTAGTGGAAATACAAAGCCTTTCAGAGAAAAGATGGAAACACCCAGAGAAGCCAATTGAAATGGATATCGATGATGCTCACTAACTGAGCCCTAGCTGAGGGGTTGAATTATTCAAAGGCAACCTTACAATTCCACTGTCTTTCCTCTAGGGCCGGGCAAATATTTTTTTAATGAAGATTGCCTCTTCAGTTCATTGCATGCACAGAAGTCCTTCGAGCTGCCGCTGTTTGTTTCATGCATCCTTTTCTTTCCCAGGAGCCATTGCTCTCCCTTTCTAGCCCGGACAACAGGACAATGCAACGTTCCTTCAACAAACATCCTTTTTTTTAAAGCAAAGAATATCTCTGCTCTCCATTTTTGCTGGACATCCCACACAGGGCTGTTAAGTTTTCCTCAAACACAGATGAAAAACAGGGTCACACTCTTCCACTAGTGGCTTTTTCACAAGACCTCTTTTTAAATATTGTGATTTATTCTCCTGAAGATAACCTGTCCCTTTCAGGGATATTTTTCCCTCGCCAGGAATTGACTATTTGTGGACCTTGGCATTTTGGCAGTAATCGTCTCCAGTGGCAAGGTATACACCAGGGGATGGCCAAGGGTACGGTTAAAAGACTCACAATTTATGCATCCCTTCTTGGGTAACTCCTGAGTGAACAGAAAGGGTCACAGACGGAAAAGGGACAAAAAGCAAACCTCCCAATAATCTCCGATTAATGAGGGAAGTATACATGAAGAGGAAGAAAATGATTCCTTTGATGCCTTATTGTGCACGGTATCCTTGCTTTGCCACCGCGACAGAAGGGCCTGGCCATCGTGCTCTCGGGGGACTATTTCAGGCCACAGCTCAGCCTGAGCGTGTAGGCGTGTGGTGAGGACACCTACCACATGTGTGTAAATTCACACTGCCTCTTGAAAATTAAGATGATTGTTCTTAACTGTGTGCTCTTACCCATGTGTTAAGAGGGTTGAAGGGAGATAGACTTTATCACACAGAGCAACTATTTTCAATATGAGATCATATAAAAATCTACCTAGCATGATTTTCAAAAAGATATAAGGCTTTTACTTAGAACAGAAGTTTAATGTAGAGGAAGAAGTTTAATGTAGAGGTTGAAAGAGTATCCAGAAAGTAAAAATTTATAAGAATTTATACTTTGAATCTATCACTATTAACCTCAACTATATTTATAAGTTTCCTTAGAATTAACTGTAGGTTTCCTTCTAATGCTAATGTCTGTCCACTGATAAATAAGCAGATAGACCTGAATCGAGAGATATCTACTATACCGTGATATATATGCAATTCAATGTAGAATAGGAATTCTCTTTCACACACACACACACACACACATATATATATGTATATACACACAGATACATAGATAGAATGCTAATGTCTGTCCACTGATAAATGTATAGATAGATCTGTATAGAGAGATATCTATTATACTTGATATATGTGTAATTCAATGTAGGATAGGAATTCTCTCTATATATATCTGTGTGTGTATACACACATACATAGATATACACATACATAATATATAATAGAGATCTCTGTATAATCAATATATATTTGTATAGTCAATATATAATCAATATGTAGAAACATCTACACATATATCTATGTATCTATGTAGAGAGAGACATAGAGGGAGTCCATAAACCAAGTCACAGGATAAGGACTCTAACTCATTTTTTGAACTCTCCTTCTATACACACTCGTGAGTATGCAAGTATATGCACCCTGTATTAGTGCTCTTTTGTTCACCAAATATTTTGGGATTTCCTTCTTCCAGGCACAAGGTGTTCCCCTGCCCCTTTAAAGGGAGGTGAGGTCATGTGACCGGCTTGGCCTGTGAAATGTGAGCAGAAGTGGTGTACTTCACACCCAAGCAGAGATTCTGAGAGCCAGTGTTTGTCTCACCACAGCCCTTCTCTGCTGTTGTGGCAACCGTGAGAGCACACGAAGAGGAGCCGTCTCCGGCAGCCTGGGTCCCTGAGAGATCTGGATAAACAGACCCCGACGGCCTGTGTCGGTCGGTCGTGAAGTAAAGCAAGGAGTGCATTTCCGTTGGGCGAAGTCGCTGACGCATGAGCATTGTTGGCTATCGCAGCATAACCTAGTGCAGGGATTGGCATAATTTTTTTGGAAAAGGCCAGAGAGTACATTTCTCTGTCTTTTTATTTTTCTTAGCAAACCTCTTTCAAAAATGTGTTAGTTTCCAGACTGTACAAAGCCAAGCTGCAGACCAAATTCAGCCTGTGGACCTTAGTTTTCCATTGCTCTGATCCAGCTTATGCTGAGTGTCAATGAAGTTTTTATTTTCTCTCTGCATCACTTTCCTTAGCTGTCCTAATTATCTTATCGGAATTTCCCAGACTGGAAAAAGGAGAAATGGAGATAAATTTTTTTAGAGAAAAATTGTTATTTGCTATGCAAAATGTTATTATCTCAACTTAAGTAATGATTTAAAAATACTTCTGAACAAAAATTGTTAAGAAGAAATATTTTCCCCATCATATTATCTTCATTTTCATGTAAATAACCTATTTCAAATGAAGCCCTTCCTTGTTGTAACCAACACCTTTAAGATGCTGTAGACACACATGTACACACACAGTTCTCAGGGCAAATAAAATGAGGCAATTACACCTATCGTAGCCATGGAATACTTATTAACATAACGCCTGTCAATACCCTATGAAATAGCTATTCATCCCAACACACGCTGGGCAGCCTTGCATTGCCTTTTACTTGGTACCAGGCTCCTTGAAGTTAAGTCGTGGTGGCTTACCTGGTCCAAATTTAAGCTTACCCTGCTTCCCTAAACTCTGCATCTGACCAGCCCTATGGCCCAGCCCTAGCTTCATAGCATCCCTGGAAAATTTACATGGCACATTCGGGCTTGAACACCAGTTGCTGGCCACGGTAAAAATTAATTTCATGCTAAATTCTGAAACAGCAAAAATATCAGTTACCGTGGTTTTAAAAGAAAAAAAAAAACTCAGGAGAAAACAATGGATGGGAGAGGCAGAGGAAGGATTTTTGTTATTTGAGTTTTTAACCTTTGTAGTCCGACGGGGACACTGGCCCTCAGTGTCCTCGTAGTTATGGATGAAATAAGACATTCACATGGACTACCGAATCCGGTGGAGGAAAAGAAACAGCATAGCTTTTTCTCTCAAGGGGAGCAAAAACCTTGGCCCTTGCCTTGACGGGCCTTTACTGGGTTTCTCTGCACATTACCTGATGGTCCTCATTTACTGTGCACAGGTTGCTTTAGGTCCTTAACTTTTACAGAAAACAAAGGAGCCAGTGCCGCTAATCACATCCCAGAAGAGGGATATTTGCAAATGAAAAGGGCAAAAGTGGTGGAACCGGTTACACTTGTCCTTGGAAGGTTTAGCATGGATTTTAGGAAGTTATTTTGCAGTAAATGTTTGCCCCTGGGGGCTGGGCCCAGGCCACACAGAATGGTCTCCTACAGTAGTTTCATTGATTAAAAAGAATCAAGAGAATTTGCAGTAGCAGTCTCTGAAGAAGTTCAAACTTTCAAAAGCAACAGATTGAGCCCAGTAGAGACCTCATCATCTGTGATTGAAAATAAGTTACATTGAATTACTTCACTCTCACGTATGATGATCATCATTGTCTGTCATGTGATACCAACTTAGTTCAGGATGTGGGCCCCAGAAGGAGGAACACATGTTTCCCGTTTAGAATTGCACGAGAATGTTAAAGTTAGAACATCCAAGGGAGGGGGAATTATGAGACAATAAAGAAATTAAGAGCTAAATTAAAATGCTTTAGTTATACTTTTTCTCTCTATATATCTCTATATATTATATTATCTGTTTTCATATATATATACACATAATTTTATTATGCAAGTGGAATATGCTTGAGAAGTATATTAGTTGGGCCAGAATAGATACTTCTACTTCAACTTACAAAGAATTATATAGACAGTTTCACATATGGAGGTTTTGGTGATGCTCCATAAGATACAAAAAGAAGAAAAAAAGTGAAAGAATATCATATCAATTAGTATATCTAAACCAAGTTATCAATGATTCAAAATGCACATATCTTAATTACTTTGTTAAAACCAGGACTATAGGGCAGGTTGGGCAGGTTCTCAGAGTTGAAAATGTGTTTCCTAGCTGTGTTTGAGCTACAAATTGATAAAAAGCCAGACTTGTACAAGCTCAAACTATGATCAAATGTATTTTTTTTTCATTCAGGAGGACATTATAAATAATGCTAACTTCATTCCAAGTCTCTTTCTCCAGTGGGAGGGAAGGTAGCACCTTTCAACCATGGGATGGCTTCCGCTGAGTCCTGTTGGGCCAGGTTAGGTCACACGTTCCTGAGCAAATGACAGCCACTGGAATGTCCTATTTTCATTGGGTTAAACACTGATTCCTCAAGCAATTCTGGCAAGGAAGACAGAATTGTTGTAATTGGCTTAGTTGAATAAGAACCTGTCTCTGGAATTAGGGTCACCTCCTAAATCACTTGGCTGCTGTTTTCCCGGGGACGGGGGGCCTGTCAACCATACTAACTTCATAACCAGCTTCTTCTAGAAGGCGCATGGGAATTGTTTTAATTAGTCTGATACAGTCACCAAGTCACCTTCAAAGATCAATAGCCCACTCAACTTTGGGTCAGGAATTTATAATGTGATTCTTAGAATTATTTCCTCTTACTATTCATGAAAATTGGCCCAGACCATGCAATTGGGAAAGACATTTAGTTTAGTTTGAGAGAGACTAAGCTATAGGAAAGAAGGAATTTTTTTCCTACTTAGGAATTATATTCCAGTACCGTATTCCAAGACAGGAGTCTGTATCACCAACTGATGTACCATAAGTTTGATGTTGATAAATATAAAAAGCTCTGGCCATGTACCAATTTAATCCAGATAGTATTTTAGGGTCAAACCTGATGTGTGAGTCTTGGTTCTTCCACTCTCTCCCTTTGTGACCTTCAGCAAGCTACTTCACTTCTCTGTAGCTCACTTTCCCACACTGTGAAATGGGCATAAAAATAGTACCCATCTCAGAGGGTTGATGTGGTCATTGAATGACTTAATATGTGTAAAGATGTAGTATGTGACAGGCGTGTGAAAGTAAGATAGGTATATTTGTTATTACTATCATTTTACTGTTACTGTTTTTTTCTTCTACTTCAAAGTGGTGAGCTGTCTACCAAGGACATTTCGGGTTAGAGAAGAAAAAGAGAAGTGGAGACATCAATGCATTTTCAGATTGTTATGAAGAATTTGCTTTTAACAGAGTATGCTGCATTTGAATCACTGATAAGATTTGTGGACAACATAAATCAAGAAAGACATATTTCATGCAAAATGATAGAAACTCAAGACTTCGCTCTGTGTGTGCCACACGAGGCTGTACAACTCCTCAGGGCATACTCATGCTAGGTCTCAAAGTGGAAGAAAGAATGCAGTTTGTTTTGAACAGTAATTGGGGTAATTTTAATTGTCAGTTGTTCATGAATATAGCGTGAATCTGAAAAATACAAAAGTATCTGGAATCTTTTCTTCAGCGTATTATAAAATAACTGCACTTATGTGATTATTGTTTGGGGAATATTCTTTTAATTCCAACAGCTTTGAAAGGCTATGAGTGGTTTGTGTTGTTCACCAATACTATGAATCCAAATGTTATTTTAAAAGTTGTTAAAATAGTACTTCATCCAATTAAGGACCTAATAATACAACTAGGACATTAGCATAGGCTATTTGGTATAGGCTGCTAGAAGGTTGAGCAAATGAGGCCAAAGTTACAGATTCTATTTAAGTGTGACATGGTCTAGTTAGAAAACTCTCTTCTACAAACCAGTGGACTCCCAGGCATCCCTCTGGGACTGCGGCTGTTGGGGACATAAAGAATAAGCAAGGGCGGGGAGCAGACAGCCTGTACCTGTACCACTGTCAGAAAGCAATTCAGAGCTCCATCGCACAGACAGTGGGTCAGCAGCGTTACAGTAGTAATCATGACTGTTGCAGTTTGTTGAGTACATGCTAGCCACACTGGTCCATGTTTGACCAACTGTATTTTATTTGATTTAATCTTCACAAGAACACAATAAAGGAGGTATTATTATCCTCTTTCCAAAGATGAAGAACAGGAACCTAGGAGAGTTAAAGAAGCTTGCTCAAAATCACACAGCTAATGACTGGTAGCTCTGCACGTAAGAAATGCTCTCCTCTAAGGTAGACCCCTGAGGATGTACCTGCAGGCCTGATTGGGCTCTGAGCTTACTCAAGCATTTATGTTGCTTTCCAGTATTTTCTGAGCTACACTCTATAGTTGGAGTTTTCAGACAGCTGCATCAAAAGCCCCCCCCCCAAAATCAAATGTAAAAATGCAAAAAAATATATACCCCCACTCTGAATTTTTCCCCTTGGAGGAGGAGGACTGGCTGATGATGAAGATTATGATGATAATAACAGGTACCACTGAGCACCTACAACGGGCCAACCACATTTGATCCTCTCAGCACCCTCAAGTAAGTACGATACTAGTTTCCTCTCACTTCACAGAGGAAGTGAGAATAAAAAGGCTAAGTAATGTCTAAGATCACACCGTCACTGAAAGGAAAAGCCAGGACTTAAGTAACCTCCATTTAAGGTAAAAGCCCATGCTCTTATTGAGATATTATATTGACAAAAAACAGCAAAGAAATGTTTACATGATTTGGCAGATTTGTGATTAAAACTGCACCCAATTCCCTATCACTTCATCCAAATTTACGCTCCCCAATTTACTTCTCAGAGTGATCTGTCATGGCTTCATGGCATAATACAATGCGGGACAAAAGTAGGCTTACAGTTGTTCATAGGGAAAACAGCACAACAATTAATAAATGATAAAAGAATAAACTGTTGTACATACTCACAACTGTAAACCTACTTTTGCCCCACCCTCTACATTATGCCTATAATTAAAGCCTCTTGCAAAAACAAATTTTTCCTCAAAAACAAAAATGCAGGGAATGGAACATACAAGCTCTTCACACATTTTTAAAAAATTCAGATTCTTGTCTACTTTTTTCCATCTAATTGGTGAAAAGTCATAACTGTGTTGATCCCTACAGTAGCTATGATCTGTATAAAATGCTTATATTCATTTAAGGCATGTGAGCATTCAGCCACAAAAACAAAATGCAGAACAATTCAAATTAAATTTCATCATTTGTTCAAATACATGTCTCTTTGGTCACACCTTCTTGATGAATAGTAGCGGACAAGTACACGGCTCGTATGTTACTTTAATAGGCCGATGTAACGGCATGTGAGCTGTTACCTCCTGGGAGAGTGAGTGACAGATTCCAGTTCTCATTACTGAGGAGATGAGTCTCAGAGAATTCATTAGTGCCCAGTGTGGCAGCTCTGTGAGTGCCTTTAATTTGGAAAGAGGGACAGGAGGCCTGTGCGCCCAGGAAACTACAGACAGGTGATCTGAAATTGAAGGCTTTTAGGGCAAAGAGTTCTCCTGAGAAGACGGCATTTACTCACCTGGTTTTTCCGGTGACTGGTGCCAGGTCTCTTCCTTTAGTCTGTGTCAGGACACACTCTAGAAGCAACAGAGACTGCGGGACTTCCCCTCCCTTGTGAGGAAGCAGGTTCAAAGCAGGATGTTTCAAAGGTACCTGACATCCACATGGCTCATCTCCCTTGTAAATGACCCTTTTTATTCTATACAATGACAGCGAGCAGAAGTAGAGAGTAAAATGCAGCTTGTCAATAACACTGACGTTTCATTTTCAGGTAATGGTGTTAACCCTTTCTATCAAACTGCCAAGCAAGCTTGGTACTGACGGATTTAAAAACCCTACATGCACTACTTCTGCCACAGGCTGGTAAAGATATTTTTTTAAGTAGTTTCATCACAAACACAATGTTCAGACTTCTAGGCAATTAAAGGTGCCAACACAGCACTTACTAAAAGGCTTTCAAAGTATTTTGACTACAACCCTTAGTAAGAAATATGTTTACACAAAACCAATACCCATGTACATGTAGGTGTTTACACGGGTGAAATTAATGCTTCGGTAATTGTGATGCACTCCTATCTGTAGTGTCCTGTTTTAATCTCTTCATTTACTTTATACTGTTCTATTGCATTCTATTCTATTTTTATACTGGGTTTTTTAAATGTTGATTCTATTTTAAAAATTGATTTTACAATTTATCAATGCATTAGGGCCTGCAGTTTGAAAAACTATATGATAGAACCACATATAAAGACAAAGGCGTTTTCATATTAATTTTTATGAGAATAAAAATTAATCATTGAGTGCTTACTATAGGCCAGGCGCTGTGCCATAGTTTCACAAACTTTCTAACTTAGTTTGTTCCCACAGCAAAGATGGAAGTTGATAGTATTCTCCATCTCAGATAAAGAAAATGAAGTTCAGAGAGGTAAAGAAAGTTGTTCCAGGGCACACAGCTAATAAGTGGCAGAACTAAAATACTGGCACACCATAGGTGTACAACAAGCATTGAATGAATGAATGAATCAATGATTGAATGAATTATGGATAAGAGTGAGGGCGCAAGCCTGATGACTTTTGACTACCACATGTATTGACAACTAACCTTCACCGTAGCGTTTCTTTCCAAACCACAGTCTAACACTATGGTTTTCAATGACCTCAAAACAAAAATAAGAGTTTTTATCTGAAAATGCAAACAATTCTTTCTTAATTGCAAGGGGTGAAAATAATAATAATAATTATGGCTAATATGTATTGATTACTGAATATGGGCCAAGTGTTTAAGAGTTTTTTGTGTGTGTGCATCAAAATAATAGTAGCCACATAAGTTTTCAGGAGGATGAAATTCATGTAACACTCTCATCACCCATCGGGTAGATACTATTAGTGTCTTTGTTTTGTAGTAGAGACTGAGGCACAGAAATTTTAATGACACGTCCAAGAGCACACAGCTATTCAAGGCCAAGAGCTCTATCTTCGAACCTAAGCCCTTACTTGACCTTTACCCCCCAGTGTAATCACTAGGTCAGCTAAACTTTTATCAGTAAACCAAGGTTGATTGTTTCCAAAGCTAACACAATTAGAAATGCTAAATTCTTTGGTTGAGTGAGCCATCCATTATATGGTGTTTATCTCTCCTAACATTCTCCATGCTTAAGAGCATTTTTCTGAGGGTTTAGATATAGCCTATATTACCTGACACAAATATTGAAGATTATAATTTCAGAATATCCTATATTTTCATGCATCAATATTTTATAAGATTAGTAATAAAACATAACTTTTTGGAAGCTAGTCATGATTTTATTTTTGATATAATCAAACTAAGAGATATTTATATACTTAATAGCAATTCGCTCTGTTACAACAATGTGGGGAGACTAAAGAAATACATTGTCAAGAATAACCATGAGTACCTTAGCGGTGGGAAGAGCTGTGGTTGGACATCTTATTGACAAAACTTAAGAGGCTAACACCAGATTCTGAAGAGGAAGCCAATGAAGGCCAGGAGCCAGGTCCTCAGCCAATCCCATGAAGAAGCAAGAGAACATAATAGAGTGCTGTCCAGAATGGAAGCGTGTGTTGCAGAGCCCTACAAGCTAACTTGTTGCAGAGCCCTACAAGCTAACTTGCTGCAGATGTTGTCCCTTTGGTTCTCAGATTATCTCTTGCCTTAGGTGAAGCCTTTAAGCCCTGCCACATAAATACAGCAGGTGCAATTGGTTAGAATATTTGAAGCAGAAGAGGCCAATGCCCTTGGATACATGACTTTGCTCTTCTACCTGGGAGCAATACTGAACCACATTGCCTAGCGCCTTGACATTCTGACCCATGAAATGCGGGTACAGGCGATGTGTCTGGTCTCTAAGAACCTCCCTTGGGATCCTCTATTCTCTCTGTTTCTTCATTCTTCTGCTGGATGACACCAGGCATGTTGAAGAAGGAAGCAAATTAGGTCCTCAAATGACTGGGTGGGGCACACCCCATGGAGATGCATTAGAGGGTGGGAAATAAACTTTTATTATATTAGGCCACTGAGATTTTTACAGCAGCTAACATGACTTACTCTAACTAAAACAGTGCTGGAGTGTGAACACTGGTGCAACTGTTATGTTTTAGGTGAAAGATTATGATGTGTATTTAGTGTTGTAAATTGGGAAAGTGAGCGTGCTCTGTGCACATATAGCCTTGTCTACGAAGGTCTGGCTGACCTTGTTTAGAGCCATGACTGCCCGCAGCAACCACCCTGGCACAGAAGGTTATGTAGTCGGCTCGCTTCTCCCTCCTCTAAACCTTTTGGAACCTGCTGAGGGACCGACTGCCCTCCCCTCGACAAATCAGATGGACCCCAGACTCCCTAAGGACTCACATGGTGGAGCCCAGGCAAACTACTAGAGCAAATCCTGCCTCCAACTCTTAGTAGCTGTGTTACTCGGTACTTTGATTATAACCTCTGTGCTTGTTGAAATAAAGAACAAATTGACAATAACCAGAGAGGAGCAGGGAGGGGGATAATGGGGGGAAATAGGGGAAGGGTCATTAAGGAGCATGTATAAAGGACACACAGACAAAGCCAAAGGGTAGTTTCAGGAGCAGGAGGTAGAGATGGATGGGGGGAGGATGTGGTGGAGTAAAAATGGAGACAACTGTACTTGAACAACAATAAAAAAATCTCTGTGCTCATCTTTCTTATCTGTTAAATCATTGAAATAATAGTACCTATGTCATAGCAGTGTTCTGAGGATTAAACAAGCTAAGCAATACAAAGCACTTAAAACAGTGTGGCGTGTGGTAATTGTTCAATGTTAGCCATTATTATCTTAATATTGTTATAATATTTGTGTTATTCTCCCTCTCTTGCCTGGAGTGTTAAGACTTAAAACTTTTACCTTTTTTTCTAGGAAAGGACCTTCTCTCTCTATTACCGAGGAATGCTGGGAGGCACTAACAGAGCTTTTTGTTTATTACAATACTATTTTTCAGGCGTGTGTTTTTTGTGTTCTCACACCATCAGAAGGAAAGAATCTTCTCTTGGTTTTACCTTCCGATTTATGAAGCAAAAAAACTTCCAAATTCTTTTTTTTAATAATTTTTTTTATTTAAAAAACTTCCAAATTCTAATTGGCCTGAAACACTCACAGACACAATAACCTGGAGGTGAGGCTGGTCCAGGTCGGCATGTCTGCCCCCTCCCCTGAAGCTGAATGGACGTTTTTACAAGGCATGCATCTGGGCCTCAGCTTTCTGTTGCCTAAGCCTGCCTAGCCTTTGCCACATTTTTCAGTGTGGCCGGGTTACAATGGGAACTTCAGCACCAGCTTTCCTAGCATGGTTGTAAGGAACTAACTCCACCATAAGCCAAGATTTTGGTTGAAAGGGGATTTTATAATGAATTTTCACACCAAGACGTTTTTAATTTTTTCAAGTCTCCTGACAAGAGGTAATCATTAAGGTTAAGCAGACGTGTTGCCCTTTCCCTTTCATTGGACACTTTATTGTGGTGGCAGCCAGAGTTAATGACTGGCCAAAGTATATCCTATTTCTCTCCATTTCAAAAGCCAGTTCAGTATACAGACCTAGTATCATAGAAATGTACACTTGAAAACCATGATTTTATGAATCAATGTCACCCCCAAAAATCTAATTTAAAAAGCCAGTTCAGTGTCCATACATTTAAAAAAAGAACAAATGGGGTAGAAGCAGAGGCCGTGCATATGACTGAAGGTAGCAGGGCATCGGTGGAGGGGAGCTCGATGGTGCAGGGCTGATGGGTGCAGGGCTGATGGCCGCAGCTCAGCCTGGCCTCCTGCCTGCCCCGAGATCAGTGCTCACAGAAGAGAAAGAGAGGAAAAGAAAAAAGGAAGAATAAGCGCTCACTTGGTTTTTAAGGCTGGAGTACAAAATGATATCTATTTGGTTTATCTCATAAATTAAATCATTGAAGCATTTTATTAGCAATTCATAAGTGAAGTTTTTTTTAAATTTAACAACAATCTTTGCAATAAAAATGTCTTCAATGAGAAGAATGAATAGTTACATTAGGAAACAATCAATGCAGTGTATTTTGTTTGCATTTTTTTCAGGAACAGGACTGACAGTGAAGGGAAGCGATGAGCCTTAAGGGAGCGAACCCTGGGAAGTAAAGTCCAGTCGAAATACGCATCCTCTGAAGCTTAGGCAAAGCAGTCTTCTCTTTACCTTGTCTATCTAGTTTTCTCTTTTATACAATTACATGTACATAATCAAATTGTTTTCAGACTTTTCGTTAGCATGAATGTTCTAACTGTACCAACATTATATTCACAAAATACAGTAGATTATCTTTTAATTTTTCTTGACTGCAAGTATCTGACTCTATCACAGTTTGGAGGACCTCCTCCCATTAGAGCTAGTGTAGGCCTGTGACTGACCTCCCCTAATCACGTGACGTACTTCACAGTTTCAATAGAGGCCAAAGATACAGGAGCTCCAGGGAATTCTTTCCAGCGTCAGTGGAACAAGATCTCATTCCCAGGACAGCGGCGCGCATGACTCTGTGAATGGATCTCAGGTCCGAGCCAGGGGCAGAGGCCGGCAGCGCAGAGCAGCGGCAGCAGCAGTGCCCAGGGGAGGTCTGTTCCACTGTGCTCTCTGGGACATTTCTTGTGTCTGTGTGGCCTCCGATTCTGCTATTCCTGTGATCTCAGCAAATCGATGACAAACCCTTGCCCTTTCTTTTACTTCTGTTGCTTTTTCCTTCAAATCATCTTAGATTTACAAAAGAGTCACAAAAATGGTGGACAGCTTCGTTCTCTATACACCCCTTGCCCAGCTTGCTGTAATGTTAACATCTCCCGTAACTGATACACCAAAAGCAAAAATGAACACCGGTGTAATACTGTTACCTAAACTCTGTCCAGGCTGCCTCAGTTTTTCCCCTAATGCTTTTTTGTGCTTCAGGACCCAGTTCATCAGACCTCATTACAGTTGCCTGTCATGTATCCTCTGTGTCCTCTGATCTGTTTCTTGGTCTTTTTCCTGTCTTTAATGACTGTGACACTTCTGTGGTCAAGTATTTTGTAATCTCCCTCGATTTGGATCACTCTGATTGATATTTGCTATGATTAGACTGGATTATAGATGTTGGGTACATGGTTTTGATATGTCTTATCACTGCTGATGTTAAACGTGACCTGTTGGTTATCCTGGCGTCTGCCAGGTTTTGCTAATGTTACTATTTTCCTTTTCTACTTTCTACTTATTAGAAGCAAGCCATGAGTTTAATTCCCGCACACAAGAGAATGAAAATCAAACTCTCCTTTGCTGAATCTGTGGATATATGCTAAAATCACCACAATAAATATTTCAAGGAAGATATGCTGACTCTATGTAAACATCCCATTTCTCAAAACTTCACCCACTAATTCTAGCATTCATTACTGGACCCAGCACACAGCCCATGTATGACTGTGCTGTCCTTTCTAATGGTAAAGTGTTATACATCCTTAATGTCTTCTACATGTATTAATTAGAAATTTTCTACATGAAATACTTGTCCTAACTCCCCATCTATTATTTGTTTGTTTATTTAATAATTTATTCATATCAGTACACATTTATGGATATCTATTTTATTCTTTGGCTTATAATTCAATACTATCGTGATTTATTTTCTTGCTCAGATCATTACAGCTGTGGCTATTGATAACTTTTTCACGTTGTCTCCTATGTCTTTTTGACAGGCCCTCACCTGGTTTTTTTTTAAAGCTGCTACCATTACTTCCTTACCTTCTGATACAACAAGATGCTTTAGCCTCATTTTGTATTTTTCCGAGTACAGTTCTAGAACCAAAAATTTCTCCAAGAAGCCCTAGTTTCTTTCAGTGGAGAATGGTATTTCAAAACTAATGAGCTTGAAGTGCTTGATTCTATTGGGATATCACTATTTCTAGACACACTCCCAGAAAGAATGATATATTTCTGTATAGATCTATATTTCTGTATCTGTGTATTTATATGTATAAATATATGCATACATATATATAGTGCATATATATTTATTTCTATATTTCTCTATCTGTATATATGCAACTATGTATTAAATATATGAACTATCTGTCTACCTTTAAATAAACATGAGTTCATTCTGGTCTCTCTGATTCTAACCCATTATGGTGATTTTCATTCCAGCCCTCACTCCTTTATTTGAAATTTCTTTTTCTGACAATGAGATACCTGGCTCCCAGTATTATAATGTATTTACTTATTTGTTCAACCTTAATAATATATTGTACTAAGAACTGCAGTGAGAAAGTTACTGGCCATAGCACAGTTTTAGTGTACAATATATTCCTTTAATATTTGACCTCACAACTTCAGTAAAAACAGTTTGCCAACATTACTTAGGTCAGTTTCTTTCTTCCCCATGACCTTTAGTGTAGTTATTTCATATATTTTGTATTACATTTAGCTTCATTTGTCACCTTCTGCATCCCATCCTGGGTTCTCTCAACATCCTACTCCATTTTTTCCATTTGGACACAGGATGCACATTGTACAGCTCCGTGAGCTTTGATAAGTGTGTAGAGTCAGGTCTCCAACCCCACGGTGTTGGACCAACCAGCTCCATTACCTTCAGTGGCCCTGTGCTTCCGCTTCGTAGTCAACGTCCCCATCCCTTCACCCAGGTCCCCTGGAGACTGCGGATCTATTTTCTATCTCTATAATTTTGCCTTTCCAGAATGACATATAAATGGAATCATACTATACACAGCCTTGCATATATGGCTTCTTTTACTTTACAGAATGCAATTAAGGTTCACAAGTGCTGTCATGTGAATCAATAGTTCATACAAGCTTCCTACTTTTCAACAGCAACCTGTCTCATGTTTTCACCTGAAGGTCTAGAGTAGAGAAAAAATTATATGCTCAGTATTAGAAAATTTAGTGACCTCTCATTTCCAAGTTAAACTCCTCCTCTGTGCCATGCACACTGTTTAACAGTGGGAATTCCTCAGTGAAGGACAAGATCTCATGCCCGGTGGAACTCCCAATAGACTATGACAACTGCATTGAAAGAGCAAAACCAGGCAGAAACCTGGAACATACTGAAGAGCTACCTCCATCAGTTAAGACCAGGCCGACTTCACAAAGAAGTGACTGGCAGTTTGGATGAAGGCTAAAGAGTAAAAAGTAGGAGTTAGAAAGGAGAAGTCAAACAGAACAGACAGGGGTGCAGCTGGCTCTGCGCAGGAACCGCATGCTGAAAGGAGCATTCGTTTATGAGGACATGAAGTCCATTCAGAAGCAGTGAAACCTGACATTAGCAGAGGAGAGGAGGGGGAAACACAGCAGGGGCCCGTCAGGAGGAGTGGGGAGCCCATGCTCAGGCGTTTGCTCTTCGCGCTAAGGGGAAACTGCCTGTGTCTAGGCCTGGGTGCCCCAACAACCTTCACCCCCACGCTGAGAGCATTCACCCCCCTTTGTCTCCCACTTTGTTAGTGACAACCACCGGGAAGTGAAATGGTCAACTTTGGAAACCAGGGTAATTTTAACTTTTCTATTTTGAGGTTGAAGTGAATGCAGGAAGTAACTTTGAAGCTTTGCCTTACTTACATAGATGCATACTGGCTTGTCCCAAGGATGGAGGTAACCAACTGTTTGGATTCGGAATTAGAAACATACTTTCCTCCGTGAAGAAAAATAAACGAAAAACATGATGACAAAGGTAAAATTCTTGAATAAGATTAATGAATTCATTGTACTTCTAATAATAAAGATCAGCTCAGAGGGCTGGCTTATTTAGATTGTTTTTTCTCCAAAGCCAGCTGACAACTCCATGGCCATTAAAAACATAAGTGTTTTCCCGGTACATTGACAGGACAGGGGCTACAACTGTGAGTGGAACTCAAGCACTGGACGCAGGGAGCTGCTCTAGGGCCTGAAATGTTTGCCTCTCTCCTTTCACTGACTGACGTGCAATGAGCAGCTCTAAGGATTTAAAGGGGGAAAGCGTTGTCAATCATCTATTTCTTCCCAAAAAAGTATCTGATGGAAATTTCCCTCATTCGGTCAAATAATCTGATTGGAGGCCCCCCTGTGTGTGCCATATAAGGAAGGAATTGTACTGTTAATTTAAAAAGAGAGATACAGCTAATAACATTTAAATTTTCTCTCAGAAATAGTCTTTTAAAAAAGGAATCTGAAACTGTTGTAGCTCTGGCCAGTAATCTGGCAATCTTTTCTTACATTACCATTGGTAATTGCCCATCGACAGAATCCAGATACCTAAAATATTGGTGATGTTAAGACAGAAAAATACATATGCTGAACCTACATCTGTATATAAACTTCCTCATCCCTACACCTTCTTCACCAATACACTTTATGACTCTTCCGGTTGGTGCTATGAGTACCCACCTTTTACAGCTGAAGAAAAGGAGGCCTACCAAGGTTAAATAATTGCCTGGGTGGTATCTCTAGCAAGTCAGCATGAGCCGAAAATTGAACAAGATTTCCCTGATTCCAAAGTCTATGGTACTCATATGCTATTTTCTTTCTAGTCTTGGAATTTCATCTGTTAATCTTTCAAATAACTGTGTGGCCATCCACTCCATGTTCATAATTGCTTCACCAGAGTTCGAGTGAATTAGCTGCATTGAGGTTAGTTGTCAGTTTCTTGCTATTATGAAAAGAATGCAACAGTTAAAATCTTATACCTACTTCTTTACCCATTCATGAAAATATATTTAGTGGATAAATACTATGAACTATGTAGAGAGGCATAATGTAATTGACCAATTATTAAATTTCTACATTTAATCTCTTGATAGAGGGCTTAATGCTTCATGAGAGTTTTAATTCTAGAAGTAGTAAAATATAGTTTTTCTTTTCCCTTTAGCTATAGACTGGGATCGATCCTAGAAAACACAAAGTCACCATGAAAGCATACTCCTTTGAACAGATTGTTCTATTTTCAAAGCCACAGTTTCTCCTGTGAGATAGTCCAGCCAGTATTTTCACAGGGCTGTTTTGCTGATTATATGTAAAATGAATGTAATGGACTGAGCATGATGCCTGGCTCATAAAAACTGGTTAGTAAATGTTCATTACTATTGTATCTCTATTAGTTATGAACACTTGTCTTTTGTGTACGATATCATTTTTAGTATCCACATCTCCATGAGTTAATATATTACTATTTTATTCATTATTTCGTTCATATAATAGTATTTATTGATCACCTACTATGTACCAGACCCTGGTCTAGGTGTTGGGGATGCAAGAGCTCATAGAAAAAGGACTTATATATAGCCGACATGCTGATTCTGTCGAAATCAGCATGTTTTCATGAATTTTGACTTAAAAATAACATCAGTTGAAATAATATTCTTTAAAGTAGAATTTAGGGTATTTAATTATAACTCTAAAGATTTGATGGTTTTTTAATATTTTTCTAAAAATGAAAAATGATACCACTGTTTATGGGTCAGTGGCTAGTGGGAATTCTTTTTACAGCTGCCTGGTGTCATTTATCTTGATCAGACACTAAATAAGCAATTTTTTTTGTAATTTACAAGATCATTGTATCTTTTATACCTTGGCTTCCAGATCACTAAAGAATACAGCTTAACTTTTATTTTCATCTATCCATGTGAAAAAATAATACGTAAGAGGGTGTCTAAATCATACATTTCAATTCAATTGTTTTAAAAATATCAGTTGAACAAAATATCAACTGGTAACAATATAAAAGAAAAGAAAGAACTTACATATGTATTTTATTGGAGATATACAACGAGTTGTCTTAAATTCAATAATTTAGTATCAAATAGAATATACTTCTCGGTACATGTCTAATTCCTCTGTAGATCTGTGCATTATGATGCTCATATGTATGTGTATAAGCACACATATACACATATAGATGTGAATACACACACATACATATACATTTTTTTACAGCACCAGCAGTAGTATTTAGTGGACAAGTAGCCATCTTCTTACTGTTATTTAAGTCTATGTGTATGATCTGGAAAATTTAGTGAGAATCCAAGTCTGTCCAGAATAATGTCATAACAAGGTAATATGGAATCTGATTATGTGAAAAGCTGGCTGTTTACACAAAGAGGTCAGAAACCAGCTGGCTGCACATAAACTAAAGAAAAACCAACAAACGTCCTAAGACAGTTCTTATTCTTGAACTGTTATGGACTTGCAAGCTTAGCACAATTTTAAAAGGCCCAGATATTGAGAATGTTTTCTAAGTCAGCACAAATCCACTAAAAAAATTTGTGTGGCTTGCTACCCAAATTATCCTGAAGGCAATGAGAACATGTGTTTAATTTCTCCTTGCATGGTATTATTTAAAGATTAAAATGTTTTGAAAAAATGTAGCATTATTTTACTTCTATGATTTAGGGAAAACATCATCTTAGACTCAGGAAAATAACCTGGGGTTATTTTTATATGTATTTTATTTCTATTCTACAGAACTGTTGTTCAGATTGGATTTAGGGGCCCTGGCCAGGTAGCTCAAGTGGTGAGAGTGTCATCCCGATACGCTAAGGTTGCAGGTTCTATCCCCAGTCAGGGCACATACAAGAATCACCAATGAATGGGTCGATAAGTGGAACAACAAATCAATATTTCTCTTTCTTTCCCTTCCTCTTGCTCTAAAATCAATCAATAATTTTTTAAAAATTGGATTAGGGTAGGCATTCAATAGATTTGTCTATACTACTGCCATGATTGGTAGAAGCACTTATCTGAAAAATCAGCTCTGAAATTATTTGCCTTTTTCTCCTTCATTCTCCCTCTCTCATTGTCTTTCTTTACTTTCCTTCTTTTTTCTTATTTCTTTCCTTTCTTTCTTTCTGTTCTCTCTCATTTACTTTTACCCCTCCCCTTCTTCTTACAACTTCTTGACTCTAAAATGTTATACCAGGCATCATGAAAGATTATGTAAGTGTATTAAAACTTGGGTCGCCTACAGTAAAAACTCAAAACAAAAGTATTACTGAATTTTTGAAACTATGTTTATCTTCAGCAGTTAAATTCCTCCTCTTCAAAGGATTAATAGTATATTCTAAATTCTAAATAGGAGGAAAGAGAGAAACTAAAAATGTGATGTTTCAGGGTTATTTTGCAAAAATAGAGAAGATTTCAAGTGAGTAAAATGATGAACAGACACAATTGTATATTCAGGCTATGAATGATCTCAATGCTAACTCTACATTGAAGCTAAGATTTGTTAAATTCTTTGGTGGAAGCATAACTAACTGTTGTATTCATTCCATGATACCTCTATTGATTTTTATGTTTTGATGAAATTCCTGATTGCCAGACTATTACAATACCACCTAATTTTTGTGAGGTTGAAAGGCACTCGGTGTTGACGTACGGAGCCATTTGTGTTTGAATGGTTAAACACCACAGATGAAGTCCACACAAGTGCAGCGTATGGATTCGCTGATCACAATGTACATTAGTGAACTGATGGACTTTTAATATCTGGCAGAAAAAAAATGCTTTACCACAGAGAGATTTTGACATTTACAGTAAAACTCCTTTTCTGAACATTTGGTTTTAATAATCTTGAAGGTCTAGTTTAACTCTTTCTTGTACTTTTATAGACACTTCATCTGGCCAGTCTTTTAAAATAAAAGAAAAATGGTTAATGATCCTCTTTCAGCACAATATAATGTAGCAATGGACCACAGCCTCCAGAGCCAAAGAGCAAACACAATAGTCATAAAACAACTGTGATGCAATGACCCACATGTGCTGTCTCTGTGACTCAGGGTAACCAGGCAATGTCAAGATAAAACGGTTGTAACACAAAGCTGAAACGTCAGCATGCACTTGGGACTGGCAATCCTGTCTAAAGCAATTAACTGCCCCGCCACGTCTTCCCTCCTACTCTCATTTTCCCTGATGTCCACCTCTGCTCTGCAGTTCCTTAAAGTTAAAACATTCACAAAACAAAATTTATTCTTTCATGATAACTAGTTTTTTCACTTCATGTACAAGATGGCTGACTATTGGGAAGAGGGCTTTTGCTCTTCTTCCCAAGACCAGCCAGAAGATCCAAAAGACCCAGAAGATTCGGATCCTCCACACGAGCTCCTGCAGAGTTATGAAGTCCCGAATGTCTCAGGAGAGTGTGATTGCTGCTTTGCAAATCAGGGGTTGCAGTATGTGAGTCATTTGTTCCTCGTAAGCCCCAATGGAAGTCTTGTTTTATATTTTTCAAAGTGGAAACAGCTTCGTTCTTCCTTCATAATTATACCAATATTTTGTGCTTCCTCTATAAATATCAGAGGATCTAGAAAGGTAAGAGATCTCAGCTATAGATTTGCTAGCTGGGGTAACCATTTTTTGTATACTATCTTATAATTTTTATTGTTTTTTAATATTCATTTACTTCTAGAGAGAGGGAAGAGGGAGAAAATGAGGGAGAGAAGAGACATGTGAGAGAGAAGTAGATCAGCTGCCTCTAACACACCCCCACCAGGGACCTGGGCTGCAACCCAGGCATGTGCCCTGACTTGGAGTCAAACAAGCAACCTTTCAGTCCCCTGGCTGGTGCTCAATCCCCTGAGCCGCACCAGCCAGGGCTACTATCTTACAATTTTAAATAGGCATTCAAGTATATACTCATTTTTTGTGGTAAAAAGAATATAACATATAATTTACCAACTTAGCCATTGTAAGCGTAAAGTTTGGCAGTGTTAAGTTTATTCACATTGTTCTGAAACAAATCCCCAGGACTTTTTCATCTTGTAGAACTGAAAGGCTACACCCACGCAGCAGCGGATCTTCCTCCAGTCCCTGGTAACTGCCACTCTACTTTCTTTTTCTATGAATTTGACTCCCTTAGATGCCTCGTGTAGGTGGAATCATATCTATCTGGGACTGGCTTATTTTATTCAGCATAATGTCTTCAAAGTTTATGTATGTGGTAGTGTACAAAGAGATTTCCTTTCTTTACATGGCTGAATAATTTCCCATTGTATGTATGCAGCATATTATGTTTACCCACTCACTCATCGATGAACACTGGGTTTCTTCTGCGTTTTGCTGTCATGAACAGTGCTGCTACGAACAGAAGTGTGCAAACATCTCTTTTTTTGGCATTCATATTGTTTATAACTCTTAACACTGTGAACGACATTATAACAAACTTCTATGAACACAAATATTTGGAAGTAATTGATGAATTATTTTTGTAAGAAAATTCCTAGAAGTTGTTGAGTCAAACAGTATATGCATGAAAAATAAAACTATATTTCAAAGTAATCCATGTACAAGAAAAAGATCAAAGCCAGCTTCTCCATCCTCAGCAAATTACCCACGTAGGTCCAGAGGTAAATTTTCAAAATTATTTTTGTTCTTCTTGTCTTAATCACCTACCACACTTATTCTAGAACCCCAGTTCTCAACCATGACTACACATTCGGACCACCTCAAAAGCTGTTTGAAAAATATATAGGTTTTTGGACTCCCTCCCAAAACATTTAAAGCATAATCTCTTAAGGTGGGGCCTGGGGCTTTGTCCCTTTTTACGTAATATTTTTAAAGCTCCCCAAGTTTTTAATAATGTATCGCCAAAGCTGAGAATCATGGTTTTGGAATAGTGCTACTCAAACTTTAATGGGCACATAGACCCCTGATGGGTCTGGTTAAAACGCAAACTCCATCTCAGCAGGCCTGCCGTGGGTGCTGAGGTCTGGCTGGCAGAACAGGTGAGGTCAGTCCTCCTGGGGTGCAAACCACTCTCTCTCTAGTGAGTTCTCTTCTCCTTACCGGTTTACCTGCTTCCGACAATATGCAGAGCCTCTTGGTACAGAAGAGAGGAATGTGCTCATTGCCATCACTCCCTTCTACTTCTTTTTTGTTCTTCTTTTGTAAATGTAGGTAATTAAAGTTAACTTTAGATAAATAATTTCCTGTTTCTCACATTTTGACAGTATTTCCTCAGCCTCGGCCCCCACCCCCTTTAAAAGTGAGTTTTTCTATTTTTTCCCATCTTTTCTCTCAGAAAATGTTTGTTTTGTCTTTTGTTAGCTTTGCTTTGATATGTAAATAATCCAAAGAGTTAATATTTCTGTTCTCTCCTGCAATCATAGACAAATCTTCAATGTTATGTCCTTAGGTTTTCTCTTAAAGTAGAAAAGCAACAAACCGATTGCCAGGGTTATGCTCTAAAGCAAAACAAATATAAGTCACGCCAAGTGATGCATGAGGCTCCATCGCCTTCTCCCTGGGCCCTCTTACAGGAGTCAGGGTCCCCCAGAGAATGGTGTTCCTAGCACTAAGGCCTGTGGATTCCTTAAAATCATAGCATTTAGTCTGCATCCTATTTTGATCAACATTTTCCAGTACAATTCCCTTCCAACTCTGGGATTTATTTGCCCTTTAGTTTTTCTGCTCTCTGAGTCAGAGTAGCTATTTCACAAGTCACAGATAACTCCAGAAGCCTTATCCCCAGGGCTTACTGTCCCACCCCACTCCTGAGGGTTACTCCCTAGGCCCAGTGTCACCTGGGAAATTCCTGTCCTCTCCTGCATGGATCGGCTGTTTCCACCTTCCTGGGTTACTATCTTTTCTCCTGAAACACACTTGGCACAATAAATGACAAGGTAATAAGTGTGCTTAGTTAGTGCTTGTATCTTTGAAGCTTATATTTATAGAGTATTCTAGATAAAAACTAATTTTACTTCAGAACTATGAAGATATATATCGGTCTGAGTCTCTCTCTCTTTTGTAACTTGTGGCTTTTTTCTTGTTAGCTTTTAGGTTCTTCTTTGCAATTATGTCGTTCTGAAACATCACCAAAATGTGGTTAGGTCTTTCTCTCATTAATTCACTGGACTGGATACTCAGTGAGCCACATAAGACTGAAGGTTCTTGTCCCTCCTTGGCTCTGGTACATGTCTTTTTATTATTTGCTACAATAATTTCAACACTTATTTGTCTATTTCTTCTGAGGCATTTATTAGATGAATATAGGCCCTCTCAGTTTTCTTCTGCCCATTTTTCATCTTTTGTCGTTTTGCCTAATGTTTTCAAAGATTTCTTTAATCTTTTTGGTATGGCAACTAAGTTTTTTATTTTGAAGATTTTATTTTAAATCTCTAAGAACTTTTTCTCATGACATTGTTCTACTTCTTTATTTGTGGATGTAATATTTCCTCTCTTGAGAATGTTTATAAGCATGATTTTTTAAATAAGCTGGTTTCTATTTTCTGACAAATTTATTGGGGTGGCACTGGCTAACAAAGTATGCCAATTTCAGGTGCACAGTTCCACAACACATCATCTGTACACTGTATTATTGTGTCTTCACCACCCCAAGTCAAGTCTCCTTCCATCACCATACACCCTCCTATACCCTTCTCCACCTCTCCCACCCCAGGCAGTCCTCACACTGTTGTTCTTTGTGTCCGTGAGTTTTTCTTTTTTTTTCTTTTTTGCTCAATCCCTCCAAAAAATTCTTTTTTGTTCCCTAAAGTCATTTCGGTCTCCTCCAAGGATATTTTTCTGTTTTTTAGACTTTGGTATTTCTCTCTTTACATTGGTAGTTCTTGTGGCAGTCCAGCGACTTCCCCGTGTCATTAAGAGAGGAGGCCTGGGTTGGTGGAGTAGATGCTTCTGCTTTGTGTAAGTAAGACTGTTTCCCTACTAGACCTCCCCCCTTCTGGGGTTTCCTTCTAGGACAGGCTGAGCAGTGTTGCCTGGTAAACTTTGAGGATCAATGGAGCGAGAGCCGGCTGTCAGGCTGAGTGTCTGACAACAACCCAGATGATAATGGCTTCCTTCCGAGGCACCAGCAAATTTAGAAGTGTTATCTTTCCCCAGTCTGTTCCATTTCTTTAGAGAGGATTCATCATATGTTTTGCCTGGAGCAAAAATTCCAGCTGCCTGCTTACTGTGTCCACATTGTGGATAGGGTGCTGACTGGAAGAGGTCTGAACATATTCAGACCTTTAAGTAATTGCCCTGTTTTAGCTCCGTCTTTCACTCTCTGCTGTGCTGTGTCTACTGACTCTGTACCTAACGCAGCTCTGGGGTGCCACAGGGCAGATTAGCTTTCTTTCTCTACAAACTGTCAGAGTCTATTCTAGGCAGGTGATTTCCCCGTACTTCCCTTCTGATGGCTCCTGTCTACTTTTTGTGTTCCAGAATTTTATTAAATATCTCACCCTTCAGTGAAACACACTCCCCCATTCACTCCTGTCTGTTGTGCCAGGCAGCAGCCTTTTGCTCCTAGCCATTACTCACCCTTTTCCGGTGCTGCTGTCTATCACGGGAGAGTGACCCCTGCGAATGACATTTCTGTGTCAACTGGCTTCCGTCTCGGTTTAGCCAGTTGGAAGCACCGGTGGGATATTGAAGAAAGCGCAGAGGGAGAAGGTAGACTGTTTCTTCCTTCTGCTTCCGCCTTGGGTGGCATCTCTAGAAGTGGCTGCATTACTTCTATTTTGTTCAGCACCTTCTCACCCCAAACAGCCCCTTTCACCACGGTTTCAGCACCTGTAATGTGGTCCTTGCTCCTGGCCTTCAGTGATTATACCTTCATTGGTTCCTCCAGCCCTAGTGGTTGTAGCTGTACCTGATGTTGCTAATTTATCTGGCTTTTTAGATGTTCCCATGCCTTCAAAAATAGCTTCCCATATTGAGTTCTCACCTTTGAACTATTTTGCTCAATTTTGCTGGCTGAACTCTGAGAGAAACAGACAAAAGGAAGTATGTTAGTCTATATTTCTACACTTTTAATTCAATGAGTCTTAGAAGAAATGGGAAGCCAGTGTGTGTGTTCAGTCTGCCATCTTCAGTTAGGAAATATATGCATTTTTGAGGCTTTTGATACATATTATGAAATTACCTCCTATAATGTTTGTACCAAATTACATTTCCACTAACAGTATTTTGGTATCCTTGTCCCGACTTCCTCAAAACACAGGGGACTGATACTTCTTTTTAATCATTACATCCAATCTTTGTACAAGAATCCATGAAACTTCAAATTTTCTTGCCTTAGAACATCTCATATTTGTGTTGCACTAACAGCTGGAAGTGATCTATGAGGAGATAAAGACAATAGTCCTGGCCTCGCATTTGATTCAAGATGGCTGGCCAAGTTTCTGAGGAGCCCAGAGTCCCAGCAGTATGGGAAAGACGCACCAAGCAGCATTTCCAGTGTCTGCTTCTGATATCCAAAAGGAAAGAATTATTCTGGCTCTCTAGAAAAGCAAAATGCTCCAAGATAAATAAAATCATTTATGAGATCCAAATTATTAAAGCATGACTCAGAGAACAGCGAGTGTCTCAAAAAAGACTGAGTCAAAATTGACTCCTGACGTCCCTGCTGTGTGGGTTAGAAGTCCCCTGGAAAAAGTCTCCACCTGTCTCCGTGGGATCTCCAGTAGATACCCAGCTGGAGAACTAAAAACAGAAAATAAGAGTATTGAAATGAAGGACGCTTCCATTTCACCTTATGGAGTAGTTTCATAATTGCAGCCTTCCTTGAAATTGTGTGGAAGCGTCAGTTGGAGTCTTGATGAACCACATCTGGCCATGACCCAGTCCACTTTGTGGCGACTTTGCTTGACATTTATTTTCCCTGCTATAGTCCTCCCAAAATTCATCACTTTATCAATTGTATCCCACCCACCAAAGACCTCCTCTGTGCCTTCCTTGTACTTTCTACCTGCATAGAGAATGCATTGAGATATGCTTTTTCATCAACTGTGCTCTAAAGCACATAATTTACACTCTTTGGCCTCAGTTTTCTCATCTTTCAAATGAGGCTGACTGGTCCTAAACTTCTACTAGACTCTGAGCAGGAGCTGTGATGGCTGAGAAATAGGTGTCCTTAGGGAGGCCAGTTAGTTAGGGACTTAAACTTAGAAAAAGTCTCAGATTTGGCCAGTTGGTCTTTCCTTCTAAAAATGTTGTTTTAGTTTACTTTTGTGTTTAGAGCATGATTTTAAGTTCTTAAATGTGTTACAGTTTTTGCTATCTTGTTCTAGAATTTCTTCTTCTTCATTTTTTTAATGTTCCAAAAGATTCAAAAAACAGAAGAGTCTCAGGTTTTTCTTGACATCTGGGAGGGCCGTGCCTTGTTGTTCAGTGAGTCTATTCACATCTCTCTCATTCTCCCTGTGGCCTATGAACAGGTTATCGTGGGTTGGAGAAGAGATTTGGTTTTATGAAATGACGAGTCAGTGTTCTGACTAACCCCCAATGTTTTGGTGACTGCTGGGGTGGAACCCAATAGTTCTGCCAAGTTAGAATTAGTACCAGTGTTACTTCTTTTTGTGGAGATTCAGCCCAAAATCAGAGTTAAAGAGAAATAAAGAAAATCCATGGTGTAAGTGGATATAAGTTACAATAATCACCAGAAGATGTTTTCAGAGCTTCAAAGAAAGAAAAATGGAAAACCTCATTAAACACATTAACAGACCATTTGTAATTAGCCTGATGTATGCCTTTGTTGAAAACTATTTCTCATGAGATGGACAGAACCAAAGTAGTCAGCAGACTGGGCCAAATTAGGCAAAACAAATGTCCCCGGGACTTCCTTTATTTCATTTGGCCACAGTCTCTCTCTCTCTCTCTCTCTCATACACACACACACACACACACAATTTCTTTCTTTTTTAAAAGATTTTATTAATTTATCTTTAGAGGAGAAGGGAAGGAGAGAGGGAGAGAAATATCAATGTATGGTTGCCTCTTGTGCATCCCCCTCTGGGAACTGGCTTACAACCCAGGCATGTGCCCTGACTGGAAATCGAACCGTGGTCCTCTGGTTCACAGGCCTGAGCTCAGTCCACTGAGCTACACTAGTCAGGGCAACACGCAATTTGTTGTCAGTCTTGTTAGTCATAACCTGTTCTTTGGAACCCTCAAGATAAAATGCACAAATTATTTTATAGAATAACCATTTATCACTTTATGTAGACACATAAGTTGTAAAAATGCACTAACGATGTGCTTTATATCTAAGGGATTTACATTTCATCCAATTAGCTCCGTATAGAGATGACGGAGCTAAGCATTTGGTCTAAAACATTTTGTGTATGTTGTGCTTTTATTCAAACATAGGTTAACATTTGGAAGTCAGTTTGCTTTTCAGTCTGCTGGAGTATCACACAGGAAGTAACCGGCAGGAGTCAGCAGTGTATGGGGTAAGGTTCTGGAAACCTGGGTGTCTAATGCTCTTTGCTGTTTGTCCCAAGCACACAAACTAATTTGTCTACACATGGACACCACTTCTGTCTTGCCCCTTATAAATGAAACCTGTTCTCTCAGCCTTCCTTTCTGCTCAGCAAATACCTGTTCCCACTCAATGCAGTCCTTCGGTAATCACTGAGGCAAAAGAGAACAGCACCATTTTAATGTATTTCCAAGATCAAATGCTGTTCTCTTTTCTCAGCCCAAGTAGCTACACGAGCATGTTTTCTCTAAATTCCAGGTGATGTCAAAATATGTTTGGTAGATAACAGACGGCATCTCTGTTTTATAAAAAGTATTTCTCTGGAAAATAAATAATATTTTTCAAATTTCCTGCAGGTATCTGAAAATTCAGTCTCAAAGCCAAAGTAACAAACACAAAAAGCAAACAGAAACAAAAAAGGTGAGAATGTTCCATTTATATATCTATGAACATAGAGATATGTAGAAAAGCAGGTCCACCTATGAACAAGTATATCAGGGCCCATGACTAATGAGTCCACGACCAGCAAAGAACTGGGCTTCAGTTCCAAGAAGAGCCTTTTTCTGGCTATATCCTTTCACTTTGGTGGGAAGTATAGGAAGTTTGGGCTTTAAGAAATCCTGGGGCTCAGGAGACTTCTAGAAAGCACTGTGGATTAGGCTGAGGCAACTGCCTCTCCACAGCATCAGCTTTATCTGGTTCTGAGATAAGAAGTACTTGTGATCAGCTCCCATTCCAGAGGAAGCTGACTTCCAGAAAGAGGTTAAGTGGCTGGCTTGAGAGAAGAGAGCTAGGCATGGGAGATCCCCTTTATCCTGCTGTGATGCTATCTCTATTGTGCTGAAAAAAACCCAGAATTGCTGGAATTATCCATCAATGGGGCAGACATTTGCGCTATTTGCAGTCATCTGGGGAAATGTTTCCGGCTAGTGGTTAGAAACATTTACTTCTCCTGTTTCAGAGGTCATCATGAATGGGGCAGGTATGGGATTAATTCTTTTTGGCAGCCATATCCTGGAGGGAGAGGGAGAGCCAGAATGATCTCACAGACAAGTGGAAAAAAAAAAACCCGGCAAGTTTCACACCCACTGGCTCTGAACCTGAAGCCAGTTCCCCTTGTGACGTCTGACTCCAGCTAAACAACGCAACTGAGAACGGTCTTGCCAGCCTCTCAGAATACACTCTTTAACCCTTTATATTAGTAGATCCTGTGACACCATAGCATGGGAAAAATGATACACTGCCAGGCTAAAAACATAACAAAATTTAAACTGCTTTCATTCTTTTTCACATTTAAGATGTTGGGGCAATGCTCTTGGTAACTTCGTATGCCACCATGGTGGAAAGGGTCAAGTAGCTCTGTGATTCGCGTGTGCCTTCTCGCCTCCTCGTGGCCGTGGCCATCAGATTAAACTGCTCAGGGTTCTCGTATTCAGGATGCTGGGCGATGCATGCTTTTTCTGCCTTGCTAAGCAACTTCACGTTCTATGCCCCTCAGGAATCTATTTACCTTGAGATAGGGTGGCGCCTCACAAATGTCATTCTTGAGTAACCCACAAGGTTTTTACTCTGCTATGCAACCATCAATTCTGTATATTTTTTCTTTAAACTTACTCACTTCTTCTACCATTTTAAAAGATATCACTACTGTCCATGGATAAAAAGTTTATTATTTGCCTTACATACAAGATAGCTTTAAAGTATATATGCAATGACGACAGAAACATGCTTTAAAGTTTAGGTAAATATTGCTACCTTATGCTAAAGACTGTGAATGTGAGGCCTAGACACTCTTCCCGATAAAACAACAACAATAGCGACAACAACAATGACAGCAGAAGGGCAACGGACGCTGTAAGGAGTGTTAAATGCAAGCCAACACTAAATTGCGATTTTCTCCTTTATGTGATCTGAAGGATTGAAAGAACATGGATAAGGAAATCAGTTTCTAATTAGGGGACCAGAGTAAAGACGCTGGGCCATGTGCCCTCCTGTGTGCTGTCTCAGGGAGGGGAATATTTTGGTGAAGAGTCTTTGGGAAACATGTCTAAACTCCAAAGAGCATTTCCACTGCTCAGCTGGACTAGCAGGAAGAAAAGGTGTGATAAGGGTAGACGTTGTTTTTCTCCAGTCAGTTCCGTCCAACACTCAGTAGGAACTACGTGCTCAGATAGTTCAAGTAGCTTGTTCTCTTCTTAACAAGGAGACAGAAATACATTTGGAACAAGCAATTACAAAACAAAAACAACACTCAGTAAAGGGTGCATACTGAATACCTGGGAAGATGGCAGTGCACCGGAGCCTTTAACAGGGGCCATGTCCGAATGGAAGCATCCCTTCTTACCCCTTATTGGGTTCGAGGCAGGGCAAGCCAGAGGAAGATGGGATTTCTGCCCTGACTTCGTCGCCCCAGGAAGTACTATCGATGTTCAAAGGGTGGAGAGAAAGCCTCCTCAGACTCCTGAAGAACCGGTCCTTTGATGCTGTGTTTGTTTGCCAAGATGCGATGGTGTATGTTGGGCTGATTACGGACCCAGCAGGGCTTTAATGCAACGGAGTAAATTAAACAAGTTCGTTTGTTGAAACATATTGTGAGTGTTTGAAAGAACAGATTTTTATAATGCCTATGCTTATTAAAATGTTAAAGAAAACTCTTGCCTCCTGTTTAAATCATTATCCAGTGAATTGATACAAATTTTCTAGCAAATAACCATAGTTATAAGCCAAACTTTTTTGAGTAATAAGACTGTGTCATGTAAGACATTGTACTTTTGATGTCTATAGTTTGAGAAAAATATATAACGATCAAAGCCTGCTATTAATTCAGTGAAGCAAGTCAATTTGTGTTTTATTCATCACCTCACCTACAGACATTTCAAAAAGACTAGTGTGTGTGTGCATGACGTGCTATTTATTTAGTCTACCCATGCTGAATGTGCATGTGGACTTACAGACCCCTCACAATAAATTCTGCTACCCTCAGGGGTCCGAGACCTACTGCTTGGGAACCACGGAATAGGACAGGCTCATGATTGATGACAGTGAGGAGGGTCTGGGGCACATCTGCTGGTCTTCCACTGCTTTTATCATCATGACCTTCAACACTTTCTTTCTGAAACTCTGCACTCTGCTTTGTTTACTGAAAACATTTTCTGTATAAACTTGGACAAGCCGGTTATGACTTTCCACACTGGAAAGTTTTTTTCATGCTAAAAAGTGAATTGCCCTTTTGAATGGACACATGCACAACTGAGAGAAAAGTCATTTCCAGTTCAAGAGGCACCAGTTCTTCTAGTGCAACCAATAGTCCTTTGTTCCACGGGCATGTGTAGCATGACTCTTTAGGCCTTTGTGAAACACATATTTAATAAAAAAACGAAGGCAGAAGGATTGCTTGCATCCCAGTCCAGCTGCTTCCCTTTACATTGTTACCCGACAGATCAACAAAATCCACCACTGAAGTTAGTACTTGCTGCACAAATCATAGCTAAATAACACTGTAAATTTGCTTTCCGAAATGTTAATTCATGTGTCCTAGCCAATTTGGTTAGAACTTGTAATTCAAAGTGTGCTGTGGACTTTTGCCCCCTTGCACTCTCCTTTAGGGGGTCTGCCTTTTGTGTGATCCTAGGGACAATTCTGACTTTCTTATAAGCAGTTCTTTCATCTTTCACACGTTCCTGCCGTCCTCTCCTCTCCTTCCTACGTGAACAATAACTTCCTTTTATCATGGCACAACGTTCCAATCAACTTGCCTATGTTTGCTGTCCACATATACTCATGTCTTAGCCCGTTTCCCCCCCCCCCCCCCCCCCGCTCCTCTCTGGCTTCTGTCCCTGGGTCTCCGCTGAAAGCCTGCTCTTGCCACAGTCACAAACCACTATTATAGGGACCTGAAGGTCACCATTTGGTTCTCAGCTCACTTGCTATCTTACAAGCAGCTGACATGTTGATACTCCCTGTTTAGTTTCTTAAATTCATTTCCATTATACTCTTTTGTGTCTTCAATGGGGGAAGACTTGTTCTGAGCATAAATAGAACACTGAAAAAGAAAGGCTGCACTCTCGTCCATGAATGACAGTCTGAGGGAGACAAAGAAGCAATGTGCAATGACAGTGTAGTGTGTGGGATGTTCTGGGAGAGGAAATATTACTTTGTTAAGAAAGAACTTATTGAGAATGTTTACTCAGGATCTGGGAGGTCAGGGAAAACTTCCTCAGCAAGTGACAGTTAGTCCAAGACTTAGAAGGTGAATAGGAGCGAAGTGCAGTGGGAAAGGGTACCCAGGGCAGAGGCACGAGTAGATGCAAGAGTTCGGAAGTGGACAGAGAGCACGGAGAGCTGGGGTAGCTTAGTGACCATCAAGTGCGGGCGGTTAGGGAGCAGAAAAAGGTAAAAATGTCACTGGAGTGAGGAGGCCTCCTATTGTGTCAGGTCTTGTAAGGCAGTTTAAGCAAATCGGACTCATGGGAGGCAGTGGGGAGCCAGTTAAGAACGTGGAGCCAGGAAATGGCTGCAGTGGAAGACAGGACTGGAGTGGGGTGAGATTAGAAGGAGAAAGACTTGTTAGGAGTCTGTGACATTGGTTTAGACAACAGATGGGGATGGTGTTGAGGGGATAGAGAGAACTGGTTGGTACAGAAGAAGAAACACAAAATTTAGTGAGTGATTGGTTGGGGGCCAGGATGGGGCACAGTCCCTGGTCAGGGAGATGGAGGAGTCAGTCATAGCCACCATGATGAGGCATATAGTGGTGTCTTTCACCAGTTTGGAAGCACCTCAGTAAGAACAACATATAGCTAAAGGTGAAGGGACACTGTAAATTCAGCTGGAGTTTTTGACACTCTCTAAAAGCAGACACACACTTGGACAGGCAGTGGGGACCCTGGAGGGTACGACCTTCACTCTGTTTCTTGGAGATAAGTGAAGGGATGAGGAGATACTGACAGTGTCTCTGTTCTCAGGAGCTTTCTCAGGAAGCATGTGTGAATGACCCACAATACAAGATATACAGACAGGGGGAGGGGGAGGCAGGCTTCTAGAGGGGAACCTGCCTTTTTTTCTAAGCAAGAGGACACTTCCCACACCAGACAAAAAAGCTACAGCTCAAGATGCACAGCTCTGAAAACTGGGCTGTCAGGGAATCTGCAACAAGAATGAGACACTTAGTGCGAGAGGTCACGTGACTTCACTGCCACATTCTCAACAATGTGCTTTAAGAGGCCTCCGTGGTCTCAGGGGTTTAGGCATTGAGGGGAAGTTGGGGGAGATATTTAGCCCTGAAATAGTTAAACCCTGAGCTGGGGACTCTGGTACTTTCTCAATATCTTGACAAATATCCAGGTTTGGGGTCAGCAAATCAGACCAAGTTGAAATGAGTATAGATAGATGAAATACAAAGGAAGAAAATAGTTTTTTCATTTTAGCATTGTTGGCTTATGTGTTTTCTTTTGTTTTTTAGTGGTGCATACCATTTGCAGTGGAGGTCTCATTTCTTTCAAGATCATTGCTTTTGCAATTCTATCGAGCAATATACGAAAAGGATTGCAAAAAATGAGAAACTATACTTCAGACATTTCTAAAAATCAATAACATTGTAGACATTTTTTTAATGCCAATATACTTATGACAGCCCTAGTTGAAATAGTTTGCTTCTCTGTACAGTTAGACACAAATGAAAGAATTGAAATGTTGTAGTCTAAGGGGACCATTTGAAAAAAAATTTCAACATGAATTTACATTCCCATTATTATTACCAAGTCTTATGTCTCTCTACCTGCTAATACTTTACATAATAATACAGTGTGCTGCCCTGGCTGGTGTGACTCAGTGGACTGAGTTGTGGCCTGGGGACCAAAGGGTCGAGGGTGCGATTCCCAGTCAGTTCACATGCCTGGGTTGCGGGCCAGGTCCCCAGTATGCAGTAATAACAGGCAACCACACATGGATGTTTCTCTCCCTCTCTTTTTCCCTCCCTTCCCCTCTTTCTAAAAATAAATAAATAAAATATTTTTAAAAATAATAGAACCTGCCTCTTCAAAAGGCTATTAATGAGGTGTATTTCACTCTATGCAGTCTGTTAGGAGTTCCAGAAAAATTATACCTTAAAAGTATATCTTAAAAAATTATATCTTTAGTATATCTTAAAAGTTGAAATCTCTTCTGCAAGTGAGTAAACTTCTTCTAAGAACTATGTCAGGAGCTGCAGGGACTGGAGTCACCAATGACCTGAATTTCTGTAAGCAGAGCCTAGTCAGGTTCTCATCAGTGCCTTGCCCAAGGGTGGCCAACTCCCTTCTGCGGTATCAGTCATTGTTAGCCACACCAGGGAGTGATTTAATCTCCGTTAACAAAAAAAGCAATTGTTGTGCTACCCTCAGGGGAGTGTTTAGTTCACTGCCATGCTTCCAGCATCACCGTGCTCCCATCTTCCCCCAGAACGGTTTTGTCTGAAATGGAAGTGACGGCAGATTAACACTAATAACCCTGCAGCCATAATGCAGTCCTTCTGGTGCACCAGCGCTGCGCTAAATGCCGTTTTACACGATGTCATCTAGTCCTCAGAGCCACCTGTGATGTGGGATTACTGGCTGTGTTTTAGAAATTACAAAACACACGTTCAGGGAGAGGAAGACATTTCCCGAGGCTCACCCAGAACTGGGGTTTCAAGTCAACCGTTTGACTCTTCAGTCTGTTTCTTAATAGCCCAGTGGCTTAAAATTTTGTTCCCAAAGGATGAGGAGGCAGAACTCCAGGATCCTACCCGAACCAAAGCAATTCTTCTTTTGTTGTTTTTTATACTAATCAGTGCAGGGCTCATGGAAATAACGGCTCACAGCCATGTTTTAAAAACAGATGGAAGCTCCCTTGGTTACTGTATTTTCTCTATGCAGCACGTAAACCAACTATGTATTTATAAATGGACCCCAGGCTGCCTGCATTATGCACTCTAGGACCACAAAATAATTGCCGAAAAGAATAACCCCACTGGTTGACTACAGACTGCACAATCTTATGTCAGTACTTCTGGGTTAGATCAATGAAGGCCTGTTAAACTAATCATATAACAAGACAAAGGGTAGTCCAGTACAAGTTAACCCTCATGTGTCTTTGATTTATTAACTACCTTGTATTTAAAAATGTCCCACAGTGACTGGTATAGTTCAGTTGGTTGGGTGTTGTCCTACAAAGTTAAAGGTCAAAGGTCACCAGTTTGATTCTTTGTCAGGGTACAAGCCTGGGTTGTGGGTTTGTTCACCGGTCAGGGAATGTATGAGAGGCATTCTGATCGATATTTCTCTCTCACAATGATATTTCTCTCCCTCTCTTTTCCCCTTCCCTTCTCTCTAAAAATAAACAAATAGAATCTTTTAAAAATGTCCTAAAACAAAATACACATTTTACTAGTGGGAAGGTTAGAAATAGTTACAGTAATTGGGACCCATGAAGAGAGTATGAGAAATGAAGTGGGATCCAGACAGCAAAAGTTTTTTTTTTTTTTTGAAATGAGACGTCTCCGACTCATTGCAGAGTGTATTTCAAGGGCAACTGATAAAATTTAATTTCTTATAGGCCACTCTAAGAAACAACACAGTGAGTCTCTTTACAATTTTTCCGAATGAAGTTCTATAGTTAGAAAACTATTAGTCTTTATTTTAGAGACAGCTATCGTTTCACAATTCAGAAATGATATTTGAGAGTTTGTTACATAACATGAAAACCTTCTGGATTCAAAGCATTACTATCATCTAATAGATAAAGGAAGCCCAGGTTATAGAGAAGTAGGGTATATAAACCACTCCCGGGAAACTTGCAATACGGTTTCCTGCACGAGACTGTACTCCAGATTCTTTGGACATCAAAAGACAGAAGCTGAGAAATCTTCCATTTTCATGCTGCCGGTAGTTTTTTTCTTTTTTCTTTTGTATGCCAAGAAGTGACACCTAGAGCAGACAGCTTTTTTATTCTGGGAAAACCAACTCAATATGCCTTTCAGGTCTAAAAAATAAAGAAAGTGAATACTCTGTTTTTGAGGCAGAAAGAATAATCTTGATGCAGACACTTCAAATCCGGAGTTTGGGTCTTCCATTTAGACGCATAAGTTGGATAGGATGTGTAGCAGAATTCTCTTTCTCCGCAGACACAGAGGCCAAGCAAAAAACTTTCCTTTATATTGATTTATGCTGCCTTACAATAGCATATTATTGTTTGTTTTAAAGGAGACCCTCTCAGAGTATACAGAATTGTGGTGTATATGTGTGTACATAAAACACATGTGTTTATGTTTTATTGTTCCCATAGGTCAATATCTTAGCATCAGAGAATCCGAAGACTGCAGCAAGGTTGGGTATGTCTGAATCTAATAATTCATAAGCGGTTTTGACTGGGCTTGGAACAGCTTAGACTGAACTGCAGATGCCCCATACTTGGCATAATAAATAATGTAATGGCCTCAGCCTGGGAGAAATGCATGTTATTGAACCATTTGCCTGTTAACATATAGCTAAGACCCATGCTAAGGCAGTGGGTTGGGTTTCTCTTGGAGAATGAACACAATTGCTCTGGAAAGAGGCAGATCCTGGGTGTGTGACAATGGCCCAGGAAGCAGGCTTTAGGATGAGGAGAGGAGAAACTTCTTTTCTCGTTGGAGCCTCGTGAAGGTTGAGCAAGGAGAGGAGACACGTCAGAGAAGATTCCTCTTGAGGGGTACATGCTTACATGGGTGCTGGGGCGTATGGCTTGATACGCTGGTTCTAGCAATATGGGCACGTGGTGCTGGGGACTCCTTACAGATCTACTGACTGTGAGTTAAATTAGTGCAGTGCATTTTCCTTTCATTATTTCAGCTCTTTTGGGTTTTTAAGCAATTAGGGATGCAGTGCAAATAAAATGAAGACTGCAGAATGACCATCGAATTCAGCACCCTGGAGGTGGATGGAAAGCTGAATTAAGATGTATTTAAAGTAATAGTCTGGTCTTCACTGTGCTACGGATAATCAAAGAGGGCTTGATGTTCATTTTTGGGATGAAACAGTATAATGGGCAGCAGCTGCTTACAGAAACCCCTTCTAGAGAGATAAAGAAGTGAGCAGTTGCCACAGAAGGGGCAGACACCTAAGGTGGGAGCCAGATGGCCGGGCAAAATGATAAACAGGGGCCAGGATGGACCTAGAGAGAGAAGAACCCGAGAGTTCTGTAGAGCGAAGGCTCGGTCTTTACTTTGGATATTTCAAGTCAACAGGAACATGAGAATGCAAATATCTCTTCAAGATGGTGATTTCACTTCCTTTGGATATATATCAGGAAGTGGGACTGCTGGATCATATGGTAGTTCTATTTATAAGTTTTTGAAGAAACTATACCATTTTCTGTAATGGCTGAAGAAATTCACACGCCAAACAAATAGTACACTAGGGTTTCTTTTTCTCCACATCCTCACCGACTCTTATCTTTTGCCCTTTTGATGACAGCCGTCCTAGCAGGTGTAAGGTGTTATCTCATTGTGGTTTTGACTTTATTTCCCTGATGATTCGTGATGTTGAGCATGTTTTCACCTATCTGTTCGGCATCTGTATGTCTTCTTTGGAAAATGGCTATTCAGGCCTTTTGTCCATTTTTTTTAAACAGGTCATTTGGTTTTATTTTGCTAATTAGTTGCATAAATTCCTTATATATTTGGGATATTAATTCCTTATCAGATATGTGGTTTGCAAATATTTTCTCCAGTTCTATATTTTGCCTTTACCTTCGTTGATGATTTCCTCTGTTGTGCAGAAACATTTTAGTTTGAGGTGGTCCCTTCTTAGTCTGTTGCCTGAGCTTTGGCATTAATTCCAAAAACGACATTGACAAGTCTGATGTCAAGGAGCTCACACCCTGTTTTCTTCTACGAGTTTTTATAATTTCAGAGCTTCTATTTTACTCTTTAAACTATTTTGAGTTGAATTTTCTGTCTGGTGTAGATAAAGATCCAGTTTCATTCCTTTGCATGTGGCAATGCAGTTTTCCCAGCAGCGTTTCACTAAAGAGCCTATTCTTTCCCACTGCGCATTCTCAGCGCCTGTTGCAAAAGTCAGCTCATTGCAGCATTCTTATTCACAGTGTCCAAGATATGAAAAAAACCTAAGTTTCCGTCAACATGAATAAATAAAATGTGATTTTATGTATAGTATATAATGGACTATTATTCAGCCTTTAAGAAGGAGGAAATCCTGCTATTTGCAGCAATATGGACAGGCCTGGAGGCCACTGTGCTAAGTAAATTTGAAGCCAGACAGAAAAACAAGTTATTTCAAAAAAAACGTCAAACTTACAGGGAGTAGAATGGTGGTTATCATGGTATGGGAGTATGGGAAAGGGAAAATATAAGGGTACAAACTTCCAGTTATTGGATGAATAAGTTCTGAAGATCTAATGTATGGCATGGTGACTATAGTTAATAATAATGTATTGTATACTTGAAATTTGCTGAAATAATAGATCTCAAATGTTCTTACCAAATGCATACACAAAATGGTAACTACGGGGCATAATGAATATGTTAATTAGTTTGATTGTAGTAATTATTTTGAAATATAAACATATATCAAAACATGTTGTACATTTCCAATATATTTTGTAAAAAGTCAATAAAACTATGAAAGAAAGAGTAAAGTTGATGTGGTTTCACTAGCCTTACAGTGATGTGGTTGGATATAGACATGAACACTATCAATGCCAGGAGAGTCTGATATTGTAATGTGCACCAACCTTTCCAGTCGGATCTCATAAAGTGTTCACTCTACCAAACTTCTGGTGAGCCCAGTCAACACACCTGTCTACGCTTCCCATCATTCGAATGATTCCCGTCATTTGTGATCTGATCCAAAGCATGACCTTGGAGCATTACCTTACATGGAGCACCTACTGTGTACCCAGTGCCACTCTAGGCAACAAAATGCAAGGGGAGAATAAAATAGACTAAGTCCCTATTTCAATGGTGTTTACAATCTGGTGAGGAAAAACAGTCAATAAATAAAGTCAACAAGTAAATGAACACATCATATAACATGGCAGTTTCTGGTAAGCGATGTGGAAAAATAGCTAGTCAAGGCAGGAGAAATAAGAGTGTGATAGGTAGGGTGCGGAAGGTACTATTTTATATAGGATGATCAAGTAAGGCCTCCCTGATAACATGACTTTTAAGAAGAAACATGAAAAAAGTAAGGGAATGACTGACTATGTGGCTATCTGCATGGAAGAGCACTGCAGCATGGAAGAGCACTGCAGCCGGAGGAAACGACATGTGGAAATGCAGGGAGTGCCTGGTTTGTTCTAGGCTTGGCAACGGCCTAAGTGTGGTTGGGGCAGAGTGGGCGAAACAGGGCAGGGTAGGAGATAAAGCCAGAAAGATGGAGGCAGATCACCAGATCTGGGGGCAGATCACCAGCGCCTTATGAGCCATGGCAAATAAAGGTCTTAGCTCTTCTTGAGTGTGACAGCGCAGGATAGTTTTGAGCAGAGAAGGAACACGATCTGATACTTTACAATGGTCACCAGCTGCCACGGGAAGAGACAGTGGAGAGTCTAGTCAAGAGGTTATTGCAATCACACAGGTGAAATGGAATGCTGGCTTATTGTAGCCCTAAAGATGGTTCAGAACAAGAAAATCAGAGTCTGGGGGTACATTGTTCATAAACTGGATGTACGTTGAGAGAGAAATAAGTCATGGATGTCTCTAAATGTTTTTGGCCTGGGCAACTGATCAAAAATAGTTGTCACTTATGAAATGGAAAGGACTGCTAAAGAAGTATGTTTGAGGAAAACATAAAGAGTTTCATGTTATATTTCTCATGTCTATTGGATATTTAAGTAGAGAGGCCAGAAGACAGTTGGCATTTTTCAGTGTATTGTTATTTAAAGTAATGGACTAGATGACAGAACTTACAGGGCCAATGTAGGGAAGAGAGGGGGCCTAAGAAGTGGCCCCTTCATAAAGACTGAGAAAATTAGGGGAATGCTGAAAAGGAGAGAAGGAGGAAGAGCCAGTGGCACAGAAAGAGAACTGAGAGAGAACAGTGAACAAGAGACCAAATGTTTTAAGTTGTGTGCTGCAGTGTGCCTGTGATGAGGATTTAGGGACAACCAAGGACTTCAGTGACTTGGGGGTCCTTTGTAGGAGTGGTAGCCATGATGCTTATTGGACTGGGTTTCAAAAGAGAATAGGAAAGGTACTTACAGCACAGTTCACCTGGGTCCATGATTTGGAAACAGAGGCAGTCGAAATCTAGAATCATTGATCATGATGCAGGACAATGATCTGTGTGTCAGTGAGTCACCTCACGATGAGTGATGGGCCTGTTGAAAAGAGAGTCATCAAGGTGGTATTGCCCCTGTAAGCTGTCTGATGGGGGGCATCACCAACGGCGGTGGAGGGCACAGCTGAGGCATGGTCTGTGTAAGAAGAATAGGTCTTCAGGGTTCCACTTAGTTACTGTTTGCAGCTCCTTCTAGAAAAGTGAACAATTCTGTTTGATAGCTGTGAGAACTAAGGGAAGACACCCAGTCAGTGTGTGGAACAGTCTGACACCGAGGCCATCAGAATGACCATCTCGATGATTATCCGCCCTTAAGTTGAAGTTAGTTATAAGGGATCTCCGTACTCGGTTTTATTCTAGTAAGACTTTTGTTCTTAAATTGGCACTTTGGGATAATATTTCTGAAAAACTGCAACTGCTAGTGAGTCTAGTGGATGGAATTTATTGTTCTAGACGGGTACATTTTTGTTGTTTCTAAATTATGGCTCAACAACAGAATGGTAGTTCTGAAAATAAAAGCCAGGCACAAAGAGGTTTGTTTTCAACCTTCAGGCAAGGCCTTATAAGAGTGTGTCTCAGCCTCCTGAGACTGAAGACAAAGTGCTTTCCCAGGAGCCCCGAAGTGGAAAAGCATTTCGCTGCTCCTGGGACAGCACGGAACATACACTGTGTGAAGCAGTCATCCAGTACTTTCCTTTCTCCTCTTGCTAGTTCCCTTTACTTTGGCAGAAGGTGGAATGTGATGGCCCAAATTAGGCTTATCCACATCTAATTCCCAGATTCTGCGACACCAGTTTTACTTTCTTACTCAATAACATACGACCTTCCAGAAGTTACCCAGAAAGAGTCCCATGGAAGGCAAATGTCCTATTGGTTATAGCACGGTCTGAAACACTTTATTTGAATGGGATTTCCATTGCCTTCTGAGCAGATTGGTCACATGAAGCAAATATATAGTACAATAAGTGGTATTTCCTGATGTGATGGATCCCCCATCTAATGGCCTCTGAGCGCAAGTCCCATGAACCATAATGCTTTTTGCACACAAGTCTGAGATTGCCCAGTGCAGATTTTACCAAATAAGGCTCTTTCTGCATAACGGGTTCGAAAAGACCATGGCAGGCAATTCAGAAAAAACTGTGCTTGCCTCTCCACCTTTTTCCAAGCTTACACCCCTGGGTTTTTGTTAGCATTTTAAAAAGAGATTTAAAGCTGCACTTCAGCCACCTTGTAAAATGAAAGAGTACATTGTACAGGCACCAAAGGTACACGTCAGTGCTTTTATCAAATTCAGGGTCCTGCTCTGCTGTACTAATTGGAACCATGTGTTGAAAATGCAAGACAGAATTTTCAGCTGTTCTTTAATTAAATGGACTAAAACAAGGACTAAACTTCACATTTCTTTATAAGGAGAGGCTGCCGGGTGGCTCTGTTCGGAGGACTGACGGAGGGTCCTGAGTGGGGCTGCTGGCCCCTGTGTCAGGGCGCAGGGGACACTGGTAGTTTGCTTTCACGTTGAAGGCATTCTCATGATTCTGTGATCTAGCCAGGTCCCCAGAAGGCCTGGTTGCAAACGCTTCTCTCATAAGGAGATGAAGAGAAGTGATAAAAAAAAAGTACTTATTTTCAAGTGTACTGGAAGATTGACTCATGAAGATTTTTTAATATTTTATATGGTTCAGTTACTGCAAAAATCATCAGTGAGGTGGAAAAAGTGCCTCTTCATGTACTTGCCCACTGAAATCTGTGCAGAAATTTTGGCCAAGATGCGTCTACTAGAGAGACAGTGAAAAATATTCTCAAGTTTTCTACTGAAACATGAGAAAAGGTATAATTTGATTTTTCAAAAGTGCTATTTCTGCAACCTTATATTTGGGGGTGGGGAATGATACTCTATCACTCTTAATTGTCCTGGGATCAAGCTCCCAAAGACCCAGAGTTTAGTCCACAATGTCTTCTTTCAGGATTTAAGCCCCTTTCACAATACTCTATGTTTTGAATCTACTGAATGGCAATGGTGTATTGAAATTCACTTGCTCCCGGCCCCTCCAAGGCTGGGACCCAGGGCCAGTACCTCCACACAGAGTGCTGAAGCCTTAATGCATATACAGTTTCCAACAGAATGGTTGCACCTACAGCCTTCAGAGGTGCAAGGAGAGTGAATTAACGAGGAAAGAGACAGTAATGCCTCCAAAGGTGCACAGGAGCAGCATTCAGCAGGAGATGGGTCCCTCTTGGGATCATCCATCAATCCTGCTAAAAGAATGACAAATGCTCCTACCTTTCACTCCTGAGTGTATAGTTCTGAGCTACCTTTTGGAATACCCTGATGGGGTGGGACATGTGTCACCGACAGGGCTGGCAGCCCTGATAAGGCACCCCTACACTGGCCTTTTCGCCTTCCCATTTTTTATGCTTTCTGTCTAGCACTCCGGCTGCCTGGGTTCACATTCCCAAATAAATTGACTGTATGCAAACCCTTGGATTAGGCTCGGCTTTTGGAGGAATGCAGAGTAAGACAAGTTCCCAGAAGGGTCTTGTACGAGCAGGTTCCATAAATATTGTCTCATTTCCCTACACTTATTTGACTGGATGTATTGTTTTTCAGATAGCAATTAAGTTGGAGACTGTCTCTAAATCAGAAGTGTTCAGGACTAGCGTGTCGCCTACTTACTGGAACAGTGGCCATCAAGATTGCTCCTGCTCATAATAGGGACATGTACTATCAAGATGGGTGCAGGGCTCTACTCTCTCTCCCTTCCTGTAGAACAAAAATCCTTTAGGGACAAAGAGACCCTCACCCAGAAACAGCATTCTCTGTGACATTGCGAGATCAAAGTTTAGGGCAAAGAGCCTCAAAAGAGGGAAGAAAAAGAAACCAAAACAATGAAATCTGTATTGGATATTATTCAAATATAGGAGAGGAGAATCAGAAAGTGAGGACAAAGATTGGTAAATAAGAGGATATGTGAATATTTGAAAAGGAAAAAAAAGTGAGTGGAATGTAGGCTGAAGAGTGTTTAGTTTGAGTGGGTAAGGAGGAGAGGGGAGTCAGGACAGGAGGTGATGGAAAGCTAGTTACGAAGCAAAAATGAAATGCTTGTTGTCATGTATTTTTCAAGGCATCCTTTTCCAGTTATTCAAATACAGAGAAAATCACTTCAGAATATCTCTAAACCACTTGCAAATGAAATCTGCCCTCTTGAAGAGAATTATCAGAAGCTGTCAGATCAGCAGTGAAAATGTTTAATTCAGACAATAGCTACAAATGGATGTATGAATAGTGCCTTTGTGATGATATCATCTCCCTTACAAAACGTAAGCACCTATTTTTTTGATTTTCTGATCTAGAGGTAAATTCGTGAGGCCTTCCATAAATTTAGATGTCAGCTTCATTTTATTAAAAATGAATTATATAAATAGTACCGAGTAAAAGAATGGGAGAGACACAAAAGGATGAGAGCGAGCTGCTCTTCCGGGCACTATCTACCACCGGCCCCTGGACTGGGCTTCCTGTCCCTTTCCCAGGTGTCCAGGAAGGGCCCTCACACCTCAGCTTTTCTGGCCGTCCATATCTTCGCAAGGAGGTGCCAGTTAGACCTGGGCTGCTCAGTTATTCCTGTCTTCATTGTATAAATTAGCTCCACGCTCCTAAAACCCCTGGCCAACACGACTTCTGGGATACCTTCTAACTTGTCTCCTTCAGTGCAGTGATTCAGTCACGACCTTGGGCATTCACCTCAGGCTTCCATTTTCCAGGACCTTCTGCTCTCTCCTCTGATCCAGCAGACAGCTTCCTCCTCAGCTCACTGTCCTCAACCTGTGCCAACTTCTTTTAGCCTCTCAACCGGATCTTTTATCCTCCGTAGATCCTCACCCATGACTTCAAGTTTATCATTCTCTTTATACCATTTATCCGACCACTCCTTGATATTACAGTTCATTAGATAGTCCCACTCCCCGCAACACTCTGTTCTTTGAGAGCAGGTCCCCAATTCCTCTTACTGGCATGTGTGCCCCACAGCTAGAGTGCTTGTATCGTTCACTGTCACAGCTAGTGAGAAAACTTTCTAAAGAAAGTTTCTCTAAGAAAAACTTTTCTAAAGTAGTTTCTTGACTTTTTAAAACTATGTAATAAAGATATCTCTTCCTGAGATGGAAATTTTCTTTTATAAATTTCCTAATGAGGCCTGAGCCAGACTATCTGATGCCAGGGCCAAGAATTGTAAATGTTAAGCTGAAAAACCTTCAGAAATGCAATCACCTTGTTCTAGAAGTGACGGCACTAAGGTCAAAAAGCTGCATTGTAGCTCAATTCTGGTGCCTGCTGTTTCGGTGTTCTTCTACAGCAACCTGTTTTAGAGTGTAGACAACGGAAAAACATGAGGAAAAATCATGGCACGGAATGATAGCATCTGAACATCGTTAACACTGGGTCTATAGACACCTGTCCACCTGTTCCAGGGCGAGGAACATAAAACCATCCCTCAAACCTTTCCACACCAGGTATAAATGACAATGGGTTGGTAATGCTCTGCTCTAACCAGCTGAATCAATCTGACACACAGCAATGGTGAAAAAGATCCACTGCCCTGGAAAACAGAATACAAATTCTGTAAATATTATGAGCTTTATAAATTATACTGTTATTATATACACACACACACACACAGAGCTGCATACTGATTTTGGTTAGTCATTTGTGGTCTATTCAGATGAGATAACATTATTTTGAGATTCTGGTACTTTATGTATAAAATCCTTTTAGAAAGTTATCCAAGGTAAATCTTGGATTATATGAGGTTCATTATTATAGTAAAGTTCTTCTGTGGCTGAATAGAATTTCATGTTTTATAATTACATTTTTGTATTTCACATATTTGTATTACACTTAAAATTTTTTCTCTTAAGTAGAAGCCACTATGAAAATAACAATGCAGTAAAATTTCTATTTAAAATATTTGGTCGTTCCATTGACTTAGTGAAATCTTATTCCTGATAGAAACAATAACGTGTAATTTCCCTTTGCTCTCTATAGTCAAGTCTATGTGCACATATATATGTGTACAGTTGACTCTTGAAAAATGTGGAGCTTAGGGTAGACCCTCATGCAGTTGAGAATCCATGCATAACTTCTGACTCCCCCAAAACTTAAGTTGCCCCTCAGTCTCTGCAGGAGACCGGCTCTGGGATGCCCATAAATATGGAAACCCGAGGATACTTCAGCACTGACATAACACATCATAGAACAATGCATACAAACCATCTGCAAACTCCCAACAATAGATTGAAAATAGTATAAATATTTATTGAAAAAAAATCTGTGCATAAGTGGACCCACTCAGTTCAAAACCTGCGGCTGAATTGTATATGTTATTTATAATTGATCCCAGAGGTACTTGAGCTCTCTGAAACATTATTTCTTTCGATTAAAACATAACAACTTTAATCTTTTAATGGGTTTCTTTTCAAAATGGTTTAGTAGCTTAAAGACACTTTTGAGTGCCTACTATACAATAGACATGCATTAATTCAGCGAATACTCACTTAGTGAGCCTCTATGAATCCAGCCCTGTTCTAGGCACAGGGGTAGAGATAAAGCAGATAGCCATGTGGCTGCTCTCATGAGGCTTGTTTTTTTAGGGTGAAAGGGAGGGAGGGAGAGCAAGAAAGCTAGAGATTTGAAAAAAATAACTCCATGCACAATAAAAAAATATTCCAATGACACAGAGTGACTAGGAATGTGCACACCTTTAAAAAGGATATTTCAGGGAAAGCTCCTCTGAGGAAGTGACATTTAATTCTAGATCAGAAAGATGAGAAGAAACCAAGTGTGTGAGATGAGCATTCTGGGCAGAAAGACCAATAGAACGATGGTTTTGAGATCTGGCCCACTTGAGGGACAGCGAGAGGTAAGGAAGCAAGAGAAAGAAATAGGAAATCAGAGGAGAGAGGCAGGCAGGGGCCAGATCACGTCAGACATTGTAGGTTGTGGTAAGGAGTATGAACTCCATCCAAAGGGCAATGGATTCATATTGGAGAGTCAATTCAGGCAGTGAAATGGCCTTATCTAAAATTTTAGAATTCTGCGTGTTCGGACTGTAGAGGAATCGAGTGTACAGGGAGAACAGCCAGAAACCAGATGTAGTAGACAGAAAGAGAAGTAGACAAAGCCAAGGTTAAGTACAAATAATAGGATTCGAGAGGAGAAGGGCAGAAACACCAAGGAGGATTCCTGGTTTTTAGCCTGAGGAAACTAGGTGAGTGACGGTGCAATCAGTCTGATGGGGAAAACTGGGGGAGAATTCATATTGAGATACAATCAAATCTCTGCTTTAGATGTGCTCAAGTATCCAAACAAAGGTATAAGCAGATAGAGGTAGTCAGGTGGATTTTTAGGAACCTCCTGTTAATAAATTAATGGTAAATTATATATACAAGGTGGGGCCAAAGTAGGCTAATAGCTGTGAGTACACAAAACAGAGTTTATTCTTATATTATTACTTATTAATTTCTGTATTATTTTCCATATGAACCATAAACCTACTTTTGTCTACCCTGTATGTATGTGTGTGTGTACATCTGTGTGTGTGTGTGTGTGTGTGTGTGTATGTGTGTGTGTGTATAAAACTATAGAAAGAGGACTATTCTAGTATTCTAATTTTGGAGATGTCAAATTACAGATGGTATTTAAATCCATACATAACCTAGGGAGATAATGCAGGTAATAAAAACAAGAAGGGTGGAGATTAATCCCACAGTACTCAAAATTTAACGGCTGGGCAAGGAAAACTCAGCCAAGTAATCTAAAAAATAAGTTGCCCGGGAGAAAGAGAAATAGAAACAGCGCATATTATTGCAACAGTTAAGTGAAGACAACATTTACTGAGAAGAAGTGTTTGACAGTCAAATGTTACTAAGGGGCTTTGTAAGATGAAGATTTGGATGGACCAATTTGGGGCTTATCAACACGGGGGTTATCCTTAAGTTTGAGTAGCATGGAAAAAATGGATATCCAACTGGAGAGAAGGAGGATGAAATGAGACATTCAGTAGAAATTGAGCAATTTTTCAGACGTTGTGCCAGATGTCACTGAGGTAAATGATATGTGAATATGACAAGACCCTTGTCACCAAAGAGGGTCCTCATACATGTAAAACAAATCTTTTATCAACAATTTCCAGAAATATCCTTTTTTTAATATAAAAGGATTTACATTTACATTGGTAACCACTTTATGAAGGCCTGTTAGTATAGTGAAGGCAAAAGTTAAACTAAGAAACATATTTTATTAAGAACACAAAATCTTCAGTGTATCAGACATTGTACCATTTGATTTTCAGGTTGTTTACATACACAGTAAAACTAGGTTTTATATGTCATCCCACAAATCAAAATACTCAGACATAAATGTTCTGACTACTCAAAAAAAAACACCTGTAGACATTTTCTTTGTCGTATTTTCAAAGTCTTCCCAAACAGGATGTTAGACAGCTACCATATATAACATGTGTGAACAGAGTCAGATCAACACATCCTTAGTAACAAAAGGTGAGATTTTCTGTAATTATAGTCATGCTGAATGAACAGGTTAGAATAATGTGCCATCGTCACCAAGTCCTATCTCCATACACACGTATAATCCATTTTGCACAATGGCTTCAATTCACTGTGTGTCTAATTAAATTGTAAGATGAAGTAATAGCTGCTGCTGAGTTGAAATTTCACTTTTTTTTTAGGTTAAAGAAATGAACAGAAAACATAGGCTAGTGAACATCAAAGCGCTTTGGTGAGAAGGTTAAATCTCATCAAAGAGGTCTTCCGAGCTGCTGTTTCTCAGCGTCTCCAAAGACAGGTTCTCCGTTGCAACGTGCTGCTCCTTTTCCAACATCCCAGGGAGTGGAGGGTCCAGCCTGGAGCAAAAAGAAAGTCAAGACCATTTTATTAAAAAAAATTCCACATCGAGTAAAATAAAACTAAGAGATACAGAAGTGAATGAAATAAAGTTAAACCCTGTTTCAGAACCGCACTTTGAGATTTAGTTCCTTACGCTGTATTCACATAAACAGAGATGAAGGGAACTTAATTACCTTACCTACTTTCAAATTAATCTGTTGTTATTTTGAGGTCACAAACATTCAAGGGCCTAAGACAGTACTCGTGATTAAGGTAAGAAATAAAATAGACTCTGTTCTCTAACTATGTTTATGCCAAGATATAAGTGGTTTCTCAAGCCATTTCTTCAATAATTCTACCCCAGTTTCTATTTTCCTTTGCCTCCTTAAATTCTACTATTAACATGCATTATAATTTCAATACTAAGAAGTTCTAATCACATGAATTTCCTTTAGTGGTCATTTGATTATAAGTGTGTATGTAACTAATAATGACTTTACATTTTAGTAGTTGTTGGTCATTCATTTACCAAATCTACACATCTTCTTTTTAGTAACTAAATTTTATTCCGTTTCAGTACTGCCGTTATGCATCAATGAACTGACTTCTCTATTTACATAAATGTTCTTTTTAAGTTCCAGGATAAAAGGTATAGTCACTGACTGTTAACTGGTCTTAAAAAACAGTAAAAAAAAAAAACCAACTTAAAAAAGCTGGAGGGCAAACGGCTCAATCAGAAGGCAGCTTAGGAAGGAACGTATGTTTATGCTCTTGTGTGAATCTTGTCAGCGGTTTGTATGGAACCTGCATAAAACATTCTTAATCTTCCCAACTGGAGGCGGCTTCAGGGGCGACTATGGCTGGGGCGAGTCGATCCGCAACACTGGTACTGCTTCCTACCTGAAGGGCAGGAGTGACGGCGCTTGGTGCAGCTGAGATAGAGGGGGGCTGGGATGGGGGTAAAAGACAGAAAGCTGTACTTGAACAACCATTAAATAAATTAATTTTAAAAAAGGCAACGGTTCTTGAGGTCAGGACATAGAGATTTGAATCCAGGTCGATTGCTAGTCTATGTGACTTTTGGCTAGTCATTGAACCCAACTGGACTTACATTCTTCCACCTAGAAAACTGATGTGGTGATACCGGTCTCAGAGGTGGCCTACAGATTAAATGAGATGTTGTAAATGAAAATGCTTATAAATTCTCACAAAACATTTGGAAACTATTAATGTTAGCTGCTAATATTGCATAAACCCCAGAAGAGTTCTTGCTAATAGCTTCTTTCATGTAAAAGAATAACCGATTAAGAATCTCCAAACATCAAGTATGTTTTTCAGATTATGAGTATTTCAAAAAGCCTGCACCCACACTTAGCTGCAGAGGTTATTTAAAAAAGTCCACAGAAGACCCTTCTTGGCCTCATGACCACACACCATTAACCCTGGTTGGCTGCCACTGGGCCTGTGACAGGTTCTGTCTTGTCCTGAACAAGCCAAGTTTGAAGACACTGCCCTCACAGGAGTGCCAAAGTGCAGGGCATCAGTGATCGTCGAGACAACAAGCACTACCCTCTGGGAGTTTCAATGTAAACATTAACAATAAAGATGGACATAATTATTGTGACATAATAACACATCTAAACATATATTCCACAGGAGGATAAAATGATACAGTAAAGAATAAAAGTATGATGAACACATGCGTAAGTTTTCAATGTCAACTCGAAACACAGTAAACATTTTTCTCTGGCCCTAAATGTTTTAGGAGTTGCTTTTTCTCCTAGGAAGAAAAAAGAGAATTGAATGATTTCAATTAAAGAGTCAGACATGGAAAAACCTGTATATAGGTTTTTTGTAGTCTACACACTGTACAGCCAGAACACAAAGATCAATCTAATTTTTAAAAATTAGCATAAAGCAAAAGGACCCCTCTGAAGTGACAATTCCAAAGGAAATAGGTTCCTGGCACTCCCCCTCTGATGACCATCTTCTAAAGTCAAGAGGAGCTTAGAAAGATTTAGACACTTTCGTTCCCCATGCCGAATAGATAACAGGTGCTCAAAAATGCATTCAGTGAATGGAGAAAACCATTCTATATCTTTTATATCCCTGATAAGTCAACAGAGTAAATTATAGAGTTCTCCCGACACCAAAAAATAAGCTTAATCATTTTTATAAATAATATTTAAGACTTCTTATACATTTGGAAAAGTACAAAAAGTCCATCATTCTATTTTATATTATTTGTATTTTCATATTTTTACAAAAATTGAATCATTCCATATATATAATTTTCCAGCTTGATATTTGAACTCTCCAAAATATTAGCAATGTCTCTGTATGTTGAGATACATATCTACATTCATCGTTAATTTTAATTTGGTTATACTAACCATTAATCCACTGATAGATATTTGGCTTGGTTCGATTTTTCAATGATCTTATAAACAACACAACAATTAGTATTCTTACACATGTCTTAGTGTAATTATATGAAATTAAATAATTTCATGAACATGCTTATTCCAAGAATTCACACCTAGATGTAAAATTTGAAAGCAAATAACTCAGAGAACCTGAATCTACAGTCTTAATAGAGAGTGAGCTAAACAAGTAACTTGCAACTTGGGAGTTCCTGTCTGTCTAATTAAATAACAACCATTAATTATAGCCCATTTTAAATTCTAATTATTCCATGAAGCCTTTTTTAAAAAAAATCTTTCTACCTTCAGGCTGATTTTCCTTACATTTTCCTTTCTCTTCTTTTTTTCCTTTTCTCATCTTTTCTTTTCTTCTTCTTCTTTTTTTTTTGGTTATCTTTCTTTTGGTTGTGCAAGGAAGTGAGGTGTTTCTGCTTACACCTTCATCTTGTCCAGAACTCCCTGGAATGTGCCACATGTTTTGATTCACTCATTTACTGATGGGCACTTACTTATGTTGCTTCCAGCACTTGGCTATTGTAAATTGTGCTGCTATGAACACTGGAGTGCGTGGGTTCTTTTGGATTGGCGTTTCAGGGTTCTTAGGGAATAATCCCAGCAGTGGCAAAGATCACTGCTCACTTTTTTCCCTCTTTTTTCACTGTTCACTTTAAAAAAAATAATTTCAGAGAGGTTAGAAATGACAAGATTCCTAGTAAACAGGTTTCTCTCCTGGCTTCATATAAATAAGCCTGATCAGTAGAGGTTTTTTTCCTGCGAAAAGAGGACAGGAAAAGTCCCTACAGGAGCCTCCTTTACTACTTTCCCTGCCACTAAGGAAAGATAGAGTATGTTACAGGGGCCTTTGGACCACACCTTCTCCCTCCCTTTTCCCTCACCTTCTCTCTCTCTCTCTCTCTCTCTCTTTATTGACTTTGGCTTTATAAGTTAGATAAGTCAGTTTTTACTTTAATTGAAAGATTTTTCCATTATTTTAGTCCTTGCTAGTAGACTTTATTCTTAGTGTTCTCACCATTACCTGGTCTAATTAATCCCTCTGCTCACAAAGTTGTGAAGTTCTCATCAGTACCATCCTGTGCTGTGCGTGTCCTCTCTCCTCCTGCTGTGAGCTGTTGAATATTAATCTGTCCCAAATCTTCCCTGAATGTTTTTCTAGGCTTTTCAGGGAATGACAGGATGATTCTGTAGCTGGCACTTTTAAGGAGGCAGACCGTTTTCTAACATCGTCATCATTATAAAGTTAGTGTCCTATAACTGATACACACAATGAACAAAGTAAAAAGCCGTTTCTTCACAAAGAGAGCTGACCACACTTAGTGCTACCGGTGAGCACAAAGACGTCACTGCTCACATTCTGGGAGAGGCTCCACCTGTGTTAAAGAGACAGAACAAGCTCAGAGCCCCGGAAGGTGGAAGATGGAAATCATCCATGAAATTCTGTAGATTTTGAATTTGAACTTAAAAGATTTATTTTTCAGTTGATTTAAAAAATAACCAACTGTAAAGTAAAACCAAGCTACATAGGGAGGCAGAATGTTTTTAAGAAAAATTACTGTTATGTCACAACTGGTAGCGATTCTCTGAGTAACTGAGGCAGCACCGCCATGGAGAATGTATTTTAAATGCTCAGAATACCTGGGGAAGGGCCAGCCTAACCTCTTGCCTTGGAAAAGTTTAATACACATAGGGTATTTTGATTCCAAAAAAAGTTCAAATGTCACCACTAAACTTTTATTTATCACACTAAAGATATGGGAAGTGATTTCAGGGCAGAAGAGAATAGTGCAACTTTCAGGTTTCATCCAAAGTTATGAAACTAAATTTTCTGTATTACCTGCTCTTCTGAAGTTATTTTTGGTGTTGAATCAAATCAAATAAATACTCCTTAGGGTCAAATAGTTACTACTTAATGCAAACATTTGTTTAAAAGAAATAATAAATTTCCCTAATTACTTCTTAAGACGACTAGGGTTTCAAATATAGAAATTCTAAGTCCTGTATCAACCCTAGTAAAAGCAAGCAATGACAAAATTATTTATTCTTTAGTATATAAAGTAGAATATGCATATTACAAAGACTTCAAAAACTTCAGAAGAGAAAACTAAAATAAAAATGAAAAGTATCCTTTGTCCATTCACCTGTTGATAATTTAGTATATATTTTTTAATTTAATCAAAATCTGTTGAAAGTTTATTCAAGGTTGCTAATGTATCACTGAAAATAACAGCCAATACTGCAGGTACTGTGAGAAGCTCCTTATTCATGGAATTGTCATAACAACACTACGTCCTGTTACGGTCTCTATTTTCCAGATGAGAAACCAACACTTTAGATAGCCCAGCAGTGACTGGGTTGAGCAACTCTCTCACCCCAAGTTCTCACAATGTACGAGTGGCCAAGGCAGGACGCCTCCTCCATGCTCTCCCCGCTGCCTCCCGCCCATTTTCGCTTTGCCCCCCATGCCTTTCCCTTCATTGTTACGTGCCCAAGTTCTGTCTACCCTTGGAGCCCCAGCTGCAGTGCCACATCTCTCATGAAATTTGCCTTGAATTCTGCCTCTTTTGAGATCTCATGCCACGCATCATTACAGCCTTACTCTAACATAAAGTAAACTGATTCTCCTCAAAACAACACGGCTGTATGTGTTACCTGGGCGATTAGAATGTGTGAAATTGAAAGCAGGGTCATTTACAGCAAATATTTCTTAAAGTGGAAAATGTGTTTAACATCAGATTATAAACTCTATTTTTCCTTACAGTCATTAACATCACCATCCTGATTGACAACACTTAGCAAGCATTTGAAAGTGAATTATGCTCCACTGGACATTGTCTGCAGAATATTAAATTGACATGGTCACTGCCCTTTTTGAGCTTACAATCTAAAACAGATGTCATGGTCTAAACAAACATAAAAAGAGATAAAGGCGCCTACATACATCTGTTCAACAACTGAAACACTGCATGAAATGCTTATATTATATTCCAATCACAGCAAAAGTGTTGTGTGTGTGTACGTGTGCAGAAAATTGAAATGTTCATACGCAGGGTTGAGGCAAGGTTTTTTCAAATGCAAGCTTGTCTGTATAAGAAGGCAAGAGCCCACATCTGTGCAGTTGGGACTTTATGAGAAGAATACAGATGTCAATCACCACAGAATAACCACTGTACACATGTGAACCAGATGCTTCCATGTAAAATAACCCAGGGTGTTTCACAGATGAATCACTGAAAACGTAATTACACATCAGTCCTAGTTTATTAGTAACAGGTTCACTTATGTGGAAGCCATATGGTACTATCCATCCTGAAGGAGTGGAAAATACAGAAACGGGGACTTTGAGATGTTCAAATATACACTTTTCTGCTGCTGCATTGCTATATGATCCTTGTGGTGGGGTGATCATTCTAAGGGTTCAATCAAATGTCTTTGGAGAGATGTCTGTGGCTGCCTCTTATTAATGAAGATTATGCCCGTGAAGTTTACGTGTTATCTTCTCCTTTACAGAGGATTTTATTTCAGCAGAAAATAAAGTGTTTAGTGGTCACACAACTCCTACATGTCTAATTAATGGCTGTTAGGGTAAATATTCAGTTCTAACACCTCAGAATGTGAGTTCATTCTTAAGTTGTTACAAATGTTATCTTCTGCATAGAGTTTAAATGTTGACTCAGCGTATACAGAGTCAACAAAGCCCAAGTAAAAGCTGTCAGGAAGTATCTGTGTTTTATGACATCGATCCTCTGAGCTCCAAGGGTTGCTAGTCTGTGTTTCATAAAGCTGTCTACCTATTTACATAATTGATTTGCTTGTTTTCTTAATGTGTCAGAGCGCTGTCTGACAAGTAGAAATGGTACTCTTTAGTTAACAGCACAGGCTTTTAAGAGGAGTTTAGTATTCTGCTTCAAAGAGACTCCTTAAAACAAAGAAAACCAGCGTGCCCAAGTCTATTCCTACAGAACACTTTGGCTGGAAAAAGACAGGAGGGCACACGCCTTCAGAGGCATCAGGAGTCTTGGATCCGACCATCCCTGCTGTACTGTCAGGCTGAGGCAGGGTCAGTTCATGCTCAGACTCCCTAGGCCCTTGGGACATGATACTGAGCAGTATTTTAATGCTTTAGCCCTGGAGTTGGCTTTTGTTTCTCTGACTGAAAAGTCAAAAAATGCCTTGACCGGTTGATTTGCTGTCTTCCCTTTTCCCTCCATTCTTAAAATATGTTCTTATCAGAATTTAAAGAGAAGCTCCCAAACCTGTTACTTTAAATCACTTCTCAGTGGTTTTGATAATTTAAAAATAGTTTTATGCTATATTGGTACATATAATATGCATATAACATGTAAATCCACATACTATAAAGGATCATAGTAAATCAAGCTCCTGCATCGCTGCTACCACTTAACTTCACTTAAGAATACAAAATGACCTACGTGGTTACATTCCCAATGCCTCTCCTCCAAACTGCTTCCCTTGGTTCCACACAGAGATATAAGCTTATCCTACATCGTGTGCTAATCATTGCTTCATCTTAGAAAGAACGTTTTGTTATGCATATGCATATTCCTAAATAATATACTGTATAAATACTGCTTTAATTCTGAGCTTCATAAAAATGCAACCACACAAGGACTAGCCTTCTGTGACTGGCTTCTTTCACTCAACATGAAGTATGAGTCATCCATTTCATTCACTCTCACTGCTGTATAATATCACATTGTGTGATTTTTATATATGTCTGTGTGTATATATATAGCTAATACAAACAACGCTGCTATAAATATTCTTATATATAAATTTTAGAGCACACCTACTAGAATTTCTCTTGGGTGATATGTCTAGGTACTGAATTTTTAGACTATACTGTAAGTGAATGGTTTTTTTTCATAATAAGGCCAAAAATATATTTAAACGTGTTCAAGTTAATTTTCACTCCCGTTAGCAGTATTGAAGATTCCTGTCGATCAATTTCTCTCCAACATGTAATGTCAAAGCTTTAATTTTTCTAAAATGATGTTAAATGGTATTTCTCTGCAGAATTTTAGTTTTTTACTTAAGTTGAAAGAAAAGTTGTAGGAACAATATTGTTTGAAAATAAGTTGGCAATATGATGCCTCTGTTACCTCACCATCTTAGTGAGTATGTGGTAAACATAAATGTCACAATCTCTTACTTACCCACAATACAACCATCAGAACCAGACACATCACTGCCATCTAATCCTTAGCCTACACATTCAAGCTTCCCATAGTCCAGTAATATCCTTTCCAACAAATGGACCCAGTTCAAAATCATGCATCACTTTTGCTGTTACATCTCTTTAGTCTTTTCTCTCAGTTGCTCAGTTATTTCTTGAGGCACTTCTGACGATTATGGTCAGTTTACACTGAAGACTGTACTAGAGTTGAGTTTGCCTGGTATTTCCCCGTGGTTTGACCAAAGTTACTGCACCTTGGCGGGACCATCACAGAAATACTGCTGTGTTCTTCTTGGTGCATCCGACCAGGAGGTGCATCATTTCAAATTGTACCATTACTGCTGCTGTTCACTTTCAGCACAAGGTAGTAACTGCCATGCTTCTCTACTATAAAGTTTCTCTCCCCCACCTTGGTAATTAATAAATGTTTTATTGAGAATTAATGAAACCGCCCATCTTTTCATGTGTTTAAATGCTATTTGTGCACTTCTTCTCTGAAATGCCTGCCTATGTCTCTGACCCGTTTTTTGCTGGGTTGCTTGTCTTGTACTTTACTGACACGAGAGGAGAAGTACATCGTAGTACATCCTAGTACATCGAGGATCCTTTTCCCAGTGCACTGTGTCACCACTGTTGTCACATACCAAATCTGCATACAAACCCGGGTGTGTTGTTAGGACTCTTCTGTTTAGTTTACCTCATTGTGTGTGTCCGTGCCAACACCACACTTTACCGATTACTGTTCCTATATACCGAGTCATGATATTTCATCAAGTTACACCCCTTTATTCTTCTTTAGACCACTGTGGCTATTCTTAGTCTTTTGTTCTTTTACATAAATTTCAGAAACAACCTGCTAAACTCTTACTGGGATTTTGATTACAAATGGAGTGACTCTACAGATAATTTTGAGAGAACCAAAATTTTTAAGATACTGAATCTTTCAACCCTTCAGATCTTAAATCCATCATTTTATAATTTAATCCTTATATGTTTTGAATTGTATTTTCTCATCATTTGATGCTGGGTTGCAAAAGTGCAATTGATTTTTGTATTTTAATCATATATTGAAACACTGATAAATATCTTATTAATTAAAAGTATTTATCTGTAGATTCTTTTGGATTTTCTATGTAGTCTGTTATATTAATTGTGAATACTGAAAACTGTCTATCTTTATGAGATTTATTTCCTTCTGTACTTTAAATGCACTGGCTAGGACCTCCAATACAATTGAGTAGAAACAGCGATCCTGGGAACCTCGACCTGAAGAAATCCTTCTATTTCTAAGAGTTTTTGTTAGGTGTATAGTGAAAGTCCTACAAATCCTAACTTTCAAAGAAGTTTTATCATTAAGATAAATTTTATTAAATTTATATGCACCTCAACTGAGTTGATCACATAGTTTTTCTCCTTTAATTTTAATAACTATTCCTTTCTAAAACAATCCCATTTTTCATCATCCCATTTTCCCAGGATTTTTCAATCCCATAGTGCTACAGAACAACTCCTCCCCCCCCCCCCCCAAGGAGAGTCTACTAATACTGTCAGGACCCCCTACTGGACTCCATTGTCTGTCACCAATAGGAAAGATATTTCTTAATGCCAGAGATTTGGATGTGAAAATTTGTGCTGTGAAAAAGCTCAATGCTGTGAAAAGGAATGTTTAGTTAATGCTATACAGACTTAAAGTAGTGACCTAATGTCTTCATTAAAATATCAAAGTCCTTTAGGATACCCACAGACACCCACAGTGCTTCTGTCTCCCCCTGCCCTAATTCAGGGTACGGTAACTCAGGAAAGGAAGCAAGTCCGAGATCCAGGCTCCTGCAAAGTTGGCTGTGTCGCCGACCAGGCAGGATCTCTAATTAATCCAAAGCCATGTAGCACCTTCTCACGGTCTACTGGCAAGAGTTCTTTGTACCCATTTTCCAGGCAAAGTCTCTCCTGTTTCCCAGGCCACGAGGCCAAAGGGAGCACTCCAAAGCTGAGTGGTCCTCTTCTACCAGAGCTGCAGGGGTCTGCACTCTGGCCAAAACTGTGTGGCTCTCCCTGCAAAGTTGCAGAGAGGGGAGGGTCACCACTCTGGAAAGGCTGGGTGGCACTCTCCTTCACATGGCTGCAGGGGTCCCCACTCTGTGAAAACCTCGTGGCTCTCTCCTTTCTTCACCAAAACCGCCAGGGGGTCTCCACTCTGCCAAAAGTGCGTGGCTCTCTCCATGCACTGCCACAGCCTCGTGATTCACTCTCTAATGGCTGCTGCATCTGGGTTTTTAATACCCATGCCAGTCCTCCTTTGCAGCCCCATTTCTGACTCCTCCTATAATCGGCTACACTTGCCAGCACTCCCATATTAGTCCAAGTTTACTGGGCTGCCATTGTGAGTCTGGGCCGGTGTGGCCCAATGACATGGAGCCAATCATCTCCAAACTCTCACGCAGGCACCGTTACCTGGGAGACCTGCCCCTCAGTTACTTCCTGGCTCAGAGCACAGCCACAGCCATTTAACATATCTATAAAACCAGATAAAGGTTGTAGATACATTAAATGACCATGTCAGAGGTTAGCTGCAAAGCCAGTGCTGTACAAAACAGCTCTCAATGGCCCTGCTCCATTTGCCCCTTCCCCAACTGACATCTGTAAGGGGGAGGGGTGAGGACATCTTATATGTCTCTCCAGTATTTCCTAGACACCTTGAGTTCTGGACCCCATTCCAAATCCCTTTTTGGGGCCCCCCTCTTGGCTGCACCCTGTTACAATAGTTTCTATGCTTAAAAAAGTACATTGCTAGACTTAGTTTTCTAAGACTGTTCAGGATTTTTGTACCTATATTCAGAAACAAAAGTGGTCTATAATTTTCTTTGTCAAAGTCTTGCTTATTTTGTTTGTTTTTAGTTCTAGAATCCAGGTTATGTTAGCCTTAAAGTATTAGTTAGGAGTATTTTCCCATTTACTTTGCCAGAAAAGTTCAATAAATTAAACTAACTTGTTCATTGAAAAACCCTGAGGCCTTTCCTCTAAAAAGAATTTGTGGGTTTTTTTTCTTTTTCCCCACTGAGCAAGGGGCACTCCCCAAGGGTACTCAGGCCTAAGGCAGTCTTTCCAGTGGACGTGCTCAATCAGCATTTTTATCTCAGGGCAGCCCTACTTTCCAGTTTGTTTCCTCTCACAGCAAGGTGCCTGCTTGGCTTCAGCTTATTGTTTGGTCTTAAAGAGCTACAGTACTTCAAACACAGATTGTGTGCTCTAAGAGGGGGAAATATATATATATATAGTTTATGCAGAGCTCAGTTGCATTGTAATGAAAGGATCCCTCAGAATATCTGTTTGCCACAGTGTCAGGGAGAGGCTCGGCGATGTTAACTTAATACCTAGTGTTCTGCGCTGGAGGAAGCACCAAGTTTGGAGGCAGGTAAGGCTGGGTTAAAGTCACGGATCTGTCACTTTAGTGATCATGGGATTTTGAGGAAGTGTGAACTTTTCTGAGCCTGTCTCCTCTTTAAATTGGGGATACTAACTCCTACTTTATGTGGCTGTTCGAAAGTATATAACAAAATTTAACTGACATTTATTAGACACTAAGAGCCACTCACTGTTAGATGTGCTTATAGGTACTAACTCATTTAACATTCACAGAAGCCCTATGTGGAGGTATTACTATCATCTCCTCTGCACAGCTGTGTAAAGCTAGAGACTGTTAAGAAACTTGCCCAAGGCCATAAAACTGTAAGTGAAGGAGATGGCGATTCGAATCTAAAGTCCAGGTCTATTGTTAAAAAAAGAGTGTGTTACGACTTGCAGCATTAAATCATATACGTTATGTTAAAAGTCTACCATACTATCTGGCACATAGTAAGTACTTTAAAATAACAGCTAAATTTTGATAATAATAACTAGTTATTAATAGTAAAATAATTTATAGCAAACGGATAAAGAAATGTGATATTTACACCCACAGCTATAGTACTACTCATTAAAAGCAATGAAATGCACAGCTCTACATGGAAGAATCTCAAGAGGATAAGGTTACATGAAAGAAGTTAGACTCAAAATGGCTCCATACCATATAATTATATGGGCATTTTGGAAAAAAAGCAAAACGACTGGGACATATCAGCAGTTGCTAGAGCTGGGTGTGAAACAGAGGACTGACCAAAGCTGGATGTAAAAAACCTTTCTGGGACGGTGGGAGTGTTTCCTAGCTCGATTATACGTTTGCCAAATTCATAGAACTTTACAGCTAAGAATTGTGAATTTTGCTTTATATTAATTATATGCCTGTAAGTAAAATAAACAGAAAAACGTATCAACCTTTCCCCTGAAAATATGTTTTTAAGCTGTATTTTGTCTTTGATTAACATAACAGTTATGACATTATTTTTTTAAATCTAGTGACTTAAAAACATATATTATTAATTGTGAAATCAATAATGAAACAGCAATGAGCTCCTTATCAATCCCCTAAGAATGAAGAAAAGCAATGAAGAAAGGGGCTTGCTGGTCTCAAAGTTTCACGGGATGCTTCATAGGCTTCTTCGGACTTTCTTTTTCTTTCTACACTTTTAAAGAAATAGATCATATGCTGCTTTCTGGCAAGAATTAGTTGCTGTAAGACCAAAAGAAGTATAACCGTGTGGTACTAAAAGCTCAAGTTATGCAATGGCAAAATTACACTTGTCAAAGCAGAACTTCAGGAAATAAACCATATTGTAGTTCAAAATGGAAGACTGGCAAGTGTGATTTCAGTATGCAGATTCAAAGTGGATTTTCCCATACAGAATATTCAGTGTGCAATGGCTTGAGCTTGGCTGGAAGGATTACTTAATTTCTTTCAATTATGCTTAAAAAAATTAGACAGATTCTATTAAGAAGAGTAACTAAATAAAATGAAATTTGGAGGAAAACTGCCTACTAGTAGTAAGAGAATCTGACTAAAAGTAGGTAAAGTTACAATTTGTAAAAGTACAGTAAGCTCAACTAGGTGGCATCTTTCATTACAAGTCAGAAACATTTCCAGCCTTAGTGAGAAAGGGAAATGTTGACTTTGAAATCAGGTCATAGAAGGGAGTAGAAGAGGAAATGTCTACCACGTCAGAAAACACTGTTCTGTTCTACACTGTGGTAGGAAGCTACGTTACCAAAAAATCACTTGAGGAGTTTCCACTTTATCTGTGAAAGAGGCAGAAAGTGGGGAGAGATCCCATTCTACATGATCACCCAAGACTCAAATCGACCTTCTGAGTTCCCCATAGGTCTATTTTCAAAGGATGTTTAGTCTGATTTTACAGAGTGGGCTTCTTTGTTAATTTAGATGGCAGCAATAGGTACGCTATCTTGAGTCAGTCAAAATCTTTCTCTCCTGCAGTGACCACCTGACTGCGTGGGGTCAAACCAGTCACAACGTTAGCAAAGTCATACAGCCAATCACCACAGCACATTGTTTTCTTCCTAGAGCAATAAAGCCTGTATTTTCCTTCTTCCAACCATGTGAAAAAGCTACAGGAAGAGCAAAAGCCTGCTGTTTGTGCTGTAAAAAAACATTGATAAAGATATTCTACTGTGTCTCTTACGTCTGTTATGTTGGAGCAAGGATAAGTTCTAATTCTAAATAAACTAGCACAGTGTCACAGGTACAACTGCAACTTTTGTAAAATTCACATTGGTATAGCGGCTGATTAAACTGGCAGTTATTTTTCAACCCAGTTTCCCTATTATTGTTAACTGGTGGCAAACAGAAGTAACTTTTTGTCTAGAGACCAGCAGAATGACTGAAATGCCATGGTTAGGCTGAATAGAAGATGAGAGAGATGAAGACAGAATAAGAAGTTCCTGTTAACAGAGTAGCCAATGGGTACAACTTATAAAAATCCTTGAAAATTAACTGAAAAATATGTGTCTATCTAAACAGGCGGTATCACCAGTGTACATAAAATACTTGGATATCTGGTTACAAAACTGAGCGAGAAATAGTATTTTTAGAATAGTCACAGAAAACTTTTGTATTACAGGAAAGTGAAAAGTAGAAATTGTAAAATATTTAAAATGAATCTTGCCCCGGCGGGGTTGCTCAGTTGGTTGCAGCATCATCCTGAACACCAAAAGGTTAAGGGTTCGACCCCCAGTCCAGGCATGTATGGAAGCAACCAATCAACGTTTCTCTCTCACCCGCCCTCTCTCTCTCAAATCAATAAAAATATATCTTCACATGAGAATCTGAAAATAAATAATAAAACAAACCTTTCTATAAGTGAATATTAGTATATGTATTGCTCCTAAAGTTTACCATACTATTGTACTATTATCCCAAATCATACATATAGGAAAAAGTTATGCTCAAAGGAATAATGAGAGAATTTCCCAAACTATGTGGCATCTATCATTTACACATAATTATTGTACATATGAATGCAATATATTAGAGTTTATCACTAGAAAAGCTCTCTTGGACCAAAACAAGTGAAGGAACAGAATATCGCCACCTTTGTAGATGACTTCCAGTACCTCTTTCAGTTCTACGTCTATTTGCATACAGAGCAATGATTTTTGGACTCTTTTCAGAGGCAATTATCTCATAAAACCCTCTGCCAAAATAATACATGAGGTGAGACCTCCTGGACCAGCTGAGTTTGCAAACCTATTTTTAACTGGGGTGTAGACATGGTTCAATTTACTGAGTGCTAGGCCAGAAGCCAGAGAGACCTGGGGCGGGCTTGTGAGCTCCATGGCTCTCAGGTGAGCTGGAGATGCCAAGTGAACATGGCTAAAACCTCATTTAAAAGTTTTTATTCTTTAGTGCTTTGGGAAGTGCCATTATTTGGCCTCTTTCCTACAAAACTAAAAAGTTTGACAATGCCTAATGCTGTGAAGTGTGTGGGAATGAAATTCTCAGTATCTAGTAATCAGCTAATCTGATTTCTTGGCTCTGGAAAAAGAATCAAAAACAACAGGTGCCTTTTTACTTTTACTTTTCTTGTGTGTCCTGGATAAACGAATTGTCTTTCTAATTGACTTGTTTCCCCTTCTTTGTCCTCACAGCCAAATCACTGACGACTGCTGAATGTCATAGAGAATCTCCATCTGATTTATAATACCTCCTTTTCTTTTTTACCATTCTCTCTTTCAGATACTTAGATCGACTTTGAAAATAGGTTTTAAAATTCATCCAAATTCTGTCCAGTCTACAAAATTCCTAGGGGTCCTCAACACAGTATCAGATGTTCTGTTCAGGCATCCTCAGTACTTCCAGTGTTTAATTTTGACAAAAGAATACAGAGAAATAATCTCTTTCTATTTTTTTACTTGGCCAAAAATTTCTAGGCAAATTGTTATAAATCCAAATAAAGTGGAAAAAGAGAAGAGAAATATTTTTATCAAAATTGTTGCCTTATTTTTATTACAATCTGAAGGGCTGGTAATTATCTGTATATCTAAAACCAATAATCTCTCTTTCCCTAACTCATTAAACTAGGGCACTGTTAAGATGCTGTAATCAAAATTTCCATGTGGTAACTTCTTCAAAACCCTCAGCTTCTGGCAATGACGACAGAAGCTGATTTATAATTTATAATTATTATAAATAATTATTCTTTATATTTTTGTAACAATGGAATATTTCTTTATCTTATTCATAGTGTATATGATATTACTCTTTCCAAGAACGCTTCATAGTCTTACACTCTTTTTTTATAAATGTGACTAATTAAATTTTTAAAAATCTATTGAAAATGTTTTAGGGCTGAATATTTCCTAAAAATATGCACTTCAACATACAGTTTTGTATTATAAAACTCACCATCCTTTTTGTTTGTTTGTTTCTGCACTTTTGCATTCTCTTTCTTGCTTGGAAAGCTCTTATTTTTACTTCAAGCCTCAGATCAGATCCTCCAAGTGGCTTCACAGAACTTGCTCTGCTGGAGTTACAGCCTCAGCCCTGCACCCACTCCCTCTCCCACACCCTCCAACAGGGCTTCTGCTGAACCCAAATCCTTAGTTTTGCTTGTCTCCTTCACTAAATGTTGAGTGTAGTATATTTGGTTCCTATGACTGCTGTAACAAATTTCAGTCACAAACCAGGTGACTGAAAACAGCACACATTTGCATTCTCACAGTTCTGGGGGCCAGAAGAATAAAATCGGTATCACTGGGCCAAAACCAAGGGATCAGCAGGGCTGGCTCCCTCCATATCGGCCAGGGTCAATCTGTCCCTTGCTTCTTCCAGCTTCTGGAGATTGCAGTGCTCCCTGGCTGGGGGTCACACTACTCTAATCTCCGCTTCTATGGTAACACGGCCTTCTCTTTCTGCCTCTGTCAAATCTCCTTGCACCTTCACTTATAAGGATGCATGTAAGTGCACTGGGGCCCACACCAGTATTCCAGTATAATCCTAAAATAATCTCAAGAACCTTAAACTGATCACATCCACAAAGTTTTTGCCACATATGGTAACAATCACATGTTCCAGGGATGAGGACAGGAACATTTTAGAGGACAGCTCTTCAGCCTGCCACACTAAGTGAGGGGATTGTCTTACTCATGTCCTCAGCATATGTGGCAGAGAAAAGATGCTACATAACTGTGGAATAAACAAATACATATATTTCACTGAGGTTTTAATGGCATAAAAGTCATGCAAAATTATGAGTTTACAGTGTTCAGTAGAATTCAATATTAAGAGAAACTGACTAGAGGCTTTAACAGGCTAATAGTAATGTTTTTTTGGTGGCCATATATTGTAAAGAATTGAATTTATCTTATATTTAGGCTCCCACTCACCATCTAACAATATTAAAGAATTATGCAGACATTAAAGAAGGAAAAAATTCTCTAGCCAGCATAATATATAAATAATTAAGCAACTGTTGAATGTGAAAACATAGAGTATACAGTAAAATAAAAAATAATTTATAAGTACAAGCTCATCATTTTTACAACTAAAAATATAAATCATATATTTGTCATTATTATTAAAATATTTTATTTAAAAAGCATGGATACTATTTTCCACAGTGGCTGCACCAGTCTGCATTCCCACCAACCCTGCACTAGGGCTCCCTTTTCTCCACAACCTCGCCAGCACTTGTTTGTTGATCTGGTTTGTTGATGGCCATTCTCACTGGTGAGGAGTGGTTTCTCACTGTGGTTTTAACTTGAATCTCTCTAATGGCTTGTGATATTGAGCATCTTTTCACATGCCTATGGGCCCTCTGTATGTCCTCTTCGGAGAAGTGCCTGTTCAGGTCCTATGCCCATTTTAAAAAATATTTATTTATCTTTAGAGAGGAAGGGAAGGAGAGAGGGAGAGAGATATCAATGTAAGGTTGCCTCCTGTGGGTCCCCCCAGGCATGTGCCCTGACTGAGAATCGAACTGCAATCCTCTGGTTTGCAGTCCCACGCTCAATCCACTGAGCTACACCAGCTAGGGTCTATGCCTATTTTTTAATTGGGTTGTTTGTCTTCCTTGAGTGGAGTTGTATGAGTTCTTTATATATTTTGAAGATGCTCCTACCCTTCGCAACAGCATGGATGGAACTGGAGAGCATTATGCTAAGTTAAATAAGCCAGGTGGTGAAAGACAAATACCATATGATCTCAGCTATAAGTGGAACCTAATCAACAAAACAAACAAGCTAGCAAAACATAACCAGAGACACTGAAATAAAGAACAAAATGGACAGTAACCAGAGGGGAAGGGGCAAAGGGATAATGGGGGAAAATAGGGGAAGGACCATCAAGGCACATGTATACAGGACCCAGGGACAAAGCTGAAGGAGGCAGGATTGAGGGTGGGAGGCAGGGGTGGGTGGGGTGGAGGGAGTGGAGAGGGGGAAATGGAGATACTTGTACTTAAACAATAAAAACATTGTAGATACTAGATAACAAATTAGATATTCACTAACTCATAGAAATCAATGGGATCTCCTAGACACTGAATGTGAATGCCTCTAGTGACTGTTTAGCTGGTTCCTTGGCGTTTGTGCCCTTTTGCTGCAATTTCATCAAGGGTAATGAGGGACAGTACCACAGCACGGTACGACGTCTCTACATCTTGATAATGAATTAGTAATAATGTCTTGGTGTAGGCCCTTCTTCAGGGAACGCTACATCTCTGCAATTCTATTGTGTTCCTATATGTATTCCACAATCTCAGTTAATTCTATGAACTAAGTCATTCATACTTGTACCTGTAAGGTGGACATATCTAGTTCACTTGCATACTTTATGAGATATCAGGTTGTTTGTATGTTTGTTTTCCTACTGTACTTGAAAGTAACAGCAATTTGAAAAGTAAAGTTAACACATTAACCTTATTAATATAAGTTGTGGCTTCATAGAACAGAAAAGACTACCAAAAATTCAATGTACATTTTTCTGTATTAATAACATTAAATATTTCCATTACGGAGGGGACCCTAAAAGCTCTGCTAACACTTATTGTCAAAAGAGTTAGAGATTTTCTTGATGTATACTGCTATGTCACTCCAAACTATCTGATGAAATTTGTGGCAAATTTTGTAACACTAAAAAAATGAAGTGAAACATAAATGTTTATTGTAGTCATATGGATAAAAATTATTGTTTACTGAACATTCAAACTATCTACTGAAAATTGTTATCATCTATATCATTTCATTTACTATTTATTCCCATTTTGGATACAGAGAATGAAGAATATTACACATAACAAATTCACTAAGAACTAGAACTTTTTAAATGCAATTACAGATTTTCTTTCACTAGGCTGTTGTGCCTAAAATTGGTGTTAAAAGGTAATTATCAAAGTATAGTATTACATGACTTTTACTTTTTATTAGAGCAAGAGATAAAATTTATTTGACTGATTTTTTTTTAAACTGGTGTCTACCATGTGTTGTGATTACGCTTTTTAAGGAAACATACAGGGTGGCACAAAAGCAGGTTTATAGTTTTGAGTATGTAAAACAGACTTTATTCTTGTATTATTATTCCTTAATTAGTATAGTACTTGCCATATGAACTGTAAACCTACTTTTGCTCCACCATATATATTAAAGTAACATTTACTAAATGAAACGTCTCCAGTGTTAGGAGATATCTGATTATAAAATGGAGATATCTGAAGCAAGGATGTGATTAAATAATAATTAAATACTATTGATGAGGAATAAGATTTTATTTAATCTTATGTTCTTGTCAGGATATAAGATGTCTAGCAATTCTCTACTCATAAAGGTATTAGTAAGAAAGAACATACTGTCTTTATGAAACCTGTATATTAGAGAATAAAATAGACAAATAAAATATTATATTTAATAAAAATATTAAAATAGACAGATGAATATATTTGTCTATTTTAGACAAATGAATATATTTGTCTAAATATATAATATATTTATTATATCAAATATTTTATACAAATGAATAAAATATTATATTTTAGGAATGAAATGCCCAATGGAGATTTAAAAAGCAACTAGACTGGGAGTGGAATGGGGTTCACAATATTATATAATATGATCAGAGGTGGTCTTACTGAAAAGACAAAATGTACACTAAGAGGTGAAGGAGAGCAACTTAATTTCTAAAGGAAGAACTTTCTAGGCAGAGGAATGCTTGTGCAAAAGAGGACTACAACTGATGTGTCTGAAGAATATGTAAGAAGCGGGTGTGGCTGGGGAGGAGTGAGCAAGTGGGAGAATAAAGCCTGAGCTAAAAGGTAAATGGGGCAGATAGCAACTCAACATCCTGAAGCAGCCAACTGGTTACAGGCATCATGGGAAATCAGTACACTGAGATACTCTTTGGGGCCATTGCCAAGGATGGGTTAGATCTAAATGTGTTGGAATTAAAAGATCTCAGTGGATAGGGCAAGACTGTGCATACAACATGATTGCATTTGTGTATATTAATATGTGGTCTTATCAGAAATAAAATGCTTTCCAAAAAGACACATGAGAAAGAAGTAATAGCAATAAACCTTTAGAGAGAAGGTCCAGAGGTGGGGTGGAGGATGAGGAGAGAGGCTTTAGGCTTTTACTCTTCATTTTATGCACGTCTATCCACTTTTTAGCCATATCTATATTATTTTTACTTTAAAAAGACCAGAAAAAAAGCTACTTGTATATCCACAGGATGGTGTCCTTTCAGTCAACCTCATCAGCAGTTGAGGTCCGAGTCTTCCCCTTTGCCCTTTGGATGCTACCTTGGCCTCCTCAATGAATTTTGCAAGTTTTGTTTCCTCACTTCCTTTCTCAGAATTTATTCCAATGATTTTACCAAGTCAACAATTTCACTAAGAAAGATCAGTTCCTCAATTGGAGCCTCTTGTCTATTTAGTAACTACATAATCTTAGCACTTTCATTCCCATAACTTCTGTACCAACCATGCTGACTTGTATACCAATGAACTAGAATCACCCAGGTGATTACATTCCCTCCTCATCCTGCAGATAAGCTATGTTCTCCATCATCCAGAAATGCACCTCCTACCTTTCTCAGTAAAACAAAGACTCAAAACTCTCTTCCCGTAGGAAGACTTTCTGAATTCACTTCCCATCACTCAGAACTTCTACAGGTAATTTATCCTGTAGTAACCTTATATAGGTATCAGTTTTGTATTGCATTAAGCACTATTTATAGGAATGGGGGCCAGGTCTTTTCTTTCTTTAGTATCTTCACACCTTGATCTCATATGATGCTTCTCACACAAAAAGTATTTTATTAATGTTGCAACATTAGCTGACTTAATTTTATTAATCCATATTTCTTAAAAAAGCAAATATATANCTCCTACCTTTCTCAGTAAAACAAAGACTCAAAACTCTCTTCCCGTAGGAAGACTTTCTGAATTCACTTCCCATCACTCAGAACTTCTACAGGTAATTTATCCTGTAGTAACCTTATATAGGTATCAGTTTTGTATTGCATTAAGCACTATTTATAGGAATGGGGGCCAGGTCTTTTCTTTCTTTTGTATCTTCACACCTTGATCTCATACGATGCTTCTCACACAAAAAGTATTTTATTAATGTTGCGACATTAGCTGACTTAATTTTATTAATCCATATTTCTTAGAAAAGCAAATATATAAAAACACAGGGAATGATGAAGCCTAGAATGGTTGTATTAGTAACCTTAAACCCTCTGTGTTGAATTCTGTGGGTTTTTCTGCTCATCTTCCATTCCACTCTCATCTAGGATAACTTTTTCCTACTGCAGGAGCTGGGTGGGTTTTTCTGCTCATCTTCCATTCCACTCTCATCTAGGATAACTTTTTCCTACTGCAGGAGCTGGGAAACTAAAAAGTATTTCCCAGTCTCCTCTGCAAAACTACTGAGGTATCTGGAAGGTGAAAACGGGGCAAAAGACACCTTCTTGACTCATTTTAGTGTCTCCCCCCCCCACCAATAAGCAAAAGTCTTGATGCAGAGTAAGAGGCTTTTCTGTATCAGATTCTTGTGTCCATTTTTCAGCTTCCTATGTGTCAAGAGGCAACTGTGGCAGAGGCGGTGGCAAGAGCGCACAGTCCCATGCCCGTTCTCCAGTTTTGAGGCTGTCATGCACAGGAGCTTCCTGGCACTTGGGATAGAGTTATGGTAGTGTCCCCTTTGTGTTCTGGTGGTGTCCTGAAGTGGATTATTCCAGAGGCCAGCCCACTGGAGCCGGTCCAGACTATCCTGTGACTTTGTGAGTACCTAATGCCTTGCATGCATTAATCTTCTGTGGCTAAATTATACAAACTTGGTGGGTTACACAACAGAAATGTATTCTCTTTCAGTCCTAAGGCCACAAGTCTGCAATGCATCTTATGGGGTTAAATCAAGGTGTTGGCAGAGCTGTGCTCCCTCCAGAGGCTCTGGAGCAGATTCATGTCCTTGCCTTTTCCAGTGTCTAGAGCTGCAGGTCCTGCATTCCCTCGCTCATGTCTCCTTCCTGTACGTTCAAAACTACTAGTCTAGTGTCCTCTGTCTCTGACTCTGCTTCTAACACGTAGCCTCTCTCTCTTCTGTATGAAACCTCCTCTAATAAGAGGTTCCTCCTTCTAATAAGAACCCTGGAACATGCATTTAGGGCTCATTTAGCCTTTCACCTATGTCTTCCTTTTTTGGATGTCACTATATGAGGGAACACATTCTCAGATTCCAGGCATGAGAAAGCTAATATCTTTGGGGGGTGGGAGCAGGCAGTATTCTGCCTGCCACCAAAAGGTACACAGAATAAACTTGAAAAGATCACACAAAAATCATTATTGTGTAGCTCAGTGGATTGAGCACAGGCCTGCGAAGCAGATGATCACGGTTTGATTCCCAGTCAGGGCACATGCCTGGGTTGCAGGCCAGTTCCCAGCAGAGGCCAGTTCCCAGCAGGGGGTGCATGAGAAGCAACCATACATTGGTATTTCTCTCCCTTTCTCCTTCTCTTCCCCTCTAAAGATAAATAAATAAAATAAAAAAGTCATTATTCTTTTCATGTTGCTGGGGGGCAGGTTTCTTCTTTTTTTTTTTTTTTTTTAACTTTTATTTATTTATTTATTTATCTTTAGAGGGGAAGGAGAGGGAGAGAAACATCAATGTATGGTTGCCTTTCGTGCGTCCCCTGCTGGGAGTTGGCCTGCAGGGAACTGGACTACAACCCAGGCATGTGCCCCGACTGGGAATCGCCCGCGCTCAATCCACTGAGCTACGCCAGCCAGGGCGGGGCAGGTTTCTTCATTGTCTTCCCCACTTCTGGCCATCCTCCTGACTTAACTGACTTTTTTAGACAAACCTCCTGTTAGGGCCCCTCGAGCCTCCCTGCCTTTGCTCCTCTCACTCCCCTAGATGGAATGGCCTCCTCCTTCCTCTCCGTACAGCGTCAGTCTTCCCTCATTACTGCAGTGAGCAACAGGAGTACTTCCCACTCCCTCAAATCTTCTCCCACCGCTTCCCCTTTGGGGAGGACGGTGATCCTGTGGTGCTGCCTTTACCAACATACGATTTACGAACGCACGTTGTAGCTTCACATATGACCCCGTCTTGATCCCCAGCAGAGATGTGAGCTCCTGGAGGTCAGGTACTCTATTTTGCACTTATAGGTGGTTAATTATTTGTCATTCCTGACTATACCAAAGCAAATTCACACTACTAAGCTTAAAGAATAACTCCACTCTTTTTAAACAGTGATTTTTAAAACTGAGATGTAACTGACATATGATATTGTGTAAGTTTGATGTATACATATTGGTTTTATACATTTATATATTAGAATGTTTATTTTTTTATGTCTAGAATATGTGTAATTTTCTCTAAGCTTTTTATAACATAAAAATTAGTTCTGGAATTCTTATTAACTTGCTGAGCTTTCACTTTGCAGAGAGAAGACAGTAGATGGTAGGTAAAACATTCTTTTTTTCCTAAATAGTTAATCCATTTATGAGAAGATCTCAGTATAATTCTTTGTATTCAAAAAGCATATAAAAATCACATTCCTTTAGATATTAAGAGAAGTAGCTTAACAGTGCCCAGTAAAAATTTCAGTTATGATATTTTAATGTTTGTTAATTTAATGTGATTGCAATGAATACCCTTCTCAAATGGCAAATTACATTTTCCATGGGTAATATTCTCTAAAGCTTTGACTCTTATTATGCAATATGTGAAAAAAAAAGTTCTTATATGATGAATTCCTACATGTGGAGTTATGGAAATTTCAAATCAAATTTGGATATCAGGATAAAAAAGTTAGATAATGGAAATAATTATAAATCAAGTCTAAATTGCACAAAAAATAATGATTATTCAACCTGGAATTTAATATTTGTGAATTACACAAGGAGTAAATGTTAGCTTGAAACATTTCCTTTAAAAACATAATTAGGATCATATTTACTATTACTTTAAGTTTAGGAAATATATGTTTAATAGGAATCTTTCTTTATTAGGTAAAGAATGTGCCATCTGTTACAAGTACTCACATTTTCTTAGAATGTAAAGGGTAAATATTTTCAGAGAGCTTTTGAATTAATGACAAAAAACATGTTCAAAAGTGTGAAGGACTTTTGGCATTGACCTTTCTAAGGAAACCAGGAAACTGTTTGGTACATGCTCGTGTGTATAACGTGCTGCTGAGTCAGCTCCAACTCCTGGCAACCCTATGAGTGAGTGACGTCAAGAACAGCCTGTCCTCAACAGCCCTGCTCCCCTCCTGTAGACTGATGCCTATGGCTTCTTTTATGGAGTTGATCCATCTCATATTTGGCCTTTTCCTGCTGCTTCTTATTTTCTCCCACATCATTGTCTTTTCCAAATACCTGTATCTATGTATTAAACAAGATTTGTATTTTCTCCAAAATACAAATGACTAAAAGTGGCACATTTCTATAGTGATATTAACTTATTTTCATACACATATTTTTCAAATATCCCACGCCATGTACTGCCATCCACGTGCCCATCTTCTACCCGTTCACCTACCCACGGTATTTATGTCTGTTATATGAAAAACAAACTGCTCACAATGAGTAAATGCTTTCTTGGTAATAGGACTACACAAGAATCTATAAAAGAACTTATAAAACTCAACACCAAAAAACAAACAAGTCAATTTAAAAATGGGCAAAGGACCTGAATAGACAGTTCTCCAAAGAGGACACACAGTTGATCAACGGACATATGGAAATATGCTCAAAGTCTCTAATTATGAAAGAAACGCAAATTAAAATCACAGTGAGGTGCCATTTCACTCCTCTCAGAATGGCCATCATGAATAAATCAGCAAACAACAGGTGCTGGTGAGGCTGTGGAGAAAGGGGAACTCTTCTGCACTGTTGGTGGGAATGCAGATTAGAGAAGCCACTGTTGAAAGCAGTATGGAGATGCCTCAAAAAATTAAAAATGGATCTGCATTTAAATTCAGCAATCCCACTTCTGGGAATATATCCGAAGGAACTCAAACACTAATTTGAAAGAACATAAGCATCCCTATGTTCACTGCAGTGTTATTTACAATTGCCAAGATATGGAAGCAGCTCAAGTGTCCATCAATTGATGAGTGGATAAAACAACTGTGGGACATTTACACAATGGAGTACTACTCAGCCATAAAAAAGAAGGAAATTTTATCCTTTGCAACAGTATGGATGGACCTGGAGAACATTTTGTTAAGTGAAATAAGCCAGTGAGAGAAAGACAATTACCATATGATTTCACTCATATGTGGAATCTAATGGAACAAACTGAACTAACAAGTAAAATGGGGACCTTCTCATAGGTGGAGACCAGGATGATCACTAGTGGTGGGTGGAGGTAAGGGGGTGGAGGGACTCAACACAAAGGAAAGAGGACTCAGGGGTGTGGACAGTAGTGTGGTGATTACTAGGGCAGGAGAGGCTATAAGGAAACTAAAAGGTAAAGTAAAAAAATACAATAAAGATTAAATTAAATTAAAAAATTGCTAAGGGCAGCAAGTTTTATTAATCACATCAAATGATACTGGTTACAAAAGTGACTGATGGTAAATAAATTTCTATTATTTATTACTGGATAATTTCTCACCTATAGACTTAAGCTATCGGTCTGCTTTTATATTAACTTTGTCAAATACACACACTTACACACACTTTGGTTTTTCCATTGTATATAAATTGAAATAAAAATATGTACCATTTCTTTGTTGTGTGTTGGATTATGTAGGATATGTCTGTGGACAATTCAAAGAAAGATAGAAAAAGGTCCTGCGGATGTTTTGTATAGTACAGTATCTCGGCATTTGTGTTAACAATCGATAGTTCACTTTCAAGTAATTAAAACTCCCATAATGCCATGTTGGATGTGTTGCCCAATTTGAACTTCAATATAAAGGTTCCTGACAGTAACAACTAAGTTGGCCCTCCACCCTGGTCCATAACACCTGCTTATGATACTCTTAAAACATTAAAAAAAAACTCTTTTAAGGCGTGTGTCCTGTTTTGCTTTAAAAGTATAAATTGTGTGCGTTTATTCATTCCTTAGCTAAATCATAAGCATATTCAGAGAACTACATTAGAGAAAGCTGGTACCTCCTTAGTGTTGAATATAGTGTGAAATCTCCAGAATTTTTTGTGGAGGAGCCACACAGAAATATTGGCCATTCTCTACAATTCCTGCCCTTTCCCCAACCCCAAAACAACTAGAAACAATGTATAACCGCTCTTTAGAACAAATGAGTAAACATTACTAGATTGAACTAATGAAATTAAAAATCCCATCGTAATTCCTTGAACACTTAAAATTCTTCTATTAGCCAGAAAGTATGCTGGATGGAAATATTTGGGGACGAAGTCTGTGTCTCTTCACTATTTGGCCACAGAACTCTAAGTCTGAACCCCAGAGGCTAGATAACATTTTAACAGGCGAGAGAGGGGAGGTAAGTGTGCTCACCCGCTGGCAGAGTAAAAGCCTGAATACAAGCAATTCTGACTACTCACTCCCACAGCAGTATGTCTGACCAGAGAGTTGAACACTGAAATATTTTAGAGTTACAAATGTCCCTTCCTCCTTTCCCTCTCATTTTGGTGTATGCTGTTCTTTGTTCTGTATTTTGTGCCCCACGAGGGAAGACAAGAAGCCACAGAGATGAGTCAGGGTGTGCAGCCTCTCTAGCAGAGTCACTGGCCCAGCTGTGATGCAGATTCCTGTTGCTTAATCAGTCCTTTCAGCAGAGCTGGGGAGGGAGATTGAAGTTGTGGCTCTGCTGCTAGCATCCACAATCCATCCACGCCATGCACAGCAGTACTCTGTTTGATAACCCCACACTACACGACGTATCAAACAACAATGGCTGGGAATTATCTCACTTCATATCTTTGATACTGACACTCCCTGTTAATTATAAAATTATTCTCATTAGCATAAAATCTTAATCGTCTTAAAAAGTCAATCTTAAGAGAAGAGCCCAAAGCCTAAAGGGATTTATTTGATTACTCGAATGTTTTAAGTTTGGCCTTGCTTTAAAATGTGACTGTAAAGTCTAACATGGGAATTCAATAATAATCTTTGATTTCATTTACTGAAATGTTTTCTTTTCATGTTTAAAATGAGATGAGCAAAGAAGAGACTAATCTTGAATAAATTTGAATGTGATGACACAATCTATGGTTTTTAATAACTACTCAGTTTTCTATTTCTTGATCCTCATGAATATTTATTGTTAGATATATACACAATGATTATGCCTCAGCCTATGCAGGTATCACAGTAAGACTTCATGAGGATCACGTGGTTCTTATTCACTAGGAATGTGCAGTCTTCAGTAGGAAGTTCGCTGGAATGTTCAGGGACAGATTGGTATGTGTGAGAGGTGCACACGAAACAGAGATCAGAAGAGCCTGATGCTCTGCTCCAAGTGCCTTTATTTGAAGCTGCACCACAGGCGGCCTGAGTCTGGGCAGACTGCAGCTGAGGAGGGGGGCAAGAAGGGGTTTTTAAAAGAAAAACTCGGGGGGGGGGATGAGGGAACTCTTGTTCTTTTGGACTGTTGCCTCAGAGGTTCAGGATGTGAGTCGGGACAATGTGTTAGGTAAAGGGCAGGGTGGTTCCTAGGTGCAGGAAGGTCAGTCTGACCACAGGCCATTGTGGCTGGCATCACATGTCTATTGTGCAAGACAGCGGAGAGTTTCGATTAAGTTCTGAGCTATCAAGCGAGTAGTATGTTTAATTGCTTTAGCTTTTTTCCCTTAGATAACTGAACCCTAAAGAAAAAGATGTTACTTAAAATCTTTTAGAAAATATAACCTTTAATTTTCCTGACTTAACTAATAAAGGCAGCAGACCAAAATTTAACACTTCCTTTGGGTGACCATCCTCAGAATCAGTTCTCATTATGCTGTGATTGTGAAGAGATTATCTGAAATTCCTTGGACATTGTTAATTTAAAATATTTAATATAATCTTTATCTCTTTTAATTAATTCTGCTCAAACTTCTAATTATTGAGGTTTTCTAAAATTAAGCTATAGCTACAGTTGGGAAGTATAACATTCAGAAGAGGTACCATAATGCTGTGTCAAGAGAGTAGAATTTACTTCCAATACTATGTTGAATAAAAGTGGTGACAGTGGACAACCTTGTCTTGTTCCTCATCTTAGTGGAAAAGCTTTTAGTTTTTGCCCATTGAGTATGATGTTGGCTGTAGGTCTCTCATATGTGGCCTTTATTATGTTGAGATATGTTTCCTCTGCTTCCATTTTGCTGAGTGTTTTTATCGTAAATGGGTGCCGTACCTTATCAAATGCTTCTTCTGATCTGTTGATACGATCATGTGATTTTTGTCTTTCCTTTTGTTTATGTGATGTATTACATTTATTGATTGACAAATATTACACCATCTTTGCATTCCTGGGAGGAATCCCACTTGATTATGGTGTATGATCTTTTTAATGCATTGCTGGATGCAGTTTGCCAATATTTTGTTGAGGATTTTAGTGTTCCATTGTTGGAACTATACCCTAAAAATCCTGAAACACCAATTCAAAAGAACCTATGCACCCCAATGTTCATAGCAGCACAATTTACGATAGCCAAGTGCTGGAAGCAACGTAAGCATTTTGTAAATATCAATTTATGCAAAACTGGATGGTTTATGTGAAAATTTTACTGAAGTAAAGCAAAGGTAAATTTCCTCCAGAAATTATCTAAATGACTATATATTTGGGAGAGAACTCCCAACTTTTTATTATCTGGTACAAGATAAGTCAAGTAATAATCAATCATAGAGAGTATATTTATATACAAATTAAAATTACTATAAACCTATAAAACATCTACACACCAAAAGATATCTGTAGTAACAAACAAATGGTACAGAGCAGTTGACAGCCACCTGACAGTCAGGGCCCCGTCCCTCAGCCTGTGCGGCAGTGCCCATGGCACACTGTAAGAGGGTACAGCGAGGACTCTGGTTGAACTTAGGTGAAGGCAGCAATGAAAGAGAAAGGAGGCACGTATTTGCTTAATTCAAGTTTCATGACTACAAAGGACTTTCACTAAGGAGTTATTTAACAGCCTAATATTTTTGGGCAGATAATTTATGTGGTCTTAAATAAAGAATGTACTTGTATTACTTTTACACTTTTGGAGGATAGCTATGAACTGTGTTCTGAAATACCAGATTATTAATAAATTAATTTTGTGCCATATTGCCATTTGTTTTGTTTTAACCACAATTCTTGGTAAATTGTGGATTCATCTCTATTCATCAGTTATTCCAGTTAATGAGGGTTGACTACAGTTTCAAAGTTATTAGTTTTACTATATTCTCAAAGCATTTCCTAACTGGCCATGCGTCATCTGCAAATATTATCAAAGTTTTCCTTAATTATATTTATAAATCATGTTTGAACTTGAAATTGCACCCATTTCAATCATTACCTCAAATCCTTGATTCTTAAAACAGTTTATTCCACACAACATTAACTAAATATAAGTTGGCTCTGCAGTGTTCTCTGTTGCTCTACTTCAATTTTCTATTGTGTTACTAGTAGGAATTTTTGCTAGATTATACTTGATTTTCACAAGTTATTACACTACAAAATTTTAGTTTTTTAAAGATTTTCCATAAAAGTAAACTCTGTCTTTTACAATTTGGAAGCATGGTAATTACTGCTGTCACGTAGTTTCCATTGACTTTATTATTATACTGCCATAATTGTGACTTTCTCATAATAAAAATATTTAGTCACCAACCAACATTTACATGACGTCTTTGATACTATATAATAACTGTCCTTACCAATGCATGTTTGCCTTATAATTTTTCACAATGGGATATATTTGAAACCTCTCTGTACATAAAGAGATCCTTGGGCTTCCTTCATTGCTAGTGCAACAACACAAGATGGAGCACGGACCTCAGATCGCCACTACCCACGTTTGACTCCCTTTACACCACTCTCCATCTGTGACTCCGTCTCAGTCTACTGGTGGGTAAAATGGGGATAGAACAGTCACTATCTCATGGAATTAGTGGAAAGATTAACCAAAATAATACATGTAAAGCATTTTGTAAAAATCATTACTAGAACCATTATGAGCTTTTCTCCTTTGAATCATGTCTACTGTAATTGGTTTTCTATTAAAGATGAAATTTATGTGTCACAATAAGCCATCTTCTATGCATCTGATTACACTTATCCATAAATTTATTCTACTTATTATACCTTTAGTACAATTCTTGCTAAATATTAGCGTATGAATTTGAATGCTTGTCGGGAATATTCAAAACCCTAGGAGTCCACACAATACCTTTCGCTTAAAAGAACTAAAAATGCTAGCGTGGGTGAGTACATACGTACGTACTTGTTTCCCCCCTTAATGGCCCTGGAAAGCGGATGAAGTACCAATGAAATATTAGATGGAAATTTAAGGAAAGGCAGGTCCTTGGAGGGAGTGAAAACTTTTTTTAAACCTAAGGACATTTCCTGGAACTTATTGACCTAATGCTGCCACTTTCATGGAGTTGTGAAAATTTGCAGCCTTTATTAATCTGCAGCCAAAATTAATGTGATTTGGATAGTTAAAAGAAAAAAAACCCCTCAATGATGAATGTGTTAGGCCAATGGTGGGAATCCTTTCACAATGTGTATTAAATCATCATGTTGTACACTTTAAATATATTACAATTTTTTGGTCAATTATACTTCAGTAAAGCTGAAAAATCAACAAATAAGGAAACCTCAAACCACACAGTTTAAAGTAGCTGAAGTGCCCCTACGTGGAAGAAGCAACGACAAATATTTTTCAGGGAAACACCTTCACACTAGGCATCAAAGAAGTCCCAAAAGGAACTTTCCAGGAAAAATGAGTATCACACAGTAAACAATTACTTCACTTATGAGGAAACAAAGCTCATAAGTGAAAACAGAAGAAACAAGAACACCACAAATTGGTTGTGAAGATTTAAAATACTGTAACAGATAGTAATATAATAACATAATGCTTACTGCATTTCAAGCAATACAAAATACTCTAAGACCCTGGCTGTTGTGGCTCAGTTGGCTGGGCATCGTCCTGCAGGGCAAAGGGCAAAGGGCAAAGGGCAAAGGACAAAGGGCCGAGGGTTCGATTTCTGGCTGGGGCACATCCCTGGGCTGCAGGCCTGCGTGTGTGAGAGGCAACGGAACAATGTTTCTCTCACCCGTTGATATGTCTCTCCCTCTCTTTCTCCCTCTGTTCCCCACTCTCTAAAGCAAATAAATAAAATCTTTTAAATAATAACAGGAAACTATAAAGAATGAGAAAGCAGATTTGAAAAAGAACCATATACAACTTCCAGAAATAAAAAATATAAGAGCCGAAATTCAAATTCAATGGCCAATTTAAAGAGATTAGTCTTTTCTGAAGAGAGAATTAGTAAACTGAACATAGGTTAGAAGGATTATGCAGAATTCAGCAAAGAAGGTCAAAGCAATAGGAAAGAGAGGTGTAGAGAAGAGTGAGAAGGTCTAACTTAAGTGTAATTTGATCTCCCAAAGGAAGGGGCAGAGAGAACCAGGAAGCAGAGATATTTGATGAAATGATGACTGAGAAGTTTTCAGAACCAATGAAAGTGACCAATAATTATCCTTGAAAACCACAAGCAAAATAACCAAAAATAAATCTACACTGGGATGTATCATTGTGAAGCTTCAGAATAATGAAGACAAAGAGGCAACATTAAAAGCACCCAGTGAGAAAAGGAGATCACCTCCCAAGGAGAGACTGGGACACCATCAGCCAACTCAACTTCCCATGAAACAAAGCTTTAGCAGGATGGAAGAGATTAACTGCTAACCCAGTACAGCTCCATCAGAATCAAGAACAAAAATTAAATACCGTTGACCCTTGTACAACACAGGCTTAAAAGACACAGGTCTATTTATACATAATTTTTTCCAATAAACACTGCAAATGTATTTTCTCTTCCTTATGATTTTCTTAATCACATTTTCTTTTCTCTAGCTCATTTTATTATAAGAATACAGTATGTAATACCTATAATATATAAAATGTGTTAATTCACTGTTCATGTCACTGATAAGGCTTCCAGTTAACAGTAGCCTATCAGTAGTTAAGTTTTGGGGTGAGTCAAAGTTATATTCAGATTTTCAGCTGTGCAGGAGTCAGTGCCCTGACCCTGGCACTGCTTAAGGGTCAACTGTACAGATAATTTCAACCCACTACACACTGAGAAAGTCAGCCTCTAGTAGAGCTTCATTAAAAGAAATTCTAAAGAATGTATTTCAGATAAATGATAAATAATCCCAGATGTAGTTCTAAAATGCAAGAAGAAAAAAAGAACCATAGAAATGATAAATTTGTAGTTAAATTTAAATGAGCACTGACTCTATATAAAAAAGACAAACTATTCCCAAATACACGAAAATGTTATATAAATTTACAGGCTATTTGGAATTAAACCAATTTAAAAGAATTAAAGAGTAAAGAAATGAAATCTAATCAGTGTTGTCTGACAGGAATAAATGGGTACTCAATGGACTTCCTACTGTCACCAGTTAAGAAAGCAGGTGGGAATTTTAGAGTAGCCACCGAAAGAAGAGCAACAGCATGTTTCCTCCATAATAGTAAATGACAAAAGTTGAAAGACAAAAAGTATTGGATGGGAATTTTAAAAATTGAGTAAATGCAACATACCAGAGAGGTTTCCAAAATATAAGTACATATAAAGGTAGAAAGTAGCAAACATTGAAAAACATATACCAGGCAAGTTTTAACCGAAAGAAATCTCAGGTAGTTTTAGTAATATCTTTTTTTTAATATATTTTTTTAAAGATTTTATTTATTTATTTATCTTTAGATGGGAAGGAGAGAGGGAGAGAAACATCAATGTATGGTTGCCTTTTGTGCATCCCCTGCTGGTAGTTAGCTTGCAAGGAACCAGCCTGCAACCCAGGCATGTGCCCTGACTGGGAATCGAACCGCGATTGTCTGGTTCGCAGGCCCGTGCTCAATCCACTGAGCTATGCCAGCCAGGGCCGTAATATCTTGTATTGAGATATAAGCATTACTAGAAATCAAAAGAGCCATTTTTATAACAATAATAATAGATTCCATTCTACAGGAAAATAAAACTATTTTATCTACTAAGATAGCCTCAAATTGACAACCAAATCACAAGATGATATAGACAACTTTATTATCAGAGTCAGTGATTTAATACATCTTCCTTCATAAAATAAGCAGAAGAAAATGATATGGCTATATAATTTTAATGATTAACAAATATGACCCCACTGAACTTACATTGAACACTTATCCAACAAATGAAGACATATTTTCTCCAACACATGTATAGTATTTATGGTGTCATTAAACAACTTTCAACAAACTTAGAATGAGTAAATTAATACGATATGTGATCTAAACTCTGCCACTTATTTGCTTTATGACCTTTTGGAAGTTCTTTAACCTCTCTGAGCTACAGTCTCCTAAACTGCAACATGGGGATAATGGCAACCCTCAGCTATGTGAGCAGAGACACAGAGATGATGTACTAAAGTTTGAAGGGTCCAACTGCAATGAGAAAAAGTTTGGATGTTTAGCTGAATAACTTTAAACAAGGAATGGCATGATTAGATATGTTTAGAAATATAATTTTGGCAGCAAAATGGAGAATGTCTCAGAGAAAGAATAAACGAGGAGCAGCAAGATGCCCTGGGAAGAAATTAGGTCAGATGAGAAATGAGGGCTTAAAGAGCAGGAGACAGGATGACATATACTCACAGACATGCATGTTCCTACTTAACAGTTTTAATCCCAAAGAGAAGTAACAGAAAGTAGGTCTACGGAATATATGGCTAGTACTTTAAGATTCTTTGCTGAAGTTAGGATAACTAAAGCATGTAACTTTTTCATTCCTTAAAAATAGACAATTTAAGAGCCAATCTTTAAGACAAACATCTTTATGACTATAAGAAAAAAGACACTGAGCTCGCTACCTTTATTTTGCATATATATTTTCTCTCTTTTTAAAAATTTTTATTGCATTCATTGGGGTGACATAATGAAATTATATAAGTTTCAGGGGTACAGTTCTATGATATATCGTCTGTATACTGTATTGTATGTTCACCACACAGTCAATCTCTTTCCATCACCCTTCATTTCCCTTTTACCCTCTTCTACTTTTATTAAGTTTATTTTTAAAGTATTCTATAATCTTACTTTCTAAAACTATCTAAAGTTTATAATCTTCACTGGTAGGTATTTATTATTCACAACCAAACCAGAAAGCAAAAACACTGGCTATTTCTCTTACTTGATATTGATAGCTATTTATAATACTTACAAATTGCTATATTCACTCAAAAACCTTAGAAAAATCAAGAGAAAATGTTCCCAAGCATGGAGTTTTGAAGAAATTCAATTAATAATTGCAAATAAGAAAAAGAATAAAGAAAAATCTCAGTTCTCTTTATAATTTTAATTGATAAGAAACCTGGCTAACATACAAGTACATGTAATTAAAATTTTAATGAGTGAAATCAAAATTATACTGCACAATACTTCCATGTACCACAGCATTCTATATGAAAGAGGATCCTCCATAAGTTAGTTTTTTTGTTTACTTGTTTTATTTTTTTACCATTGATAAGAAGCCCACAAGTGGTATGATGCATGATTTAGATTTAGGAAGAATAACCCCTGGCCAGTATCAATAACAGTAATAAGGACACCTATTGCAGAGAATGCCATGGTGACAGATCCTAGCCAAAAGAGTTATTTCTCATAGAACCAATTCAGATTTCATTTGCAGGTCCTATGCAGAGTACCACGAGTAAGCTGAAAGCACATGAGGTTCATTTAGAGTAAAACAGCCCTGGCTGCTATAGCTCAGTGAATTGAACATGGGCCTGTGAACCAGAGTTGCCGCTTTGGTTCCCAGTCAGGGCATGTGCCTGGGTTGTAGGCCACGTCCCCAGTTGGGGGTGTGAGAGAGGCAACCACACATTGATGTTTCTCTCCTTCTTTCTTTTTCCCCTTCTCTAAAAATAAATAAATTCTTAAAAAATAAAAATAAATAAAGTGAAAAGTGTGCTGACACAGTGTCAGAATCAGATGAATAGAAGAAAAATAGAAAAAAAGGTGACTCAAGGAATTTTACACCTTGTCTCTGTCAGTTATTTTGGAAATCTTCCAAACATTATATCAAAGTCAAACTCCAGAGAGATTTGTAATTTATATAATTTATGCTTTGGCATAAAGCAATGCTAAATATCCCCAGAGCAGCTATTTAGAACAGAGAGAAGAGGAAAGGAGATGAAGGTCATCCTTATTTACTACTTCTCTCTTATCTCTGATGGACAGCATCAAACTCTACCCTGAATCTATTTAGAACAGAGAGAAGAGGAAAGGAGATGAAGGTCATCCTTATTTACTACTTCTCTCTTATCTCCGATGGAAAGCATCAAACTCTACCCTGAATCCGACAGCACAGCATCCCTTTCATCTCTCATCTGGATTACAACAGCCTCCTAACCGGCTTTCCAAAGTTCTGCTCTTGCTCAGTTTCAATCAATCTACCACAGAGCAGGAAAAGTGATCTCATAAGTAAATCAAATAACAAAATCACCATTTAAAACTAACATCCAATTCCCTTACTTTGGCTTCCAAGGTCTGCATGATCTGGCTTCTGCTGATCTCTCCAACTTACACTCACCGCACCCCCCAAACCTCCCCGACCCCATACAAGCGTCTCGCTAAGTGCCACGGAACACAGGATGCAGGCGGCCTGTGCCAGTGCTCGGGCAGCTCACACGCTGGGAATGGAGGCAGGACACATACCCAAATACCAAGAAAATAGACTCGAGGTGATGTGCTTGACAGCCTCTAAACTTAAATTGGAAAGAGAGATTGTTCTTGTGATTTCCAAGACAGCCTGGTAGAAGAGGTCACTTTTGAAGGACAAGACTAAAAAGAAAGTGGGAAATACAAATTTTCAAGCAGAGAGAAAAGTTTATTTAGGGGGCAAAAAAAGTGAATGGGTGAAATATATTTGAGGAATGTAAGTCCACCTCGAGAGAAGTGCTGATGGGTAAAGCACAGGGTAGTACTGAGAGATAAAGCTGTAGATGTGTGGTCATAGAAAGGATAGAGTTTTCTTTGGGAAGGGAGGAAAGGAGCTGTGGTCATACATAAAAGGAATATGATTAATGGTAAATGATAAATAGTAAAGAATATCTTTAACTGGGTCCATGACACAGTCTCTGGTATTGTGGCCTGGGAATGTAACCATGGGAAGAACAGCTTAAGTTGGCTAATGAATGTGGAGTTTCATACATTCATTTACTTATTAAATAATAATTAAAAATTACATTGAACAGGAAACAGGCTTATAATAAATCTTGCTGTTATTTCTATTGCTTATGACAACTGGAACTAATTCTACCCAGATTACTATATATTAAGTTTAAAAAGATCACTTTTCTAGTGTGATTAAATTTGTCATTAAATCTATAATAAAATAAAGACTCAAATTCCTCTCATTCTTATAAAGTAAGAGAAATCCAGAATCTATTCTTGTTACCTAGTATAGATAATAAGTAAAATATACATTTGATTAAATTGTGCATTCATAAAAGAATGACTTAGTTATTACACTACTTCTCAAACAACTAAACGAGGAAAATAAAGGAAAGGGTTGCCTGAGAATTCCGTCCTCTGGGACATCAGTTAGCCTGTAAGAGTAAGAATATGAGTACTGCTGTATTTAATTTATAAAAACATAAATTAATTTTATCAACAAAAAGAAATTAAATCACTATATTAATTTCAGAAATACAGTACTATTCAAAATGTCATGAAATAAAATACTGTCATTTCATTACCATAAAGCAAACAGTCGGAAAGTAAAATGCAAATTTAAATATTTGCTTCAAATTAGATTCTGGGGCTTAAGTTGGTGTTTAATGGATGCCACAAAACACTGAATTCTTCAGCAAAAAAAAGAAAAAGAAAACATTTAATCAATTCTAATTATTCTGGAGAATTCTTACTAGAAGTAGTAATAATTGTAATAGGAAACTGCTCTGGGCAAGGGCTTTCAAAAATCCTGTGAGATACTCTATAAAAAGTGTTCTACTTTGAAACACGTTTGGGAAATGTTCAATAAATGTAAAATGCAAATGTGCACGGTGAACCTTAGAAAAAGGTTACAGCTTCACAGTTTTGCAAAAGCAGGTAACTAGGGAAGCTGTTATATGCCAGGTGCTTCTTACTGTATCAAGGAACAAACTGCGATACTACTACTCTGTGAGAAATGATGGAACTAATTTTTCTCTACAAACTTTGCCAGATTTGCTTCACTTTTCTTTATATCTTATACACAGAATGCTCTCAAGTCCTAAACCTTGTTCTATACAACACACACACACACACACACACTCTATATGTAGTGTACATACATAAACATCCTATCTATCCTCTGTCATCTATTAAAATTTATCCTTGCTGGCAATGAATGCTCCAAGATCCAGTTGGTTTTTCCTTCCATCTTTCCCAAATCAAAAGAATTAACACATGATGCCTCCAAATCAGTGGTCACAGAATAGCACTGAATAAATTAAGATGGTTTGGCAGATAAAATTGGTAACTACTCAGGTGTATAGAAATTTTAAAAGAATAGATCTGGCTGTCTTAACCTAAGGAAACCAACCACAAACAGCCCGTGACACAAGAGTAGGTCATAAAAGGCTGTGCTCCTCTGCTGGCCAGTACCTGTTCTACACACGGCTTACATGCAAAATCAGTAACACATTTTTACCCAAGGAAAGCATTGCTCTCACACTTAGAGAAAAGTATTTACGTTTTTCATTGTTCTTCTTCTACCTTTCCCAACACAAACTTTAAAAATATATACAGAAAGAAAACTTAAGCAGATTTTATGGAAAAATAACAAACCTTTTAAAAACATATTTTATAAGTTTTATAATTGCAAAATTTTAATGTAGACCATGATACAGAATTATGTAATGTATGAGCTGAAACTATTCTTACTAATTACCTAGTCCAATACATCCATTTATGGATGAAATTTTAGAAGGGAGAAGGGGTAGTAGATGAGCTCAAAGCCACACAAATTTATGGCAAAACCAGGGCTTAGAATTCAGGTCCTTTTTTAAAATGTTCCATTCCACCAAAGTACCCACTCCCATTTTTTGTTTTGTTTTGTTTTTGAAAACCTTCACACATTTCAGAAAAAAATATAAATATATTTTGTTTGTGGTTTACATACTTAAATGTTTATAGATTAAAGCTATCAGCAATGTTTATTTTCTATCTTAATTTATTCATATTCATCTGTTGATTCTGGTCTTGAAAACACATGCATGATCTACCTAAGCTAACTCAACACAAAACCCAACATAGTAATAATTTTGTGAGTGTAACACATTTCTCCTTCAAAATGATATTATATCTAAAGAAGTACATCTTTACCTGCTAATATAAATGAGGTGTGGTAATTGTGCATCATTCTACAAATCTGTGAAAATTGAATACCGAAAAAAGTTCAATTTAATTTAAATAAAGAAAAGAAATTGTAGAGAAAGTAGATTTCTTGCACTAATTTAGAAATCCCTGAGCTCTCTGAAGTACTATCTGAGCTCTTAAATAACTTGTTACAAATAATAAAAAAAATATTTTATGCATATAATAAAGTGAAAAAGATTCTTTCCAATTATTTTTTTAAGATTTTATTTATTTATCTTAGAGGGGAAGGGAAGGAAAGAGAGAGAGAAATATCAATGTATGTTTGCCTCTCTTGCATCCCCTGCTGGGAACTGGGAACTGGCCTGCAACCCAGGCATGTGCCCTGACTGGGATTCGAACCTCGATCGTGTGGTTCGCAGGCCCGCGCTCAATCCACTGAGCTACACCAGCCAGGGCTTTCCAATTATTTTTTCAGTAAAGAAACTGCCAACTTGAGCCATAACATGTTTATAAAGTGTCCAAGTAGAGAAGATTGATATTTAGCAGAGAATCCTTGCAAGTCACATGGTAAAGAACATAATCGAAGTACTTGAAATGTAGTAATCATGAAGTAAATATTTACAAAACAAAGGAAATAAGGTGGCTATTGAAGTTTTGATTTTCTTAAATAGCATTATTAAAATTGGATACATGTATATAGAATTCAGTTTTTATAATACTTCAATTGTATAGATCAAATTTATTCAAAATAAAAATACTTCAGTTTTTCATTTGTTTATAGATTAAGTAAATTTAATTCATTAGCATGAGAGAGATGTTCAGTTTCCCTTTTGAAATATACAGAGCTTGGAAGTTGTCACTCCTACCCTTAAAGAAAAAAGCTGAATATAACTGGAAATCAATAACTTTTCTTGGACCAATCACATACTTGAGGTTGCAAGACAACCCCTGCCCTTCCCAAAATGTAGAAAGATAGGTCAATCCAGAGAGTCACAGCTGAGATCTGCTTACCCTGGAGCAACCGACTGATAGAAGCACCTAAATGGGAATTTCAATGAACTGCTGAGGGATGAACACAGAGTAGTTGAGAGTGAGAAACTCCCAGGGACACAGTCTTGGGAAATCCCCACTGTTCCTTGGATTTTTACCCCCAGGAACCCCACCAGTTTCTTACGGTGAGGAGCCAAAGAAGATCCTGATTCTGGCAGGGGGAGGGAAACAGACATCATTGTGAAATATGTCCAGAGCCTCCATAAAAAAGGCCTACTCTCCAGGGTGAAAGCTTTTCCCCATCTGGGCTAAGGGTATTTCTCATGCTACAGTCCCCTCCACCTTCCTTGTCTACCCAAGAGGGAAGAAGAAAAACCTTATAGCACTTGAGAAATACCAGTGAAGGTCATAGCTCCAAGACCCGGGCCCAGTAATAGGCTGAAATTTAACCATAAAACTATAGAATGCTACTCTCCTCTACCACCGCATCCTACAGCGGCGGGTCACCGCTGAAAGAGCTGGAAGATGCAGACTCTCCGAGGAGAAATACTCAGGGAAGCCCGAAGGTTAGAGGGGGGATGAAAACAAGGGTGCTGGGGGATTTAATGCTTCTGACACCCACAGCTACAACACCATTAAATAGAGCACAACTTCTAGCCACAGTAACATAGATACTCACATAAAAAGCCTCTTCAGTCCCAATTACTTGACACATGTTCAGCTTTCAACAAAAAGTTATGAGGAATGTTAGAAAACATGTGAAAAAAAGGGTTAAGAGTAAAAGTAAGCATCAGAACCAGAAGAAATATAGAATTGATGTTGAAAAGACTACACAGGGAACTTAAAGTAATCATGGTCTATATTTTAAATGTGCTAATGTAAAAACTAGACAATTTGCAAGAACTGTAAGTAGTGTAAGCAGGGAAGTTTACTCAAAACCTCTGGGAAAGAATCAAAAATAAGTGCTAGAAATCAACAGCACTATAACAGAAATGAAGAATATAGTCGACTCATCAAAAGACTGGACACAGCAAAAGAAAAAATCAGTACGCTTAAATATAAGTCAAGAGAAATGACTTAAACTGAAATGCAAAGCACTCAAGGAATGAAGAAGAACAGAACAAGACACTTCCCCAAAGAGGACACACGGAGGGCCCACAGACGTGTGAACAGATGCCAACACTAGCCATCAGAGAGGTACAAATTAAAACCACAAGGAGATACTTCTTCCTACATGTCAGAATAGCCATCATTAACAAATCAACAAGTAGTAAGTGCTGGCGAGGTTGTGGAGAAAAGGGAACCCTGGTGCACTGTTAGTGGGAATGCAGACTGGTGCAGCCACTGTGGAAAACAGTATGCAATTTCCTTAAAAAAATTAAAAATGAAACTGCCTTTTGACCCAGTGATTCCACTAAAAATGATACCCTAAATGATACCCTAAAAATGACACCCTAAATGATACCCTAAAAATCCTGAACACCAATTTAAAAGAACTTATTTACACTTACGATCATAGCAGCATTATTTACAATAGCTAAGTGCTGGAAACAGCCTAAGTGTCCATCAACAGATGAGTAGATCAAAAAATTGTGCTACATTTACACAATGGAATACTATGCAGCAGAAATAAAGAAGGAACTCCTACCTTTTGTGACAGCATGGATGGAACTGAAAAATACTATGCTTAATGAAATAAACCAGTAGGTGAAAGACAAATACCATGTGATGTCACTTGTAAAAGGAAACTAATGAACAAAATTAAGTAATGAGCAAAACAGAACCAGAGGCATGGAAACATGGAACAGACTGACAGCGGCCAGAGGGGGAGGAGGAGGGGGAATGGTGGAAGGAAGGGGAAGGGACTAGACAAAGAACCTGTATGAGTGACCCATGGACATGGACAAAGGTGTGGGACTGACTGTGGGAGTGGGTGGGAGGCTGGGCAAGAGGGAAAGGGGGAAAAATCAGGACATCGTAATAGAATAACAATAAGAAATTTTAGAAAATTAACAAAAGAAAAAGAAAGAAAAAAACATAACATCTGAAAATTGTGGAGCAATTTTAAAAGATATAAAATGTACATAATTGGAATACCAGAAGGAGATGGAAAAGAAAATAGAGTAGAAAGATAATCTGAAGTAACTAAGAAAAATAAAGCTTAGTTAAGTAATTTGAGAAATTTCTGAAATCGGTGGTAAACACCAAACCACATATCTAGCAAGGTCAGGGAATACCAACCCAGGTAAACAACATGAATGAATAAAATACATCTAGGCAAGCATATTCAAATAGTGAAAAACTAAAGACAGAGAGAATCTTGAAAGAAGCAAGAGGGAGTAAAATATCTTACCTCTAGAGGGACAATGAGACAGAAAAGAAACAAAATTCTATTTTCTTTAGTTGAATTCAGAGTAATTAGTTTTACCATATTCTCAAGAATTTTGAGAATTTTGAGAATTTACCAAATTCTCAAGAATTTACAGTGAATTTCTCACTAGATATCATGCAAATAAAAAGGAAGTGGTATAAAATATTTAGAAGTGTTGAAAAAAGAAACCTGCCAACCTAAAATTCTATATCCAGTAAAATATTCTTTCAAATTCAAAGAAATAATGCCTTTCTCATAAAAAATGAAAAGATATAATAGACAAGACTTAACAATCATAAGCACAGATGCAACTAATAATAATGCCAAAATATATGAAGCAAAGCAAATGGACTTGAACAATGAGGTAGACAAATCCACTATTAGTGTTGGTTGGAGACTTTAATACCCTTCTTTGAGTCACGCATAGGTCGAGCAGGAAGAAAATCAGTAAGGATACAGTGGACACAAATAACATTACCCATCTCTTTGATTTAATTGGCATTTATAAAATCCTCCACCCAACAGCAGAATACACATTTTTCATAAGCTCACATAAAATATTCCACATACTAGGCCGTAAAACACACCACTTTTAAAAGAATAGAAATCATACAAATTATGTTCTTAAGCCACAATGGAAATCAACTAGAAATCAATAACAGAAATTCTATAGCTGGAAAATTCTAAAATATTTGGAGATTAAAACATATACTTCTAAATACACAGGTCAAAGAAGAATTCTCAGGAGAAATCTAAAAAATATTTTGACATAATAAAAAATGAAAACATCAAAATTTGTGGAGAACAGCAAAAAATAGTGTATAGAGTGAAATTTATAGCTTTGAATGCATATATAAGAAGAAAGACCTAAAATCAGTAACTTTAGCTTCCATCTAAGAAAACTAGAAAAAAAAGAGAAATTTAAGCTTAAAGCAAGCAGAAGAAAAGAAATAATAAATACTAGAACAGAAATCAATGAAAGTAAAAACAAAAAAAGAATAAAGAAAATCAATATAACCAAAAACTGTTTGTGAAAAGATGAATAAAATTTATTACATTAGACAATGTATGTGCAAGTACATTGTAAACTGCAAACACTTTATATAACATTGCATTTTTCATTTATTGCAAATATGTTCAAATAAGAAAATTAGACATCTTAAAGAGGGACGTAACATAATACAGATGGTCAAAACATTGATAGCAATCCAGCCTTTTGAATATTGTATGTATGAGAATGGATCATGAGGATTTTATTATTATATTTCTAGATATCTGTCTGCACTTCCGTTCTGCATCATTTATAATGGGAGCAAAGAAAAGTGTCTGCATTACAAAATGGTATTGTAAATTGTTATGCTGACATAATCAAATGTTAACATTAATAAAATTTAACTAAGCTTTATTTTTCAAACCTTAGGATAAATATTTGTGGACTGAAACAGAGAGAGCTGTTCTGTCCTCCCCTTGTTGTGCCAGGACCTTGGGCTGTAGATTGTTTGAAAATACAGATTTCCTTGTCAGCTAGATAAGCATTAGCTTATGATTTTGCACTGAAGTTTTTTCTCATACTGCCCCTAAAACCTTATGAGTTGGCAGAATAACAAGTTTACTACAGACTTTTTCGATGCGGATGCCCTTCTTTTCCAGCCTCCTATCTGAGAATACACTGACCATAACTGTGAAGAGGGCAGAAGAATGGGGTGAAGAGTCATCAAAAATCTGCATTATTGCTCCCTTGCAACATGCCTAAACAATCCTATATGTGCAACGCATACCAATGAACTTGTAATCCTGCACAGGCCAGGCTAGAACACTGACAGCCAATTAAATTATTATTAGTGGCAGCCTTTTACTGCTGATTACATCATTGGTCCCATTGGTTACCAAGTACCATCAACTCCTCCTCTTCCTGTATCTGCCCCATAATTTTAATTTAGCCTTTTAACTATTTTATGTGCCATCTTCAGTTATCTGCATTGTCACAATGGCCCTTTATGGTACACTTCTCTCAACATTCCTCCAGGCCGTAATCTTCTTAAGTACAATATTTGCTGTCCCCAGCTTGTAACTGTTAGTTTAACATGTCCACTGGTGAGGCTAGATGGAGTAACCAGTTGTGTAATCAGACACTAGTCTTGGTGCTCTGGTGAAGGTGTTCTGTAAGTGCAGTTAACATTGCAGTCAGCTGACTGTTGGTAAACGGGGTTACCTTCAACCATGTGGGTGAGCCTCGTGCAGTCAGCTGCAGGTCCTGTGATAGAAACCAAGGTTTCCCAGAGGAGAAATTCTGCCTCAAGGCTGCAGCATTAACTCCTGCCTGAGTGTCCAGCCTGCCTGCCTGCGATCCATATTTCATACTTGCCAGTCCCCACCATGTGTCAACCAATTCCTTAAAATAAATCACTTCATACACACAAACTTATATATACGCATACATATTTATACACACACACAACATATACATACACACATATGCATGTGCGTGTACACATATGCATGTATATGAACGAATGTGTTATACTAACACACGTACGTTTTTCCTATTGGTTCTGTTTCTCTAGAGAATCCTGACTGATCCCCAACCCTTTTCTCTTCTGCCTCAGGCTTCTTTCTCAGTGACACTGGCACACCTTGGCCTTCGGGACCAAGGAGGGGGTTAATATTGATGGGATGATTATGTTCAACAATTTTATTCTCATCTGATCTGAGCAGCAATGAAAAAGTACATGCTCACATGTAATCAATTGCTACGATTGACTGTAGCAAGCAAAAGTCCCAAGCAATCAATTCTGTTCTTCATCCAATTTTCACTACCAGTTAAGAAAAGAAATCCATTTTCATAAAGGTTTCAAGATATATACTACACATTAGTATGGATTTACATTCTAGATGAGAATAAAAAACTTTCAACAAAACCTAGTGTTTATGATTGCAGTAATACATTTCATAGCATGTTAAGTGTGTTAAGAAACTTTGTTATATAACTACAAACTTAAAAGATATTTTCCAAATAAAATTACACGAACAATAGACACATTTATTACCATACCACATGTACTATGCTCTGTGTTTATATGGATTGTCTCATTCAACACTAAAACAAGAGAAAACAACCAAAAAGCTATGAGCTAAGACCTCTCATTGCATTCCTTAACATAAGAGGAAAACAAGGTTTAGTGATATGCAATAATTTGCCTAACGTCAAAATAGCTAGTAGGCAGTCCAGCCCGAGACCCTGAAGCCTGTGTTCTTACCCGTCATTTAACAAAGGAATGATTCTGACTGAATAGAACTCATTTCACTTGTCTAAACCAGTCGTTATGTTGACATTGTTAAAGTCACCGAGGAACAGAGGGTGGTGGTGCCCAATTTTTCTGAACCATTTCCAGGAGAGGGCAGTCATGTGGCCAGCAGGTAATCAGACAATACCTTAAAAAATCACATAAATATCGGAAAAATAGGATTTGTTATACGTAGTCTTTGAAGCAGAAGACACCAGAAAAATAATAGCAAATATCTTTCAATAACTTCATTCATATCTGTTTAATTTAGAGCAAACATTAAAATCAACAAGGAACTGATGCTCAGCAGAACCGATTTTGATAGCAATGTGTGTTCACTGGAATCTCATAGTCTGTTTCCACTGCCAGGTGAACTTTGCTTTCACGCAGCCTTCTTTTGGAGAATACTATTTAAACGTGGGTGTAAGTCTCACTTTGCCCTGTATCCTTGGGAAAGCCAGCCTGGGGAAGGCTCCCTTCACCTTTTGAGTTAGTTTCCTATTGTGTGAAAGGAGGGTAATAAGATCTTCCTTGCAAGATTGTTGTAAAAAGACTAGAGAACGTATGTGTTTTAATGGTGGAAACACAGTAGGTGTTAAATAAATGATGGCTGCTGGTATTATTACTATCACTCTATTGTTTTCACATACTGAGATGATTTCCTGTATTATAAATAGCATATTTTGGAGCATCACTTCAGAGAGCCACTAAGCAAGGGTAAGGACCATTGCCGGTTGCTCTGGGCACATAATAAGAGTGACAAGCTGTCAGGCAGAAAAGCAAATGTGTGAGTCAGAAAGGTCAGAGGACTAAAACCAGAAGCTTATTTATATATTTCAGACAAGAACTTGATTAGTTGAAAAGGAAACTGACATTCACAGAGACAGACCAATTCATAGTCCACTGGTCCCAAGAGTCAGATTCAGATTTCAGTCAGAGATGCGTTGTACCAAATTATCCCATGTCCAGAACCTCGCCCAGCTATGGGTATTATCTTACTAGCCAGGAATTAAGGGCTGGATTGTCTGGCTTTTCTAAAGGAACATATGCCAAGGGCAACGGACATCTCAGACTAATTTCACTTGTGATTCAAACGAACTTTAAGGAAATAGCAAGCTCCTGTCAAAAGTCATGTTTTTAGTTTTGGTAAATCAGATGCCACAAGCCAGGAGGGTGGGTGAAAGGAGAGGCGGTTACGTCCATGCCTCCACCCTGTGAACAAACCCCAAGGAATGACCAACAGGGTTGAAAAACATAATACTGAAATATTCTTATGGCACTACTTGGTTAAAATGTTAAGTTAAATACCTACAGTGTATACTTTCAGAATAATCACACTACTTAACGAAATACTCTGTTTTTTAAATGTTAAAATTTTTAATATTAAAATGTTAACATCTCAATGTTAAAGAACATATTTGTGGTTTTCAACTGAATTTATGACTTGTAATTTATCAAGGCTGTTGTGACGAAACAGCCCCCTTCCGAATGACCTTAATTTGCGGCACATACAGCATCACAGCCGATTTCTCCTTGACTGCCATGTATTTCCCCAAACTATGAACAAATTAGAATGAGTGAAAGGATGTTTAATTCCTTTGTTTCTGACAACTAGTGGGTCAAAAAGCATCCAAAAATTACTACATGGTGATTCCAAAGACAGTGAAAGCACCTGTTTCTGTTAACCAAGCAGGAATAACTCTACCATTTACCTCTCTAGCCATTCCTTCTCCCTCCTAGCACAGTCCAAGAACACCCAGAATACATACAGTTCTTCACAATTACTTTGTTTGTATTTCTACAAATCATACATGAATGTGTTTAGACTGTACTTCAGATCAGGCTAAAATACCCTGAGATACTCGCCACCCAACCCTCGATTTCAACCTCCACCTGCATCAGAGGTAGGCACCAGTAACAGTTTTTATGTAATCCTTCAGACTGTTACGTACCAATAGAAAACACTGACTATTTTCTGTTCCACTTTTTACTAACTGCCATTATAATGTATGCCCAATTTTGCAACTTGCTTTTACCCAACTATAAGATATTCTAGGTTAGGCAATCGTTCATAGAGGCTTCAATAGTAGTGGGAATAATGCTGGACACAGAACAGAATCTAGGCCTGTGCAGAGCCAGGAAACCTGGGGTCTGTCACTAACCTCACTATCCTCATTTTTGAATAATCTTTCCTTCATGTGTAGGTTGTGCGTGAAAACTAAATGAAGTGTTGTGCATGTGTGCACATTAAAAGTTGTACAGTTTTTATATATAAATATTATTTCTCAAATATCTGAAAAATAAAATCAGGTAGTGTAATTATGCTAAAAGTATACACTATAGATATTTAACTTAACATTTTAACCAAGAAGTATCATAAGAATATTTCAATATTCTAACTTTTAGCTAGTAGCAGTCATTTATAGCTCTAAATGATTCATTGGAAACACTGATATACCATCCAAAGGTTTAATCATGAGAAAATATATTTACATATAAATTCATTACTAAATTGGAGGTTTAAAGATCTGATTCCATTTTTATATATTGATGAGGTTCTGTACTTGATTCACAGATTTAATGAACAGCCACCCTGATGTATTAAAACTAGAATTATTAAATCCAAAAAGAGGTTGCAAAACCATGACATTTGAAAACATTTTAAAATTTACCACAAAGCTACTACACGTGGTGTTCAAAGAATTTTAGTTAAAACAACTGAATATATAATTTCCATTGAAGTTAAAATTTTTTAAACAAAATATTCTTTATAAGATAGAAGCCTGAAAGTTTTGCATTTGAAATAAACTAAGACATTAAGATTCTTGTGGGAAATGGTTAGGAAAGAATCTCTCTTTAAAGCCCCTCATTTCTAGTTTGTTTGTGTTTTTTTTTCATGAATAGAGTCATCAATAAAAAAAATTACCACCTTCATCTTAAATAAAGGTATTGCTTTTAATTATTGGTTATTCACTTTTTTTTGGCTGGGGGTTAGTAGAAAACATAGGGGCTATAAGAGACGTTTCTGAACCTTGCCATTTTTTTTTAATTTGAAATACATTCTCTTATACTATTTCTTTAGTCTCTAAGCTCAACTGGCCACCCAATTCACTTCTCAGCAACAAACCAAAAAAGAGCCACGGGAAAGAGCTGCCATACTTACAGACATGTAAAAATATGACACAAAGCCAGTACATTCTTGGGGATGGGGGTTGCCAGCATGATCACAGCAAGACAACTCAGAGATGAGTTAAGATCCTGAATGACACCTAAGACAGGGTGCTTCCCAAATTCATTCATGTCTGAGAAGGAAGGCGGGGCCAATGGAACATGTATCTAATGTCTATCTTTTAAGTGCCAAAAGTGAAGGCAAACTATAAGAATTATTTGAGGTCAATTTAGTTCAACTCCAAATTAAAAATCTGAGTGAATATACACATTTCATGAATTAGTGGATAAAATAGATTATAAAACTTTAATTTTATAAATCAGAAGGCGTCATGACAGGTTTAGGACCTGTTAATGCCCTAGTCAGTGTCAATTTTTCTAAATAGAGAATTTTTGACCATGAGCACTTCAAAAAGAATTAGTTTTCACTCATAGGAATAAGTAAAAAAAATAACACAATATCCAATAGGTAAACATGAGTGAGAAAAATGAAAATTATGACTATTCATTTTACAAACTGGGTGGACGGCAGAATGTGCCTTTCTGCTATCGGAAGACCACAGGCTCCTAGCTCTCACTTCAATGTATTGAAACATTTTGGTCACAGTTTCTGCCGATAGAGAATGAGGAGGAGGGACTGTACCTCCAATGTTTTCTATAATCTATGATATTTTATAGAGAAGAATTCATAATGATAGCAGACTTAGACGACCTATGATTTGAATGCCTATAATGGTAAGCTAGGAAAGCTACAGTGCCTTGTGGACTATTTATTACTACTGACAGTTTCTTTTCAAAAACTACTTTTTGTCTGGGTACAGAAATAATTGCATGTTATTTGTAGACAATGTGGAAAAATAGAGAGAAATCCAAGTAAGAGAAAGCATGAACTATAGTCACTACCCAAAAAACACATGAGCGGTTAACACACATTTCCATATGTACTGTAAAAATTCCTATAATTTATTGAATCCACTGGTTTTCAAATTTTTGTTTTTATGAGCAACCCCCTTTTTTCACATGTAACCTTAACATGTACAGGAAATCAAAGTAAAACTATCCTGGTTGAAGTGGTGATGCAGTGCGGGGTTTTTCTGACATACTTATCAACCCAACTCTTGTGGAACCCTGTACTCTAAGAAGTACTGTTTTAAACCCGTTGACTGCCTTAAACAGTTTTCTAGTACTAGACATTTAAATTTTTTCCTACTATAAATAATATCCAGATCTTCATGTACACTCATGGTTATTTCTGTAGGAGAAATTCCTGGAGGCAGGCTGTCTGTGCCGTACGGTTTTAAGGCATGTTTTTCTGCCGACTGACTTTGACGATCATCTCCCCACAAACTGGCAGAAGGCGCTCATTTTCTGTTCTGCTTTTTAAATGGTAACTAACTCCATTTGTAGCATTTGAATCAGATTCTGTTTCTTTCTGACATATTCCCTCCTCCTTCTTCTGACGCCAGACAGGCTGCCACTGGATGCCCTCTTTGAAGCACCGATGACCCCTTCTGGTGGGTGTCACTGGACGCCTCACAGAGCAGCCTCTTGCCGTCTTGGACAGCGATCTCCCAAGCAGTTGGGCTCTATACAGAATCACTAGCAAAGCAGGTAGTTCCCTTTGAAGGGGAATACCTTTGTCACTTGGCACTCAGGGCACCACATGTCTCGGTTCAAGCCTTCTTTAGTATGTATCTGAGCTCTTGTTCAACTGTTCAAAGCAGCCTCTGACCCTACATTCCCCCAAAGGAACAGTATAGAGCAGATTTTCATAAAAGAAGAGACCACTGTGACCATCTTATCTATGTTCATCATTTTATAGATGATGATACTGAGGCCCCCCACAGTGGCTCCTCAGAGCCCAAATTGTGACACAAAGACAAATTATACATTGCCTCTGTAGCCCAAAAGTTTATAGGCTAGTAGGGGATACTAACAAATAAAGCACCAAACACTAAACAGCATGATAGTCGCTACAGGAGACCAAGGTGGTACAGTACATGAGAAAGGAAGGCTGGGTGAGATTTTGAGGAAGGCAACAATGGTACTGCAGTTTGCAGGAAGAGGATGGATGAGTGGAATAAAGGAATGGAAAGAAAGGGGGGAGTCCTGGGAAGGATACAAACAAAAGTTCCAAAGGAACTTTGGAAGAGATTGATACAATTCAATGCTGTAAAGAATGAACATTACCACATGGGTGAAGAAACCAGAGGGGGATGAGAATTCAAATGCTCACAAGTGACATCAGCGGGTGAAACTTCATGGACCAGGACTGCAGTGAATTAAAGAGCAAGTGTCCTCTATAAAGACATATATTGACTGCTCTCTATTGCTACCTTATGAGGAGATAATCTTATAAATTCAAGGGAAGCTAGAAATCTCTCAATTTTTAGATTCATGTCGGTAAGAAAACATGGTACAAACCAGAACACATATGTGAGTGGAATTTTGCTCACAGCCTCCAGTTTACAATCTCATGGCTAGAGACTTAGGCAAGGAGCAGCTTGGGAAAGGCTCTTAAGCTAAGAGGTTTGGCCTTTGTCCTGAAAACTCTGAGGACTCATTAAAAGACTTGAAGTGATTCCTTCTTGGAAGGGTTCCCATCTTGGAAGGATCCCTCTGGAAGCCATGGAACAAGGCCTTAAACCAAAGCAGTGACAGGGACTTGGACAGGAGGTGGCAGATTTGAGAGATGTTAAACATGGCCTATAATTTAGTAAATTACACAGCTGACACTTGAACTCAGGTCTCCAACATCCTTGCTCAATATTCTTATAACTGTATCAGCACTGTAACATTGTTTGGAGTGGGATGTTATTTAGTTTATAATTAAAAAGCTCCAGGGGAGAGTCTTTGAAAGCATTGGGTTGGAACACCAGAATTTTTCCCCTATAGATACTATTAGTGTAGTGTAGGTGAACATCACATTAAAATAAATGTCAGGAAAGAGGGGAGAGAAGTCACGGGGGGATAGATGGTGGCCATAGGCACTGACCACAAATAAAGCCCCTCCCAACTGTTCTTCACTTGGCTAACATTTCATGCCTGTTTAAAATAAACAGTGTATAAAGACTTCATAAAGTATTTAGTAGAGGACTAGGACTATGTTGCTCTATTCCCAACTCAAAAATTCTATGACTAAAAATTACTCAATTTTATTAGTTTCCAGATCATCCGCATTGCGGTTAATCTTCACATACGTAGTGCAAGTGAAGACTACAGCTTTAATTCGCTTAGTACCTTTTTTTTGGATCAAGGAATAAGTGAGACAGACAACAAGCAAGTCGAATGGAAAGTGAAGTCATTGGATGGAGTGAAGTGCTGTCAGCTCGGAGTGTTCCCTCTGTCAACCTCAGGGTGGGAGCTGGACCACATTTGTCTGACAGACCAAGACGAGCTCACACAAGGGCATCCGTTAAATAGCTCTGCAAATAATAACGTCTACGCCCACTACCTGGTTGAGAAAAAGATGAAAACTAATTAAGCAAGATATTAATTTGTTTCAAAAAATTAACTAAAAATTGTTGTCTCAATGTTGCTATATTATAAAATTATATTGGTAAGGAGAGAAGATAAAACTTCCAAAATTGTAATGGTTAGAAATGTTATATAGAGGGTCCAGCACAAATAACACTCCTTTTTTATTAAAAAATATTTTATTACAAAATCATAAGTATGTAATTTTGTAACATAACAATATCACACTCAAATACATGATATGATATTTCAGATAAAATGTTCAAATTAAAACTATAAATTATTACACCCATAATATTGCCCTACCAACCACACTCAAGCAAGTGTTACTTCTGCAGGACCCTGTATGTTTAAGTTTGTGATAATACAGCTAAACAGTGGTTTACTCTGACCCTCTACTCTGCTTACAGTAAAGCTGCCAATATCCACTTCATGACAGTGTAACTGAACTTTCAACCCATGCTGCCTGGTGGCTACTTGTTAAACAGCAGTACAATGGCGGTAAGAATGTGCTACAGGGACGACTCTCCGACCTCCGCCGACTGGAGGAAGTTGGGCTCTCCCACAGGAGCAAACACACCAAGGCTCTAAATTCTCATTTGTGCCGTGTGTCCAGCAGGGGTGGCCTGGGGAATCTGCTCTGTGCTGTCCTCATTCCAGGACCTGGGAACACGGGCCAGCTACTAACATTGCCAGTCACTATAGCAACGAGAAAGTCAGTTCTCTGCAAAACTTTCTGTTAAAAAGTAGTTTCATAGCCTTACTCAACTATATCTAAGAAGTTCAGTTTTGTCATGTGCCCGGAATGCACAGAGCTGGAAATATTTAATGAACAGAACTAATGACTATCATACTCACCCAAATAATTGCTCTATTACAGTTTCATGTATGTTTGTTTTCTCTACCTGGTTGGTGGTAGGAGGTGGGTGAAGTTAGAACCTATGGCTTAAAAGGCTTCCCCCCAAATTGTTCTGATTCAGTAGTTATATATGAAGAGAACAGCTCAATTTAAAGTGTGATTATGTCCTTTTGGAACTTCCCCCCAGTGCTATACATATTTTAAATCCAGTTCTGATACAACACTAATGCCTCTAGGAATAGATGATTAAATTGTTCAGATGTTTTGAGAGCCCAGAAAGCAATCTCCTGACTATTAAATTCAGGGATAATCCATAAAATAGTAAAAAATGGACTGAATTCATTTTTCCACAGATGTTATAATCCATTAAAGAACAAAGCCTGGAACTCTGACAGTATAGTAACATCTCTCTTCTTACCTTTAACATGTTTGCTGTTTAAAGCTGCCTATGAGGAGCCACTCGGGCACTGCTGAAGAGAAACACTCACCCGATGCTGGCTCTTCCCACTGTACGATCATTACCATAAATCCCAAATGATTAGGGCTCTCAAACCTTTATCTCCAGACTTCACCTCTTCCAGAAACTCCAGACTCATACATCTTGCTATCTCCGTTTTGATGTTTCCTGAGTATTTAAACTTAACCTAGCCCAAACAGAACTGTTTCATTTTTCTTCTCTGCAAACCTGCTTCTTTCTCCGTCTCTCCTATGTCTGAAAACTGCACCACTCACGTAGTTTCTCCAGCCAAAACCACATAAATCCTCCTGACTCTCCCTGTTCCATATTCTCCCAAGTGAAACTCGACAGCAAGCCCTGGCAACTCTACTGCTAAAACACACCCAGGATCTAGGATCTCCTCACTACTTCCCCACACAGCCCAAGCCATCAGCCCAAGCCATCACTGGGGCTGCTGTAAAACCTCCAGCCTGATCTTGCTGTTCTCACTAAACCTGCCCCCCACACCACGTTTATTTTCCACAGTGATCGCAGCGATCACTGAAAACAAACATCAGACCACGTTATTTTCCTCCTTAAAGTCCTCCATTACACCTTGATTAAAATTTGAAGAACATTGGCCTTCACAGTCCCGTGCAGTCTGACCCTATCTGGTTCAACGACCACCCATTTCCACCATGTATCGCTCCTGCCCTTCCCCGCGACAGGAGCCATCTACTTCTTCAGCATTCCAGGGTTGGCTCACCTGAGGGCCTTTGCATTACTTGTTTTCTCCTGGTCTTCGTAGAGAGGTCTGTTATTATTTGGATTCCCTTTACATATCAGTTCCTTACAGAGACCTTCATATAAAGAGGAACCACCACATCACAATCTTTTAATTATATGCCTATCTCTTGATTATTGTCTGGTGTAGTTTATTTATTTTTTTTACACAACTAGAATGCAATATCAATTGCTTTGCTCACTGTCATGCCTTCTGTGCCTGGATCTGTGCCCAGACCAGTGCCTGGCTATCCCTGGGTACTCAGCAAACACACACTGAAAGATATTATGATCTGAGTATGCACAAGACATGACAGTATCAGCAAGCAAGTCCTTCTTGCTTGCGTAGCATAGCACTTCTCAATTCATCTTTGGCCACTTTCTAATTATTCCGAAATTTTTGATGGTAAAAATTATTATATTATAAATTATGGAACATAATGAAATAGAAGTTAAATGCTTTCATAGTATAATTTGTACCAAGAGTAATTAACTTGACTTGAAAGACAATTTGTATTCAACTTAGACAGTTGGGACAGTGGAAGGGAAAAATGAAATGAATAAGAACAAAAGCAGAAGTAACTAATATTGAAGATTTACTATTTGCCTAGCACATTATCTTTATCACCTTGTTAATTTTTAATAAGGTGGGTATTACTATTCCCATTATAGAAATGAGAAGATTGAGCATCAGGGTGATTAAGTAGCATGCTCCAAATCACACAGCAACTAGCTGTCAAATCTGATCTACCTTCTTTACTGAACCCCTTACCTTAATTCATGCCTTTACACGGCAGTTATGTGGTAAGTCCTGACCGAGAAGAGGCAGTGGCTGCTAAAACTAACTATAAAATTGGTGCTATCTCTTTCAAATAGCCGATGGCTAGTAGGCCTTTTCATAGAAAGAGAGAGGAAGGGAGGGAGAGAGAGAAAGAAAAAAAAACACGTAGGTGTAGTCTTCAGGTAACAATATTATGTTTTTGTATTTATTAACTTTGTATTGCATTAAATTTTGTCTCCTTTTAAGTGATACTGGTTTTCTTTTCCTTTTTAAAATATTTTATTTATTTATTTTTAGAAAGAGGGAAAGGGAACAAGAAAGAGAGGGAGAGAAACATCAATGTGTGGTTGCCTCTTGTACTCCTCCACTGGAGACCTGGCCCACAACGCAGGCATGTGTCCTGACTGGGAATTGAACTGGTGACACTGTGATACTGGTTTTCTATTTAAGATAAGAAAGGGTAGCTTCCTCTTTAAATAAGTTTATTTAATTTAAAAATGCAGTAATTCAATAAATAATTAAGTCATAGTACAAGTGTTACTAAAAAAGTGGCAAAAACTGAGAGGCAGGTGGTGAAAGTCAGATACAACACAAATCCAAATGGTGGCTTATGCACGAGCACAGTTTGGAAAAGTCAGGGCCCTTTTACTCATCTTTTATTGTAGGTTTTCCAAAAAAGTAGTCATAACTCAGGAAAGAAAGGTGTGACAGCAAGGGTACACCCACACTGACAGGAGAAGTATATTGTCCCATTATTCCCTGTACTGACCACAACACACCTGAGGTACAAGCAGGCTCTGGGGACATGACTTTAATGGAACAATGGGTTCAGTGAAAAGCAACCAAGAGGCTGACCATGTGAAACTATGTTATATTGGGGAATGTTGATAAACTTAGGCTCCTTTATCTTGCAGAAGAAAACACGCAAAGGATGAAATCGTCTCCATATTTAATGAAGAGATACTCTTATGTAGAGTTTGGATTCTAACGGTAGGTCTGAACACAAAAATCAAACTACCCTGAAAAATCCGTAGGAAAATATTCTACTCCAGGCATAATATGCCAATTTAATTGGTCCAGAATTGCAAGGTTTCCCCTCTTATTTTTGAAAAATGACTATTTGTTTTCCATCAAGTGTTAGAAAATAAAAGTGGTTGCCCTGTGTTTAATAGCCATGTTGTATGAGCATGGTCTATTTAAATATTCTGTTTATGTGATGGAAGGATAATGGGAACTCAGACAGGTACAGGAAAAGAATACAGGCTTCTTGTTTCATACTTACTCCCAGGCATATGTTTGATCAGAATGTCCACAACTATTCAAATTGCTCTTTTCTCCTATCGTTCCCACCACCCCTTTTTCTATGGTCAAAGAGAAGACTGAAGACTGTTGAATATGCAAGAGTTCTATGCATTTAGAATATGACTCCAACTCTGTGTGAGTGACTTTATGTAGAAAATGTATATGGTATGACACATAAGCCCAGTGGATAAACATTACTGGGTGAAATGGGCTTTCAACTAAAGCACCAACCCTTAATTAAAAGAGAAAGAAGGGGAGGAAGGAAAGAGAAAGAAGAAAGGGAGGGAGGGAAGAAAGAAAGAAAGTCTTGAATGATAATATATAAAGGTTAAAAGATTATTTTCTGGTTGCCTGGGCTTGTGCAAATATCTGTCAAATCCTCCTCAGGAGGTTTGCTATTATTATTTGTTATAATTCTTTTTCATGATTTAAATTTGCTGTCATTAGTTTAGAAATCATCCTCTCACTCTAATCTTCAGGTTGTCTATCTTCAGTGGTGTTTGACAATATATCATTCATAACTGTTATGCTTAAACTGATCTCAGAATTCAGGTTCCCGGTTACTGATTACCAGCACTGTCTCATTCCTGTTTCTGAAGGAGCTAGCACATAAGGCAGACAGGTAAAGAGAATTTCTATGTGATAGGATAACATTTTTAAATTGAATTTATTAGAGGGGCACTGGTTTGCAAAACTATACAGGTTTCAAATGTACAACTTGATAAAAACAACTTGTAAAACATAGACTGATAGTGAAAACAGAAGGGATTTTATTTAGTTCATTTAATGGTCCAGTGACTTAAATGCATTCCTGGATTTTATTTCAAAGCCGCTATTATACTTGTGTTTTTCAGTGAATCCAACTGAAATTTTATTTTAGTTAAAGTCATCTGAAACTTCGAAAATTCTTGTTTCTTTTGGCATTTATATTATGTAGCTTAATTTTCTACTGTCTCTCCCATTTTTCTTAAAACTTTTTTAAAAAATATTTTATTTATTTATCTTTAGAGGGGAAGGGAAGGAGAGAAGGAGAGAAACATCAATGTATGGTTGCCCTCCATTTTTCTTAAAACTTTAAAATTATTGTAACCCTATTCTATATTACAAATAGTTTACAATAAGTCATCCAATCTAATGCCTCATTTACTCTGAATTTTAGGTATGTCACTGATCACTGATTCAGTCTAATACACAAACTTATTACTTTTCATGTTCTCATTTGTATTCTAAGCAAACAGGGGGGCACTGGTGTATATAATCTAAAGCAGCAGACAATAATTTTTATTCTACTATTTTCTTTTTATTCTGTCCACTTGTTTCAGTTAATTATTATGCTAGTATTAGAACTGCATGTATTATCTCATCCAATATATGTGACCACATGGCCTTTACATACATGTTTTGTGGGTCGTTTTTATTTTTTTAAAAACATGCTTTTCTAAATTGGGAAACACATATGATGCAGGACTCTGAAAAGGAACTGAAATCTGTGATGAGTTCGAGATTTCTTTTTTTTGATGAAGACTTCAGCTCCATCAGAACACGGGCTTAGTTTTGTTCACTACTGTACCACTTAAAGCAAAGCCTGGCTAGTGATTGGCCTTCAAATATAATATTTATTGAATACATTTTTATTAGAAAAACTGTTTCCTCTAAAGAATCCTGTTTTAAATATGAGACTTCCTACTGGCTCACTCACAGAAATTATCATTGTCTCTAACAATATTATATAAATTATAGTGTATATAATAAGAGTTGAAAGAACATGTGATATAAATATGAGATTCACTCACAGCCCATAGCATCTTACAAATGAAATGATAAAATAATAATAATAAATAGTAAAAAAAATAGCAACATGTACTGAATGCTATCGATGGGCCAGGCATTGTGCTAAGGATTTAACGTGTCCTATCTCATAACTCTTACAAATCCAGGTAGTACTACCTGCATTACCACTTGTATTGATAACAAACCCCAAGCACAGTGAGGTTAAGCGGGGTGTCCAAAATCTGACAGGTACTGAATTGTGAAGTTGAAACACAGACCCAGGCTGTTTAATATCAGAATTTATCCACTAAACCACAATAGCAGGATATTTTTCTAAATAGAAAGCAAATCAAAATAATTTTATCTGCTTCAGTCCCTCATTCTATAGAGAGAAAAACCAAGGCCAAGAAATGTTGAGTAACTTGGTCCAGATCATATTTTCTATTTGACTTTGCCATTACCGAAGCATAAAGACATATTCTCTTACTTTCTATATTAAATAAGCAAGCAAGCAAAAACCTCCCTTGAGCCTAAAGCCCACTCTGGCCACGTCTTCCCTTATCTGAATGACTTTGCCCCTGCCCCTTAAAACTAACTGGGTAATTTATTCATTTGTTTTACAAAGATTTGAGGAACATAAGCATATATAGTACATTCTCATTCACAGTACTTTAAAGGTAGAAGGTAGTCCTGGCTGGTATAGCTCAGTGGATTAAGCATGGGCTGCAAACCAAAGGGTCTCGGGTTTGATTCCCAGTCAGGACATGTGCCTGGGTTGTGGGCCAGGTCCCCAGTAGGGGTCACGTGAAAGTCAACCGCACACTGCTGCTTCTCTTCCTCTCCCTCTCTCCCTCCCTTCCCTTCTCTCTAAAAATAAATAAATAAAATCTTAAAAAAAATAAAAATAAAAGGTAGACGGCAAGGTCATTCAGAGTATGTAACCATGGTGATGAGTTTAGATTTTAAGTACTACGGGAAACCACTGGAATATTTTAGGGAAAGGATAGAAAGTTGCGAAAGAGAGGAGATACATAAAGATATAACCTAATTTGTTTTTTCAGGAATTCACTATGTGGAGAACGGATTAGAGGACTAGAGGGCCAAGAAGTGAAATGGGGAGATCAAAAGTGAGCAGAATGCAGTAATCTAGGTGAAGGATGATTGTAGCTTGCATGGGGTTAGTGGCAGTAGAAGCAAGTAACAAGTAATTAATTAGGTTCTAAGAAGTATTTAGACAAAGAAAGTATGAGCCCAGCAAATAAGCTTGATGTGGGGATGAGTGAAAGGGAGGCGATGACTCAATTTCAGGTTTTCAATATTGGGTACACAGTAGTACCACCGAAAAAGAAGGGGCAGGCTCAGCTGGGTGAGATCCACTTAATGTTTACTTTTTCTCATTTTGATGAAATCCATTTATTACTTCATTTACTTGATAATTATAGAGTTCCTAGTATGTGACGGGTATCATGCTAGTTGTAGAATCTTGTCTTTCTTTTAACTGTCAATTTACATCGAATTCCTAATTTTGGAGCTTAATGTTTGAACTCTAATGTATGTATATATATTCTCATTTGCGGTCACTTATCTGTGTGTCCATCCTTGGTTAATGAAGAAAAGGTAATCATTTTTATTTTGCGTTATTTGTGCCTACCTCTAGCATTCATTTTTGTTAGACATTCCAAATGTCTAACAAAATGCACCTGAAACTATTATGAGTATATTACATAGCTTCATTGTCACATTGTAACTTTTTATTGATCTATTTCTACAACTACAGCATATTCTTGTGGAGGGGAGGCACCCATATCACCCAAGAAGACCTGTCTTGTTGTGTGCTATAGCCCCAGCACCAAGCAGAGACTTGGCACATAGTAGGCACTTCATTATTATAAGGGGAAGATAATATTAAGGAGAAGATAAAAAGGTAGAGGCCTATGACCATGTAATGATAATCTATAATGTTGAATTTTCTGTCCTATGCTGGATTATTTTAGTCCAAGTTATTGGTATATAGATTTAACAGCTGATATATAAACACTCCAAAATCATCCTTTAGACCTGGGAGTCCATCTTATTATTTGGTGAGATACTAAGATTTGCATTTGTCTTACTTGCACACACAGCAGTTAGAACAGATACAATCTGTTTCACAGTTTCCATGCTTTATAGGAGCATGGTACCATTTACTGCTTAACCAAAAAAACCCCAAAACCCACCCCAGAAAACCTCTCAATAAATACCAAATTACATTATTTTCCTGGTTTCCTTGAAATAGAGATATATAGTTCTATTTGGTTTTATACCATTATCTCATAACTTCATTAATTTACCAAATGCATTTGTGAATACAATCCCTATTTTATCCCCTACAGTCTGAAAATTTTACAGTCATCTGTTTCGGTCTAAGGCTAAATACTGTAAAATCAGCACTATATCCATAATAAATTTTGACAGTGAAAAAGTTGATTTTCTCTCTAGCCTATACATAGAATATCATATATCTCTAAGCAAGAGAAATCTCATAGCTTCAGACTGAAATAAAAATATATGTTCCAAAGGAACATTTCTTGTGGCTGGAGCTAACGAGAACCTTTACAGGACGGAAGGTTTCCTGAGGCTACAGTACACCTTTCAGATTGACAACCTTTCTTAAAGCATGATTGGAAGATATAGTACTGACTAAATTTAAAAAAATGAAAAGAAGTAAAATAACATAGATATAATATATATATCTATATATGTGAGTATATAAGTATGCCAGCCTGGTAAAGGACATCTTTCCAGTCTTCTGGGAAGTGAAAGCTCATGATCACTGAGTTTTATTTATCCAGCTTTTGTGGTCAGCTGATTTCTAAAGCAAGATGGATGACTTACTCTGATAAAGACCATGTTTAACACATAGTTTTCAGTAACTGATGAGGCTTCCCAGGACACTGGTAGTAGGAGGACTGCAACCTCAAGTGTTCCCTGATCCACCCCTTCCCTTCCTTTCCAATCACACCTACACTTAGGGTCACTGTCCTTCAGAGAACTGTTTGTGGATTTCTGCAATACCCTATCTCCACTGCCAGTCTGCCAACAATCCCTCCACCAAATATACGGTTTCCAGGGAAGTTTTCCTAAAGCACTGTTCATTTTGCTATTCTTTGGCTCAGAATCTTTAATGGGTCCTTGTTGAATTCATGAAAGAAGTTCAAATAACTCAGTTTAGCATTTAAGTCAACTTTGTGACCTGCATTCTGTCCACTTTGCCAGTTTTATTCACATCTCTGTGCATCCACGAAATGATCACTGGTTCCCTATCTTCTTCCATGCATTTCCTTATGCACTCCGTTAACGCTGAAAGGACAGCCCTTCTTTCTAATCAGGGGCTATCTCAGGGTCTGTGACAAAGTGTCTCCCAAAGCACCACAGTTCAATAAAGCCAGACACAGTCTGCGGGTAGTCTACTCTAAGGTGGGTATGCTGCTCTGCTCCCCGAGACCGTCCCCAGACTACGATGCTTCCCCTCCCGTCACTCTGCCATCTCCTAGGATGTTTTCCTTAAATGCTAGATAGAAGCTGGACTGAGAGGGGAGACAGACAAGGGAATGTATTCCCAATCATTTGGTGGGCAAGATCCTAAAATTGTACATACCATCTCCACTCACACACCACTGGCAAGGACTTTGCCACAGGGTCCTATCTCATTGCCAGTGTGGCTGGGAAATGTGGCCTTTAGGTCGGCAGCCACTTGCCCTATTAAAACCTGGCGATGATGAGGTGGCAGAAAATGGGTTCTATTACAAAAAAGAAAAGTAGTGAGCAGACTGGGTTCAATTATTAGTCTCTGCATAATATTTCTTAAATTTATGTCTCTAGAAACGTCTATTCTTCTACAAAGCCAAACTCAGTGCCTACATCGAGGTAGTTTTCTCTGATCTTATCACATGCCCTTAATTCCACAGTCCTTCAAATGGAATATCGGCTCTCCTGCCTCTAAAGTTCTTGGACCTGTTATGGAATTTGGCACATTTTGGCTTGTGCATGCTAAATACAATTTGTCAGAAAATACATTGCGGCCAGAAAGGAAAAGATAAGTGTGTGCTATTGATTAATCTTCCTTCATTGTTTCATTTCATATTCTAAGTTGTTGAAGACACAGTCAGTGACAAGTTCTTTATTCTGTATTTCTACAAGTGGTACATGCAGGACAAAGCACTCCACACCACTGCACTCGATATACTGATAGTTTATCTTCATTTATTATGAAAGTAACATCTTTAAAAGTAATACCCATAAATTTGAGCCACAAAAATTATAATTTTAGGAATTGTTTAGAAACAAAATTATTGTAAAAGATTTTCAATTAAACAAATGTATATGTCCTAAAATTTTACTGAAAAATACTTTTGAATAATGTTTAAATAAGGTATGTTTGTATTTTTATCCTTTAGTAATAATTTGCCAAAAACAAACAAAATCCTTGAATACTAATGGATAATTATACATGTTTAATTTTCCTCATTTGAACTTTTTGCTCATTTTTGCCTTTTATTCTCATATTTGATTTCTTTACTCCATTAGCTAACATCTCAGTTACTTATGAGGTTTATATCTTTTTATTTTGACATCACTGGTTTGTACTTTCACATAAGCTGAAAACATGAAAAAATAGCCTTCAGTTCTATTGTGATAAAATGTTTTATTCCATTCCATGATGTTTTAATGCAAATCAAATACCTATTTAACATTTACTTGTATATCATAGGAGATGAATTAAGTTCTAGAATCTCACTGTCAAAATTTAAATTTTGAGTATAGCATACCAAATAATACAAAAGCAAATCTACCCATTTTTCAACATTGAACTATAAATTATGAGCAGGAAGTCATTTCCTTTGATTAATCACCCATCTGACCAGGTATAATGAATATTTACACATTATTATATATTGGTGGAGTACTTAAAATGTCTGCAACCATAACTATTATTAAGCCAAATTTTTTTTTATGTAAGAAAGTCAAATGAAAGGGGCATAATATATATATAAAATATATGATAAAATCTCTGTCTAAAACTCAGAAAAATTATAACAGCTTTCTATTAAAATTTTATCAAAAAGAAATTCAAGTCTGTCAGTAATTTGAAATCTAAATGCATATAATAGCCTGAGGGAATTATAGTAAGGGTTGCTCCCAGGGAAAGCAATAAAAATGGCAATACTTTATTTAAACATGTATGTAACTTCATCTGAAACATATTATTTTGAAATTATGTTGAAATAAAACTTACAGTACATGTAATTATAAGGCTAAGCCTCTAATACATTTAATAATCATGTTTTTAAAGGCCATAAAGCTATAGTTAATATTGAATATACTTTCGAACAATACTGCTATTTTGTCCTTTCTCAATAGTTAAAAAAATCCACTCAAATTTTATCTTAGAGTGTGACTGCTGATTTTATTGGCAAACATATAATAATGCATATGATCAACCTTTACCTAATTATTTGAGTCGCAAACACAATTAATAAATCATCTTTGAAGTGCACTGACCATAATCAGTATATTCTGGAACAAGTCCAGAGGGCCATTAATCAAAACACACAGAAAGGAAAGTGAGCGCCGCAGCCTCAACAGTTAGGGAAACACAGAGTTTAGCTAATAAAAACCTATCTCAGTTTAAAACCACCACTGTGTTTGCTTTTGCAACTAAGATAAACATTATGATAAAATTAAAGTTGTGTAAAAAATGGGGTTTGCTCACAATGACCAAAGTAAATCTATAACAACTGCACATACATTTTATGTCCCTAATTTGACACTAAAGAATTTTAAAGTTCAGTTACCAAAATATCCTCAAGAATTAGATATTTGAATCAGATAAATTACATTCCCCATGTGAATTAAGCACACACATTTCAGATATGTTGAGGTTTAAATTAGAAAGAAAGCAATAAGTTGTTAGGAATTTTTTAAGAAACAGGTGTAAGTATGAAAATAGGTTCTTTTTGAAAGAATAGTATGGCCAACTAGCATGTTCTAAATTGGCAGATGTAAATTATTAAATTGTAAAAAAATAAGTAAATACTTGAGTTGGAAATTAAATTTTCAATGATTAATAACATAAACTGATAGACTACAAACACATTCCCATATATATAAACATATCAAATTAATAAGTAGCTCTCAAAACCTGGCTATCCAATTGTGTTATTTTCCTCCAAAGTTCTCTTATTGATGACTAAATAGAAGGACAGAAGATTTGCTGAGTTAACACATAGAAAGGTATGGGTTATCCTCATTTCCGTAAGAATTATGAGGAAAGAAAACGCTCCAGGGTTGAAAATTCTATAAACATAGTTTCTCTCCAAGGAATAGGTTTCCAAAATTTAGCTGAAAACCCAGGGAAAATAGTGCTTTAAAAATAACAGTCCATCATATTTCTAGCGTGTCCTAATGAGATAGTGCTTTCATTCACATGATCTCATTATTCACGCTGAAAGGTAGTTGGGAGGTATCATTAACCGAATCCCTGCACTGACAGAGCTTTGCCGTTCTATCTCTACTGTGTTCCTGTGCAGAAGTTTTGAACAAGCAGTAAAACCTCACTGAAACTCATCTTTATTCATGCGCTCAATGTAGATATAAACAAAGCCCAACATCACAGAGTTGTGGTGAGAATTAAATGAATAAACGAAACTTAAATCCTTAACACAGCACCTAGCACATAGCTCTCAGATAAATAGTAGTTATTATTTTTATTTTTGAAGCAGTGTAAGAAAAGAGATAAAACTATGGTCTTTGGGACAAAATGTCCTGGATTTGAAGTCTAAGATGTGGCATTTGGTTTGGGGCAAGTTATCCAACCTTCTTAGGTCTGAGATTCCTGATATATGTAACAGAAGTAGTTAAACGAGCTAACATACAAAAGGCTTAGCATACTATCTAGAACATAAGTATTCAATGAATGTTAAATATTATTATCATTGATAGATTAATCTAATACCTTATATAAATATAAAATGTCACTCACAAATATCAGAGGGTGAATGACAAGCTAGGAAAAACAAAGATTAATACTTTTATAAGTAGTACTTATAAACAATAGGAGACAAAGATCTCCAGTGAAAATCAGTTGAGGTTATGAATGAGTAGGTAATAAACAAAAAATGAAGTTCCAAAAATCAACACATACCAGAAAAAATACTTATGCAGTGATTAAATATGAAAACTAAACAATGAGACATTATTCATTTATTACACAATTTAAATGACCTGGCAATAACCAAAATGAATTGGAAAACAGCAGAACAAAAGGCAATTACTGCTTGTGGGATTAGAACTTGTTACAGCCTTCTGGAGGAATTCTGGCAAAGCATAACAAAGGATGAACAAGTACATACACCCTCTTCCCTAGTAATTCCACTTTGGGGGGAGTTCATTTTAAGGAAATAACAGTCATATGTGAAAATTTATCTAACATATATACACCATTGTTTTTAGCAATATAAATGTGGATGAGGCCTAAACATACAGTACAGGTATTGGTTAAAGCAACGCAGGTATTGGAACGCTATAAGTATAAAATGTTAAAGCAATGCGGTTATTTAAATAGAACATATATTTGAGTTTAAAAATAGCAGGCTACATCATAGGTCAGTGACCCTGTGTGGCGTATCCCCGTTTGACTCTGTCTTAGTTTCCAGTGTAATCCTCACTTGGCTGCAACTGGGTTTGCTTTCTTCATGGCCACCTCTTCTGGGGCCTGAAGTCCTGACTCTGAGACAAAATTTCCACTTATATGACCTCTGTTCAAATGTTAGTTAAATTATCTCTTAAGGCTAGTTTCCTTTCAAGAAAGAGAATCTATAGAAATCAGAAACAAAACAGGGGGAAGAAGGTAAAAGCAGAAGAATTTCAAAGTGAGTTGAAATGGGCCGGAAGAGTTGAAGAGGTAACAAGCATGAAAGTACTAATTAAATAGTTTAATTTGAACATTTTGTCAGTTGGTCAATTTTAGAAAATGGTTGCTAAATTCAATGAGACTGGGATATTTACTCAATTTAGCCAAATAAGTAAATAATGAATGGATTAATTAATCAAATTTTAAAAATAATCCAACTAGTCTACCTGGCCACAATTGACATCATGTAATTAATATCAAGGGAATACTATTAATAGGCTTTTATTGTATTCACTTTTTTAGGATGTCAGAAGAATTAAGAACTCTCAGATTTGAAAAACACTTAAATGTAAGATTCTTCCTTGATAATATTGTGTGATAGATAAAAAATGACCTCATTAAAAATTCAAGCTGGGTGACTAATGGAGCCTGAATGCGGTGCTATTTCATTTAGATACATATTGTGCTCTTGTATGTTTATAGAGAGTAATTTCACAATGTTCTTGTTTACACTCAGGATCTTACTCTATAAATGTAAAAGTAATTTTCCTATTTCTGTAGTCTGTGTCAGCTGGTTCATTTTGTTTAACATATGGAATTAAAAAGTCATACTGAGCAATTCTACAAATCACAGTTTCAAGTGATGCAAGACAATAAATAGCAAGGAATGCACAACATATGGTAATGTTGAATGATAACTCTTAGTGTGGAGGCTGGCTGACAGGATGGATGTGTGTTCTCCAGGCAAAATCATAGTGTGTGAATTCGTCACACTAAATTTTTTAATGCATATTTATCAATATATGCCAGATTTAAGGAGTTCAGAGTCTTACTAGAAGTAGAAATCAAAGATCTAAACATATTCTTGAAACATGAATTTACATGACCAAAAAGGCCAAATGGAAGCATGAGTCCGCAGCTGAGGACTACTGACACAGGCCAATGCAAGCCTACCCCTGGGAGCACTCAGCGTAAGGTTTAGTGTATGTTTTCAACTTTCTAGTTTCCTGTATTTCAAAAGAATAAAAGTTTTTATTATTGGGAGTCCAAAATTGCACAACATTAACCAGTATGAAACCAGAATTAAAAAGGAGGAAAAGAAATGAAGCACAACAGCTTCAGACAAAGTTTAAATGATGTTATCTACGAAGATGCAATAATGATCAACATTAAATTTTCTAGTCAATCGGATATTTTTATAACTCTTAAGAAGAGTTAAAAATGCAGCATAAAAGGTAGGAAAAACAGAAGACAAGTTCCCAGGTGATGTGAGAAACAGAAACGCTATCATGGGTACAAAGAAAGGATGAATTTTCAACCAAGGCCACACTACCACCTCGCTCTGGCTTCTGAGAGGCTCTCGGCCTCATGGCACTTCCCCCTTTCCCTGCTCCCTCCACTCCCTCCCTCCACTTCATCCGCTCCCTCCACTGCCTCCACTGCCTCCACTCCCACTTTCCTTCTGGAAGGATGCTCACAAGCTGCTTCCTCTGCTAAAGTACTGTGCTCTAAACCGGACTATTCTTTCTCCTTCAGTTTAGAGCTCCAATGATGGATGATTCTTCAAACTGTATCCCCCTCCTTATGTTCCCTTTAAATTCTGAAATCCTTCAAAAGCTTTCAATTATATATCTATCTAATGATATAGTTAAAACGTGTCTTCTTTCATATAGACTAGGCTTTATGAGATCTGGGGTTGTGCTAGTTTGCTTAGCAATGTTTCCCAAGTGCTCGGCATGAAAACATTCTGTTAGAGGAATGATGAGTGAATGAATGAATGAATGAATGAATGAACGAAAGCCATAGTCCGAATTTTTCTGTTCTCAACAAACAACATTGTCTACTGTGCATTTCCTTAGTCACTGTAAAATCATGTGGTAATCACACAATGAGTATAAACTCTATGGAGAGGCACAGGATACAGAGGAACTAACAATTTGAGAGTCTGACAACAATGTTTCACACCTAGTATGTCAGAAGGCTTCAAATTGAAAACATGTAATGAAGTCAGGCTTCCCTGACAAATTAAGTGGGATATAATGGCTACTATGCCATGGTAATATGAACTCTAAACACAAAACTTTCTATGTGATCTTCTCTTCACCACTAAGAGAAGTATAAAAATTTGTGTCATTCGTTCATTCTCAGTTAAGCTTTTCTAGTTAAACATTGCTTAGAAGGACAATGGGATGGTGGAATATCTTTGTTCACATACAAATTCATTAAGTATTCGGCATTTTGAAAGCCCTTGAAAATAATCATCCAAGAGTTACTTCTATTGAATGTCCTTAGAACATACACTTCAGAAGATATCCACCCCCAGGTCCCCAGCATGGGGGATGGAGGGGGCATGCCCACTTTGATGTTTCCCTCCCTTCCCCTCCATTTAAAAATAAACAAATTCTTTTTTAAAAGTTTTTTTTAACAAAGAAGATATCCATCCAAATATTTCATTTACTTTTACCATAGTACAGGTGTATAAGCAGGCCACACCTTCCTTGGTGCAGTCAAACTGAAAGGGCATAGCATGCAGTCAAATAGCTTCATAAACTGTAGTTCGAGTGCTGAACTAACAGTTTAAGTTGGTAGGATAATACTAACAACACAATAATAATTATTACACCGGTTTTATGGCTAAATTTGAGGAGTTGAAATAACTCATCTATATAAAGGAAGTCTCTGTTCTCTTTTATGAACAGTAGACAATACATCATTGATTTAATCCACTGAATAATTATTTAAAATCATTCAGTAGCTGTGTGAATTTAGATGAGTTATTTAACCTTGGAGTAACATTGTACAATACAGTTTTTGACATTATTTAACAAAATTGGGTCAACATTTCCATACTAGTTTCCACTTAAAATAGTATCATTATTTTTTAGAGTAAATTAAGGGACTTTGAAATTATATTTGTCTTGGATTACAAAATAATTTTAAGATACTAGGAGTAACACATTTTTTTAGAATTTCCAAAACAAACTGGATTATTTAATTATAAAAACTGTGACCATTATAAATGCATTATTTAGCTTCTTACTTTTTTGTGAATATTTTCTTAACTTTCTCATATGGCTAAAGAATAATTATTTTCCTATAAGAATGGAATTACACTTTTTAAGTTCAGAAATTATCTTCAGTACAGCTTTTACATTGACAAATTAACGTGCTAAGTTTTCCTGCATGAAATAATTGTCTACCAGTAATCACGATGCTGTCCACTCATTAAACGGCGTGTAGAGCACAGGCACTCTGGGGGGCAGCTTGGCTTTCCTTGCTTCTTTACATCTGTCTGAGGAAAAGCCTGCTGTTTTTCTACCGTGGAAAACAGAGAAAGGAGCTCGGAAAAGGTCAGAAGTGGAAATTGAACAGAATTGAATCATTAGTATGTAATTTCACTATTTTTGTTTAATATTAATTCCTAAAATGTTAGGCGCACTTATTATCCAAAGCAAATATACTTCTAGGAGTTTGACTTTACTTTTCCAATTGTAATATGACATAACAGTATACTTTAACAGTATCCACAGAATATAAGCAGTTTCACTGTAGTGTTCAGACACATTTTCTGGTGAAACTATTTTGAATTTTCATTATTTAGTACTTTCATTTACTAAAATAAATTTACTACAAATGACTACAAAGTTTTCTTTTATAATTGATATGTATACTGTGCCTGGACATTTTTAAGGCTTATTTACAAATTGAATTCTCTCAGTTGAAAACTAATACAATTTTTATCAAATGTAGCTAAATTATACTGACTACTTCATCATACTATCTCATAAACTCAGAAGGAACTGGGTTGTTATACTTTTTAACCATGAACACGAATTAAATACGATGCAGGAACAACACGTCATGACTTGCTAATATTCACATGCGGGTGAGATGGAACCGGGCGCTCACCAGTTGGTCAAAGCTCTAACAAAGACCAAAGTGGATCTCAGAGTCCAGTAAAATGTCTTAAAGTGACTCCCACTGTTGAGAGAGTTTTTAAAAATGTGGAATGTAATTTCAACGATTCTAATTTAGAATCTTAAGGCTGGTGTATTCCCCTCACTCTGGTCTTGCACTCACAAAACTATTTGTGTTTATTTCTGCCTCTCAATAGATTATAATAAGCTTCTTGAGGTCTTGGACCAAGTACAGGCTTTAAAATAAATCATTGGCTGTGCACTGCTTTGAAAAAATAACTATATCTTTCTGGTTGTTTTTCCTCTGGAAGAAGGAAATTAATATCTACTTTGTGGGATTTGTGTGAGATTTAAGTGAGAGTTATTTATGTTTGTCTCTCTCTCTCTCTAAACCTTATCACTGTAACAATAACAGCATCATAATAAATACTTAATAAATTTGAAAATTACCATAGTTTTGTTTTATTGATTAGTATCAGAATAGTTCAGATTAGTATTGATCAGTACTTAGCTTTTTAAAGCATATAAAATAACCCACGACATATAGGAATGTGCTAAAAATTTTACATTGTGAAACACTTATGAATACACAAATTTAAAAGATGAATAAATTTATCATCCATAGACATCTTACATTTTTTAATCTTCTATTTTTATGAACTTTGATTGCTAATAAACACTTAAGTAATTTATTGCCAACTCATGTTTATGTTTTGAAGTGGTAAATTGTTAAAAGTGCAATAAAATTATAGATAATAGGAGAGACTTTACAGATAACCTAGTTCAATTCTTTCACTATACACATAAAAAATGAAATCCCAGGAAGATGAGATAACTTGGACGAAAACTGGTAGAAATTAAAAACAAAGATTAAACTTGGTATCAATGACCATCCTTCCCCGACTTTGTTCTCAAAACGAAACTCTGGAGAAGACAAAGGAAAAATACAGAAGATGCTCAGAGGGACTATCTGAAAGATGAGGGGTCACAGGATTTCTTAAAGAAGGGCTCAGGGAACTGCAGTTTAGGGTTAGAAGCCAATATCTTTTCACCCCTAAGTAACAATCTACCCACATCTGCATCTGTTTGGGAGGCTACCGCTAGAGCACATGAACCTAACTGATCCACGCATCCTTGCTGAGAACTTATCAGAGTAAAAAGGTGTTTAGAAAGGTAGAAATAGGCGGTATGGAAATTTAAAAACATAAAGGTTCACCATCAGTATTTGAACGTAAAGGTCCACAAGGATAAAATTAGCAGGCAATTCAAAAAGCTAATAAGGTTTACATCAACTTTTTAAATAATGTATACAAAATAAATATTGGCACGATCATCTAAACATGGAAAAGAAAATGGACACAATATTAACTGCATATCTGTTGGAAGAAACAAACACATTGCCTATAGTAAAAGCTTAAATAAAATATTTAGTGTTTGGTTCAGATCTAAACTTCTTTCATCACTGTACTATGCCAATAAGAAACCTGTTTAAGGAATGTATGTATTCAGAAAAATCTTAGTAACCTCAAAACCTTATACTTAGTTCATACATAGGGCAAAAAGACTTAAGATACAGCTTTCCACATAAAACCAATACGTTACATTCTTCCCCCAGGCCCTGAAATTTATCAGACAAAACACTGAGACCAAAAGTCCCATGAGGGCAGGGGCTATGTCTGTTTTCTGCTCTCAGGAATGCTCAGCACCCTCTACTACAGCTGCATATAACTGATACTCATTTGCATACAGTTTGACTGAGTGAAGTATAGAATCATCTGAATATTTCAGACTTCAGTTAATTTTTGCCATATTAACCTATAGGAATAGTTTACTTACTCTAATGTTGCAAATGGGAAATATTTTCAGTCCATTATTTTAGAGGTAATACAACACTCTGACTCTGTGAAGCCAGGGGATTATGAGCTAATAAGTAAATTTGAAAAATAAACACAAACCAGCAAAAGCAGCTCACCACACTGGGTTCTCACACATATTGTCTGGAGACATAAGTGAGCCCCTTTGTACACAGATGGCATTTTCAAGTGCTAGTAGATCGGGCAGTTGTTGAGAGAATAAAACCCGATGAGAAATAGACAAACAAAACAATTGCAGAATTAACTGGAAAGTCCTTGCTTTTATGCAACCAACTGGAAAGCTCCCTCCTGTCAGGCTGGTGGTCTCCTGAGGGCATGGACTGCCTGTGCTGTCTTAGCACTGGCACTGTCTCCACCAGAATTCTAAAACTTCCTGCTCTCTGGGCTCCTGTGCACTTTGACAAGTTTTGAGGAATCCAAGAACTTTTGTTTATATAGACTATATTTGTCATAGACAAAATTAAAACTAAAACAATTTAAAAATCTTTATTAATTCATTTAAAAATAAACAATAAATCCAATATATGGTAACAAAGATAATATACTCTTTATTTAATATAAAGATCATTGTATTTCCCACAGAAAAAGTCTTGCGAGGGCAATGTTTTACGCTTTTCCAAATCTGTTTGATGGCTGGCTTGAGTAAGAATCATTGGATTCTCATTAGCCTCTGCATTCAGTCACATGCGACATGTCATTCTCATTGAAGTGTATGAAGAAAATCTGACTCACCCAGGCATGCAGCTGAGGAGTGGCTACCTTGTGGGTCAGCAAGGTAGCTGACCTTGTGGGATCCCTGGTGGGTCACCACAGATGCCTGGGGAACACCCAGGGGTCCTCCTTCCACACTTTGAAAACCACCGGCCTGTAATATCATCTGTCATGTGACTATTGTTCAGTAACTATTTGCCAAATTAATGAAAAGTTTAAAGAAAAAGAAATAAATTCTCAGGCATATATAACACATATCCAAACATACAAATGATTTGCCCATTTGTTTTTATTCAACTGATAATATTCCTTTGTTTATTAATCCAGCTTCTCAATTCATTACAACTACACTGGGATGCAGATCAAAGGGAGGGTAGGCAGAACTGAAGAGTGAACTATAAAAATAAAGTATATAAGTCTAAAATTAAATAAAAATAAATATATGACTAGGAGACATTTCACATGAAAAAATACCGAGCATAACCAAATCAAGTGGTTAACTTGAACGCTATATGGGTTTCTTCAAAGCAGTAAATTAGATTGAAACACCTTATTGAACACAAGCTGCATTCTAATATTTGTATTATCTTATATGTCATTTTTAATTAATCTATAAAAACCACAAGAAAAAAATTGCTTCTATTTTTGGCACTCCTGTTTTAAATATTAATAGGAATTAATTGAATACTAGGGAAAATATGTGGATTTAAACATTACACAATAACCAAAATCATAATTCTTGCTCTTTAAAAATAGCCGTAAATTCAGAAATAGAAATATAATTTTTAAGATTATATTTTTAATGTAAATTCACTATTTGGCAAATAATGAGATGACTTACTTTTCCTTTTCTTGAAGCTGATGTTCCTGAACAGCCACTTTAGGTTCTGACCCAAGATTGTTTTGTGTTCGCTGCCTTCTTTTCCTACTTGGTGCAATGTCAGTGACATCAGGACTTGAAAAAATGGAGTCTTCTCTGCTTAAAGTAGCTAAAATAAAATGATATAAAAATGTGATCCACCAAAATTATGCATTATAATTTGTGAATAAAGTATTAACTTGCGGCTTTGGCCCCGATATAAAGTGACACAATTAAACACAACAAAATGAAGAATCCGGCAAAACCAATTCAAAAGAACCTATGCACCCCAATGTTCATAGCAGTGTTGTTTATAATAGCCAAGTGCTGGAAACAGCCTAAGTGCCCATCAGTAAATGAGTGGATCAAAAAACTGTGGTGCATTTACACAGTGGAATACTATACAGCAGAAAGAAAGGAGCTCCTACCCTTTGCAACAGCATGGATGGAATTGGAGAGCATTATGCTAGGTGAAGTAAGTCAGGTGGTGAAAGACAAATACCATATGATCTCATCTGTAAGTGAAACCTAATCAACAAAACAAACAAGCAAGCAAAATAGAACCAGAGACATGGAAATAAAGAACAAACTGACAGTGACCAGAGGGGCAGGAGGAAGGGAAAAATGGGGGAAAGAAGGGAAAGGTTCAAGTCAAGGAACATGAATAGAGGACTCAGGGGCATGGACAATGGGGTGAGGATTGACTATGAGAGGTTCAGGGGAGAGCAACAGGGAAAAAGGTGGGGCAACTGTAAATACACAATAATAATAAAAAATAAAGTAAAAAAAGTTTTTTAAAGGTCATGCAGGTTTGAAGTAAGCCAGTTAGTGTGTAATACTTTAATATTCATATAAAACATAAAGTACATTATATACATGAAATAATTTGACCAAAATGGTCTCTGGCTATCTTGAGCAACAATCTTCCCAAATGCTTTATAGGCATTTTGATCTCTCGGCGCTAGAGTTACATAGAAGTGCCTCAGAGACACCTCTAAAATGCATTTGGATGGGAAAACAATGCTACGGGAAAAATATAAATCAAACTGATACTAAACAACAATTTTTAGCACAAATGGAAATTTCTCCTAGTGATCCAGAGATAGTTACACAGACTTATCAACTAACAATGACGACTGAGTATAAGAAAAATGTAAGAAAATACTCATAAGCCCTGGCCAGGTAACTTGGTTAGAGCATCGTCCTGATACGCCAAGGTTGCGAGTTTGGTCCCTGGTCGGGAACTTGTAAGAATCAACCAATGAATGAATAAACAAGTGGAACAACATATCTACTTTTTTTCTCTCTCTCCCTTCCTATCTGTTTAAAATCAATCAATAAATTTTTTAAAAAACAAAAATACTAACCGATGTCCACAATAAACCATTAAATTGCCTCTAAAAGAGTTTGATATACAAGAAGCAGAAGCAATAATAGAAACATACTTGATTTACATCACTTTATTCTCTTATGAGCAAATTAGTTACAGAGAACTTCAAGGGAAGTTTAGAATTCTTTCATGTAATACACAGTATAACCTATTATAATACATATTTCTATAAAAGAAAAGAGATCCTTTGCTATTGGTAAATAATAAACAATATCAATATAATTTGGACTTTGGATGTCCTGCTAGTTCATGATTTTTTTCTCTAGAATGTTAATGGTTTAAAGTAATCAGAGTCAAGCTTTCATCCCAAGTAAAGAGAAAGACTTGGCAATGTATAAAGGCTAAAAAAAATGAAGATCAGTTGCTAAAAATCATGTACAAGTACATTTTTTAGAATGAGTAGGAGCTGGTCCAGTAAAGCCAATAACACTACATTTTTCAAAAGTTCAGCTCTCTGTTAAAGCCACAATTACATCTGAGCAAGCTATGGAGACATTTCTCCCTGTATCTTGAATCCGATATTTAATTTACATGAAACTACTGGAATCAAATGCATTCATTAACTTCCATCTCCACTGAAGAGGAGGTATGATGCTGGGCACAAATGTTGCTAAAGGATGAATTTAATATTTTTATTAGGATTGTAATGAAAACTCAAAGCAACCTGAAGCTAAATGGACTTTGTGTGGTCTGCACAAATCTTAACTTTTTTCCTCCATGACCTCTGTTATTTTTAGTGTACAATTCTGCAGAAGGAATGGATTTTCGAGTACACATTTATCACATTCTAGAAGGAAACACTGTTCTTTGAGTTCTCTCTCCGCAGTCCACGCTTCTCTGGGTGACCTGAGGTCATTAGACACTGTTGACCATGCTCCTGAAACTCTTCTTCTTTGGACTCTTTTTAAAAATATCATTTTAAAGAACATATACGCTGGGTGCTTTGCTACGGGTTTTGTATATACTACCTTATTAATCTTTAACTTTGTGAAGTACTTATTATTACTACCTCTACTTATTAGGAAACCAAGATGGTCAAGTAATTTGACTAAATCCTACAGCCTTTGTTTGCTATATTTTGTCATATGACAATTAAAGAGTGTTTCTCCCTAGTTGGGTAAATTAGTCTTTGATCAAATATTAATTGCTTGTCCTTCAAAGCATATTTCACTTTCCAAAGCTGTTTAAATTATTAAGAAACATAAGTTCCACATATTTCTTGTACATTATTTTTATTAACCCCTAAAATGTATTAGGAGAAGGGTAAATTTAAAAAAAAACACAGTGTTTCTCTAAAAACATTCAAGCTGAATGATTTTCCTATTTTTTATTAAGCTAGGAAGTGGTTAAGGAAGAAAATTCTGGTTTACTGATTTCCTACCCAGTCTGCCCTCACTGAGGACGTGTAAGAAATCAACAAAGTGCAGGCTTGTCTATGACAAAATTAGCAAAACTGTCTTTGGACTTAGAGGGCATTCAACTGTAGACGGAATGGAAAAATGGAGAAAGGTTGTACTTAATGACATGCTGGACACCTAGGAGGGAAGAAACTTAAGTTTAAATTAAAATATATAATAAAATTAAAAATAAATAAAATCACCCAAAACTCTGCCACTCATTTCAAAACTAAATACTGGTTTACACCTTGGCACCCAAAAGGATGTTTATGTGTGATTTGGTTATATTTTTTGCTATAACTTCTACAGTTTACTTTAAAATACAATGAGTTTAAATGTGCAGCCAGTCAGGGTGAGTTACAATCCAGGTGGTGCTAACATCTACTCCAGAATGCACAGACCGGAAGTGGTTTGTTTGGATTTTATTTAGTAACAGTAACTTCCATACTCTTAAAGAGGCTACTGGAGGTACGTTTGCAATTTGTCTCAATCAGCACTTGATGTTTTATTAATTAGAATACTGAATAACAAAAATGTGTATATCTCTTGGTGAACACAAGCAGGAAAACAAGTGTGATGAATACTGCTCTTGGGCTCTCAAGAGTGAAAGTAAAGGCATTCTAGATATGGTGACTGGGTAAAATATTTTAGAGGTCATCTCTACCATTTTATGAACAGGGCGGGAGAACCCACTGAGGTCTGTTTACCCTTAGAGATGATGCCCTGTGCTAAATCCTAACGTGGTTCTGTGTCTAGTTGTGAACTCTGGACAACTGTGGTTGCCTAACACCAGGAAAAACCACCCTTCTTGCCTCAAGAATTTTTATATTTGTCCAAAGTAAACATTTTATATGAGCAAATGACTGACACCTAAAAGGACAGGAAACTGGAATGTCTTTAAACTTATAGGGCAGGTTCATGAATTATTTTGTGCTTACTTGCTAGTAAGCATTTAGTTGATATTTACCTGTATGTGTGGGAAAACAATCTGATAACTTATTATCATCATCCCCACACTTCAAATTTTTTGGTATCTACCATTACTTACCACAAAGAACCAAAAGTTGTGTGTAACCATATGTTTCAGGTCAGTTCACTGCACCATTTTTTCCCTATTCTACTGACAAAGCTTTCCCTCTCAAGTCATGAGGAAAGGGGGTTGGCAGACAAGCTAATTACTGTTGAAACTAAATGTATCTTTTTTCTGGCTTTTGTTTGCAGCATGGGAAATGGCTTTCCATTCCATTTATTACATATATTATCTGAATTTATATATTCATTTAAAATAAAGTTTTTATAACATTTCATATAGTCTTCAATAAAAGGAAAAAATGTTCCATCTCATCCTTTCCTCTCCACCCCTACAATGCCAGAAACCAGGAAAAGAAGTGTTGTACTAACACCTGGTACCTAAGTATTAAATTACTCACGTCCAGCAGTCCTCAAACTTGAACTCATCCTGCCTCTGTCCTCTACTTGTGCTAATGCTCGGTGCTCTCATTCTACTTGGTCCTGATGCTCAGTGCTTTACGTCTATTCTGACACTGGATCCCTTCAACAGTGATTCTGTGTCTACAAACAAGCAAAGCTGTTTTACATACAGCAGGAGGGATCTGATCTCTCTCTACAGGAAGTCAAATACGAGATTTTGAAATATCTATGTTATTCAGAACCTTACATGTTTTTAATGGCAAAAATTAAAGCTTTTGATTTCAAGCATTGTATTCCACTTTTAAAGAAAGAAAATAAATTCACATTAAGTTTACTTGTTATACATACTCATTTGAGATATGAAGAGGAGCTTAAATAGAATTGGAAAAGAACAGAAAATGTTCAAAGGGAATGAGGAGTCTAGCCTGGTTAGAGCAGTGTTCACGCAGGAAATGACTGGATAGGGATGGGCAGCAGGGAAAGAAAGGAAGGAAAAAGAAGACAGAGATATGCCACATAAACTGGAAGTTTTCATATCCAGGCAGAAGTGTATAAATTTGATATGGACTGGGGAATTTTTTTCCTGAGCTTCCACCTTCCGAATTCTCCATTTTTAATATTCATCAGTCTCTATGATGACAGTGTGTCTTGCACCATTCCCAGGAATTTTTTAAAAAACAAAACAAAGGAAAGAAACGACTGCTAATTAATTTTCTACAGCTGAAACGCTTATTGGCAGAGCTGTGGCATGATTTTCAAGTTCTCATTAGGGTCACTGAGTCTAGAGAATGGAGAATCTTCACAGAAGCCTTGTTATTGTGAAAGGTGGCTCCACAGAGGGTCACCCTTCTTCCCATGTGACAGACCTGCAGGAGCCTGGCAGCTGTTCAGACATGCTGGGTGGAGGGCTGGCTCCCCGGGCACTCTCAGTGTGCGAAGGAAATCACACCGTCCACTGAACTTCTGGCAATCTCCATACCTCCCATGAGGTGAACTACCTGGTAAACTTAAGTGTCCGACCATTAAATCCTCAAATCTCAGTATTTTCAAAGCCATTTTTCAGGTTTATAAGTTGTTTTTATTGGGGCTTCATTATTATCTCTTGTCTAGGGATAGTTTCTCTCTTTATATGACACGTATCTTCATATACAGATTCTATGAAGCTCTGAGATCATCACATTTCATTCCACCCTAACACATACCTATTTACAGCTTCTGCACAAAACAGAAAAATTAATGCCTTCAGGCACGTTCTTTGTGGCAATGGCTACTTAGCTCTCAGATCATTGAATAAAACGGTCTCTGATCTTTAGGTCCCTTGGCTATGAAGAGGTAAATGTGTGCTGTTTGCAATAGACTGTATCCAAACAAAAAACTTTCAGTGGTTCCCGTGATCTACGAAAATAGTCCTAAGAGTCTAGCTCCGAATTCAAATCCCTCTATAATGTGACCCTCACTTGCCTCTCTGACCCCATCTCCCACAAATCTCCTACCATAGTGTGTAAGTCATTCCAGGGCCCCAGGGCTCTACATCTTCCTTTCCGTTCCCACTTTCTCTGTCTTGAATGTCTCCCACTGCTCTACTGGCTCACCTGCGAGCCCCGTTCTAGCACAGCCCATTTCGGTCGTCTCCGTCATCCCAGGTAGTTCCGATCCACAGCAATCTCTCCTCTCTTTACGGGATGTACAGTTTGAATCACTCATTTTATACATACCATCTTGTATTGTTATTCGTTTTATGTGTAGCTTCTATTTCTGCAATCAGACTATAAACACTGTACAGCTAGAGGCCATTCTTTATACTTTGCTATCTCCCGATCATATTACCCAATAGTATTACACATGAAAAATATAAACACTTGAACTCCTATTTTCAAATGTGTATCTTATTTTAAAATCAAAACTTAATTACCTATGGACTTTCAGATGAGATGCATGAAAATCTCAAATCATAAGAACTGGGTCTGGGTCTCTAATTCTGCCATTGACCTTGGACATATTATAGATCTCTTTAAGTTCCTCAGCTGAGAAATATATGTTAACCAAGATTTCTCACAGGATTAAAGGTTATAAATTATAATGTAAGAAATATTTGATATCAGCATTAAAGTATTATTAACAATATGTGTGTCCCCTTACAAAAATTAAATTGACGATCATTTAGATGAATTTGAAGGTCTTTTAGGCTACCTTCTATAGCTTCTTAGAGACATAAAAATAAAATGATAAAAAATTAAGATGAATTCATGGTTTTCCAATTCAAAATAAAACCAACTCTCCCAGAACTATCATATGTTATGAATATAAGGTAACCAATTTGTTATGACTATAGTTTGCCATTTTATTCATTTATTCACTTCACAAATATTGATTGTTTATATCAGTAAGTGATTTTGTTTTATTTCAAAATATATAAAATATTGAGGGGGAAACAAAAATCCAAACTTTAAAATACTACTCTAAGTAAACCTGAAACTTCATAAAACATACTCCTCCTTTCACTGGGAAAAATGACCAACCAAGGACTCGGGTTAACCTGCCTCTCTGCAGCCTGTCTCACTGATGGGGATGAGGATGAGCCAAAAGAGAAGCTGAGATCAGGCTGGTAACACCACAGTTCAATAGCAGGGTCTGAAAGTGACCTATCTTAGGGCAGTAAATTTCTAATCTGACCAAGCAAGCAAACATTTTTTTTCCTCACCATCTGTCACCCTTTTTCAAATCTGTAATCAGTGGCTACCCAGTTTTCACAATCTAATCTGCATAACTGATGATCATCTTACACAGAAGGTCAACAGTCTAACCTACTAATCAGCAATCACCAAATAAACCAATAATTAACACTGCACTAAACAATTAAAAGGGGTGTGTGTGCGTGTGTGTGTGTCCTTGTATGTGCATTTCTCCAAAAGTCAGGCTCCTCTTTCAGCCAGCACAGCTGGAAGTCAGACTTAATGACAAATACCTACTGACAACGGGTAACCTAAGAGGTCATCTTTGGAAACCCAATACTCTCAGTGTCAGGAGCAGGGTGGGCCACTAAAGATAAAGTACAGATTCTAAAGGCACAGCATTAAAAAAAGTAGGTTGACTATATTAAGTATTGTTCTAGACCTATAAAACAATCTAATTTTTTTAATTAAAAAACTTAGTACCAATAAACTCCATTAACTTAGGGGTTCTATCATTCCTTTACTTGTTCAACAAGTGTTCGCTGAGTGTGTTCTATGTGTCAGGCACCAGCCAAAACACACCACCACTGTGTATTCAACTGGCTCACAACTCAGCAGGGCAGAAGCACACACTATTTGCAAGAAAGATGTAAGTCACACAAGCAGTTATAAAGGGACTAATATGGAAATTCTAAGGTACACAAAACTTTCTAATCTCTCACTACTTTCTCAAATTAATCTGTGATACGTCAGTTTTTCTTTTCTGTTATCAAACACGAACTATAACTTGATTTCTTACATTGTTTTTCCTACTGTTGTCACTATTTCTTTTGAAAGTAAAATCATCAGTATCAAATGGCTCTGAAGTAGATTTCCCAAGAGAGAAAATTAAAAGGTTAGCTGGCTCTGAGCAGACTGACAAGACTGAGTTTCTCAAAACACTTAATTTGAAAGAATATATGCATCCCTAAATTGAAACTATACAATCACCTTTTTGGATAGTCCTTTATGTGGCCCCACAAAATCCCTAGCAGATTTCACCACACTTGTAATAATTTGTGTAATATTTATAAGCTCCGGAAGGCGAGGCTGACTTTGCTCTATGCACAGTTAGTATAAGACACTAGCACAATCTCTGACACACAGTACTTCCTCAGCAAGTGTTAGTTGATAGACTGATATAAATTCTTAAATACTAATTGACTTAGTAGTAACTCCTTAAAAAATTATTTTGAACCTATACAAAATATAGCATTATTGGTTAGCTGTGCCTGCTGCTGCCAGTTCAATTAACATTAAAAGAAAAATATTAGCAGGGAAAAGCAGTTTATGAAAGAGAAAAATTAACCTCTAACATATCATTTTGTCATCAAAAATAACAAACATTGGAAACAGGTTTAATGGTTAATAGGTTTTCAGAAAACAAAACTACAACTTTTCAGCTTTCACCAGCTTTATACAAGGGCCTGTGGCCTATGTCATAAAATGTTTGGGGCCAACATAAAACTTACTGTTGTACACGAGTCACAGGTATGGTCTTCTCTCAGCTCAAGACACTTGTTAGTGTTTTATTTCATAAAGATTTAAAGGTTTTTGAAATTTTCATCCTTTCTGATTTGCTCAACTTATAATAAAATCTGGGTCTTTTACAGAGCTTAGGATTTCACTGAACTAGTATAAATTTAAAACTGGATAAAAATTAAAAATATATAAAACCTTTTTAAAGAAGTAATATAGGGGATCTTTCAGTTTGTTTTTTTTAATGATGTACTACCAGCATATTATCTGCGGTAACTCTAGGTTAACTGGTTATGACTCAGATAAGATCACCAGTTTAACTAGCAAGTCAAAAGCACAATAGGACAGAAGTGGCAAAAGTGAGGTGCTGAATAACTGTATGTGAACTGCATCGACAAGAACCGTTAACGTTGGCTACAAATCCTCTCTTTGAAAAATATTAGGGATAGAAAGAAGGATTTCAATGAGTTTAACTGACAAAACAGACTCTCAACTTCATTTTTGCAGCATTTGCTTCATCTTAGAAAACGTTGGAATAATTTTGATACATTAACAAAAAGCCCTATCTTTGACTTCCTTATACTTCTTTACAATGAGGTTAATGCCTTCCTTCGTGATGTGATTTAGCCAGTCTGTAGTGGTTCTGCAAAGAGGCAACAGGAGGCTAAATCTCAGAGGCATTCCTTGAAAACTGTGGGACGATTTTCAAAAAGGAGATTCCCTAGTTTATGGTACTAGACACATTGTCTCATTAACTCTCAAACCCAATGCCATGAAGGCAATACTTTTACTAAGAAGGATTAAAACAGATTTTCTGCCAAATGGCCAAAAACGCCAGAATAATGTTTACACTGAATTAATACTACAGAAGTATCCTGCACCTGACTCTCTTCATCACTGTCTGATGAGTGCAGGCACATCATGTAAGGCTTCTGTGAAGGTTTTTCTTTCAGTCTACAAAACTGGGTGTAGAGAAGTGAGACCAAATAGTTACTCCGGTATAAAAATGCCTAATTCTATAATTAGTTATTGTGCCTTGCAAAATGACTACATTATCTGAATTTGCTGAGAAAAACTAAATGCACTTTCAGGCCATTGTGAAGCACTTTTAAGTTACCATTGAGTTAAATGTCTTGCCCAAATGAGAAAGTTTTTCTTCAGAGGTTTCATTTCCAAAAATCCACACGTTTTTCTTTTTATTACTTTGTTTCATACAGTTTGTGCTTTTAAAAATTTTTTAATAAAAACCTTATAAAGATTTTATTTTTAAAACAAATATTTTGTGTATTCTTTTGTCATAATACTGAAAATTAGACAAATTAGAGCGAAATTATTTTAAGCATTGATGTGACAAAGAGTAACATTTGGGAAATTAATTACAGTTTACTACAAAGGCATACTCTTAACATTAGATGGTACATGTATGAAGTTGTTTATCATGCATTATAATCACTGTTAGCAATGTGTTACCTTCCCATTTTCGGCATGCTTAGTAACATGCAACCTCAGCACAGACCTTCATAAGACCACAAACTCCACAACTTCCCACACGTCAAGCAGAAATCATTTCTGATGCCTTCCAAAACTCCAGTTTTCACATCCAATCGCACCTCCTAAAAGTTCTTAAACCTGTCTGATAACTCTCTGCAGTCAGTACTTTCATAAACTCTTGCCTAGATTGCTGTTATAATTTAAAAATGGCCAATGCAGTTACAATTCATTCATTCCCTACAAAATGCCTAAGGGAGTTTTTCTAAAACTGCAAACCTGATCAAGTCATGTCCTTTTTCACTGCCTTGAAGACAGAGATAAAGTTCCCTAAAGCACTTTAACATCTGTTTCTTTTCCTGATTCAACTTACTTTTATAGCCTTACTGAACTTTGTCTGACGTACCATCCTTTCTCTCTCTCTTGCACATGGGATCTTTTCCCAGAAATAGTGTTCCACCACCCAGCACTCAACTTTGTTAACTTTACCTTCCTGGAAAGCTTAGTAAAGATCTCATGCTGCAAGGAAACCTCAGAAGTCTGCTTAGATGTCCCTCCTCCGTACTCCCTTTTCAGTACCCACTCTAACACGTATCACTGCGGTTTAGAGACTGGTTATGGTCACAGACTACGAAAAATAAAGTAGGGAAAGTCTGTTTCAGGTTCTCCCAGGGAATACCAGATACAGTGGGGTTGAATTTTATTGTAAAGTCAGTGCACACGGCAAACAATCATGATCAAAACTACCCTTGGAAATTCCTTAAACTACCCATTAAATACAGTAATATATAGTATATATAACTCTAAGGTAATAGTTATGCATAAATATTTACTAAATACCATAATATACAGCTTCATAGGGAAATTGTATTCTAAAGAAAACCACTCAAGGTTTTCAATAATCTAAACACATCAGCAATATAGAAAAAATCAACTTGCTCCTTCTTCCAGTTCAATGTAGTCATCCTCGCCTTCTGTGGGAGAGGTATCAGTTCCTCTGATGCTTCCTGAGTCAGATTTCTCTTTGGTTCCCAAAGAATTTTTCATTGTTTTCTTTCATCTTGTTTGCTTAGTCACCTAAATGGTACTTTTTTTTTTTAAAGATTTTATTTACTTATTTATTTTTAGAGGGGAAGGAGGGAGAGAAACATCAATTTGTGGTTGCCTTTTGTGCGTCCCCTGCTGGTAGTTAGCCTGCAAGGAACCGGCCTGCAACCCAGGCATGTGCCCTGACTGGGAATCGAACCACGATCGTCTGGTTCGCAGGCCCGGGCTCAATCTACAGTGCTATGCCAGCCAGGGCTCCTAAATGGTACTTATTATTTCTTTATCAGTAGACCCAATTCTTAAAGTTGCTCAGACTTACTCATAAGTTTTTCCCATTGGTATTAACTCCTGTCAGTCTTGATAGGTATTTGTGGACACACACTTATTAAATGGAAGTGCAAGTAATCAGCAGAATTATTTTAAATGTGATTTTCTTCTCCCTTTATAAAAAATCTATATTTGCCTAGAAAATATAGTTAAATAAGGTTTGCTAAGGCACTACAATTGATAAGTGACCATGAAGCCCAAATTTCAATTCCTGAAGATATTTTAATCATGAAATGGGAAGTGGGGACATGATAGCATAGTACACCTCACAGAGTTAGGTATCTTACTCTCCTAGAAATTCATAAAATAAGCATTTGCACAGATTTACCATAATATTTAATCATTTACCATAATGTTTAATCATTAATTAAAATGGATAAGCTGTTACTATGAAGGGCTAGTGATTTTAAGCATTATAATTTTGTATAAAATGAAAAAAGGGTAAGAATACCAATATAATAAACATATGTAACTCCACATTTTTATATTTATAATTATTCCATAATAAACTGATATTTAGAAAAATGGTCCATTATGTTGCCCGGTATGCTATAAGTGCTCAAAATATTGTTGAACTGTTACCAATGAAATAGATTTTCTCAAGAAGACTGACACTGGAGATGAATCATGGCTCTAGAGCTATGAGTATGATCCAGAAACAGAGGCCCAGTTGTCCCAATGGACGGCGCCTGGCTTTCCACGCCCAAAGGGCGCGTGGCAAAGTCGAAGTGAGATCAAGACCACGTTAACTGTGTTTTTTGATTGGGAGGTGTTGTCCATCACAAGTATGTCCCTTCAGGCCAAATGATCAACAGGGAGTATTACCTCGATGTTTTTCGTTGGTTGAGAGATGCAATACCATGCAAACCACCACAGCTATGGGCATTTGGAGATTGGCAGCTTCATTGCAACAATGATTTACTCATGCATCACATTTTATGCAGGGTATTTTGGCAAAACATCAAATCATCCATGGGACTCAGTCCCCATACAGCCCAGATTTGGCACCGTGTGACTTCTGGCTTTTCCAAAAACTAAAATCACCTTTGGAAGGGAAGAGATTTCAGACCACCAAGAGATTCAGATAAATACAATGGGGCAGCTGATGGCAATTGGGAGAACTCTGTGAGGTCCCAAGGTGCCTACTTTGAAGGGGACCGAGGCATCGTTGTCTTATGTATGAAGTTTCTTGTGTCTTGCATCTTCTTCAATAAATGTCTCTTTTTCATAGTACCTGGCTGGATACCTTCGGGACTGACTTCATATATCATATGTAAGTTGGAAAACAAAAAATATAAATGTTCTAAATAAATATGAGAAGTATTATGCCTAAATAAGCCCAACAATGCAAAAACCCCCCCACAACTAACTAGGTAGAAACTTGGACAAATAACTTGATAGAGAAAATATAGAAACACAAGGGTGAAAAAAAGGAACCTTCAAGAATCCAGCATATAACAACAATTTTCCTGCAGGTCACATGACTGCTGTGAATGATTGTGCAAAGTGGTTGAGCTACAGTGTCTGAATAATTGCACTGAATTTATATTACCAATATAAATTTCAGGGAAAAAAGAGGTAAATTTTATGAGTTCATAAATCATTTGAGTAAAAGCTAATGTTATTTTCTTAGAGTGAAATCAGCACAAAATTTTTGCTTACCTTTCTGTTTCAGGTACTGATTCAATAGAAACATAAAAAGAATACCTACATTCTTTTGGATGTCATCTCTGATGCTAACTCTAGCAGTTCGGTAAAAGCATTTTAGACTATTGTGTAAGGATGATTTTGAGGATGAGTACAGATTCAGCAGAATCGGGCATAGAAATAGCAATGTTTTGAGTTTCATCCTGACTTATTATGACTGATAAAAGTCAAATAATTAATTACTTAGAAGTAGGCAAATTAGGTTGGTCTTAATAGAGAGAAAATGGCCTTGTTTTTTATTCAGTAAACTTAACGTACTTTCCTGCCAAACTTCACCCCTTCCCTGCCACCATTCCTCCCCTGGGAAGCTTTCTTAGAACCAACATAGTCTTAAGTCTGCAAGTTACCAAGACTTTTGTTTTGTTTCTTTCGTTTTCTTTTTATTTCATTCTTTGTGTATGTGTGTGTGTAGAACATACAAAAGAGTCCAACATTAAAGAATTCATAAATGAATTATATAACAACTCTATTTTAACATTCTGAAGGTCTGAACATACAAAGCTGTGTTTTCTAAGTTTACTTATTTAAAGAATAACTTTCCTATTAAGTCCTATTAAAATGTTGAAGAAATGGCCCTGGCTGGTGTAGCTCAGTGGATTGAGCGCAGGCCTGCGAACCAGACAATCACAGTTCGATTCCCAGTCAGGGCACATGCCTGGATTGCAGGCCAGTTCCCAGCAGGGGACACATGAGAAGCAACCATACATTGATATTTCTCTCCCTCTCTCCTTCCCTTCCCTTCTAAAGATAAGTAAATTAAATTTATTTTAAAATATTAAGGAAATGGTGTTCTTTAGAACATATATTGAAAATGACATTGATTGGAGAAATTCCTATACAGGGGCAGCATCATTGTAAAAGATTACCTATGACCCAACCATACTTTATTTAGCTGGTAGTACTTTTTTTTTTACCATTTCCTCTAACCACCAAAACTATCCTTAGAGCAGTAGATCTCACTAGGAGGTGATTCTGTGATAATCCCAGCCCTCACCTGTTGAAAGTTCTGACTCAATAGTTCACGGGTTGTCCTCTATGTTCCTGAAAAGCTTCAACAAGCGGTAATCTATCTCACACACAACAGTGTTAACTATAAGTATTCAAATGCCAATTACCAATGCTTACTTCAGAGTACAGTCAAAACACCAAAGTTCTGTAATGGGTACTTTAAATCTTCTAGTAGGTTTGTATTGTCAATTCATAAATATTCCATATCTTAAAAAGAGTCCATTTTCACACAACAGAAGCAATTGTTTCTTTGCTCCTATGAGTCTCTCCCGGATGACGTGCACTAATCCGGGGGCCACTAGAAGGGCAGTAGCTGCCGGAGCGTAGCTACCAGGCAGTAGGAAGACACATAACCACACACTTTATAATCCAAATCACTTATCTTAGACAATCTGACACACATTTTGCTCAATTATTTAGACAGCAAAGATTTTGTCCTTTAGAGCCCTAAAATATCAGCACAGAGTAGTTAAAACTATGCTAGATGTGATTTAGGAGACCAAGTTTGATCCTCAGTGAGGATCAAAAATATCTTAACTCCACTAGTCCTAAATTCCCTAAGCTCAGAAATTATTGTGTCAGACTAGATATCTATGTGAAGCCACTTTGTGTTCTAACTTTTAAACATATTGAAATAAATACTTTCAAAAGAGAAAATCAACTTTCAAAGGTCACATTTCTAAATTCTAATAAGACTATTCAATGAAAAAGACTTATTGCTATTCTACTGGCCAGCAACTTTAAATAATTTTATTTAAGAAAATGGGAATTTACCTTAGTCCATTATGGTTGCTATAACAAAATAGCACAAACTGGGTAGAAATGCATTTTCCGCAGTTCTGGAGGTCGGCAGCACGTTCAGGTGCTGACCCAACTCTGCTGGGTTGCTGATTGCTGACCCTGCTCTGTCTTCACAGGGTGAAAGGGGCAAGGGAGCTCTCCTGGACCTTTTTTTACAAGGGCACTAATCCCACTCAGGAAGGCTCTACTCTTCTGGCTTAATCAATTCCCAGAGGTTTCACTTCTAGGTACCACCACACTGCATTAGGATTTCAACATAAATTTGGGGGTGGGGAGGGGACACACAAAACTTTCTGGCTATAGTGGAATGCATATCATTTGCATCTATCATTCATACAGAAAGGCAATCCTATAGGATGTATGCAATACATATGCAATACATATTTTTCATATAGGATGTATGATTGCTCACACAGAACACTGAGAATAGCCAGATTTTCAAGACACAGCATAGGGATAAAAACAGTTACTCCAAATTCAAATAGCAATACCTAGCTACATTATTCTAAGTGTCCCAGTTAAATTAACTCATTGAATCATAACAACTTTATGGGATATATACTGTTATCTTCATATTCTATATGAAGAACTGTCACTCAAGGAACATTAAGAAAAGTACCCAAGATCACTGAGTTAATAAGTGCCAAAGCCAAAATACAGACCCATGCAAGTTTCCTTGATAAGAAAACCAATACAGATGAATAGCTTAAATACCAGTGTCACAAAAACCATGCATTAGATACCACTCCTTCCTGAAATTTTATAAAATGTCCCTTTAAAAATATTAAGACACAATCTCTACCTATAATGAGAAAATACTCCAAGAACACCAATAGGGTAGAAAACATATACTAATATAATTAACTTCCCTTTCTTAATACTTGGTAAATTTTTTTAAAAAGTTTAAGTGACAATGAAAAATTCTGTAGAGTTTAAATATTTCTGTCTTATGTATCTATTTTTAAAAGATTTTATTTACTTATTTTTAGAAAGAAGGGAGAAAGAGAGGGAAAGAAACTGATGTGTGAGAGATACATTGATCAGTTGCCTCTCGCATGCCCCCAGCTGGACACCTGGCCTACAACCCAGGCATGTGCCTTGACTAGGAATTGAACCCATGACCTATGGCTCATAGGCTGGCACTCAATCCACTGAGCCACATCAGCCAGGGCTATTTCTGTCTTATTTAAAGTGGTTTCATATTGTAAGTTGTGAATTTTTCTAATAGTAACATAAAACATACTCCTGCAAGATTTAAGACCTTGGCAAGAGCTAAACCTTGATGACCTGTGTACCAAGACAGACATCAAGGCCATCCTGACACTTGGAGAACTGACTTAAACATTGAATTTAGAGAACTATAAAGAGTACAAATAAAGAACACTAAGCAATTCAGTCATAAACTATTGAGGTTGGGCAAGAGAATGCTATGAATACACACTGATACACGACTCTAAAGCTATAGAAAATCTGGATTCACAGGCAATTATCCAGACAAATTGGCAAAATGCAAATGTTATCTCTCAGGAAGTACCTGGAACCTTTCTGCTTGAGTTGCCCAGACAGACTCTCTCACCACTCGGGAGACCTGGCCCTGGTTTTTTTTTTTCATTAGATCACAATAATACACAACAGTTTTTTATCCAAATTAATATTGTTAAGTCAAGGGGGAAAAAGCAGAAAAGGAGAGAGATAAACAGGAAGGGTGAAGAAGGGAGATAAGGAGAGAGAGGAAATGAAAGAGAAGATAGATCAAGAAGGAAGTTTTTACCGAATTGTTATTTAAAATTAACTTGTATTTTCTTCTTTTGATCAAATAAATTATTTTAAAATATCTTTCAAACAAATATTTATTCTATCTGTATTTGTTATTTAGGTAAACAATTACTCTTTTTAAATACAGATATGAAATAAACATTTTATGATTGAACATTTAAATTAATTGGCCCATTTTAACATTCCTAAAAAGGATCTTATAAAATTATTCAAAATAATTTGTAACTTGTCTAACTTCTCATTTATTTCATATTCATTAAAAGGTTATTTCTATGACAATAAAGATTATATCCCTAGGTTTCTAGTAGCTAAATGTTTGTTTTGTTTTTGTTTTTGAACAATAAATTATTTGAAAATCTACTACTTCTGGGTTGTTACACTAAACCTGGTGTAACAGGTAAGTTCCAAGGTCAATAAGGTCACTTCCAAGACTCCCTTCTTCAACTCTACAGAGCGACGGATTAACTTCAAAAGCTCTTGTTTCAGTAATTGTAATGGAGAAAACAAGGCGCTCTAATGATTTAAGCCATGGATAACTTTTTATTACCAAAACGCCTGTTGCTATTTCCAAACCTATTTTAATTAAATTCAGAAGAATGTTGACTTTGTTACCCAAGGACATCAAAAGCTAAGAAAACAGCCTTTTGTTAACAGACTCATTTTCAGAACATCTTTCTCTCCACTCATGTGATTTCAACATGCTGTTCCTTCTCGGGATGGGTTTTCACAAAGTGGTTTACATGAATGTTTCAAGCCTGTATGATGTATCTTTGCTATGTTGTTAATATACAGATAGCCACATTTAATTTCTTCAAAACAGTAGTAATATTAGTATGCATATATAAGACTGACCTCAGCAAAATCAACCTCTATAAAGCTGAATATAATATTATCAAAATACGTTACAGCCCTGGCTGGTGTAGCTTAGTGGATCGAGCGCCAGCCTGTGAACCAGATGATTGCAGTTCGATTCCCAGTCAGGGCACATTCCTGGGTTGCAGGCCAGTTCCCGGCAGGGGACACACCAGCGGCAACCATACATTGATATTTCTCTCCCTCTCTCCTTCCCTTCCCCTCTAAAGATAAATAAATAAAATCTTTAAAAAAAGACATGTTACAGATGTTTTCAATTTTTCAAGAAGTAATGATTGGTTTTCAACACTGAACAACAGTGGATGTAAGACTATGCTTCCTGAAATGAGGAAAATACAAGAGGTGAGTATAGGATCTGTCTGTCTGTCTGACTGGTGGCACTTTCTGGACCTCCGAACAAGGATGTAGATGGAGCCCATGCAGAGCACACTGACTGCACTGAACTGAAGGAGCAGAAATTAAGAGTCTGAAGCTACTGAAGTAGCTGGAATCTGCAGGCGAAGTCCCAGAAAACAGGTAAGTACACAAAAATTGAGCCCCACTAGGAGTTGTCGGATGAGTAAATACTAAGATGCACACACGCAGAGCAGGACGGCAAGGCCCCCCAGGAAACGGCTACTGATGAGAAATTCCTGATGTTGCAGATGTGTGGAGATATAGAGCTTCTGAATGGGGGAGTAAAATGCCACATTGAAGATGACGAGGGCTGAGTGACACCCCGAAGAGCTCTAGATACACTGTAATTAGCTTGAAAAACAAGAAAAAGGACCAAGATTATTTGCCAGTAAATTAACTGTTTTACTGTTAAATTCAACACTCTTCAAGGGAAGACAACAGATTCTCAACAACATCTAAGGCCCAGTGTACACAGTGTAACCAAAAATTGCTAAACATGTAAAACAGGAAATTGTGACCTATCATAACAAAGAAATCACTAATACTTCAAGTACACGATGAAAACAATTATATTTATTTTTCTATTACATTCACCATTGTGAAATAGTACAGTCCTTGGAATTACAGGAGTAATATCCTTAAAGTAGTTATACCCCTTTAATTCCAAAAACATTTCAACTTTACCTATTACTCAAAAATATAACACTGTAGGAGCTTGCCTTCTTTTGCCACATCCTACTATTACTTACTCTGCTTTTGATTAATTTAGACTTTGTCTTTGATATGCAAATAAAAAGAATGTAAGCTTTGTAAAACTCTGAACATCAGTTTTCTGCTTGCATCTAGGAAGGCTGGGTAGGTCAACAAATGTAGCACATCTTCGTGTCTTGACCTTCCTTTCTCTACATCATTAAAATGTGCTTCCAATTTCCTAATCTATTGCTTCCTTTATGCTGCTGACAACAGCTTTCAGGATTAATACTCTATCTGTTGATATATCACTGTTAGCTGTCATTTTCACTAATCTAATACGCAATCCTTTCCAAGATCTATGTGCAATAAATTTCTTTTTTTCATGGTAAGAAACTCCTTGTTATGGACTGAATTGTGTCCCCCTTGAATTTATGTCAAAATCCTAACACCCAGTACACCTGAGTGTGACTATGCTTAGGGATACGGTCTTTAAAGAAGGCATTAAGGTTAAATGAGGTTATATGAGTGGGCTCTAATACATTATGACTGGAATCCTCACAAAAAAGAGAGACACCAGGGATGGGCACACACAGAAAAGGCCATGTGAGGACACAGCAAGAAGGCAGACAATGACAAGTTAAAAGAAAGGTCTCAGAAAAACTAAACCTGCTAGCACCTTGATTTGGGAATTCCAGCCTCCAGAAATGTAAGGAAATAAATTTCTGTGAAGTCACCCAGGCCATCTTATTTTGCTATGGTGGCCTTAAAAAACCAGTGCATTACTAAAAAAGGTATTTTCAATTTTTGCTGGAGCACTAACTCAATCTCCTTATCTTAGTGAAACGAACTTAATGACACCACATCCTTAAAACATTATTCTCACCCCTTGAAGACAAGCATGGAGTCAGAACATTTACCAACTGTTGCTACTTTTAGACTATTATCCCATTATTACATCTTAGTCTTTAAAAATGATGTCTAATTTTGAATGGAAACAATCTATCAGGAGAGAGAGAAGTGTATCTTGGCTAAACATACAAATAGCAATGTGGTGTAACAGCAATTAGTTTAAGAGTGAGCTATGTTGGATATACCTAGATCTGAACACCAGGTTCCCTGCTTACTACCTGTATAATCTTGGGTAAGCTACATATCTCACTGTGGGTAATACAGCATCTATTTTTTTGTAAGTTAAATATGCTAATACTCATACAGCACCTAGCCTGGCACACTGTTAGATAAGTGCTTGCTATTCTCCAGAAAACTGATTTGGACAGGGCTGCTAGGGAGGAAGCACAGGGGAAAGGGTGCACATGATGGGAAGGTGGAAGTTGCAAGTGTTGATTACAGAAGTAATCATAGTAGAAGTTTGGAGGTAAATTACAGTTAGATTAGAAAATAACTTCAAAAGTAAGTAGAGCACAGACAACAGTGTGGTGATTGCTGGGTGTAAGGGGTTAAACAATACAATAAAAATTTAAAAAAGAAAAACAATTAAAAATAAATAAAAGTAAGTACAGCAAGAGAGGATTTTTTATTTGTTTAAGATAAAGAAGAATGGAACATGTTCACAATCTCAGACAAGAGATTTAGTGAATGTGAGAGAATAAGCATCAATGAAGCAAAACACTGAAGCAGATTAAGGGTATCAAATAATGCCTGGGCAGCCCTGGCTAGTGTAGCTCAGTAGATTGAGTGAGGGCCTGGGAACAAAAGGATCAAAGTTCGATTCCCAGTCAGGGCACATGCCTGGGTTGCAGGCCAGTTCCCAGCAGGGGACACACAAGAGACAACCATACACTGATATTCCTCTCCCTCTCTCCTTCCCTTCCCCTCTAAAGATAAATAAATAAAATCTTTAAAAAAATAATAATGTCTGGGCAGTTTTTCCACTTGCAGGTCATGACCCACTGCTGAGTTATAACATAAGCATATGGTAACCAGGTTTTAGAATTAATTTACCCAGTATATTATATTCATTACCAAACAATATATTCATGCAAATTTATATTGTGCTTCTTGGTCTTGAACATAACTAACATGACTGCAATTACTTAACAAATTCATTAACTTAAAATCAAACTCAAAATTTTATTTTCTTAATTTACTTTGTATTGCTGAGTTTTTAACATACGGAATAAATCACTATTTCAAAGTCCTGGGGGACAGTCACTAGACATCAATTAAATATAAACACTGGTTTCCACACACCTGTTTTACTTATTTTGAGGTGCCTTAGAAACCCCTGAAAAACAATCTTTCTCTTTCCTGACAGCTCCCTTAGGGCTCTCCCTGGTGACCTTGCCCACTCACATGGCTTTAACTGTGATGACAGACACTACCCTAGTGTACCTTCTTAGCTCTGGAGAGAGTTCCAGCTATTCCAGGGACTCTTTTCAAGTCTGAAGTCTTCGAATACAACTTCAATATGTGAAAAATTTTAAATGATTACTTTATTAGTCTTACCATCTACCTATTAGTTCAAGATAGGAACCTAGAAGTTGGAATGCCTCCATTTATGTGGAATAAATCATCAAATTCTTTCAACTCTTATCTCTGGATAGCTCTCAGCCTCTTCCTTCTCTCCCTTCTCTAAGTCAGAGAACACTATTTCCTCTCATGTCAATTCAATACTCTTTTAGTTCATTTCTACCTCCGGGTTCTTCATTCAGGTCCACCCTTCACACTCTAATCAAAGTTTTCTTTCTAAAAGGTTAGGCTAATTGTATTACTCTCCATCCAGCTCATTTCTCGCCATGCGGCCACACGTACACCGAGCCAGTCACATACACCCTGCCTGCCTTCCTTAAATATGCCTCATTCTTTTACTCTTTGTACAAAACACCTTCATGCCTCTGCACACGTGTTCCCTACCTGGAACGTGCTGTGCTACTTCCTCAACCCGCTCACTCTTTAGCTCTCCTATTTACTCTCACGTGCATAGCACACATCAACTCTGTAAACCACAGATGGAGCCTTCGTTCTTCCCCTTCACAGCACTTTCTACATGATACTTTAAATATTCACTCATTAAACATTCAGCCACTGAATATATATCGAGCAACTTCTATTTCATACACTTCCTATTTTGCACTGTAGGTAAATGTTTAGATATTTCTTACCTGAAATACAAGCTGAACTCCTAAAAGAAAGAGGGGATTAATGTGTGATCCCTGAATCACATTACTGGATGTGAGAGTAAATAAATTAATCTGATGCTTTCAAACACATGATTTTCTTCGGCCCTCCAATTATTTCTATTATTCCCAATAAAATTTAAAATTTGTGAAAATAGAATCAATAGGCCTTTAATTATTAATGGCATAGTCTAGTGTGAGCAGGAATTAAACATCTTTTCTAAAGAGGTACACGTCTACTTAAGAGTTTTGAAATCATTAACATCTATTTGTGGTCTCCTAGCAACTAACCATTAAGAAATTGGAAAAGTTAACCCTATTTTACCTAGTTCCTTATACTTTTTAAAAATTCTGTATCTTAAAAACTTTTACATTTCCTGAGAGATGGTATAATTCTTTTTATTACTAATGAACCTGAGAACTATTTAGCTAAAAGGTATAACCTAAGCTTGCCTCTTTAATGAAAATTAATTGATTCATGGAAAAGTCAAATTTTAACTTCAGCAAAATCACCTTCCAAATTCAATTCTCTCTTATTAGCTCATATATACACGTAGCAAAACACTTTGTGTCTCTTAGTATTTATGATTATATTTTTCTGCTTCATTTTTAATTTTTATTTTTGTTATTTAAAATCAGGCTGAAAAGTAGCGAATCTGCTCAAGAAAGAGCTTTGTGAGCATTTGGTAGCATCTACTGACCCAAATACACACTAAAAGGATTATTAGAGCAGCTTTGACCAAAACTTGAAAGCACCCAGGGGTATGAAAGCTCCCTGTTTATCCTAACAACTCACATTTCTCTGAAGGCTGGTAAATTCTATCCCCAAATCAAAACTATTTATGCAAGAGGCAAGATCTCATTTTCTGAAAATCATTATTGTATGTCTTCATAAATTTTTTATTAAATTCCACTAAGCTTAAATTCCAAAACTATCTTCTAATATGTGAATTATTAGAATGAATGCTATTAGCATATTTTTATAAATATTTCTGAAAATTTAAATAAAACAGTAATCTTAATTTGCACTTAACAATAGTAGTTTTACTACCACCACCACCATCACCAATAGTAACAGCAAGATTAATAAAAATGTTATAGTTAGCTCATTTTTGTTGACTGTGACAGGTACTATTTTTAATTATATATATTTAATAATATATAATGATAACATACAATATAATATGTAGGCATATTTTTAAGGAAGCTTCAATCTAAATCTTCTGGAAACCCATATAGTCTCCATTACTTCAGTGGCCCCTTTACTAATACAAATAAGGCAAATCACACATTTTCCTGGAGACACAGGAAAAATATTATAGCCCGGGATGATCAATTTTATAAACTTGTAAATTTTTCTTGACTTCATTTCTAGACTATACTTTCCAATAGGTAGTATTTTCAAGTACCTTATGGCTTCCCAAAAATCAGGAGGAAAACAAAGCTGTGATTTTATCAGTGAGCCACTTAATTCTTTTCAGAATTATTCTGATGACAATAGGTAGAAGAAAACTTAGGAACACTCTTCTACCAAATATCATTAGTTACCTCCTGGCACACTTTCCCTGACCTCATTACAAACAGTAGCCTGTAAATGCACTGGAAAACTGTAAATTTAGAATTAATTGAACTTCAGATATTATCTAAATTTCTCCTTAAATTTTACAAATGAGAAAAATGAGATGCAGAGAGATTAGTAAAAAAAATGTCTTGATCAGAAAATTAAGATAATGGTAAAATAGAATTAATAATACCTGAATTCTAGGTTTCCATAGTACTGTAAACAACTATGGTATAAATCACATTTGATAGACACTCTAGAAAGTAAAGGTTTCTAGATAATACTTAAATTCAAAAAACATCTGTCCTTTCCTGGGAAAGGATGAGATCACCTCCATGAGTTAGTCAGTAAGCAAAAGATCAACTACATTATATTAAATTGATGCTTCAAAAATGATGTCAAGCCCTGACTGATGTAGCTTAGTCAACTGAGTACTGGCCTGAGAACCAAAGGGTTGCCAGTTCAATTCCCAGCAGGGCACATTTCTGGGTTGCAGGCCAGTTCTCCAGTAGGGGGTGAGCGAGAGGCAACCACAAATTGATATCTCTCTCCCTCTTTCTCCCTCCCTTTCCCTTTCTCTAAAAATAAATTTTAAAAAATCTTTAAAATAATAAAACGATTTAAAAATGATGTCAATTATTAACTACATTGTAATCTCCTCCAGAGGCCTAAGGAAGAGAGTTAGTAGAGGAGGCTCTTATTCTCTCTCCAGATTCACTTCCAGAGAAAATCAGAATCATCTGGGTACCTCCATTTGCCTCCTACGCAGACAAACACAGGAACAGGTAGTTATCCAAGTCCAAGTCGGAAACATCAGACTTATTAAGCCAAGAAAAGTTATCTATAGATTGACATTTTCTGGGCATGTCATTAAATTTTAAATTATGTCTCAATAACTTTTTATTTTCCATATATTAAGTGACAAAATAGCCTTTTCATTTCAATATTCTTCATGTTAAGCCATGTCAGTTCACCTATATAAAAGAATTAAACCTGGTTCAACAATCAAATCTAGTTATCAATTGGCAGTAAAGGAGCCTAAATAACACAGTGGGTAGTTAAGGAGGATAGGTTTTGTTACCAGCAACATGTGAGCCCAAATTTTGGCTGTTTCACTTACTGGTCATGTAACCTTGGACAAGTTCCTTAACCTCTCTGGAAGTGAGAGCTATAAGGCCTGATACTGACTGTGGTCAAGGTTAAATGAGATAAATTACGTAAAGCACCTAGCACAGCATCCCACACAGAGCAGCAAAAATGAATGTTAACTTACTTTCCCATTACTCTTTTTGGCCAGAAATTTAGCAGACTCAACAACCCTGACCTTGAACAAGACTTGATTACAATGATCCTAAACATTCTCATTTAGATAGTGTTTTGAAAGGGGTATGAGAGGATACCTAGAAAGACTTGGAAAAAAATTCCACATATTCAGTTCTCAACTACAGTGAACACACCATTTCAGGAGAAAGTCCTAATGCTCTAATGCCTGGACTTTTACCCAGACGCCTGAGAACTGCATGATAGCTCAGCTCCTATGCTTGGTTTTTCCCTCTGAGCAACAGTTCTACTGAAGACAGTGGAGTACTCCCTACTAAGGTTTTTCATCGATCTTTTATGGAAATATCATGACAATTCAATCTGAGAAAAAATGTTGGGTACCCATTAAATACAAAGTGTTGTGCTGATTATGGGAAGCAACAGTAAGCCATGCTTTTATCCTCGTTCTCAGGAGTTCACAATCAGGCGGGTGCATAATGGACTATATTGGTAACATTGGCTGTGCATTTTTAATTTAGGAGAACTGCACAAAATATAAAAGGTGACTTTGGTGACTAGGCTGATGTGGAATATGGCTTGTGAAAATATTTTATGGCGACATAGTTAGTTTGCATTCTGCCTTTTAAAATATTTTAGGATATGGTTTTATGGTGGGGGGGGATAATAATGAGGAATAAATTTTTTTTAGTGTGATGTCCAGCAAAATAGAGATTTTACCCAGCCTGGCCTGCAGATGAAAGGAGTGTACTTTGCAGAAAAAAGTCATTAAAAACACCTTATTGCACGTTGTAAAGTCCTACAGCAGAAGGAACTGTGACTCATTTAAACTCTAACAAATGGCGAAGACATGTAAGTGGGACTCGCAGGCAGTTCATAATCAATCATAGTCAATGGATCTGTAAGAAGTGGCATGCCAGCCAAAGAACAGAGAATGAATGGAGTCTTTTAGGCTAATTTAGATATAACACAACGTTTGAATAAGTGTTGTGAGGCTTAGAGAAAAACAATTGGTATAAACCATAATTTATCCTTCTGAAATAGGCAGGAAATTGTGCCAAATAAAAGTCATAACTGCTAGGCTTTGTTTAGCAATATTGTGATGCTAAAATAAACTCTGAGTCATTCCTGATTTTATGCCAGATAATAACAATGAAAGTCTGAGTTTGTCAACATATTACTAATGGTATTTAAACATGGCAGGAAAATAAATTAAAAATAATAATACAATTGAAACTGCATTTCCTATGTTCATGTCAAATATATTTAATTATACTATGAAGAGTTCACTCACCACTTAAAGAAGCATTAAAAATCCTACTGTGTGCAAGGCACTGTGCTGGATGATGCAAAAATAACACTAAATCAATTCAATTACCTTTTAAACAGAGAACAGAGTGTGGGGAACAAAGAAAATCATATCTAAAAATTTCCTTGGAATCCATAAATTTTTACTTAAAAGAGTAACATAGGGAAGAATAATACTAGTCTATGTGCTCTACGGGGTACAAATACTCTCACTTTCACATGTATTATTGATGTGGGGCTTCTGAATCCTTGTCTCTTGCAGAGATAAGGGACAGGTGTCCTGATCCACAATACTATGGAAGATCAGATGCGAGCTCTCAGCTCACAGTCTAAATCTTTTCCTGAAAGTAGGCTAGGCCTTTCTTTACAACACATATTTTATTTTCATGATGCCAACATTCAAATAAGAAAGGAGCATTAGAATGTGATACCACCTAAAACAGGCAGGTTGTTAACAATTTAATGTGATATTTAAACAAGCAGATACAATACATGAGAAATCCTAAACAAAAAGGAATTCATATACGAGGATAATTTTCCTCTTTAGAATTACAAAGGGCTGGTGATTCAAGAGATATCAAATTATCCTTCTAACCGAAGACACAGATTAGTTCTTAAAACATTTACTTGTTTTTAAATTTTTGCCTCCACTAAGGATGAAATCAAGAAATAGAAAGATGCTAATAAAGTGATAGCATCTTTGTTTTATGTTTCTAAAGCAACACACTTCTCATTCTGAGTTACAGTGAGAATGCCAATGGTATGCTGAGCTGCCAATCACAGTCTTTGTAACATGAGCTGTGAGAACTTGGCTTTGAAAATAAAAACCTTCCAACTGACAGCATGTCTATGGAAGGTTCTCCCTTTAACAATCAGATGCTATTTTTTGTTTGTTTTGTTTAGCTTTGTGTTTTAAAAAAAGATATAAAAGAACATTTGTTACTTAAAAATCAATTAAATTTTTAAAAGAAATAATTATTTCTGACTCTTTTGTAATGTAAATTATACCAAGTATATAATACTTTGCACACATGGTGTCTTTGAGATAGTATTCATATGAATCCTGACTCTAATGGTAAAGAAGTCTAATTTTATTCGACTTTGGGAGCAGAGAAAGAGCTCCTGTGAAGGCTTGATCGACAGTTGAAAAATCATGAAAAGAAACCTTCAGCCCTGGCTGGTATGGCTCAGGGGACTAAGTGCCAGCCTGCAAACCAAAGGGTCCATGGTTCTATTCTGAATCAGGGCCCATGCCTGGGCTGTGGGCCAGGTCCCCAGTAGGGGGCGTGTGAGAGGCAACCACACATTGACATTTCTCTCCCTCTCTCTTTCTTTCTCCCTTCCCCTCTCTCTAAAAATAAATAAATAAAATCTCTAAAAATCCACTAAAGGAAAAAAAGAAACGTTCACAGCTCAAAGAGAAAGTCATGTTAATTAGCCTTTGAAATTCATGGTGTTTAATAAGGAAAGTAGCCAGAGTTTTCTCAGGTAAACTAAACCTATTTATTATTTTTTAAATCTCTAAAAACTTGATATTATTAAAATTTTTATTTTAAAATATAATATTATCTAACTGCATAATTTTGTACTTCCATCAGGTACACTGCAAATATTTCTATGAAACATAATAATCAATAAAAGTAAATAAAGAAAAATGCATAGAGAAGTTAAGAAAGTTCTACTTCAGTAAACATCATTTATTAAAGACTGAATTTAATATCAATAAAATTAATTCCAGTATAGAATGAAAAATTTAAAAGTACAGCAAATATTGTTACAAACCTTATTTAATTTTCAAAATGTCACACTCTGTTGGAAATAAATTAACTTCATAAAAATGGAAATGCTGAATGGTGGAAAATGGTACATGCTGAATTCCTCATTTAGTAAGATAAAAAATGCATACTACTTGCCATATTAAAGAATGAACAATTTAGAAAGAAAGAAAATGTTTAATTTTATTAACTGTGTCTTATAAACTTATTTGGTCATAAAAATCATTTTTATCAGGACTATTTTAACATTTGTCTCATGGAATACAGTTCTCATGGAATAAAGATAATTTCTTAGAAGATATTTTTCTGGTCCAAATTTATCTTCCCATTGGTACTCAATTTTAACCATATGTTTTCCAAATAAAAACTACTGAAGATGCATTCAAAAGCAGGGCATAGAGCATCTTCTTCAGAATCCATCACTGGTCTTTTAAGTTAACAGCAGAATCTTCCTTGGTTCACCATCACCACTGTTCCCACTAGTGACCCCAACAGTTTCAATAACCTTGGGGCACCAAGGTGATGGACTGAAGACCGAATCCAGGCTGACTTGTCTAACCTTAGTTACTGCATCCTGTAGTCACCACAAGGTTCACCATCAAAGTGCCTCAGAGTGTCATGGTGTACGTCAAAGCCTCATACCTCAGTTCACAGGATCAGTTCTTTCAAGGTTTCTATTCATCTTGCTATACTGTTCCCAGTTCCTTCCTAAGGCCATAAAACCCCCCTCCCATGACAAACAGTAAAGTATCATATCAAGACACATAGAAAGAATGAATGATAGTATTAAAATTCTGGAGATGCTTCTGTTGAATTTTTCCTTCACAGTAACTTTTATTTGTCACAAACACTGGAAAATATATGGATTTCCCCAAAACATTGGAAAAATATATGATGTACATATATTTTTACTTCGATGTTCTTAATGTGGTATCATTCTTCAATTTAAATAATTTAATTTTTTCCATCATGATTTTTATTCCCCCATGCCCTCTTCCACCTTCACCCACCACTCTCCCCTCATTTCTTTTGATTTTAATCACCCTTTGGTGGGACTCAGTTATGGTGCTAATTGGCATTGCATGAATTCTCTGCAAAATAGTTGGTCACTGGATCTTTGTACTAAGGGAACTAAAAATATTATGGTGAAACACATTAAATTGATAATATTTAGCCATTATTTTTCAAAGATTTTATTTATTTATTTTTAGAGAGAGGGGAAGGAAGAGAGGAGAGAGAGAAAAACATCAGTGTGTGGTTGCCTTGCGAATGACCCCTACCAGGGACCTGGCCTGCAACCCAGGCCCTATCTGGGAATTGAACCGGGGACCCTTTGGTTCACCAACTAGCACTAAATCCAGTGAGCAGCATCAGCCAGGGCTCAAACTTGCTATATGAGTTAAGAAACTCCTATTGTTACCTATAATAGAGTCTTTGTTACTTGTAGCTGAAATCATTGAAATTGGAAAACAAACTAAGCATATCATTAGATAATAATCATGAAAATGCATTTCACAGAGCACCGTGCTCACCAGGGAAAACCATGCAGATAATTTAAGGCAACTATTTCCTACTTATATAAAGTTTCCTACATCGGCATTTAGTATATGACTACAGCATGCTTAAAACTAGCTTTTGCACACTTATATATTTAGAAATGTGCAATGAATGCAGTAAAAACTTTCAAAGTATGCTATGTACACCTGTCAGCAGTAAACCAACATGGGGCACACAGATAAATTAAATCCACTAATTGTTTTTAAATTATTGCATTACTTTTAGTTGCAAGACAGTGAATAAAATAGGTACTATGAGGGACTAACAACCTCGAGTAGCCAAAAACCGAGAGAAACATACCTTCATAGTAGATTAAAATGTATACCTAATTAACTCATCATATACAAGGAAAACAAGTAAAGACCAAAACAGCAGAGATTGGTAATTTCAATACACAAGGTGGATCAATAGAAAAAATATCAGTTGGAGCACACAAAGCTAAAATAATTGAAATTATAGAAAAAACTACAAGGAATATGTGGAACATAGTAAAAACTCTAACACTAATATTGGTATTGTATGATTCCCAGAAATGGAGAAGAGAAAGAACAAGATAGAATCAATATTTGAAAAACTACTGGCCAATAATTTTCTAAAACCGACTAAAGATTTCAAGCCACCAATTCAGGAATCTCTATAAATCTCAAGCAGAAAAAATACTCACACACACATAAAAAAGCCACACTCAGGGACATCAGAGAAAAGCTGCTGAACTCCAAGCCATAGGATATAATTAGTGAGGCTAAAAAGATATTAACTTCATAGGAGCATCAATATGACTGCAAGCTAACTCCTTAATAGGATCAAAAGAAGCCAGGGACAGTAGAGTGACATCTTCAAAGTGCTGAAAGAAAACTGTCAACCTAGAAATCTATACCAGCAAAATTCCTTTCAAAACTGTAGGCTTTTACAGGGCCAAAACCAAAAGAGTTTGTTGAAAGCTTACTGTGCATGACAATAAGTATTTAAAAAAGTTCTCTAGGATAAAGGAAAATAACCTTGAATAAAATGATACAATGGGAAAAGGAATAAAGAACAAGGTAAAGGTAGAGCTGTGAATAGACATAAATGAATACTGGCTTTTCAAAGCTACAATAATAATGCTTTATGAGGTCTAAAATAAATGGCAAGTTTAAATACATGCTATGACAATGCAAAAGGTGATGGGGTTAAGTGGCATTAAAGTGTCCCATAGTCCCAGCACTACCTAGTGAGCATGAAGGTTGCATTTATATTAGACTGTAGCCGGTCACAGTTACATGCTGCCCTCCTAGGGTAACCACTAAAACAAAAATATAAGAATAAATATCTAACAAGCTAATAAGGGTAGAGAGTTAGAATCATAAAATAAAAAACAAACGGTGTCTCAGTATAGCTAAATCAAATTATGTAAGTAACTACATGACTATAAATTATTTCAATCATCACTCCAGTTAAAAAACAAAGGTTCTCAGACACTTAAAAAGACAACTGTATGTTGCTAACAAAGGACAGGTTTTAAATCCCTAAAAAATTGGAGGAAACAGAATGGAAAATAATGAAAAATAAAAAAACATTTAAGTGCCAAGAAAAAGAAAGTTGATTTAGTTCCACCATTATCAGGTAGCGGTAACTTTGAGAAGTATTACTAAACAAAGTGAGACACTTTATCATGATAAGTCAACTCACCAGAAAGATATAATTTTACATCAACCAAATAATATATAAATAGCATATAGTATGTCTATATTTAAAAAAAAAACATGTAGATGGGCATTTGGTAGTACGATTTAATATTCATTTGGCACATTTTCACCCAAGTCTTTTAATCAAGGACTGAACACAAATCGCCATTCTCCTGCCTTATTTGCTTTGCCATCAGGTCATAACAGAACCTCCAGCAGAGCTATGAACCTCTACATTTATCATAATGGTACATCGATGTCACCAAGCAACATCTTTTGTAGTTGAATGTGTGCCCATTCTTTTAAGAAAAAAAAAAAGGCCATACATTCCACCCTTTCTTTTTTAGGAGCCTTAAATAATTTTTTTAATAAAAATGAAGGCATCACATATACTTGACTTTAAAATACAAAATCATACAGAACTCCAACGTTTTAACAAATTTGTGTCTTATTTAATGAACGCAAAGAACTTTAGCACAGAAAGGGCACTCAGAGATGCACTCTGAAGGCAGACTACCTGGGTAGAACTCCCGCTCTGTAACTTTCGAGCTGGTTATCTTGGGCAAGTTCTCTAATCTTTCTGTGCTTTCATTCTCTCGGCTGTAAAATGGTGATAATAATAGTAAATAGACTTCACAGGATTATTTTGAGATGTACATGAAATAATACATCTAAAAAAACCTAGAACAGACCCTGGCACTTAAGTGCTTAAATAACTATGAGTCCGTAGTAGCTGTTGTGATGGTGATGGTGCTATTAGTAACAGTGGCAGTGGACCCACAATACAGCGGAACAGTAACAGTAACAGAGGAAGCAGAAGTGGTGGCAGTGGCAGTAGCAATATCATAGGGGTAGAATTAGAAGAACTAGTTGTGATGCTCATCATTAGTACTGCAGAATCATCAACTTCCAGGGATCACAAGCTCAAATACGCAGAGAACTCATACAAGTGACATCAATGAATGAAATGAGTCAGATCTAAGATAAGAGGGAGTGTAGAGGACTGCAGAAAACTAGGGAAACTATGCTCTGTTTACATGTACTCAAATTTATCATTTAAAACACTTATGTCATCAAAGGAAAAATAAGGTATGTGAACTAGATCACACCAAGGATCAAGAGTTTACAACCTCTGATTTAGTCCAAGTTACTCATTTGTATTAATAAACAATATGATTATTATGGCTAGCCATTGTGCTTAAAATGTAACATGTGCCCCAATACCCTGAGTCCCTTTCTGCTCTGCTCTCCCAAACTATAACCCTACCCCTCACCACTACGAAATCCTGAGGGTACGTGCCTGCAGCTACTATTTCTCAGCATTCCTGAGTTTTACAAGGCTTAAATTTGGCACTTAGGATATCACTTTGTATCTTTCTTTTGCCCACCCTCCTTGTGACTGTTCTCTTCCACTACACCAGGCATTCAGAACCTGCTTTGCAAGCCTGCTGATATCTATCCTTCACACGTCCCCAGACCCTCAGAGTTAAGCTGCAGCAAGTATCACATCAATGCTGGTGGGCTGGCAATAGTCTACAACCTCATCACTGGGAACCTTCTCTATCCTTTTGATCTTAAATATATGCCTTACGGGTGACACTGATGAAATGGCTCAAGGAACCAGATGTGCTGTAGGTGGCAGAGATCCCTGTCACACGCACAGAGAGATGAAAATCCTACATTTATGTTACAGACATGCAGCTGATTTAGAGATTTTGCTGCATTACTCCACCTTTTGTCTCAACCAAGTCATGGCTTGCAGTTTTACAGGGCCAGTAACAATGTTTAGTTTCATTTTCCAAGGACAAATTGATAAACGATCCAGGCTTTCTTAAGTCTGCTTTACTACAGTGAATGAAAAAACCCAGGGCAACTCCTTTTGCATTTCTTAGGTAGAAGTACTCAATTATCCTACAATCACCTATACCCACCTACACATTTCATGAGCTTACAATAACAGTTTCAAGAAAAAATAGTTTCATAGACACTTAGTACAATTTGAGTTCTTTTCCATAATCACATAAATCTTGTACAGAATCACATAATCAGCCTGAGATGGAATTTTCTCAAATAGTAAGATCAGTGTGTGTCACATAGAGACATAATGGGAGTCAGACATGGAATTTTAAATTTCCTAGTACCCACATTTCAAAAAGTAAAAAAGAAACAAATAACATTAATATTAGTAATATGTTTAATTTTACTAAATATGCCCAGAATATTACTTAAATGTATAATTAATATAAAAATTATTAGATATATTATATTCTTTTTTCATACTAAATTTTTGAAACCCAATGTGTGGTTTATACTTACAGAACATTTTAATTTAAACTAGCCACATTCCTTCTTTCTTTTCTTTCTCCCTCCCTCCCTCCTTCCACCTCTCTCTCTCTCTTTTTCTATAGCCACACTTCCAATGGTAAATAATCACATATAGCTATTTTACTGAGCAATGCAACTCTAGACAAATCTCCAGTCCAATGTATGGACAGAGGGTGGTTTAGCTTCTATTTAAATGTTACTCTCTTTTCATATCATCTTCTCATTTATTGTGAGCCTCAATTTCCTTTTAACAAGCATTGTTCCATTTTTTCTAGTTTCAACACCATTATCCTAGATAAAAAATTTTCACATTTTCACCTGGTGTGCCACATTTTCAAAACATACAATACTTGACTATTTGGTCAGAGGCACTGACTTCTTTTCCCTTAGATTATCAAATAAAAAATGACAACAGCCAATACAAAAACAGCCATCCAATGTGAATGCCTTATCTTGAACCATAAATATACAGGTCGTATCTTATTGGTCATGTTGCATATAATAAGGTTATGTCTGATTGGTTAATTCTTGGTATCAGAAATTCTTATATATGAGTATAGGCATCTGGTTTTTTAAAAAGTCACTTTGGAACAGAAAGAATAGACTATTCTTGTTGTTGATGTTGTTATAATTTTTATTATTATAAATCAATTACAATTATACCTATTTTTAGTCAGATCAGCCAAAAATATATTTTTGGGGTGTGCCACAGAATTTTAGTAATTAGTTTAGGTATACCATGGATGAAAAGGCTGAAAATCACTGTACTAGATATCAATGGTTCTGAATCTTTTTTAGAACTTGGTCCTCACTGAAAATGTAAGAAAAACTCAGACCCTAGTTCCAGAAAAACGTACACTTCCATTCTTATGGGTAAATTGTATTACCTCCAAAAGATATTTTGGAGTCCGAATCCCTGGTACCTAAGAATGTGATCTTACTTGGAGACAGAGTATTTGCAGAGGTAATCAAGTAATGAGTCATAAAAAGGGGAAATTTAGACAGATAAACAGAGGGAAGAGGATATAAAGAGACATGGGGAGAAGATGGCCAGCGATAAGCCTAGAAGAGAGTCCAGGAATAGATCCTTCCCGCATGGCCCTCAGAAGGAATCAACCCTGCTGACACCCTGACCTCAGCCTTCTAGCCTCTAAAACTATGAGACAACATACTTCTGTTGTGTAAGCCACCCAGTCTCTGGTACTTGGTTAGAGAAGTCTTAGCAAACTAACACATGCATATATAAATAGAATTCTACATATAATTTCAAAGGACTCAATGATGCCCCCACTAAATACTGTCTAAGTACCAGAGGTTAAGAATTCACTTTGAGCCCTGGCTGGTATAGCTCAGTGGGTTGAGCACGGGCCTGTGAACCAAAGTATCGCAGTTCGATTCCCAGTCAGGGCACATGCCTGGGTTGCAGGCCAGTTCCCAGCAGGGGACACACGAGAGGCAACCACACATTGATATATCTCAAAAAAAAAAAAAAAAGAATTCACTTTGAGATAGACCAAATTAAATAGTACAGGGTCTGGCACAAATAATGCCCCCTTTTTATTACAAAATCTTTTATTGCAAAATTATAAGCATGTAATTCTGTAACATAACAGTATCATACCCAAGCACACCATATGACATTTCGGTGAAATGTTCAAATTGCTGTTCATCTTGGGCGAGAGGCTTACGTACCACACTTAGGCAGGCGTTACTTCTGCCAGACCGTGTGTTTATGGAGCATTTCTGTCAACTATAATATACATTTGTACTAAGTCCATTCTCAGACCAGCCCTCTGACCACAACAATGGTAAAAATACCATTTTACACAGTTCTCAGAATTCCTGCAAGTCACTCTATGTTTTGAGATTTAACATTATTCTTATAGGTTCAAGCTACACTGTGAGAATATATTCTTGATTATATGATCCTCTTTCCATATTTAGTGCATCTTCTCTTAAAACAGGACATACAGAGTCTGTACTGGAAACACATTTGTTATCTTTAGACATTTCCCCTATCTAAGGCAAGATTTCTGGCATGGGTTGCATGGAATAATAGCACCCATTTTAAAAGTCCCTAAGGTCTATAATTCTGAGAATGTTTCACAGTACTTTACACCCTTCACAACTATGCACTCTAGCATATTAAAGACTCTGAGAAGTTATGCAGAAAAGAAAAACTGCTTAAGTTCAATATGTGGCTGCATAACTTTTTTCTTTTATATGTATTACCCACTGACACAACCCAGAGATGACCACTCCATTGCTAACGGAGTGAATCTGGTTCCCACACGAGAGCCGCCATCCTCATGGCCTCCCGGGCAACGCTTCCATACTGACCAAGCTGAGGGAATGAGGGACTGAGGGAGAACAATGTGGACAGCACCAGGCAGGGACGCCACAGACTCCCAGTTCTTACCTGAATTTCAGTAATTTTTCAAGCATAAACACTTCTTATTGCTGTTTCTACAGCACTGAAATGTTTGGATTTTTTTTCTAGTTACTTTTTAGGGGAGAGAATTTGCCAACCTCCTCATTCATCCATAGCCAGAGACAAATATTCTTAGTAGAATTTCTTTTTTCCTGTCTAATAACATAAAGACATAAAAATAATTGCTTAGGACCATCTATCAGTTATATTTTAACAGTAGGGTACAGAGAAATTATCATAGATTTGCTAACAACCATTGGTACATTTAAGAGCTCTCAGGTAAATAAATACTAACTCAAAAGCTGAAGCAATTAATATACAGAGGGAATGAGGTCAGACAAAGAAAGACAAATACTGTATGTATAGTTACATGTGAAATCTAAAAAAGCCAAATTTATGAAAACAGACAGAGAATGGTGGCTACCAGAGGACAGGGGGTGGGGAAACTGGGGAAATATTGTTTAAAGGTATAAACTTGCAACAAGTAGACAAGTAAGTACTGAAAATCGAATGCACAGTATAGTGATTATATACAACAACACTGTATTATCAAAGTTGCTAAGAGATTATGTTGTAATGGTTCTCACCACAAAAAAGATATGATAAATATGTGACACCAGAAACATGTCAGGTAACTCTATAATGGTAATCATACTGCAGTATGTAAATGCATCAAATCAACACACTGTACACCTTAAACTTACACAATGTTACATGTCAATTATATCTCAATAAAAAATACAAGAGGAAGACCTCAATATAAATATGTAGATTCTGGAATTTTCTCCACAAGCTGCATACTTGTTTAATCTGATGATGCTGAATATCTTCTGGAAAAGTTATATACCAATAAGTTCTCTTTTCTCTTTGGGAGAAAAAGTGTTCTCATTACTCTGCTGTATCAGTGGAAATTTCCTTAGCATTAGGAAATTTCCAAGGGTTTTTACAGTATCTCAAAAGTGATGTGAAACTTGGTTAATTCATTACTATAGAAAGCCAATACTTGCTCATTCTTGTCTCCTGAGTTACCAACAGCAATGCACTTAACCTCTGTTGTAGGCCTCTGCTCCTTCATCTGAAAAATAATGAGCTTGAACTACATGGAAGATTTAGAACTATATGAGATCTAGATTTCTCCATAAAGATATCTCCCTGGCCAGGCTGCTGAATTGAGCACCCTCCCATACACCAACAGGTTGCAGGCTAGATCCCTGGTCAGGGCACAAACCTAGGTTGTGGGTACCAGTTCAGGCACATACAAGAGGCAACCAATTGGTGTTTCTCTTCCACATCGATGTCTCTCTCTCTCTCTCTCTCTCTCTCTCTCCCCCAACCCATCTTCTCTCTCTGAAACCCATTAACATACCCTTAGGTGAAAATTTTAAACAAAGAAACAAACAAATAAATACATAATAAAAAGAGTATAATGCCATTTTCCAGCAACACTACTAATGTGTAAAAGCCCACAAAGGCTAGGAAATTTGCTCAAAATGCTTTTCCAGTTTTGTGATATGTTTTATTAAATCCAGCTTTTCATTTAGAATTTATAAATAGATGTGTCTAGGACACATGCTGGATAAGATTAAGGGCAGAATCTGTGACTGTAAAGCTGAACTTCTGAGTAATCTCTTTGGCAGTACATGTTGTTATCCCCTCTGTGAGTAGACATTCACTGTGGGAAGCAACAAGCTCTCTGATACTTAGAAATTTTGGATTCTGCTCCGTTTTTAAAAGCTACTGTATCGGTATTCATCAACTGTTTGACATAGCTATTCATTTATTTTCAAAAAGGCCATTCTATAATCACACTTCCTTTCAGGAAGCCCACCAACCAAGCAGAAGCCTCAATTGCTGATAGCAGTTATACAGGGACCTTCTGGTTGGTTCCAAAGTAGGACTAATTAAACTAATGTGCTCAATCTCGGACTAATAATTAAGCAGAAAAGTGGTAATTTATTTTTAGTGGTTGTACACCTTTGATATGAAGCTAAGAAGAGCAAAACATTCTAGAATAAATATTTTTCTTACCTGTACTTTAAAGAAGACTGATTTCATTGGTCTCTAATTATAAGAAATAGTCAATTTATATTAATAGAAATAATTGTAATAAAAATATTGATTATTTAAGTAATTACAAATAATTTAAAATAATAATGAGGCATTAAAATGATTCCTCATTAGGAGTCAACTAAGTTTTCAAAATGCTTCACAAGAAAGATCCTATTTCTACGAAACAGACTTTTTCCACTAAATACTCATTTGCATTTTAAATTATATTACAACTAAGAAATGTTTTTAATAAATGTTAAAATTTTTAGAATATTCGTATACGTTTAAAATGTTTTCACATACAGTTCTACTGTTATTAGAATGTCAAATGATTATAAAATATTAAAATGCATAAATTATTTTTAGGATATATCAGATATTTTTGAGCAAATGACAGGCAACTTAGATGTACTGTTGATAGTTCTGGCACTCAGATGCTAGCTACATCAGTCATGTGTGTGCCTCTGTGTCCTGGTGAGGTCCTATTGTTCAGGGGACGTAGTTCAACTTGAAGCTTCTCCACAACCACAGACCCCAGGTGTTACCTTATTAAAAAAAGGAAACAGAGGGTTTCTTGCAGACGAGATTGTTTTATGATAGCTATAATGACTTGACAAATTTCCAGTGAATTTAAAAAAAAACATTGTAGGTGAGGAGTACAGACTAACTAGGAAATTCTTAAAGCCAACTAGATGGGAAGTGAAAATGATCCATCTTCCTTTGTAATAGAGGAGTCGAGCTATCAAGACACCAGTAACTAGCCTCTCTATCATGATCTTAATAACAAAAAACAGTGAAATATATCTGATCTCTAGGGCCTTAGTATGCAGTCACATGTAAAGAAATTAAGTTGGTAATACTACTGCTACCTTTCCAGAAATTCTGGAATTTTAGATTAAAAGAAAGTAAATCTTGACACAGAAAAATATGAAATATAGTTGTGGGGTGGTATAGACTGTGATTGGTCAAGTTTCAGAATATTTCAGCGACCTTTTCGCTAATAAACTGTTAATGAAAAAGGTTTTTCATAGTATATGGTATGGTTCATATGAGCATGATGTAGTTTATTAGATTAGACTACTTGTCATTAGTTACTGCCTCAACAATCCTAATGATAGGAAAAAATTCAAATTTGGAGAAAAAGTAATAAAACAGATTGCTTATTCATAAAATCTGTAATATCTCTACCCTACTTCTGGATACATGCATAAAAATAAACAGACTTTTTCCTTGAATGCATACCGTGGAATCAATAAATGATCCTGGTCTCACTGAAACCTCTTTTATCATACAGACATAGGACAGTAATGCAAACAACTCATGGAAAAAATTGGTGATTTTAATAATTGATCATGAAAATATATTTACATATTAAAAATTACTACCAACTGAAACATTTTACATTTTCAAGAGATGGCTTTCTGAAAGAGAGTAAATGTATTAAATCTCATCAATTTCTTTTCCTCTTGGTTTTATTGTAGGAAAAGTACACATGCACCTGCAATATGTAAAATAAATTTGTATATTTACTTGTGCTCTAAGAACAAGTATTTTATTGTCAAGATGGAGAAATAAGTGTAGAAGGAAATTGTTACAGCTCTACCCTTAGCACCTAGTAATAATATGTAATTTGCCAGAAGACAAAGCTGTGATAAAAAAAATCTTGTGGTCTAAAAATTTTTTTGTCTCCGATAAGGAATAAATTACGGAATACAGTAAATGACAAGGAGGTTGACCTTGGTACTTAACAATGTTTTCCCTCAGATCTATGGAATCTAGTTCTTAATTCAGTATCAAGCATTTTAAATCTAAGGTACATATTTGCAAACAAACTTCAGTTTCCTCGATATTTCTCACTAAAACAGAAGAAAAAGGATACATAAGGCTTCTAATAAAATGCTACTAATTCTTGACACCAAAAACTTGCTAAAAGCAATTAAATACAAAAAATTAGAACGAGAGACCTATAAATCAAATACATAGTGAACTGGTATGAGTTAAAGAAAGTAGACTCATGTAAAAATTTTTAAAAAGCAATGAACTAAACATTTTTGAAGAGAAGAGAAATTCTGCCAAATTTAAAATAGTACAAGTGGAACTTTAAAAGATTTGCCTAAAAGAGAGTGAACACATAAAGGACCCCATTCTTATATATCCACATTTAACCATATATTTTCTCTTCAAAAATAATTTTCATCTACTTCAAAGGCTGGTGAGATGCTCTGAATAAGGAACAAAATCAAAGGCCATTGTATTTAATAAAAGTTGTGAATGTTTAAACTGGAAAGCATACAGATTTTCTTTGTGAGCTTTTGATTACAACTTATTATTAAAGAATGATTTCATTTTAAATGGGTCACTAATGTAAACCAAGCACAGCCTCCAAATGAGAGGAAATTTAACTCTGATGTACAAAAGCAGGATTGTGTGTTACAATTCATATCTAATTAGAATCGGATTAATTGATCAACTAATTTAAACCACAGCAGTAAGCTTCTCTGACTACAATTTGATACCTTCTTGTGTCTTTGTCCATTTATTCCACCTTCTTTCCTGTCAGTTAGCCCATGCTTCTAGCTAAATAAATCCTGCCACTTGTCCATTTGATCCCATCTTCATTTATCTACTTTGAGACAGTATTGCAGCAATTGTTATCATTGTCTACTGCTTGGACATTTTCCCCCATCTTTCCTTATTTACTTCAATTAGTATGCAAATATGGTATTATTTTTCTCACCTAGACAAAAAATCAACCCTCTCGATTCCACTCCCCCCTCTGTCTGCTAAACTGGATCATTCCTCTGATTCACAGTGAAACCGGTTAATAGTGTTGCTTGGACTTTTTGTCTTCTCTCCAATTTTCTCCTCTCATTTACTCTGAACCTCCTATTCTCTCCTATTCCCTACATTCCACTGAAAATGTTCTATTAAGGTCCTCAGTAACTTGGGTTGCTAAATCCTTCAATCCTTATTTCCTTGCCTAATTTGCAGCATTTAACTCAGTTGATCAATGTTTTCATATACTTTCTTGGTCTCCAGGATACCACATTTAACAGTATTTGCCTGCTACCTCCAGGTTGGCCCCTCTCAGTCTTCTTTGCTGGTTTCCTCACTTACTCACATCTGCACATTCAAATGCACTAGGGTAAAGTACCCTTCTCTGTCTCCCTCAGTATCTCAGCCAGCTTTAAGTATTATCTCTACTTATATCTTTGAAAGGGTGTCCTCCAACAAACTCCAAATTTGTGCATCCGACTACCTTTCAATATGTCAGAATTAATGTTTCTATAACTGAGTATTTAATTTTCTTCTTTCAGTCTTCCCCAACTCAGTAAGTCAACTGTGTATATTAATTATTTCAGTCCAACAAACTTACCATTCTTGGTGTTCTTCTTTCATGACATACACTTCATCAGCAAATCCTGCTGCCTCTAAACATACCTAGAGAATCTGCCTGTGATCACCTTCACTGCTTTCATTCTGATCTAAGACACTCTCATCCTTCATTCATTATCGATCTACCTTTCCATCTATTGTATCTTCTGTGCTTATCATCCTATAGTCTATTCTTAACACCACAGCCAGATTAATCCTGTTAACATAGAAAACTAGAGGACCCAAGATGGCAGAAGAGTAAGTGGAGGGAAGCTACATTAACCTGCTCCCAAGAACAATCTGAAATTACAACTAAAAATTAGAAAAAACATCCTGAATAACCAAGTGAACACTAACTGGAGGGAAGCCTTATAAACACAGGCAGACAGAAGAAGCCACTCACCACAGTGTGACTGGTAGGGAGTGCAGAGGAGTCATGAGAGGACTGGCTGGGCTCCCATAGGTGGCAGCTGAAGTCTTGGAGGGATATTCTAAGGGTTGGCCAGACGTTTCCCCCTGAGAAATGTGGGGTCTAAACCCCAATCTGGGCTTCCCAGGTTCCAGCACCAGAGGCACAAAGGAACCCAGGTAACATCCAGCTGTGAAAGGCAGCAGTGTTTCTGTCTGTCAGGGAGAGACAGCTGGAAACTTAGAGAGTCTCCAGGGTCAAAGCACAAAATTTCATTTGCAGTCACTTAACCTGAGCTCTGGCAGAGGGAGGGTAGACTAGACTAGAAACACTTGGTAGAGTCTGGAGTCGGTGGCTCTGGGGAGAGAAGGGAGACAACAGAACAGAGACAACAGCTGCCAGGATCCCTATTCTGAGTTGTTCCCCATACTNTCTGTCAGGGAGAGACAGCTGGAAACTTAGAGAGTCTCCAGGGTCAAAGCACAAAATTTCATTTGCAGTCACTTAACCTGAGCTCTGGCAGAGGGAGGGTAGACTAGACTAGAAACACTTGGTAGAGTCTGGAGTCGGTGGCTCTGGGGAGAGAAGGGAGACAACAGCTGCCAGGATCCCTATTCTGAGTTGTTCCCCATACTACAGGAGCCATCTTTGTCAGGCAGAGCACTCCCCTCCGAATGGCATCACACCGAGGAGAAGCAATGGCCCCACCTGCAGGAATTACTCTCTCACACTCTGTGGTGCTTCAGACCTGCTGCTGAAAAGTGCTGCTGGAAGACTTTCACTCTTAGGGCCTAACAGAAAGCCTGTAGGCAAGCATGGAACTCTGGGAGTTCTGAGACTTTAGCTGACCCTTCCCTAGGTCCAATGCTGGCAAAAGCTAGCCTTGGTGTAAAGCCTGGTTCTTTCTGCACACACACTGGCACAGCAGTGGGAGCCACAAACTGTGGATTGCTGACAGTTTCAAACAGGTTGCCCATGCTCAGTCACAAGCAGCATCTGACAAAGGTCTGGATCAGTCTTTGCAGATTTACATAATACACAGAAAGCAATAAACACAAAGAGGCAATCAAAATGGGATGACAAAGAAACTGACCCCCAAAGAAAGAAACAGAGAATTCTCCAGATGAATTAGATGAAATAGAGGCAAGCAATTTATCAGATAAAGTATTTAGAGTAATGATTATAAGCTAAAGTCTCAATAGCATTTTAAAAAAGACATAGAAACCATAAAAAAGGAACAGTCAAAAATAAAGAATGCAATATTTGAAATAAATAATACACTGGAAGGAATATACAGTAAGTTAGAGGAAGCAGGGGATTAAATCAGTGATCTGGAAGACCAGGTAGAAGAAAACACCCAGGCAGAGCAGAAAAAAATAGAATTTAAAAAATGAAGAAAGCTTAAGAAACATTTGGGACAGCATGAAGCATAACATCATCCATATAATGGGCATACCAGAAGCAAAAGAGAGAGGAAAAGGGATAGAGAACCTATTTGAAGAAATAATGACCAAAAACTTCCCTAATTTAATAAAGAAAAAAGACACACAAGTCCAGAAACCTCAGAGAGTACCTGAACAAGTTGGACCCAAAGAGGCGTACCCCAAGACACATCATAATTAAAATGGCAAGGCTTAAAAGACAAGGTGAGAATCCTAAAAGATGAAAGAGAAAAGCAGGTAGTTACATACAAGGGAACGCCAATAAGACGGTCATCTGATTTATCAACAGAAACATTATAGGCCAGAAAGGAGTGGAATGAAATAATCAGGGTGATGAAAAGCAAGTACATAAAACCAAGGCTACTTTACTGAGCAAGGCTATCATTTAAAATCGAAGGAGAAATAAGGAACTTTACAGACACACAAAAAAGTTAAAGGAGCCCTGGCTAATGTAGCTCAGTGGATTGAGCGCCAGCCTGCAAACCACACAATCGTGGTTCGATTCCCAGTCAGGGCACATGCCTGGGTTGCAGGCCAGTTCCCAGCAGGGGACACATGAGAGGCAACCATACATTGGTATTTCTCTCCCTCTCTCCTTCCCTTACCCTCTAAAGATAGATAAAATCTCTTTTAAAAAAGCTAAAGGATTTTGTTAATGCAAAACTTGCAACAATTGTTAAAAAACTTGCTTGAAGAAGAAAAAAGAGAAAGACAAAAAAAACAGAGGAAAATAGTCTAACAATAAAATGGCACTAAATACATATCTATCAAAAAACACCTTAAATGTAAATGGCTTACATGTTCCAACCAAGACACAGGGTAGCTCAATGTGTAAGAAAGCAAGACACATAGAAATGCTGCCTCCATGAGACTTATCTTAGATCAAAAGATCCACAAAGATAAAAGTAAAGGGATGGAAAAAGATATTTCATGCAAATAGAAAGGAAAGAAAAGCTGGAAGCAATACTTATATCCCATATTATACTTTAAAACCAAGGCTACAGTAAGAGACACTACATAATGATTAAATAAGGACACTACATAATGATAAAGAGAACAATTTAACAAGAGGATATAACCCTAGTAAACATTCACATACCCTAACCCTAAGTAAGTAAAGAAAATCTTGCTGGACATAAAGGGAGAGATCAACAGAAATACAGTCGTGGTCAGGGATTTTAACACACCACTGACATCATGGATAGATCTTCTAGACAGAAAATAAACAAGGAGACAGTGGCCTTAAACGACACACTAGATCAAATGGATTTAATTGATATCTTCAGAGAATTTCACTCCAAAACAAGAGAAAATCCATACTTTTCTAGTGCACATGGAGCATTTTCTAGGATAGACCACGTGTTAGGACACCAAACAAGTCTCAATAAATTTAAGAAGATTGAAATCATATCAGGCATATTCTCTGACCACAATGCTATGAAAGCAGAAATCAGTCACAAGAACCCTGAAAAGCATGCAAAGACATGGAAGCTAAATAACATGTTATTAAATAATAAATAGGCCAACAGCAACATCAAGGAAGTGAAATACCAGACAAAAAAGGACAAGAACCATATCATTTCACTCTTATATTGCATATAAAACAGAAAGCAACAAATTATCAAAGCAAACAAACAAACTGATAGACAAAGACCATGGTGGGAACCAGAGGTGAACAGGGTAGAGTGGGGGAGGATGAGAGGGCAAAGGGGTTCAAATATATGGTGACAAAAGGAGACTAGACTTTGGGTGTTGAGCATGCCATGCAATTTACAACTGATGTATTATAGAACTGTACACCTACAATTTATATAGTGTTATTAACCAACATTACTCCAATACATTTAATACATTTTTAAGAGTTTAAGTCAGATTATGTTATTTGATTGTTTAAAAACCTGCAAAAGTTTCCGATGCAACTCAAAGTAAAAGTCAAAATCATTACCATGAGGCCCTGCACCTGATCTGACCTCCCTCTAATCTCCTTTCTTAGTCCTCCCTATCTTCATCCTTCAACTTGATCCACACTGCCCTCAGCATTACTGCTTGAACACATCAGGCAAGCTCCTCTGTCTACTGCCTGAGCATTAGGGCCTTTGTACTTAACTGTTCTTTGTGCCTGGCATGCTCTCCCCACAGAGAGACTTATCACTTTCTGACTGAGGGAAGCCTTTTCTGGTGCTATCCCCAAAGTCACAACACTCGTCCTGTGCCCACTCTGGCATTTTCTATCATCTCTCCCCAATTTAATTTTCTCTTTAGCACTTAACATATTTTATATTAAATTTATTCATTTTGTTATTGTCTGACTAGAATTCAAACTCCACCGAGGCAGAAATGTTTGTTTTTTCTTCTCTACTACATAGAAAAGTTTCTCATATACAATGGAGACTCAAAAATATAATTGCTAAATAAATGAATCCAACATTAATGAAGAGAGGGCTTCCCCCTCTAGAGAATCTACAAAACTCGAATAAAATAATCCATAGTGTCTTTAAAAGCTTGCTTGCTGGGTACTTGACCTGAGGTACTGAGAAAGACCCAGGTGCTTGTAAGTGCCATTTCTCCTCTTTGTCTCGCTGATACCATCTAACCCCATTAGAATCCCTTTTCTGAACAGTGAGAAGGTCTCACTCTCAGGATTTAAAGCATTCTAGATCACCCTGCTCCATTACACTCACCCACAGCTCTAGCTAGATTCAATCTCAAGCGTTATAGGCTGCCAGCTTTGAGCTAGAGATAATTAGTACGAAGGCATACGTTGCTTATTGCTTATGTAGCCTTGCTTTACAAAGAATAATGTACCTTGTTGTGTATGTGAGCACACTCTCTTGTTTTGTTGTTGCTAATGAATTGCTGCATTTTTCAATAAATATTCATGGTTAACAATAGTATTTGAGGTTTTAGACTAAAAAGTCTAAAGGGTTTTTATAGAGAATTTTTTTCATAGCGCTTTTCATTATGGACTATTGTCATTAGAGTGATAAGCCCAAGTGAAATATTCAAAACAGGAAGTAAATGTAATTATTACCTGGAGATGACACTGACGGATCAGGCGGACTTTCACCTTCCTCATCAGTACTTTCGTCATAGACTGTGGTTCTATCAGCTGTCATTTCAGAACATGTTGCAGTTTTCCTAGAAAAAGAGAAAGTTAGAATTATAAGTATTGGCTAACCCCTGGCTAGATACCAAATTCACTAGGAATCATAGAAAATATCCCTGGGAAAGTATTATAACTAAACAAACATATATTGAAATATATTCATATGATCAAGATGAAAGCACCTCAAAGACTACATGTGAACTCTCTTAAGAAGAAGTTTACCTTGTAGCTAACCTAAATGTAACTGAATGCTCACTATAATTCTTGAATCAGTTTCTTGTCATATTCATCTGCAGGCCACAGTGTTCAGTATTTTACTGCTCTCAAAGCAGTTCTGCCTTTCACCTGATCTTCTGGAAATTCTGAGCCAGGGACTTTTATTCTTATTATGGAGATACCCAAGCAAGGCACAGAGAATTTAAAGAACTTGCCCAAAATCATGTAGCAATAAGTATCAGTGCCAGATCAGCACTTGAAATAGGACCATGTGATATCAAATGTTACATTCTTTATATTATACTATTAGTAAACCTATGTTTTCTCTTGGGTTCAGGACAATAGACCCAAACCTATAACTAGAAATGCCTAAAATAGCTATAATTGTCCAAGCCATACCAGCTCTTAGTCATCTACGATTCTTCCCTAAAAAATCAAGTACATATCCACTCGTAGAACCACTTGATTCTAAAATCAACTGTTACTTAGACATCGAGATCACAAATGTGTGTACCACTCCATAGTTGGGCAGAAGATTAAAGTTTTTAATTAATCTATTTCTTACACAAATAATAATAATAAGTAAACGAATAATATTTAGATAAACTTCCGGCCAGTTTCATGATTTAGGTGTAGGTGTGACAGGTGGGCAGATACAGGAGATCATGTGGAGAACCCTCCCCCACCCGGCTGTAGCCAAGAGCGAGAGCATCCAACCCCGAACTATCAAATGATCTCATATTACTAAAAGATGGCACCTAACTTTCACTACATTTGGGAAGAGGTTCCACTTAAATTGATACACCTGCCATCTCAAGCAGAAAGGTCAAAATACCTTTCATGTTCCATGTTTTCTTGTTCCTGAGCTTCACTTAACAATTTATGCAAGCTTCTGATCTTTGCTTTCTTCTCGTTCAGCACCAGAATAAACCGTTGATAAAGATCAGCCTCCAAAGCTTCCTTAGCATTCACACATTTTTCAAACCTAAAACGTAAATAAACAACTAATGGAAGAAACCATGCATATTTTCTTAACATTAATATTATAAAATCTATTACTGCCCTGGCTGGTGTAGCTCAGCGGATTGAGTGCGGGCTGGGAACCAAAGGGCCACCAGTTCGATTCCCAGTCAGGGCACATGCCTGGGTTGCAGGCCAGGCCCCCAGAGCGGGCACATGAGAGGCAACCACACATCAATGGTTCTCTCCCTCTCTTTCTCACCCCTTACTCTAAAAATAAATTTAAAAAATCTTTTAAAAAATGTAAGTCTAAAAAAATCTATTACTGAAGATGATTTCAGGAAAACTTTTCAAGGAAAAATACAGTTAAAAATCATTGAAAACTGATATTTAAAGAAAAAAATTTTAAAACAGTTAAATGCCTAAATGCAATAATTCATTTACATCTCTGGTTTATTTCCAAATGAATATTTCTACATGACAAACTTCAAACAGGATTAACTACAGCCTAGGTTTCCTATGCTTTGTTAATATTACTGTAACAGCAACAGCGATCTTGTTTTGTGGTTAAGTGATTTGCCTAATCTGTTTTCCCTAAATAGATCATGAACTGCTCCAGGCCAAGAACAACTTCCCCAGTTCCAGTTTCTAACCCAGCTGCACGCACCCACAGGCACAGACACACACACACACACAATAAATGAAAGTACACAACTTGAAAGTTCCAAGAAGAATGTAATGAAACAGCAAATGTAAAACACTATTTATCTTCCATTTTAGATACATATGATAAAACATAAAATTCTCTATGATTTCTATTTTTCCCACAATATTTAAATGAGCTAACAAGAGATTGTGCTAATTTTGATCTCCCAGAGAAAGAAACTAGCAGAGGTCGCAGGTACTTAGTATGTGCATATGCACATACCATAAATAAATATCTATTTAAAGGTCCAAATATAATTATTTTATGTAAAATATGCTTTTAAACTTAGTCTATCTGCCTAGTTTTCTCTTCACCATATTGTTCATTTATGCTTCTGTTGTTCTAGGCAGGTATCATAGTATTTTCACTATAAATGTTTTATATATTTATAATATTTTATATATTTTAAACATACTTTATATAAAGTATAACATAAAATCTATATTTTAAATATATAATTTTCAGTGAAATAATTAGAAACAAAATGTCAAAATTTGATACCTTTGATATATATGCCCTTATGCTTTCAACAACACATCTATCCAAAGAGGCAAAGAATCAGGGCCTCTCACAGCATGAAGAGAAACATGGCAACATTGTTTTCTGGGAACAATTACAGTATTGGTGTAGCATAGTCATTGGCTGTGGACTCAAAGGCAGAGTGTGCCTAGGTGTCTTATTGGCTGCTTTATCCTTAGTGTCTAGGACAGAGTTCTACATCCAACAGATACTGACTATGAGATAAATGAATCAAGTCAGTGAGTTAATATGGACATCTTACAAGGAAATGGAGAGCCAGTGGTTCTGAATTTCATATTTTTCATTCCTTTAACAGTTAGTTAGGCACCAATGTCACTAGAAATATTTTTCATTTTCTTAAGCTTCTAAAAAATTTGAGGTAAATATTAATATAACAATCCTTTTTTCATCAAGCAAAACCCTCTGAGAAACAAGTTAAGCAAAAGGTGTTGGGGGGCGGGCGGGGAGAGAGCTAAAGTTGAAGAGCTGCCAGCACCGATGGCTTATTTTACGCAGAAACATGTCACTGCAGTTGTAGTTCAGAGGTAAAGTGTTATGTGAATATTATTTCCCATTTTCTTCTACTCTTTTGTAATGTAAAACAATAACAAAAATTTTAAAAAGATAAAAAGAACATACATACCATTAAAATATCTGAGTATATAATAATGAAATATTTTAAACCTAAAATTAAAATCAATTATAAACAGGCACACTAAGAATTCTTGCATGTTGGAGCTCCAGTGGGTGACACAGTCGAATAGCGCCTGGTACTTATAAAAATCTCGTATGTCAAGCCCTTGCTGGTGTAGCTCAGTGGATTGAGCGTGGGCCTGCGAACCAGATGATTGCGGTTCGATTACCCAGTCAGGGCACATGCCTGGGTTGCAGGCCAGTTCCCAGCAAGGGATGCACAGGGGGCAACCATACATTGATGTTTCTCTCCCTCTCTCCTTCTCTTCCCCTCTAAAGATAAATAAATAAAATCTTTTAAAAAAATCTCGTATGTCATAATTAATTACATAAATTTTAAGAGTGGTAATCAATAAGTACTTTATATTATTTAAATATATTTAATATCCATACAAAACACTGTGATGATACTTGATTGAAAGAGTATGCGCACTTATCAATATGAATTAAAAATGAAATAGCATATAATTTGTCTAAAATTTTGTTCATCTAAATACTCAGTGTCACGACCACACTATCAAAGACAACAACATTGCTGTAGTAGGAGAGCGAACTCCACAGAATGAATGGCATCCTCTGAGTTACACTTGCTTGGGTTTAGCAAATTTTTTTTTTTTTAAGATATTTATTTATTTATTTATTTTTAGAGGGGAAGGAGAGAGGGAGAGAAACATCAATGTATGGTTGCCTTTTGTGCATCCCCTGCTGGTAGTTAGCCTGCAAGGAACCGGTTTGCAACCCAGGCATGTGCCCTGAATGGGAATCGAACCGCGATCGTCCTGGTTCGCAGGCCCGCGCTCAATCCACTGAGCTACGCCAGCCAGGGCAGGTTTAGCAAAATTTTAGGACTTTGTTACAACTAAATTTCTGATCATCTAACTGGATAACATTTTCTAGACAAAGCTGGGAAGTGGGAGTTAGCTGGGACAGAGTATTACTGTGAACAGTTTCAAGAAATAAATTTACTCTTAATTATCAATTTATAAACAAATTCAGAGAATGCTATCCTTTTATTTGCTATTCAGTTACTAAAAGGTACCTACAATTTCCCATAAGCCATACCTAATGCCAATGCTCCCTTATGGCATTGTATTACCATGCTTTCCATATCACTTGACTCCTGCCAACCCTCTGCCCCAAGAACTAAACAGCTGTTAGTAAGCAGGACATTCAGTGGAGGAAAGACATGGGATTCACTGCTAAGTTTAGTGACACTAAAGGAGAACACAAATACAAGTAGATCAGACCACCCTTAGTCCAAGAATCATCTCCAAGGCAAAGCTCAAGCCTGATAAAACCATCAATCACTTTAAACAGGCAAGACATAAGTGATGCTTCATCCTTTCAATGATGACTAGGAAAACAGAACAGTATGTTAAGTTCAATTAGTAACAGGACTGCAGTATCTAGGAACTCAGACCAAAAGATAGTAATTTTTTAAAAACAATTAAAAGGATAACTAAACATGAAAAATACTGAATATTCAAAATAAAATATTTCTGGGTGGAAAAACAAAGATTGTAAGCATAGCAAGTGAAAAATAAAAAACAAGAAGAAGAGCAGAAACAAAGCAATTTCATGCAGATATAACATCCAAAGTAAAACCATAGATTAAATAACCCCAAACGAAACAACAGATACATAAATGTGAACATATGGTACTTTGTATAGTAATCCTTATATTTACAATCAGCTCTGGTCAAATTTATATTCAGGTCACAGTTGTACAGCAAAAAAAAAAATATGAATAGAGTTCAGAGGACAAAGAAGGCTAAAAAGAACTGGAAAAAATCAGTGATAAAGAGATTTAATAAGACTTAAGTACTGAAGAAGATGGTAAACAGCTGCTCCTCATCTTTTCTGGGGATAGCACAAGAGGAAATGGCCTTCAACTACACCATGAAGGACTTAGATTACCAATAGATGGAAGGAAGAATTTTCTGACTGTGGCTATTCTAAACACTGTAAGGGGCTACCAAGGGAAGCTGAATCTATCTCTTGAGGTTTTGAAAAATCAGACTGAATTCATCCTGATATAATATGATACTAGCTTAAAGGCAAAAAGCTCTTATAGAAGAGCTTTCAAGGTTTCTTCTATTCTAATGATTCAATGTATGTTAGAACCCAATTCAATCTGATGAACACTGCCTCAAATTACAGGTTTAATAACTACAATGAGAACAAAACTGGAGAGTTTCTAATGTGATGTCTCATTGCAAACAAAAGGCCTATTCAGTAACATGGAACATAAGAGTTAATTAAATAGGAAAAAACAGTGAAATAAATACAGCTAATAACCTAAGGATTTACTATAATATTTCGAAGTTTTATCTATTAAAACTATACAAAATTAAATTAATCTAGTAATGTTATTTGTTCAAAATGGAGCTAAGACCACAATTATTAAAAAAGTAAATAAAAATAACTGTAAACAAATATATTGTCTACACATTAAAGCTCATTCTTTTAATCATACTGTAATTCCTCAGGCCTTATTCCAGCTTCATTGATGCTCCACTGTCATCCCAAATGACAATAGCTTTAGAGTTGGTTCTGATTATAATAACAGTGCATATTAAAATACCTATATACATGCAAAATACCCTGAAAAGAAAGTAAAATGTAATATATAATTCCAGATGTAGAGTATTAAAATTTCACTTTCTCCTTCTAGACAGTTTCTATCTAAAGATATATTTTGCAAAAAAATGGATATTATTATTACTTTTGGTACTTCATATTTCTCTTCTTATCATGAACATTTTTCATGATACAAGCGCATATGTAAATGATTTGGGTTTTTGCTTATATAATATCCTATTGTATATTAAATAGATTTGAGACCTATCTACCAAGCTTATAAGAAAATTCTCTGCACCTATTTTATGCTCCTCCTCCTTACCCTCCCCCAGGTATACTGTCTGGAACAATAATGGGGAAGAAATGATTGGATCATATATGAACACTGATATAAAAGAAATCAGGGCTCATCCAGAAAACTGAACTGTGACCAGATCTAATGTGATGGCCCCAACTAACAAGCCTCTGTTTTCATGTCTTCAGTGACTTAATTCAGTATGTGCATGTCCCATTTCTAATCTCTCTAAAGACTCCTCATCAGTACTATTGGGTTGGCCAAAAAGTTCATTTTTTTTCCTATAGGATGGCTCTAGTAGCACTTAGTTATCTCTAACTTCATTTGAGGCAATTTTGTTAGATTGTATTGTGACAGCTGTCATACCAGTGCACATTAAAAAAAAACAACTATCAAAATTAGTGAATTTTGTGTAGCCATTTTAAGGAAGAAAATAAGCAATATCTTTATTATTTCAAGAAAGATAAAAACACAAATGAAATGCAAAAAAAGATTTGTACAGTAAATGGAGAAGGTGCAATGACTGACTTAATGTTTCAAAAGTGGTTATCAAAGTTTGGTGCTAGAGATTTCTTACTGGACGATGTTCCGTGGTTGAGTAGGCCAGTTGAAGTTGATAGCACTCAAATTGAGACATCACTTGACATCAGGAAAAACCATACACACTTTTTGGCCAACCCAATACTCACCTCATGGAAGCTGGAGCTGCAGATCCTTTGCTCATTTTCTAGTTTAGTAAGGCTGTTGAAAGGGAGCACAAAGGAAGGTTCGGCAGTACTGCTTGGCCATGACCAAGGTATAGTTACAGCTTCTTAAAATAGCTTTTTTCTCCTTTGATAGAAAAAGAAAAGCCCAAATTTGGAAAATATGGGGGCGGTGCAAAAGTAGGTTTACAGTTGTTTGTATGGGAAATAATACAATAATTAATAAACAATAATTCAAGAATAAAATCTGTGTTTCATGTACTCACAACTGTAAACCTCCTTAGCCACACTTTGTAAATGAAAGTTACTAATCTAACATCTGATATATAATTACGAACCTAGAATTCTCTAGACTGGACTCCCTTCCCTCTCAGTTTGCAGTGTCGCCTCAATAGCACATACCCTCAGCCTCTGAAGAAGATGTCTGGTCCAGTATTTACAAAAAAAGAATAACCAGAGCACAGTAAGACAGGTGATAAGATACATCACTGAGCTTTTGACCAAATAGAAAACCATTTGCCACAAAAACACAGCGGCACTTTCTGTACAGTTCAGAAATAGCAAATCAAGCATCTGTGGACCACACACTATAATGTACTCCTCACACATTAACACCAGGGCACATTTTCTCATCTTTGCTCCCTGCTGCTTTCCATTCTACGGCAGTGGTGTTGAATGCCGATGAGATAACCTCCTTCAACCTCTGGCAGACATTTTAAAGCAATTTGTTCAAGTACCAAGTACTCAGTCTGCATATCTGTGGGCAATTTGTGAATCAAATTTTCTATCATCCTGAGGGTATTTTGAGTTTTAAATATAATGGCTTATCACAAACACAGTACATCTCCTTTAATTTGATTTATTTCACATATAAGCAAACCCCAAAACACGCATTCTAACAGATATTTGATATCAATTCAAACATGAATAAAATAGAAGTTAAAGAGAAAAATTAACTTATTTCTCTGTATGGTATCCTAGTATTTATATATATTTCATTTGGTTTCACTATGTTTATATGACTGAAGACACAACTGATTCAGAACAAAAGGAGAACTATTTTCTTAATGTAGTAACTGAGAGCCTAATATGATTAGGCATTAAAACTTAATTTTATGTGTCTTGCATTAATTAATATGAATGAATAAATACAAAAATTTTCTTTTAGTCAATCTCGTTTTCTATACACATATTGATAAAACCCTTCACTCACTTCTGTCCCCCATATATATACTTAACTAATGTCCGTAAAAACAATCTCAATGGCTGCCTTAAAAAGACCCTAAGTAGAAAATATTTTTTTTAAAGTTTTTATTTATTTATTTTTAGAAAGAGGAAGGGAGGGAGAAAGAGAGAGAGAGAAACATCAAGGTGTGGTTGCCTCTCACATGGCCCCCACTGGGGACCATGGCCTGCAACCCAGGCATTTGTCCTTACTGGGAATCGAACCAGCGACACTTTGGTTTGCAGTCTGTGCTCAATCCATTGAGCTACACCAGCCAGGGCTAGAAAAATATTCTTATCTTTTAGAGATACTACTGGTTTTAATGAAAATTTTAAAAATCTACTAGACACACTGGATATAGTAACAATAATTATAACTATTATATGCATTCCACATAATTCAGATGTTTCAAGATAAAGATGTATAAACATATGCATACTATACTATATATGTCTCTGTAGAAATATAATGTTCACAACATACATTTTATTTCCTTCAAAAATCTTTTCCATAATAGAATAACACAGGCTAAACTTTGGGCCAGCCTAGATTATGAAATACTTCAGAAAATTCGTAATTAATAAAATAAATGACCTTCCTCTTCATTGTTTAAAAAATAAGAGGTAAAATCGGAAAAATAAAAGGCTTTCAAATGCCTTTTCCAGTAGTCACAATTACCTCACCTTTTAAAAGCGTTGGTAGTATGAATTTGCAATCAATCAGGAAAAATAAGTATTAGGAGCCAAAACACACATCATTTGAAATAGTTGCCATTTATATAATGATTCCAAATAATAAATTGCACATATTTACATTTCATGTCTCTATTTATTCACTATTAATACTGTAATTTAAGCTAAAGTAATCCTTATAAATATCAACTTCCTAAACTTTGATTAATATTAATCAATCCTGATTCTCATTGCCCAGTTACTCCTTATTGTTTATAAGTTTGCTGGTACAACCAAATACTAATGACCTAAAAGTGTTAATGTATATTATCATGTACAATAGTGACCAGTAATTTGGTTTAATTATATTAAGTAAAGGTATAATTAATGATGGACTTATTTTAAATACACACTAGTCTACATTACAAATTTACAAATCATTAACTCAATGCTACAACGATGTGAAGAGAGCTTTGTGTTTGTATAACACATCATGCACACACCGTCCTTGAACATCATTCCAATCTCTCAGAAGCCTTTCATTTTCTTTCTGCAGGTGTTCATTTCTGGCACGGTTTTCTGCAATGGTGTCCAGGCAGTCACAAATGAGTTCTCTAATGACCTCAGCTGGGCTTGCAACTTTCTCTAGATTGAAGGACCCAAGTCTGAACTAGGATGAAAGAAAAACATGATTAGCTTTGGGAGAATATCAAAATTGAGCGGCTCAATTTAAAATATGCATAATTTACTCGAATGGGAAAAAGTCTGATTCAAATAGAGTACACTTACCAGATACAGAGCGAACAAAATAACTGAGCAACTTTCTAATTTCTTACTAAAGTTAATTATATAGGTCAAAATATAACCTAAGAATAATCATTGTAGGTTGTAAATCACTCTCACACCTCTGGCAGAAAAGAAAGCAACATAAACACCATATAAGCATATTACCATCTGTTTGCTACAACCTCACTTAAGTGTCTCTGCTCAGATTAAGAAAAAGAATTACACATTAGGATTTTTAATGCTAATTAGTTTCTGTTAATACTGATGGTAAAATGGAATAATTGACATAAACTATGTTATTTCTGAAGGAAGAGCAAAATGTGGTAATAAGAACTGTAGGGTTTTAGGAAACTGATAAACCTGGAGACACCACACAGCATCAAAAACCAACAGTTTATTACTACATATTATAAACAATAATGTCAGTTTTCAAGCTTGAGCACTTTTGCATAATCTTAATTCCTCTTCTAGTGGGCACTTTAAAATAATATAGTAAAATCTAGTTTTATTTATAGTTATGGAATTCTGAAGGGAACAAAGGTTGTCATTTGGTAGGTAAAGATACTAACACGGTAATTAATAATAATTACACTTATCCTTACTATCAAAATTATAATTATTGTAGCAACCAGTAAGATTTTTAAAATAAATTATTATTTTAGCTGTCATATCTTGTGACTCAAGCAAAGCCCAAATATAAACTCATCATCATGGCAGTGGAACTATCATGCATTTTACAGACTACAAACCAAGGTTCAGAGTGGTTATCTAATGCACTGAAGGACTCAACTCTGCTATGCCGTTATGCTATTTACTGACATAGGAAAGTATCCCAACTACACAACCAGTAAGAGAAACTACTAGTTTCTCCAAAAGGACATGTAATTCTGAAGGGAGATTCTCGTGGCATTGATAGCAGAATTGAGAGTAAAACTGAGAGGTTTTTTACATTGTGTTTTAGCCTCCTAGATCAGTAATTTCCATTATGGCATTTCTCTAATTAGAACATTTCCCAAATGTCTGGCTATAAAATGAGCATTACTATAAGTATGGTATATACAGATTGAGAAATATTTAAACAGTGGTGGATAATTCTGAGACAAATCCCCATTAATTAATTCAAAAGAAAACTAAAAGGTACTAAAATAAAAATCCAATGTTTGAAATCTGAGTGGAATTTTATACAACATTTCAGTTAATTCCTATAAATTAGAATCATTTGTATGTTTAACCCCAGAGAGTAAACTTTTCTGTATAAATTATGTTTAATTATTTTCTTTAAATTTTCCAAAAGAAAAGTCTTACTTAATATTACAGAAACCCTGACAAAAGGCTTAAATACAGATGGTCCCTAGTGTTGAGAAACATTTATTTAGCTTAAAATCTAAATAAAAACAAAACATACTTTGTTTGAATATTTATATTCAAAGAATATTTATTCAAAGAATATTTATATTCTTTAGTACTACAGGCCGGTTTCAGAGGACTGAATATTACTTGTGTAACCAGAAAAAAAAGTGTGTGTGTGTTTCAACCTAAGCACATCTGTCTGTTTGATCCTTTCATTTGTTTTATCTTACCTCCTCTTGTTTCTTGACAAAATAAGAAAACAGATTAGAAAAAAAACTGTTCTTTATTTCAATGAGTACCTAGTTGTATTAGGCTTATACATGTAACAGCAATTAAACAATTTGAACAATGTTTACCAAAAAAAAAGGCTTGGAAAAATTCTAATAATTATTATTCATTCAGTTAAAATAATGTCAGGCAATTTCAGCCAAAATTCACAGACCAGAACTAGCTAAAAGAGAAAACAAAATGGAGAACGAATTTTAAAAGTGTAAGAAAAAAAGCATGAAATAAAAGATTTAAATTTTCAGATACAAAAGGCCTACTCAGTTCCCAGCACACTGGATTAAAAGAGGACTCATACCAAGACATAGCATAATTAAATTTTGGAACCCTTAGGACAATAAATAGAATCCTAAAACATTCCAGAGTAATGAAACAGGCTACATGTGAATGATCAAGAATCAAAATGGCGCTGCACTTCTATAGCAATTCTAGATGCCAGAAATCAATGAATTAATATCTTCAAAATAATAGGCATATTCAGAGAATATGTTCCACCAGTGTTATGAAATAAACCAAATTATAACATAACATTTTCTAATAATAAGTAATACTTACAGAGCATTCATTATGTTTTAGATATTATGTCAGTTATATGTAAGTCTCTGTGAGGCTATAGAAATAAATTCAGATTTTGAGCTCTGAATCTAAGACAAAAAAAGACTGTAAGGGTCATGTGAAATGTAGTCAAAAAATTCTGTTGAAATCTACATGAAAACTTCAAATTCAATTAAATATCCTTTCTTCAGTTTCTACCGTGTATATGTACAAGACACGCTACATTAGAGAGAGCAGCACTGGCTGGTGTGGCTCAGTAGATTGAGTGCCAACCTGCGAACCAAAGGGTCACTGGTTCGATTCCCAGTCAGAGCACATGACTGGGTTGCAGGCCATTTCCCCAGCTGAGGGTATGCAAGAGGCAACCACACATTGATGATTTTCTCCCTCTCTTTCTCCCCTCTTCCCCTCTCTCTAAAAAAGTAAATAAAGCCTTTTTTTTTTAAAAGAAAGCATATATTATAGAATACCTGCTTTACAAAAATGCAAAAGGGTAGTAGTTTTGTACAGTCTACAAGGTTAATAAATTAGTTTCCAAAAAATCAATGCAAGCTACAACACCACAACCATAAATTTTCATTATTAAAAAGCTAAAAGTGAAAAAGAAAAGCTAAAGGTGAAAAAAAAAAGCTAAAAGTGTAAATGTAGCCAGAGTAAAATGGTAAAATACTTCAGGACTAAAATCATTGTTTTCAATGAAATAATGCCATTAATGCACAAAATACCAGGTGTTTGGTGGTAACTATGTAAATAAGGCCTGTTACATAGACTACCAGTACCTTGCTGTTAGTAAATATTAAAACCAGAAACTTAGTTTCAATGAAGTCCAAAAAAAATCAACTGTTTTGGCATATTAGAGTTTTACTCCTGCGAACTCTTCCTTATGAAGCAATCTCAAATGAGAATTCCTACCCATTGCCAAAAATGTCCAAATAGTATAGCAGTTATTGTATTTTGACAATGTAGTAATCCCAGTTCATTTGATGGGGTGCTAAGTGATGGATCCTAAAACTAAAGTGAGGGAACAGTGGTAGACAGAGTAGCATTTTGAAAATACAAAATACACTGAGATACACAGTTATATGAAAAGTACCATGGAGAAACAACATTAGATGCAAAATGAATATTTAATAAAATTCTTAAGGGATAATTTTTCTTTACATGACTCAAAAGGTCAGATAAAGGATTTATGTGCAACTATTAGAAATGCTTTGGCACTTGCTGTCGTTGTGACAATATATTAAGAGAGAAAAAAGCATTCCCCTTAATGAATCAGTTCAGAAAATAATGTAACATAAACTCTTTAAAATTATCCTAATTTTATATATTAGTGTTTGGTTATAAATTTAAAAAGGTCATGATGCCTGTGTGTCTGTCATGCATAGAGCTCTTTTTTGGCAAGGATTATTTAATTTTTAAGCTGGATAAGTAAACCTCCACAAGTACATGGCAAGCTATTACAAATTTACACATTAGATTAACACAAATTCGCTGCCCAAGTACTGCTAACTGGACCAATGCAAAAGCCAATGAAGACCATACAAGGTTCTAGTATGAAAGGGGATGGCTGACTGCTTTTGAAATGACTTGATCTAAACTCTTCCCAAAGAGATCTATGTATTAAGTGCCTGCAATAGTCACATTCTGTGTCCCCTCAGAATTACCAAGAAAGTGTGGGTTTTTTTTCTTCTGTTTGTTTTTGAGGGGAGCGGAGAGGATGAGAGCAAGAAAGAAGCATCAATTTGTTGTTGTTTATGCATTCATTGGTTGCTTCTTGTATGTGCCCTGACTGGTGACTGAACCTACAACCTTGGTGGATACAGACAACGGTCCAACCAACTGAGCTACCCAGCCAGGGTCAAAGTGTTGTTTTCAAGCAAATAAATATAAGACGGTTCCCACAAGGTTAAGGGGTTTTCCTAAAGTGGACAGAGCTAGTATTCCATTTCACCACACATTAATCTTACAAGAAGTAGAACGGAAGCATTATTGGGAGGCCAAATAGGTTATTTTCCATTCTGTCTTTTCCTTCCCCTGACCAAAGTTCCCTCATTTATATGGATATTCCTAATATACCTCAATCTTCAAAGGTCATCTGTATATATTTTCTCTCAATGATCTTAAGAAATCTGACCAATTTGACTCTATAATATAGAGATTTTTATGGAGTTGAATATATATTGGAATAGCTACCTCAAAATAAATTCCTATTTATTTAGTTACATTTAACTGAGATTTTCATTTTCAACAACTGTGTTTAATGAGTCTACATTCAAAGTCTACCTTACATTTTAAGGTTGTTACATGTAACAATTAAATTGGTTTTAATAGCCATTTTCTACACTGAAATTGCATATCAAAGACTGGCAATCAGGTTAGAATTTTGGTTTTTCTTAATACATCTTTTTCTTCTTATGTGCATCTTTTTTTTAGCTGAAGCTAATAATACGAAGAAAAACATAATATATTTCAAAAGGCCCTAAATTTGAAATTTTCTTTTTTTGGTAATGTTATCCACATTCTTGGTGCTTAAATTCCAAAACAAGATATACATGTGATAAATATTAAAGTCTAGATTAGGCTCCTTTATCAATAATCTGTGACCTTTATTTTTGAACATCAAAAACTTGGAATAATACCATTGTCCAACCTAACTACTATATAGTCAAAAGAATTGCTCAGTCTTATCATTTCAATTCAGTGAACATTTTTGAGAAAAATTTCACCAAATACTAATATATGCATCAAAGATACAAGAAATAAAGCAATGTCCCTACCCACAAAGAGACTTACAAAGAATAACACATTATATAGTGCAAGAAGCATTATAAAAAAGGTACTCATTCATATCATATTCAATATTTTTCACAAGTACATCAATGTCAGAATACCAGTAGATAAGCACATTTTCAGGATAATAGGAGCAACATGAAATAGTAGTCAAGATATCAATATACAGACCGTAATCAGACTCTCAATTTCTATACTGGCTGTAGCTAGTGTAATGTTTAATTTTATGTGCCTGCTTTACTGGGTCACTGGATCCCAGCCAGCTGTGCAAACACTACTCTGAGTGTGTCTATGAAAGTGCTTCTAGAAGAGAGCAGCATTTACATAGGTGGGCTGAGTAAAACAGATTCCTTTCCCCAATCTAGGTGGCCATCAGCCAACCAGGTGAGGGACAGAATAGAACAAAAAGGCAGAGGAAAATTGAATTCACTCTCTGTCTGACAAGTTGGGCTGATTGAAACACAAGTCTTCTCCTGCCCTCTGCACTCCTGGCTCTTAGGTCTTCTGACCCGGACAGGAATTCTACACCATCAGCTCTCTAGCAATGAAGCCTTTGAACCATTATCACAGGCTTCCCTGAATCTCCAGAGTCCAATGGCAGATAGTGAGTTTTCTCAGGCAACATAATTGTGTGAGTGAATAACTTTTTATATTTATAAATATATATACTGTTGTTTACATACAATATATATGTATTCTATGGATTGTGTTTTCTGAAAAAAAAATCTAATGCAGGTAACATAACAGCTTTACGGAGTCTATGGTTATATCCTGAAGATAACCAATTCCCTAAGTTCCCCCACTGTGCCCTGGTTATCCATTCTTGGGCCATTTCAATAAAAATAAATTGAAAATATATGAACAGGATAAGAACTACTTTTTTTTAAGTTTATATCTTTTTTAATTTAATTCTTGTTCAAGTAGTTTTGTCTTATATTCCCAGCCCTGCCCACCCCCCGCCCCGTGCTCCCCACCTCCCTCCCATTTCCACCCCCCACGCTTAGTTATTGCCCATGTGTCCTTTATACTTGAAGAACTACTTTTATTCACCCTAATTTTTTTCATGATTGTGGACTGAAAATTATAAATAACAAAACAAATAACTACTAGAACAGTATCTAAAAATAAAAGCAGAGTGTTACAAATAAGTTGGAATATATGCACAAACCAATTTCTTCCAGACAGCTCATGCTATCACTATGAGCTGCCATGGAAAAAGAAAACAATCCAGAATGTTTTGCACCTATATGAACACAAAAACAGGATCAAAAAGAGAAGTTGTTCACAATTTAACTGACAGAGAAAAAAGAGCAATGACACTAACACTTCCACTGCTATCATCTCATCAGTAAGTAACACAGAGGAACCACCCTGTCATGGATTAGATGACTTTCCTCACATTGCCCACAACTACCTATGATTCTTGTTAACATGCGTAGGTAGTTCCAAATTCATGCAAAAACACTTGTATGGAAAAAAGAAGAGTAAGATTTTTTTTTAATGTTCAATATGGCATTTCTGAAAGACAGAACTAAAATACACCAGGAAGTATGTTTTCAAGTATACAGGGAAGACCACCCTAAAAGCCCCACAGCACGATTTAGGGACACACAGAAGATGGCAAAGGAGTAAGTGGAAGCCACACCAACCTCCTCCAAGGACCCGTCTAGAATTAGACCTGTTGTAGAAAAGCCATCCTGAATAACCAACTTGTCACTAGCTGGAGAGAAGCCTTATAGCCATGGAAAGACAAAAGAAACCACTTCACCACAAGAAAACTGGTAGGGAGTTCGGAGGCAGCACAAAAGGGCTGGAGGTGCAGTCACAGGCAGCAGCCGAAGGTCCAAAGGGATATTTCAGAGGCAGGGTGATTTCCCCCTGACAAGTGTGGGGTCTAAACCCCAAACTTGGCTCCCCAGGTTACAGCACCAAAGCTAGAAAATAACCAAGATAACATCCTGCTGTGAAAAGCATTTCATTGGCTACAGCCGCTTACCCTGGGCTCCAGTAGAAGGAGGGCAGAGTGTAACTGAGTTGCTTGGGAGATTCTGGGTTTGGTGGCTCTGGGGAGAGAACTGAAGGAACAGCCAGCCACCAAGATTCCTGTGCTAAGTCATTTCCCACACTGCAGAAGCCATCTTTCACAGGCAGAGCACTCCTCTCCAAGGACATCAACCTGAGGGACAGCAATAGCCCCTTCTGCAGGAATTACTCGGCCCCACCCTGTGGAGCTTAAGCCAGGCTGCTAATTACAGCTTCAGGTTATATCACAAATTAGTTTAACAACTAAGGCAAATATTTAGGAGCTCTATGAGACTTCAGCTGACCCTCGCCCAACTCCCACACTGATAAAAGCCGGCTTTGGTGTACAGCCTGGTTGTTTTTGCACACACACAGGCATATCAGAGAGAGCCAGATACCATCGATCGCTCATAGTTCCAATCAGGTGGACAGTGGCCAGGCACAAGCAGTGTCTGAAAAAGGCTTACACCAGAGTCTTTGCAGATCTACCTAATACATAAAAACAATCACAGAGACAACCAAGATGGGAAGGAAAGAAACAGATCCTAAATGAAAGAACAAAAGAATTCTCCAGATGAAAAACTGGATGAAATAGAAGCAAGCAATTTATCAGATAGAGAGTTTAGAGTAACGATTATAAGGATACTAAACAGAACGAAAAAAAGATTTACCAATAGTGCTAGAGAGCAGATACATACTTTTGTCTGTATTGTCTTTTGAGCAATTACATGGACACATAAAGTCAGTATGAAAGTACATTCAGCACCATTCAAATCAATTTCACTGAGTTTCTAGTATGGGTTAGAAATTTTGTTTGGGGCTGAGAATGAAAGCATAAACAAAACATACTTCCTGTCTTTATGGAGATCTGGCAGGAGAAACTGAAATGTAGTTATCCAACTAAAATGCAACACGGTTTCAAAAGAATGGGATGAAGTTCGGAAAAAATACTAATGTCAAGCTAAAACATTTAGCCTTTACTCCCTAGTGAAGGCTGGCAACATCAACTGTCTTCAAGGGCCAGGCTAGTGAATGAATAAGGTTGATGGGCTGGCAAATTACAGACAGCATTTCCCACCTACAGGGCCATCACTGGGTAATAGTATGTATTGCTGTTGTGGAAATGCGGACCACATTACACATATTTCTAGTTTTTCGGAAGAGGCCAGAAATAATATTTTTAGGTATAATGTAAGCTCCTGGTTTTAACTGTTGGAAACTGGCTTAAAATTCTTTCTACATACAAGGGTCAAACATAACATGTCATAGGACATATCTGGTCCTCTGCTAAACACAAACAGATGAACTTCAATTATTTTTTAAGTTGAACAATGTAATTAAGAGTCACTTTAGGAATATTCCTCTGGTGATTGACGAGAGTAGGAGGGAGGACCAAAGAAGGAAGATCAGATGCTTGGGAAAGTCCTACAAAAAAAGACAGTGAACTTAAACTTTTAACATAGGGAAGTGTAGACAGGTTTACTTGAGGGACAAGAATTTAGGACTGGAGAACATATAAATTTAAGGGAAGGAGCAAGGGGACGGGGTGGGGGGAATGAAAATACAAGAGTAAAGCTGAGAAAGTGAGTACAGGTCTGATAGTGTGAATTAAAGGAGTGGGAAAGGCCAGGATGGGGGAATTGGGACTTGGAACAGTATAATCTTCCTTGAATGAAACTACAAGAGGAAAAGAATACAGACACATAGGAAGACGTATAAAAGAGAATGAAGACATACCTAACAGCCTGTAGTGTTTCAACGGAAGGTAGAATTCCCAGATGGCCCTCAAGATTCCCATCCTCCGATATACAGGCCTATAAAACCCTCTCCTTTTGTATGTAGGGGGAAACTGGTGAATAGAACAAGATGCTCACTCATGTGATTAGGTTAGGTTACACAGCCCAGCAGACTGTACAAAGGAGAGGTTATTCTGGCTGGGCCTGATCACATATTAAGTGAGCCCTTAAAATGGACCATCACGAAGAACAGAGATTCAACTTGAAGGAAACTCCATGTGGCTGGGTTTCAAAACGGAACCACCCTTGGCTAACAGCCAGCAAGGAAATGCTTGACGCCAACAAATACACAAGCTTGGAAAAGGAATCTGAGCTCCAGAGGAGAATGCGGTTGGGTGGACACTTTGATTTCAGCCTCATAAGGTTCTCTGAGCAGAAAACCCAGATGTGACACGGCCGGTCTTCTGACCTATAGAAACTCTGAGACGGTGGGTGGTGCTTTAAGCCCCTAAGTTTGTAATGATTTGTGGCACAACAGAAAACTAATACACTTAGTGATTAGAAAATTAAGTTGTATTTTGTTTTTAACGAAACAACAGGGATTACTTCAAGATACGGTTAGTGGGACTGTCATGAATGAGAGTCAAGCCAAATTTAATTTCTAGCAACTTTGGTCTCATCAAGTTTACCCAAAAGTATTATCAGGTGCAAAAAAAAATGATTCAGTAGAAACAGAAATATCTTCCGGTGTTATATAAAATTTTGAGTTATATATCGAAGGAGATGGACAGGTTTTCAGAAGGCACTTCCATGAAAAGACTGTAAAAGAAAGCAGGTGGATACAGTGGTAACAAATATGAAAAATGTTATCAAGTAATTCCTGAGAATTGAACGCGTTCAGAAGGTTCTAGCCATCATAACTGCTGTACCCAAGAATATCTTCAAGTTTCCCCCATTCAGTATAACAAGTGACTTTCTACTAAAACTTGAAAAAAATGTTTGCATGGCAAAAAAATAACATATAAGTCATGTAATTGTTTCAGAAAGTATTTCGATAATTACGGCAAAACAAAAGTTATGAGAGAATAACAGAATCACTGACATCCTGTTGGCATTTAATCACTTAGTCTCTGGAAATTATTCTGTTTACTGTCTGGTTTCCACAGTAATGAACACACCGCCTGCTTACTTTGAATATTCCACCCTGAAATGAAGATTTTTTCCCTCAAATTCATACTGCACACTAACCAAGATCCCAAGCCAAAAAGAACACAGAAAACCAAATGTGTAAAAGACAAGGAAGATCCAATATGAACACGATCCTGTCTTTAGATTCAGAGAAGAAAAATGCCAAGCTCCCACTGTTCTGACTTAATAAAGGATAATCCAGACCACAGCCCATGACACACTGTCCGTTTTGTTCGTTTTATGTCAGCAAGCCCTGCACTTGTTTTGTGCTTCATCTTTTCCTTGCCAATCTGCAACTCTCCCTAAACTGTACAACAAAGCTCTCTTCAGATCAATAGTAAAAGTCTATTCCAAATGAAGGAGTGCATGAAAATCAATTTCTGAGAAAACAGAACTTAAAATTTAGAATTGTCCTCAGGTGAAGAATTTCAAGGAGGTATTCTTTGTTGTCCAATCAGCATATCCTAAAAGAACTTCCCTCTAAACTTCAAAAAATATATATAAAACCACCCTTAATTCAAAAAAATAAACTATGTAAAAATAACCATTTTCCAATAAATTGTAAATCTGAAACATATTCACTTAAAAATGGAAGCATAAAATAGATGGAAAACGAGAACGAGGGAGATATTATAAACAAGGCTGCACAAATGCCCTAACTCAAGTCCATCTGCCACATCAAACAATCACCGTCCACCCGCCAGCCTCCTGGGACTCGCCCCTCCTGGCACTCTGACCGACCCCTGTCCCGAGACGGACTGGCGCCCTCTGCGCCCACCGTATGCAGTCGGCCTAAGGATTCCTCTCTTCACCTCGCACCGGGTTTCTTGGATCGCATGGTGGCACTGAAAGCTCAGCTCAACAGTCTTCAACATTTCTGACCATGCACACAAAACTACACTAATTCTTTGGCTTCAAGCTCTGATCTATACAGTGTTTTGGCTGCAGTTCAATTTTAAATTTTTATAATCTTTTAATTTCTTCATTGGCCCATGAATGTTCTTTTACGTGTGAGAGACATATTTATTGGAGAGACAATCTTTTTAGAACTAAGTTATTACAGAAAACTTGATCTGTATGTCAATTCTTTGGTTGAGGAGTCCTTTGTAGCCTAGTTCATAGTTAAAAATTATCATGTTTTATTATGCTTGACAAAAATGTACATTCTCCAATTGTTAAAGGGATCTATTTATTTATCATCCATCCATCCACTCATCCATCCAAGTAATCTTGCTAAAATATATTGTTCAGGTCTTCTATGTTCTGGCTATTTTCTCATCTGCTTGATATATTAGTTTTTTGAGAAAGGTGTTTTCAAAACTTTCAATATGACTTTGGATTTTTTAAACTTCAACTTGTAATTGAGTCAACTGTTGCTTTCTGTGTTTTGGAGTACATTGTCAGGTGAATACAAGTTCTCAGAATTATTATGTCTTCCTATTCATTTGTCTTCTCTATATTCCTAGCAACACAACACTCCTTGCCTTAAAGTATATTTTTGTATAATAAAATTCTCTCAGAAGTTATATTTTGATTCATGTTTGTCTGGTGTATTACTTTTATCTGTTTCCTAACTTTACATTCCTTATGTTTTAGATATGTTTCTCAAAAATAGCATAGAGTTGGACTTTATATTTTATAGAATCTAGAATCTGCCTTTTAATAGGAGAGTTTATATTCACATAATTAATTTACTGATTTATTCCTACCATCTTATTTTGTTTTCCTATTTTCTATGTTTTTGTCCTTTGCACCTTTTTACTATGTTTAATACTCCTTTAAAATGTTCTTAATCACTTAAAATATTTGTTTCATATTACTTAGAATTTTAATATTATTTTATGCTTTGTGATAATAATTCTTTTTATTGTAGCTGCTGACTGAATCATGTTAGATAATTCGCATTGCTGGGATTTTTATTTTGAACTTATCTCCAGAGAAGCAATTCTTTCCACAAGATTCCTATCTGTATGGGACTTCGATTAGCTTCCGAATAGCTTAGAATTTGCTTTTTCAAGACTTCAGAAATTAGGTATGACAACCTCTTGGCTTGAAATCCCTGAGCTATGGGGACAAAGAAATCCTGACTTGATTCAAAAATGTGCACAGGAGAGGAGACACCCTCCCCTCCTCCCACGCACCAAATCCCTTCCACCCTCTCGCCACACAGGCAGTGCGCTAAAACCGACAGAACTTGTATACGGGAAAATGACCCCTTTGGCCAATGCCATAAAACTCTGGCTTCGATTTAGCCTTTCGTTTCTATCCCTTGGGGTTCTGCAACCCACCCTCTTTTCTTGTCTCAGCATTTCTACTTACCTGGAATGGGACAGAGGACATGTAATTTATGACTGTGTTTTACTTGGTGTTAATATCACGTTAGTTCCAGACATCCTTACAGTATTTTCCTAATCACGTATATTACCTTCATGAATGTCATTTGGTATTTACTGAGGAAATCAGATCAGCACAAATGGGGATGACAGTACAGTTATGCCAGCTGCCCACTTGAAGTTTATAAAAGGCCTAAGGATTTTTCATCATTGAAGTCAGCAATTTCACCAAGCATTGTTACCACTATTTCAATTTTCTATCCAGGACATAAAATCCTCTTATTCCATAATAATTTTGAATTAAATCTAATACAAATCAGTTATGTCTATTATGTCAATTAGAGTAATCACAGGCATGTGTATCACCTCAAGAAGTGCTAAGGGATTTTCAGAAACAGTTTTACTTTTAATGATTTCTCAGTCTTTAACAAAATAAAATCATAGATGCATTTTTATTTAATCTGAAAGAAAATGATATTGAAAGATTTTTCAAAAGAAAATACTTTAATATATTGCATGCCCAAATTTAATAGTTTACTATATGCCCAACATATGTACTAAAATGTAAAATTTTCACATTTCCTGTTCTTAATAATGTGTAAAGAGTAATAATTTTCAACTTCTAGAAATAATTTACTGAAAATATTATTCTGTTAAACTTGTATGACAAAAGCATCTCTGAAAAACAACTTAAATGTGTGAAATTCACTCACAGGCTGTGCTGATAGAATAACATTAATTATTATAGATTATATTTCAAATTTCATGGTATTTTAGTACAAACCTCAACATGCTTTTCTATTTAGTAAATTCTTATGTACATAGCAGAAGTGCTTAGAGTGAAAAAGATTTCTTAATAGACCAAATTTCTTTTAAGAATCAGAGAATTTAACAAAATCGTTTTTTAAATTAAGAACCAAAAGTGTTTTGTTTTTGTCTTTTTTTCAAGTTTGGTTTGATTTAATAACCTCATGCCCTCTATTATAGAATTTCTTTAAAAATTGCATACAAAATATATTTGATATGCTGGCTAGATTTTCTAGGACCTTAATAATTCTTTACATTGCAATAAACCTTTCTATTAGCTACTATCATTTTCTTTTCTTTTAAAAAAGATTTTATTTACTTATTCTTAGAAAGAGAGGGAAGGAAGGAGAAAGATAGGAAGAGAAACAACAATGGGAGAAAGAAACATCAATCATATATAACCCGGCCAGGGACCAAACCCACCACCCAGGTTTGTGCCCTGACCGGGAATCAAACCAGCAGCCTTTTGCTTTGAGAGATGATGCCTGATCACTGAGCCACACTGGTTAGTGCTGCGACTAGCATTTTCAAAGCCATACTGCTCTCAGAAGACATGTTTTTGATGTAGCTTGTTTCAAGTTAAGAGCACTTTCAATATTCACTAAAATTTTTCTTTTGATTTGATGACATTACTGTAGTGACAAGTATAGAGGAAAACCTCATATATTTATGTGGCTAAATAAGCAACTCTCCCACTAAAAATATGTGGCACAAAATTAAAATTCAGAGCAATACAAAATTATAGATCGTTTCATGTCATAGATACTTAGGGGTTGCTCATGATTTGGATATTAAAGTTACAAATATCACAAGTCTACTGATATAATCCATGATTTACATTTTTACATTTGGTCTTTTCCCTAAATAAATCTATGCTTTATTTTGTGTTGCAGTGCTTTGTGAATAGAAATGTGTCCATTCTGATAGTTTTGTTAGTAAAGTTTGATTACAAAATTTGGCAATGCTGGTGAGTAAAGAGATATTAATCAAGATTAATGAATCAGTTAATGATTCATTAATGGGACAACCACAGGACAATCTAAAGAGCACCCTTACTTGGGACTTCCTAACTTGTACTTACTCAGAATTCTCTCTCTTTTTTCAGACTAATACACAACTGAGATACACACTTGCTTAAATATAAGCTACAGTAAAGAGGACTGACACGACCTGAGGACTCCAAAAGAGCAACAGGGGCTGCTTCAAACAGCCACGGAGGTCTACCACGTGAGAGCGAGCCTACGGACCACGAGGGGCGTGATGAAAGTCCTCCTATCCCACTGTACTTGCCGTAATGTATGAGTACCCATCTGTTGCTTGTTTCTAGAAACCAAATAATTTTAGAAATGTACTCACATGGGAAAAACACGTATTAAAAACAAAAAGGAGATAGTCATAAAATGACTCAGCGGCAAATTCTGTAATACAGTTTAGTAGGTATATAATAAAGTCTTCTCAATGCATTTCTTCCTCCCTTCATCAGTAAGCAAAGCAGCTGAAGTAGTCCGGAGTTTAATGAATTGGTAAACTCCACGAGCTATTATTACAAATGATGGTTATTAAAATAGAAATCCAGCAAGAAGGGTAGCCCAGTGTGAAAGGGAATTAGCATATTCACTGCAGAAAATACATAAATTTTATTTCAATGGCTACTCAGAAAGACTGAGTCAGATTTTAAAGATATATGTCCAATGAGAATTTAAGATAATAGGACCAAACAAATGCTAGTATCAGTAACCAAATGTTCACTGAACCAAACTAACATTAAATCATAAGTCCAGATTCAAGAACAAAATAGGAAATATAACCTATTTATTGAAATTCTTTATAATCTTTATGACTCTAATAAACAAGACAAATGAGCAAATATGCTGAGTGAAAGAAAGAATACTATTTCATGAGTAATCTGGAACAACCTAGTCCTTTACTAGCACATAACTCTACTGAGTTCTAAAAACATAGTCAAATGCATGTGATTGAATTGAAATAAAATAAAGTATGTTAATAAATATTAAAGGATTCCCTAGAGTTCTTCAATTATTTTTTATTCTCTTATTTATTAAAAAGTATGATTTGTGCCCTGGCTGGCGTAGCTCAGTGGATTGAGCGCAGGCCTGCGAACCAGAGGATCACGGTTCGATTCCCAGTCAGGGCACATGCCTGGGTTGCAGGCCAGTTCCCTGCAGGCGAACTCCCAGCAGGGGACGCACGAAAGGCAACCATACATTGATGTTTCTCTCCCTCTCCTTCCCCTCTAAAGATAAATAAATAAATAAATAATCTAAAAAAAATTTTAAAAAAAGTATGATTTGTAGTCATAAGGCCTTTAAGGAAAAGTGTTCTGATAATCCAACCAATAAAACAACTGAGAACACTATGGTCACTTACTAGCTACATGCTTCTCTATCAGTTTCCTCATCTGTACAATGGGGATAGTAACAGTTATCTCCCTCATACTGTTATTACCTTGTATTTCCCAAGCATTCAGAACAGTCCTGGCTCATAGAAGTGCTATATTAAGTATCTAAAGAATAACAAGTGATAAAATATGACACATATTAAAAGTAATTATTCCCAAGTAATCAAATTTCAATTTGGTTTCCTTTTTAAGTGGAAGGAGTTTTAAAAAAAGGTAGTGGGGTCTGCATCATCTCTGTGTCAGGGAGGTGAGAATAATCTCTACACAACTGAAAGATACCTCAGAGAAAGAAATACACCCAAAGTAGGAACACTCTAGTCAGAAGCAATCATAACTGACTTCCTACATAAAACTGACATCTGATTAGAATTCTGAAAGAACCCTTTCTGAAACAATGATAATAAAGAACATCAAGAATAATACAAAGGATGAGTTATCTATCACTCATCCTATAGGTAACAAAGGCAACATTTGCATATATATAAAATTTGGATTATAAAACATTGAAATGTCAGAACAATGAGGGTGTTATCAATACCTAGAATATTTAAAAAAGAAAACTACGAGTAAATGAAGCAGAATTGAGAAGAGTGGTTTCCCATTAGACACGACATATATATAATTGTAATTAATAACAGACGCACCAAAGGGTAGAATATAATCATTATATTCAGTCAGACACATGAAAGTTGGCTGTTGTACAATCGCATGATTAGGCTACTTGAACTTTTCCGCTTTTTGTTCTTTCAAATAATTTAATAGTCTCTGACTAATACAATTCAAATGGCATAAACTATCATTCAAAGCTAACCCTTCACAAGGCTCCCCCAAATTTAATTACTTGATAAATTGTTTCTTTAATTTAAAAAAGGGATAAAATTTAGAAGTTAAGATTCATATTCACCTCCATTTCTCTTTATTTTTAATATTTTACCTCATATTTCAAACAAGACTTATTAGGATCTTAAAAATTAGGAACTCTTCCAAATATTTACAATAGATTGCTGGTAAAAATTATATGCATTTACAACTGTGTTTATGAAATGATTATGCATTTATGATCATAATAAGATTGTGCATTTGTAATCATAATACACAGAAGCTCTGAATGAAAATATTCATAGTATAATTTCAATGATGTGATCTGAGAATGGCACTCAAATTTTAAGTGGTAAGGTAAAAGAATATATCCTTTCATTCTATCAGGTATCTCTGGAACATAAAATCTTATTTGGAAATAACATCAAAAAGTTTAAGTTTGTGCCCTGGCTGGTGTGGCTCAGTGGGTTGAATGCCAGCCTGCAAACCAAGAGGTCTCCAGTTGAACTTCCACTCAGGGCACATGCCTGGGTTGTGGCCCACGTTCCCAGGTGGGGGCATGTGAGAGGTTCCTAACTGATGTTTCTTTCCCCTTTTCCTTCCCTTCTCCTCTCTCTAAAAATAAATAAAATCTTTTTTTTTAAACAGCTATGTTTGAAGTCTTTCACAAATGTGCATTTTGTCACCAGGAATGTTTCAATGGATCGCTCCTGAAAAGTTTATTTGTAAGGTTTTCTACTTTCCCCCACAAGTTTTCATGACTATAGAATAACTCCCATATTTTCCATACAGGTAGACATCAGTAAAGTAAAAAATGATTATGCCTGTGTGAAATAAGATCACGGGAGGCCCCTTGGACCCTTGCCTACCATTACAGCAAAAACTCTTGTCTTTTATACATTCACATACCTTGGTCATGCTATAACGGTATTATAATTGCATCAAATTTCTGAAATTCAAGCATTTCTTCTTCCAGTGTGCCCCACTGTCTCAGCCTCACGGCAGAGTTCTGGAACATCCATGAGTGCCTTTAAAACTGCATGCACTGGGAGCCAAAGGTTCCTACAGCCCACACACTTTCTCACCTCCTCCAACGACCCTATCTAAATGACTGACAGTCTTCTTACCAGATTACAAAATCTCTACAGAAAGGGGATTAGCTGCCTTGAAATAGGTCAAAATATGATTTGGGAATATAAGCAGCAATGAAATGAGTGAAATAATGAAAATAATGAAAGTTTGAAAAATTTTAATACTAAGAAGCTTCGAAACATTTTATTACCTTAATATACATTATTTTTTCATATTTTCCAGTTATTTCTGTTTACTAACCTCAGAATTCTGTACTGACAAAACTTCCACAAACCTTAACAAGTTACAGGAATTTAACGTCCACTGTCTGTCTCCTCCCGATCTCTATGGCTGACATACAGCTCTGCTCGGCTGTCCCTGACGTCTGTGCAATATTAGCACATGTCACTGGGAGAATTAAAGCAATCTGATGAGTGATCTATGAGGAGAACAATAACAGGAATGAACATCACTATGCCAACTAGAAAAAAATGTGTATTTTTGCTCAATGTTATACACACGAGATTAGTTCTTTGTATTATCGTATTTTCCATGCCATAACTAAAGAAACAAGTTTCTTTGAGTATAACTGGACAACATTCCTTTTGTCTCCTACAGTTAAAATTGTTTACAGTAAAAGCCAAACATCAAATTTTCTTTAACAAATCATAAATTTCTTCCCCTTACTTTCCTCTTTCATTTCTCAAAACTCGTGACTTTATAGTATTTGACATTACTATCATCTTTACATCAAAGAGCCATTGTTTCTCTGGTATATTAGGTGAATTTTATTGGTATTTTAAAATATATTACTGATAGGTTGACAATGGTCTTTATATTAGTCACCAATATAAAATCATTTTACATTGGTACTGGAATATAGACAATGACTCTTCCACAAATTAGAAAATACCTAATTCCTCTGGTAAAATGCCATAGGTACAGTGACTGTTTTCCTGAATTTATTAAAATGAAAACAAGAGTTCTTTTTAAGTGGAAAAATAGCTTACTAGATCATCTAATCCATCTGTTGTCATATACTTCCCCCCAGAAGTATAACAGACCATTGCTAAAGATGATGTCTTATCCTTTACTTGGAAGAAATCTAAAGTTATGGAGTGTGGTCAACTTTTCTCAAATTGTTTTTAAGAGAAGAAAATCTGCATATGAAGCATTTAGTTTAGAGAATGCATCCTCATACAATGAGATTATTGTAGAGCTGACACATCTCTATTTATAAAGACTAACAAATCACACTTGCGCAAACAAACTTTTCACCATATAATGTACTATACACCTCTATGTAGATTCTTAACAAAAGGCCTGTTGGATGGACAACAAATTCCAAAATAAGGATAGGCATTTTCAATAATAGAATATCCAAAGTTTGGGGGTATTTTTCATTTATGTACTAGTGGCCACAACTGTAACTTTCTCTTTATCAAAAATTATTTCTGTTCTTAAATGTTCACAGCACTGTTTTATGTAACAAAGGAATATTTAAACCTATACTTCTCAAGAGGGTTTTACATCCTGTTAGAAGCATGGGGCTCTGGGCCAAGAAAGCGGACTCAGCAAATCTACGTAACCAACCTGGCACAGCCAGTGAACATTTAACTCAAGCAATTTTGAGAGTTGGAAACTGTTCTTAATATTAAAATAATCACATGTATAATACAGAAAAAAATGTCAAAAGCATAATTTAATTCCATTTTCGATCAAAATAATGTATGACAATAGCTTAAAAAGTTAGAGTTCTGCAAGTTTTATACTGAAAAAGCCCTATTGCACCCCCACTACCTGGACTCCAGCTCTACAGAAGCCCCTTTCAATACTTTTAGCGACTTTCCCTGATTTATTAGTTTTAGCCATTCACTACGGATTTCCTCTAGTCTTTCTTCAATCCACTCACTGCACAAGATGTGGATTTAACTCTTCCACTACTGCTCATCCCCAATTCACTTTCGCTGCATACATTCACCCACCAGGTGTATTTTTAATAAGCTATTTCAATTTTTAAATAATTATAAATATGTAAAGTTATTCATAGCTGAATTACATAGTAGACTATGACATTCGCATTCAAAGAAAAAAGCATCTAGACTCAAACCTTATAGCCCTCACAAAAATCAACTTGAAAATAGATCACAGACCGAAAGTAAAATACAAAACTAAAAAGTTCTGGAAGATAACATAGGAAGAAAACCTATATGACCTTGGCTAAGACAGTGAAGTTTCAGATATAACACCAAATGCACAACTCAACAACAAAATAACTGATAAGCTGGGCTTCATTAAAATTAAAAACTGGTCAGCAAAAGACAATGTCAAGAAAATGAGAAAACAAGCCACAGACTGGGAAAAATATTTACAAAAGACAAATATGATGAAGGACTATTATCAAAAATATACAAAGAACTTCTGAAACAAACAATAAAAATACAAACAACAAGAAAAAAAATGAAACAAATACCTTAACAGACCACCTTGCCAAACAACATATACAGATGGCAAATAAGCATATTTGTTCACATCATATGACATCAGGAAAGGCAAAATAAAATAGTGAAATACCACTACACAACTATCGGATGGCCTGTTCTGGAACACTGGCAACTAGTGCTGGTGAAACTGTGGGACAGCAAGGACTCTCATTGCTGGTGGGATTACAAAATGGGACAGCACGTTGGAAGACAGTTTGGGGGGTTCTGAGAAAAGGAAACATCCTCTTACTCTACAATCCAATGATCGCATTCTTTGGTATTATTCCCAGGGAGTTGAAAAAAATCTGTATCCACACAGAAACCATCATATAGAGAGCAGCTTTACTCATAACTGCCTAAACTTTGAAGCTACCAAGATGTCAGTCAGTTGGCTAACAGGTAAACTGTGGTACACCCAGACAATGGAATATTATTACGCACTAAAAAGAAATGAGTTCTCAAGTCATGAAAGATATGGAAGAACCTTAAATGCTTACTGAATGAAAACTGGTCGTCTATACAACATTCTGGAAAAGCAAAATTGAAAAGATCAGTGAGTTGAGGGCAGAGTGGGTATGAAGTAGGCAGATCACATAGGGTTTTAGGGCAGTGCCAATTCACCATATGATACCATAATGATGGACATGTGTCATTACACATTTGTCCCAACACGTAGAATGTGCACAACCTAGACTGAACCCTAACATAAACTACAGACTTTAGGTGATAAAATGTGCCAGTGCAGGGTCAGCAATTGTAACAAGTAAACCACTCTGGTGAGGGATGTTGATAATGGCACCCATGCATTTGTGGTAGCAAAGTCAGGAAATCTCTGTACCTTCGTTTGTTTTCTGTGAGCCTACAACTGCTCTAAAAACTTGTCTTAAAAAATGAAAGAAATAAGATAACTCAAATGTTGCAATTATAACCATGCAAAACTTTGCCCTGGCTGGTATGACTCCATGGATTGAGCATTGGCCTGTGAACAAAGGTCACTGCTTGGATTTCTGGTCAGGGCACAGGCCTGGGTTGTGGGCCAGGTCCCCTGACTTGGGGCATGTGAGAGACAACCAGTCCATATATCTATCACTCACACATCAATGTTTCTCTCCTTCTCTTTCTCCCTCCCTTCCTGTTTCTCTAAAAATAAATAAATAAAATCTTAGAAAAAAAAAGAATTGTTGCTTAAAAAAAATCATCAACTGGTTAATGCATAATCAGATTGTGGTATATCAATGCAATAAGAAAGAATGAACTACTTATTCTGGTTCTGTATCTTCACTGAGGTGGTGGTGTATAAATTTTTAAAACTCATCAAACTATACATTCAAGATCTCTACATTTCATAGCATATAAACTTTATAAGAAGAAAAAAATATATGTGTCTGCATATCTCCAGCTAGTTAAATGACCTAAAGTTTTACCATAAGATTAGTGCTATATTTCATACTGAAAGTTAAATATACATTAAATAATTTTTTTGCATTAATTAACAATTTACCTAATAAATACTGAGGATTTAGTTTGGCATATGTTTAAGTCATAGATCTGAGATACTTCCTAATTTCAACATTTCCTTCTTTGACTAATAAAAATTATTTTTAGTAAGATTCATTGATTTCTTAGACTTCTTCACTCCCTAAAATCATTGTCTCATGAAAACATTTAATTTGTGTTTGTTAGTGTTTCTCAGGAATGACTTGATTGTATTTAAAGTACATCACTTAGAATATTTTCATATTTTAATGCTGAAGAAATACGATAACCTTTCAAGAATAGCCACTATATCCAACTAATAAATGTAATTTGTATGGTAGTATACAAATTACATATTCATATGTAATATTCACATTACATATGGTAGTATACAAATTACATATTCATATTAAATATTCATATCTATGTATATTTTAAATATTTTGGTGGGAATATAAACTGCTACAGCCTCTACGAAAAACAGTACGGAGGCTCCTCAAAACGTCAAGAGTAGAGTTACCACATGACCCAGCAACCCCTCTTGGGCATTTACCTGAAAATTTTGAAAACCTGTATTTGTAAAGATATATGTACCCAAATGTTCGATGCAGCATTAATTCGTGGTGGCCAAGACATGGAAAGAACTACAGCGTCCTTTGACAGATGGTTGGATAAAGACGTGGTACATACACAAAATGGAATACTACTCCACCACAGGAAAAGATGAAATACTGACTGCCATTGGTGACGACATGGGTGGATTCTGAGAATATGCAATGCACTAAGAAAGATAAGTCAGATGAAAAAAGTCAAGAACCATATGTGGGATATAAAACTGAAAGCAACAAATAAACAAACATGGCATGCAAGCGAACAAATGGAAACTCACACACAGACAACAGCACAGGGGTTACCAGAGAGGCTGGGGTCACGTGACAGAGGCAGTAAAGGGTGACGGGAGTCAAATACATATTGAGGGAAGGAGATGTGATTCGGGGTGGTAAACACACAATGTAATATCCCGATGACGGATTATAGAATTACATACTTAAAACCTACCTAGTTTTATTAACCAATGCTACCCCAACAAATAAAATAACTAAACAAATAATAAAAGCAAAACCAGCTAGAAATTACTATTACTAGCATAGAGGTCTTCTGGAGACCCAAAATCTGTCCCTAAGATTCACATATACTATGTGGATCACTACATAAAAGACTCTTTGACTTTTATACCAAGAATAAATCACCTTGAAGCAAGTATAAATATAGCAGTGGAGGCAAAGAAAAAGTTGAGTAAAGGAAAAATATAAGCGTGGTGTAAAGGCTACAACCACAATAACCATAGAAATCTGAACATGCAAAACATTTTCTTAAAGTGAAATCCACTAAATGATGAATCTCCCCAGGAATGCAGTGAAAGCCCCATCACTTAAGTCAAGAACTAGCCCAGACAAAGTACTTCAGAAAGTCTCCCAGGGACCAGACCAGTGTCGGCAGGGGAATTGCTTTGATAAATGTCTTACACTTTCAACATGGTTGTCATTCAAAACACAAAGAAGATAGGTTACATTCCTGGAAGAACATATCTGTAAATAAATGATGAAGGAAGATCTCATTTCAAAATGAAATGTTATGCTCTTCACTATTTGCCCTTCTAACCATTTCAAAATTAATTAACAGTCCTTTTGCACTGAATGTATTTCATTCACATCTGACTTATCAGTTATACCATGATGCTTCACTTACACTTCCATTTTTAAGCTTCCAATTTCCAGAAAAAATGTAATGACAGTAAAATTAATATGTAAAAAGGTATGGCTATTGCAATTCATATTTCCTGTGTAAAGCTAGGGAAAAAAAGAGCTAAAATAGTAATATGCTTAAACAAAATATCCTAGAAATGTTTTTAAAATAATTTTGAAAGACATTCTTTTTGAAAGGGTTTTTCCTGAGTTTTATCTTAGTACCAATGTAAATACTGACATTCAAATTATGTAATGTTTTTAAAGTATTCTACATGCTAAATTACCACTACTTAATCACATTCTAATGCCTCTTCTTACAGTTCTAACAGTATCAAGTATGTTTTTTGATGTATTAGAAAAAGGTATAAACTCTGATCACCTAATAAATGCTTCCTCACTTAAACTTTAAATCACTCTTGTTCTAGTCTAAGGTGAATCTTCACATGTGGGAATTAAATCCATCGAGGACAGAGTTAAACACTCAGTATACATTAATTATGTACTTTACATTTCACTAATTAGTTTCCAACTTTATGTCATGTAAGAGCACATAAAATCAATGCTTACAACCCCCTTTTAAGGCAAATACAACACTCCAGTGATATGTATGGAGCAACTAGTTTTAGTAACACAGGGACTGCGAGAAAGCTTTCTGACGACAACGAAAGTAACATTTTGTTATAGTATTGTAAACCTTTCCCTCTTTAGAAATACACCAAAGTTCTCTTCAAAGAGTCTGATAAGGACTTCCCCAATGTATTTATTTTTTAAAACTTTTCAAAAATATTTTTTAAATTTATTTATCTTTAGAGGGGAAGGGAAAGAGAGAAGGAGAGAAATATCAATGTATGGTTGCCTCTCGTGAGGCCCCTGCTGGGAACTGGCCTGCAACCCAGGCATGTGCCCTGACTGGGAATCGAACCGTGATCATGTGGTTCGCAGGCCCGCACTCAATGCACTGAGCTACACCAGCCAGGGCCCCAATATATTCAGATGCATATCTTGAATATATTGAGATTCATACTCCCTGGATATATTCAGAATCATACCTTGAGTGTATTTCTAGCAAGGAAGAATATGACAAACCTTGTCTTTAGTAATTTAACTTTTCAATACTTTACTGTTTAGAACACTTTTAATTTCACAGCAAAATTATTAGATACAAAAATTTTGCATCTACCCGTACGCATGCACAGCCTCCCCCATTATCAATACATTCCACTGTCAGATGTGCCATGGCTTATTTATCCATTCACCTACTGAAGGACATCTTAGTTGTTTCCTGCTGTGGATAATTATGAATGAAACCACCACAGACACTTGTGCATGTTTTTGTGTAGACATAAAGTTCATGGCAGCTCTATTTAAAATTACCAAATTTGAAAGCAACTAATACAGGGGAGGGCAAAAATAGGTTAACAGTTGTGAGCATGCAAAACAGCTTATTCCTGTATCATTATATTTATTATTATTATTAACTTACTTTTGCCCTCCCCTGTATGTCCTTCAGTAGGTGAATGAATAAATTATTAATTTAAATTTAAAACAAAGAAATAAACTTTCCGAATATGTGATTATTACAATACTGAACATGTTTGTTTAAACTATATCCATCCTCTTTCTCTCTTTCAAAACCCCAAAGCTGAGAATTATTTTAAAGAATGAGTGAAGGGGTAAAGAAGAGAATTCTGGATAAGGTGAGGACATCAGCAGGACTACAGAATAAAACAATGGTATGGTTTGGGGGGAAACTAAATCCACATGTGTGTGCATGCGTTTTTCTAGCTACGTAAAAAGCCATACACAGGGAATGATCAGAGACAAACAGGGATGAGGCATAGGCCAGGTAACAGGTGTTAAGAAGCTGGAGCGATATCCTGTATGGGACTCAGGAGCACCTTTTTATTTGTTCAGTCAATTGGTAAAGAAATCACTTGTAAAATGTTACTAAAAATAACTCCATATACCATCCCATGTTTAATGAAGGCCTGCTGGGACAGGCTGAAATAACAGGCTCCCAAGACAATGTGCTTCCTTCCTAATCCCCAGAACCTATAAATATTAACTTACATAGCAAAAGATGTGATCGAGTTGAGGATTTTGAGAGAAAAGGCTTCTCCTCCATGTAAGGGAAAGTCAGAGAAAGTTTTCACACAGACACACAGACACGTACACACAGAGAGACGGTGATGTGAAGATGAGACAAAAAGCACAGTGAAGCGGCTGTAAGCCACGGGACAGCAGCTATACAAGACAGAAATGGCACACATAACAATGTGAACATCTCTGAAGGTCACTGAACTGCACACTTAAGAATGGCTAAGAAGGCAAATTATATGCTGTGCCTATTTTACCACATTTTTTTTTAACTGGGAGGGAAAAAAATCTAGAAAAGGCAAGTAACAGATTGTCCCACAGTGCCTCCGTAGGAAGTGCAGCCTTTCCTACACATGCACACTGATTTGGGGCTTCTGTTTTAAGTCACTCAGTTTACAGTCATTTGTTATAGCAGTCCACAGGAAACTAATACTTGGTTTTTATATTAGACAGAGAAAAACATATTACAGAAACACTACCAAATGTCTTTATAAAATTAAAATAGAATAAGTAATGTATATTTTACTTTTAAAAATAAATGCACTATTTCAAAATTAGATTCTGAACTCTATGAGAAACATATTATAAACGATGGTATTTTCTTCACAGGATAGCATTTTATGAGAATAGTGTATACTAGCAACTGTCACAACTGGAGGAAATAAGATGAGAGACCAGAATATTATTTATTATGCAGGTGGCTTTCTTCCTAGTATTCCACACTTGCTAACTGTCAGAAAAGTGATATATCAAGAACAAGAATTATCACTGAACCGAATCCAAAGAAATTATCTTTTCCTTTGCAATAAGGTTTATAGAAGATCCCAGGCATGAAAAGGTTTTACATGTATATTATTTTTAGCAGACTTCTAAAGTTGATGAACTGAAATTATTTCCATGAAAGCTATACAATCTTTATTTAATATATACATGAAGAAAGCTACTTTAGTTGTGCCTATATTAAAAACAATAAAAAGAACTTCATTCAAAACCAGCGACACATTTTTTCTATTTTGATTGCCAGCGTTCTGTGTCACTATTACTTTCAATAAACATATTTCTGCTGAAATTTACCACTAGAAAAGAGTCTAAAACTGGAAGAAAAAAATCAGATGTCAGTACACAATAATGTTACCTGTGCATGCAGTTTGATGTGGAATAAAAGAGCTAAGTTTATAATACGTATTCAATTCAGCAGGACTATTTAAAACCTGACATAATTAAAATATTTTTTCTTGCATGCATCACTTTCCTAAAGCATTTTGTCACTACAGGCCTAGGACAGACCCCAAGGAGGAATTCAAAGTGGGTCTATGATTAGCCGGTGTGGGAAGAACTACTTACGATTCCATAAGAATGGCCTAAAGTTATTCTTTCCTAAACTTACACAATGCAATCATACTAATTCACACCTAATACTCTTAGAAACTTTAAAAAAAACATGAAATGAGGAATAGTTCTCAATACCTAAAGCACTGAAATAGCTGTTACCAGACTAAAAAATATTGAAACATGTTAACTCCACTGACAATAATGATAGTTCAATATTGATTTCTGATTATTCAAATTTAAAACAATGTATCTGGCCCTGGCTGGTGTAGCTCAGTGGATTGAGCTCGGGCCTGCGAACCACACCATCGCGGTTCGATTCCCAGTCAGGGCACATGCCTGGGTTGCAGGCCAGTTACCAGCAGGGGTCTCACGAGAGGCAACCATACATTGATATTTCTCTCCTTCCCTTCCCCTCTAAAGATAAATAAATAAAATCTTTAAAAAACAAAATAAAATAAAACAATGTATCCACACTTGTTTTATATAAGGTTTTTTTAAGGGACTAAGAGATTCCCCCCCTTCCTAATTCACATTTAATGCCTAAGAATATTTAACTGCAAATGTACGTACAATTGTTATCGGACTTCAAGTATATTTATTTTAAGTATTGTTTAAGTAGGTTTATAAAAATTAAGTTTAAAAATGTTCTGGAAAGGTCCATGTTCTTTCCTTCTTACCTAAATTGTTAATGTTGAGATCATTGTGGATTTGCATGCAGTTGCAGAAGTAGTACAAAGAGATACTGAGTATATGCTACCATTTCCCACACGGTAACATCTTACAAAACTGTAGTGCAACCTCACAACCAAAAAATTGACACGGACACAATGTATCAGTGTTTTACCCATTCGGTTTTGAGTGTGAGTATTAGGGTCTGTATAAACTATATTTCATACATAGGTTTTTGTTTCCGTCACCAGAGGAAGAATGCGTTCCATCGCCACAGTTCCATCACCACAAGAAGCCTTTCCGATCCTTTATCACTACCCTTGGCAACCACTAACCTGTTCTCCACCTCCATCATTTGTCAATTCTGGAATTTTGTGATATAAATGGGATCATTTGGGATTGGCTTTTTTCACTCAGCATGATTCCCTTGAGATTTATCCAAGTTGTGTGTATAAATAGTTCATTTGCTTATTGTTTAGTAGTCCATTTCAGATGTGCCACACTTTGTTTCACCATTCACAGCCTGAAGGACATATGGGTTGTTTCCAGTTTGGGGCTACTAGGAATAAAGCAGCTAAGAACACTATCAAACACTTTTTGTGTGAACACAAGTTTTGATCTCTCTGATTGCTATACAAGAAGTGCACACTTAGTTTTATAACCAGCCAAATCGTTTTCGAGGGTGACTTGACAATTTACATCCCCACCAGCAAAGCAACTGTGATACTGTTTATCCACACCCTTGTCAGCATTTGTCACTGTCACCATTTTTGAGTCATTCTGATATATAGTAATATCTCATTGTTGTTTTTTGCATTTCCTTGATGGCTAATGATGCTGAATATCATTCCATGTGCTTATTTGCCACCTATACATTTTCTTGAGGTAAAGGTCTGTCACATCGTTCACCCGTGTTTCTAATTGAATTATTTGGTTTGAGAGTTCTGTATATACTTTAGACACGAATCCTCTGTTGGCTATGAAGAGTACTTTCAAATACTGTCTCCACTCTATAGCTTGTCTTTTCATCCACTTTACAGGGTCTTTTACAAAGAAAAAGTTTTCAATTTTTTAAAATTCTTTTAATCAATTCTCCCTTTCATGAACTATGCCTTTGAAGCCAAATCTAAGAACTTTTTACCTATACCTAGGTCCCCAAAATATCCCAAAGATGTTTTCTAATGTTTTCCTTTCTAAAAAGCAAACACTCTTTTAGATTTTACATTTAAATCTGTAACTCATTTTGAGTTACTTTTTGTAAAAGGAGTGAGGTTTACGTCAAGCTTTACTTTTTTGCCTATGGATACCTCCCCACCATTTGTAGAAAAGGCTACCCTTCCTTAATTGAGCTGTTTCTGCACTGTGGTCAACATGAGTTGGGAAAAATATATATAAAGCCAGGGAGCCATCTCAGGTGGCTCTATTGGTTTCCACTTCATTTCCCTTACCACCTTCCCCACAAAGAATCACGAGGGACTAAAAAATCTAAGTCATCTGATTTTATACTGACATACATCTTAAACAGTGATGCAAACTGGAACAGAACCATCATAATTATTAGGCTTTTCTCTGAGGCACTCCCTCGTTCTTCGACACACAGCTGACCATTCCCTGATAATTACTGTCTCCAGACTTTTTATCTACTTTGACTACAACACTCGATGAATTAAAATAATTTCTTGAAAACATCAGCTGTGCATGTCCATGCGAGCCCACTGCAGTGGCTCCCGATTCCGTTCCATCAATCAGTGTCTGTTTCCACCAATACCCTATGGTCCGGATCAGTGTGAAGAGCAAGCTTTTCTACTGAGCAAAGTTATTCCTCCCACCTATTCTCCCTTGTCAAGATTATTTTAGGTATTCTAAAGTCTGTGCTTTTTCTATTTAAATAAAATTTAGAATAAGTTTAACTGTGTTTACAGAAAATTGTGCTGTGATCCAATAGAAAATGCTTTAGTTCTATGGATTAACTGGGGAGAAATATAATTATTACTCCATTGAGTCTTCCCATCCATGAACACAATATATCTCCCCATTAACTTAGGTCTCCTTTATTTCTGATACAAATTCTGTATAGGGCTCACTAAGTTTATAAACGAGTGCTTCATTTTCTTTGGAGCAATAGCCAAAAGCATTTTTAACTTCTAGTTCCCACGTTTGTTGTTTCAAAGTACATTTTAACTGGCTTACATTGGATTAAAAAAATAGTTAACGACTTTGAAACAGGAAAAAGATATTTCTGAGTATATTTTCAATGGAATTCTGGATGCTCTCTGGAGCACCTCCCAGGTTACCTGATTCTACCCGGGTGTACAAATATGACTGCTTTTAGCCAGGCTCTCATAACTCTGATATAGAACACCACCACCAGTGATGCTGATGACTTTCTCCATAGAAATGCATTTTGTCTGATATAAATACACTAATTTGCATCCATAGAAATATGACTACAAACATATTGCTGTACATAATATTATCCAGTTTTACACTGATTAAAATTTATTTTAGCATCATTGATCATATATATATATATACTTTTTCTTTGAAACACTTTTAATATCTTACAAGTTTACTCATTAATTGATGAGTTAAATGAAAACCATGAGTTCATTTTATGAGTTATGATTTTACCTTTTTTGAAATTTAAGACTTAATTTAAAAAAGTAGGTTTCATTTATTAAATTTAGTGAGTTTACTTTTTTGGTTAGGCTATATACACACGAATTTCTTACTCCTCAAATGATAAACTGTAAATATGGTAAAATGACTAATGCAAAGGTCAGCAAACTTTTTCTGTTAAGGGTCAAATAGTAAATATTTTAGGCTTTGAGGGCCACATGTTGTCTGTCACAATGATTCTTCCTGTTCATGTACAAAAGCAGCCACAGACAATATGGAAACCAATGAGTGTGGCTGTGTTCCAATAAAATTTATTTACAAAAACAAGGCAGGTGGAATCTGACCCACAAATGGTAGTTTACCAAACCTGGCCTAATGTGCTGCTGCTTTAGAAAAACAAATCTCAATTTTTTTTCTAAAATAACACACATATTCATGAGAAAACCGCTCCCATGGATCTCTAAAGGATGGAATGGCTGCCTCCTGGTTACAGCATTGCCACAGTGCTTATAACCTACACGCCCGCACGCTCTGACAAGTCAGCTGACGTCACTTTTCCTTCCAACACTGATAGACTGATAGACTTACCAGAGTCATTAATCCTCTGAGTAAAGCATTTCAAGACATTTTCAAGCTTCCTATTTCATTCATGAGAAGAAGCTACTACTTGTCAACGAGGAAAGATAATTAGTTTATCACATAAAAATACGATACTATTAGAAACTTGACTGTCCATAAAAGCATTCAGTTTAGTTTGCAAATGAAAACTGAGTTTCCAGACTTATCCCAGAGGGACATGGCAGTGCTCACATAAACACTTCTCTAGTTTTTTTTTTTTTCAAATATACCACACTTTAATTGAGCCAAACATTGATCAATGACCTCGTCATGCATTTATGCTAAGTACTATGTATATATGGTCCACGAGTTGAAATAAAGTAAAGCACAGCATTTCAGAGAGACGGGTTAAATAATTACAATACCTAGGTCAACATACAGGGTGCTCATAAAATACTGTCCATGGCTTGAGAAACCAAGGGACATGTGCTGATAACTGAGCTCAGTCTCAAAGTACAAGTTGGCAGCCAGGATAAGGGTAGGGAGAGACTAGTAGCGAAAACTGAAAGAATTTCTTGGTGAAGGGAGACAGGGAGAGCAGAAGAAAAACAGATCATAAAGGGTCTCAGATGCCAAGCTAAAAAGTTTAATTTTATCAGAAACCTTCTGAGGATTGTTAAAATATTTTAAGTAGGAAGCAAATACAGATTATTATGTCTAATAACAAATTATTTTGTTTTAATAAGTCTTTATCTATACATTGCATACATTTTAAATAACCAGTATAATTCTAGTTACTTTCAAAATTGCTTGCAGTTACATTCATGGTGAGATAGAAAAGGAAAGCAGAAATATAGTTGATGCCAACTTTGGCTAGGCCAATTCAAACACCATCAGAAAAATATGACTGTTCCCATTTCAAGTGGGCTGAGGCAGAAAAGTTTAATAAAATGCTGTAAGCCACACACTGAATGAAAAGACTGGATTTGAACCAGGAGTTATCTATCACCAAAGCACATGTTATTCCCATTACATATTGGCAACATTTTATAAATCCTTACCTTAGCCTATCACCACAAGCAGTAAATTGAAATTATATCATATGCATACTTAGCATAAGCAAAGTCAATTCTACAGGCTTATGAAAACAGTACAAACAAATATTTTTCATACAACACAGCACCTAAATCAAAGGTAACGTTTTTAACCAGTGGTCAGTAAAATGAGCAGTGATGTCTTTTATCACTAAAGGAAAAGCTGCTTGTGTTGAACTTATTGGTAGCACCATGGATATTATACTTAATGGCAAGTTAAATGACTTTCAAGGATAATTCTGACTAATTTCAACCTTTATCTTGGACTTTGACTTAAATATTTAGCCCTCCACTATAATTGTAAAATAATCCACCATGATTTACACTAACTCATTTTCACTTAACCTACCACTTTTTTAAAAAAGATTTTATTTGTTTATCTTTAGACAGGAAGGGAAGGAGAGAAATATCAATGTATGGTTGCCTCTTGTGAGTCCCCTGCTGGGAACTGGCCTGCAATCCAGGCATGTGCTCTGACTGGGAATCGAACCGAGATCCTGTGGTTCACAGGCCCGAACTCAATCCACTGAGGTACGCCAGCCAAGGCAACATACCACTTTTTTTTTATTGAAGGCATTCACAAACAAAATGCCTAAAAAGTGCTACATGCCTATGTTTATGTAAGAATGGCTATATAGGAATTTGGTTTTTATTTTATTTTTTATTTTATTGTTGTTCTATTACAATTGTTCCCCTTTTCCCCACCTTGTTCTCCCCTACCCTGCTCACCGCCGGCTCCCACAGTAAATCCCCACCCCACTCTCCATGTCCCTGTGTCCTTTATACTTGTCCCTTGACTAGACTAATTTGCTATATTAAAAGAACACACAAACTCAATATATAAGATGTATACTTCAATGCAAAAAATCCTCTTGACCAGCAGACTATGAATTATACAAATACACAATTCCCTCATATCTTTAGCATGGAGGGGAAAATTCCCATCACAATAAGTCCTAGAAATACTTCACACTAATTTACTAATTTCTGTCATTTTCTATGAAAGAACAGAAAATACATTTTCAAAAAGTTACCATTTATTTATAAAATAATTTCACAGCCCACAAGTCCAACAATCTTTCTCACTGTTCACAGACCATCAGTGCAACGACCTGCATGTGTGCCTGTGTGTGTTCACACTGAACCTCGGGAAGTGAATACTCACATAAGTCTGCAGTGCATCTGTATTTTCTGCAAAAATATAACTTCGTCTCTAAACACACTTTTTTACCCTTAACTGAACAGTTAGTTGAAGTACCTGGGAAACACTCTGAACTCCAAGTGACCTCTGCTATGCAAACACTATACATCAGACCACACAGTTGTATTACCACTGAAGCAAGCCTTGATCTACTAAATTGTGCTTAGGAAGCTTTTAACACCAAAAGGCTTCCCCTGCAAGGTAAAACACTTATTTTATTATGATAGATTGCTGTAAATATGCATCATTTAAAGATACTGATTAAAATTGCTATCAGAGTGATAGCTGCTTTTCTTAATATCCTCAAAATCCCACTGCAGTGGCAGAACATGAAGACATACAACACAACATAATATTTTATAAAAAACGACAGCTTTGTATAGAAAGCTATTTAGATAGCATTTGAAATGTTTGCCATACTAACATTTAAAATGTTACAATTTAGCTACTATTTAAGAATCAATTTAATTGTCAGATTTTAAATTTATATCAAAGAAGGTTCTTCCTGTTTTTATTTTTATTTTTCATACAAAATCTCAGCAATTCATGCACTTGGAAAGATTCACTCCTACGTAACTTACGTAACTTCAATCAAGCACTAGATCACAGAATCGGCAGCCTGTTTGTTTAGGCGGCAGCAGTTAAGGCAGCCAAGCCTCAGTAAGCCCTCACGGGACTCTGTGGGTGGCACATTTCAGCCTTGCAGCTGGGTTAGCACACAGAATACCAAACAAATTGTTATTTTAATAGAAATAAACAACACCCTTTGCTCTTATAACTCAAAATCCTAAAAAAGTGCTCCCATATTGAACATTCACAACCGTCCAAACAGCAGCTTAGTAGGTTAGCATATCAGTGAGGTTATAAATCAGTTCTAACAACATCAACTCTTTTGATGAAATCCTAGTTTGGTTGGGAGTGAATACTTCAAAATACTGAGTCACACAGAAATGGAACTTCTTTGATCATTGCTTCAAAAGACTAAAAGAAGAGCAATAATTATAATTAAGAATGCTAGAAATATTTGGAGTGTGTTGTGTTGAATGAATTATTTCTTTTGCTTTAAAGATGACTTTAATCATTATGCTACTATTAAAGTATAACACGTAACAAAGTCTAACCTGTCATAACACATCCGTTACATATATTTCCTGTACCTCAAAGACAACCAAAATATTGTGGACCAGTATTAAGATAATGCAATGAGTTCCAATATGGCTCAGTTATTTGAAGAATACCTGCAAAGCCTGGTTAGCCAGAGAGAACAAGAGTCCTACATAAACTCTGTGGACAGAAAAACACCATGTGCAATATTGTGATTTGTGAGAGCTTTGGTCTTCTCCCACAATCACTGGCTCACAGCTCCCCAGACTCTAAGGATTTCATAGGTGTTGAAAGTAATAAAGGCATCTTCTGTTATGTTAATTTAGGTGACTTCAGGTCCTGATGAAAGGGGGCGACCAGTTGCCAGGAGAACCTACCAAGTGATGAGAGGTTTCTGGAATTTCAGTCCCACCCCAGGCTCTCCAAGGACAAAAGGACAGGTGAGTTCAACTGCCAAAGGCCAATGACTTAGTCCAGGAATGTTCAACCTTTTTCATCTCTTGGCACACATAAACTAATTACTAAAATTCTGTGGCACACCAAAAATATACTTTTGCCAATCTGACAAAAAGATAGGTATGATTTTGATTCATTCACACCAGATAGCTATTGTGTTGACTGTTGTCATTTTTGATTTGACGACCTAAAGGAAAGGAGGTTGGTGCTCCTGACCAAATAGTCAGGTACTGCATGTTGTAAAAATTCTCACAGCACACCAACTGAAAATCGCTGACTCGGTCAATCATGACTATGTCATGAAGCCTCCGTGAAAAACCCATGACAGTGCATTGGTCCTTTTCTCAGGGAGCTCCCACTTGGGGGAGCACCGGAACACTCCCACGTGGCATCTTTCAGGGACCCAGGCCCCACAGAAGACAAACCTCCTTTGTGCAAGACCTTGTCCTATCACCTCTTCATCTAGGTGTTGATTCTTTAATATCCTTTAAAAACAAACTCACTGCCTAGAAGTAACATGTTTTGCAGTTTTGTGAGACATTCTAGCAAATCAGTCAAACTCAAGGAGAGGATTGTAAAATCCTCTGATTTACAGTCAGTTGGTCATAAGCACAGGTAATAACCTGGACTCTTGATTAGCATTCTAAGTTGGTGTGGGTGGTTGGAACCTCCAACCTAGAGTCAGTTGGTTAGCAGCACAGCTAAGAGCCTGGGCTTGTGGCTGGTGCCTTAAGTGCAAGTGTGTTGAGGGGCGGGCGGGGAGGGAAGCAGCGCAGGGCAGGGAGAAGTCTTGTAGGACTGAATGCTTAACCTATGTAATCTGATGCTACAGCCCATTAGATAGTGTCAGAATAGACCTGAATTATTAGATACCTTGTGGGCGTCTGGGAATTTTGCGTTGATGTGTGGGCAACCCCTACCCCAACCCCCATGTGGAATTGAGTCCAGGAACCTCATTTAAGTGGTGGGATTTGCCAGAACAACCCTGACTCAAAGAAACATGTGGCTTGGGACGAGAAAGAATAAAAGTCAAGAGATGAAAATTGCTTGACTCCTGGTTGGCTACATGGTTATCCATGGTATGGAGCCGCTACGATGCTGCAGCCAGTTACCACTAAAGGTAAAAGTTGCCAGTGGAGTTTGGCGGGCACAGCTCCTAGGGAGTTGCTTCATTTGATGCAGGAAGAAATACATACTAATAAGTAAGAGGTTAAATATACAAATCCCTGGTTATTGTTACCTAAAATAGCCAAATGAAAGCAAAAGCAAGTACTGGGTCAGGCCTTAACGCTGGACCAAGCTTAGATTTGGGTCAGGGAACCCCATTCACCATGTAAGAAGGAGACTTCTCTCACATTTCAATACCCAATAAAAGAACCACTAGTGAATTGGTGAAAATCTCTGATAGATTCAGAAAGCAACAGGAAATAAAAATATAAATGAAGATGGCCATATAAACATATCAATGATATGATCTGGTAATTAAATACAATGCACACTGTATAGCGTGTCTCAATATTCTGACTTAATAAAAGTCTTGTTTTGGATAGGGCTATTAACTGCATAATTGTACAAAAATAAAATATCATAAACTATTGCTTTTGCTGGTTGGAATTGAAATTCTTACAGTCTGTTAAATAGTCTGTTACAAAGCATATCTCAGTTCTGGCCAAGATGGAGGCACAGGTAGAAACCCTCCACTTCCTCACACAACCAAAAGGAGGATAATAACCAATCTAAAATCAATAAACAACCAAAAGTGCCTGAAAATCAAACTGCGTGGGACTCTGAAAACCAAGGAATTAAAGAAACAACCACACTGGCAGCGCAGCAAAGAGGGTTGCCCTGCCTGGGTGAATGATACGTAAGGCCCCACCCCTTACAACCTATCAGCTGCACCAAGACAAAGAAATATGCCCCGAATGAAATAACACAGCAAAACCTCAGAACTAAGTGATAAGGAGATCTCCAACCTATCTGATGGAGAATTGAAAGCCCTGGTAATCAAAATATTCCTCAAATTGATTGAGCTTGATCAAAAAATGAAGAAATGAAAGATACCCAAAATGAAATAAAGCAAAATATTCAGGGAACCAATAGTGACAAGAAGGAAACCAGAATTCAAAGCAGCAGTTTGGAACAAAAGGAAGAGTAAACATCCAACTGGATCAGAATGAAGAAACAAGAATCCAAAAAAAATGAAAAAAGGCTGAAGAACCTATGGGACAACCTGAAACATCCCAATATCTGAATTATAGGGGTGTCAGAAGGAGAAGAACAGCAGCAAAAAAGGGAAAACTTAACTGAACAAATAATGAAGGAAAACTTACCCAATTTGGTGAAGGAAATAGACTTTTAGGAAGTCCAGGAAGCCCAGAGAGTTCCAAAGAAGTTGAACCCAAAAAGGAACACACCAAGGAACATCATCATTAAATTACCCAAGATTAAAGACAAAGGGAAAAATCCTAAAAGCAGCAAGAGGAAAGGAGAGACTTGACTACAGAGGAGTTTCCATAAGGCTATCAGCTGATTTCCCAAAAGAGACCTTACAGGCAAGAAGGGGCTGGAAAGAAGTATTCCAAGTCATGAAAGGCAAGACCTACATCCAAGATTACTCTATTCAGCAAAGCTTTCATTTAGAATGGAAAGGCAGATAAAGTGCTTCCCAGATAAGGTCAACAAGTTGAAGGAGTTCATCATCACCAAGCTCTTATTATATGAAAAGTTAAAGGGACTTATCTAAGAAAAAAAGATAAAAAATATGAACAATAAAATGACAACAAACTCACAACTGTTAACAAATGAACCTAAAAGAAAAACAACAAAAACAAAAACTAAGCAAACTACCAGAACAGGAACAGAATCAGAGAAGTGGACATCACGCAGAAGGAGTTCAATGGGGAGGGGGAAGGTACAGGGAACAGGGATGGGGGAAAAGGTACAGGGAAGAGGAAGCATAATTAGTAGGCATAAAATAGATGGGGAGAAATAAAAAATGGTATGGGAAACAGAGGATTCAAAGAACTTATATGTACAACCCATGGACAAGAACTAAAGAGGGGAGGAATGTTGGAGGGGTCAGGGGACAGGGTGGAAGGCAGATAAAAGGAGAAAAATTGGGAAAACTTTAATAGCATAATCGATAAAAATACTTTAAATAAATAAATAAGCATATCTCTTCATTTGGAGTATATTTGATAAAACTCCTTTCTTGTGTCTTCACTACAATTTCATCATCGTCATCAATATTTTTATTTTTATTTATTTTATTTTATTTTTTATTTAATTCTTATTCAAGTACAGTTTTCTGTTTTATATTCCCCAATCATTATTTTTATTATACAGAATATCCTACTTAAGATATCTCTTCAAGGAAAAATTCACTCACTGATATCTTCACTCTTCACAGACCTAAAGGAAGTACTTCACACAATGCATTATATAAAGCAGGTACTCGATAAGTATTTTTTAAAATGTGAAGTCATGTATACATATCTTTAAAAACTTGTTTTTACTTTCTCATTTACTGAAAGTCAAAGACTGAGGCTATGAACAGGTGAGTGATGTCAGCTCGCAGGCTCTAACCATCACAGACGTCTTCCAGTGCACCATACCAGTGGCCCCAGAGCACTCTGAAGAACAGTACTCCAAGAGGTGCCCACCAATCAGAGAGGGTGCATGGAGAACTCTGAGTTAATCCAATTACTCATGTCATAAACAATTTAACTGAGGATCAAAAGTTAAGAGAAAGCCCTGGCTGGTGTAGCTCAGTGGATTGAGCTCGGGCCTGCGAACCACACCATCACAGTTCGATTCCCAGTCAGGGCACATGCCTGGGTTGCAGGCCAGTTCCCAGCAGGGGACTCACTAGAGGCAACCATACATTGATATTTCTCTCCTTCTCTCCTTTCCTTCCTCTCTAAAAATAAATAAATAAAATCTTTAAAAAAAAGTTAAGAGAAGAAGGTTCCAGGTCACAGAACAAGTAACTGGTCCCATGTTAAAATACAATATTATCTAAAAAGCAAGAGAGAAGAAACTAGAGAGATTAAGATGAATAGAATAACCACCATAAAATAGCAGCTATCATTTATTGAGTGCCTCGTTGTATAGCTGGTATGATGCTAAAGAATTTTATACATGAATCTCATTTTAAACTCACATTTGCTATAATGAAATAGGCATTAATTATGCACACCTTTTTTACATGATAAAACTCAGGTTCAGAGAACTTAGGAAAGTTTTCAAAGGTTACAAAAGAGTATAATATGCATCCAGAAATCAAAGCCAGAACTATGTGACTTTAAATCTGGTAACATTAACTGACTTGAATAATAGTCTCTCTTCTAGCAAATAACTTTGATCTTCTATTCTCCTACAGTGTATTTGTTACCAAAACCACAAAGAACACCTAAACACCATCAATCCATACTTCTGGACTTAGGGGAAAAAGGGAAACAGAGAAGGATTAGAGAAATAATTGAACATCAACCTTAATTGTCACTTTCAATAACTGACATCTATTTTAGAGTGTATAGTTATTTAGTAAAGTGCAATAAAAGTATGAGGGTAGTAATACCTACCGAATGCCTTCTGTGTGCCAGATACTACTCTGGGAATCAGGAATACAATGATAAACAAGACAATTTAAGCCTTGCTGTCATGGAACTTTATGAAGAAACATATAAAAATGAATATTATACTATTTCTTCTTTTCCAGTAGAATTTTTATAAATTATAAGCTGTTTAAATAAATTCATTTTCTCAACCTACTACAGACACTCATATCAATAATGAAAAACCTGAAAGGCTTCCCTGCTAATGACCACACAGTTAAACAGCCACGGGGAAGGGTAAACATGACATCATACAAACTGTCCATCTGCCAATATGTGACCTGGGCTTGTTACTTGTTTTCCGCTAACTTTTCCAATTCAGTTTGAAATAGCTCAGAGAAAGACACTTTGCCAGATCGCACAGTCTCACAAATCTCATCAGTAGATATTTTTCTTGAGGTTCAGCCTAACTGGCCCTTTGCTTACTATCATTGCATAAAACTCTTCTGAGTGTTAATACCAGTACTCACTTTCTCTGGAAATTTTCTACTCTACAAATACAAGCATGACTTTAACTACACAAAGCATAAACTAGGACATCAAGAAGACTAATTTTAAGGAATTAGGCCACAACACCAATTTCTGAGCAAACAAAAAAAATGATACCAGATGGACATATGGATCAAAGAAGCATAAGAAACAAAAGAAATGGTAACTATCAATCCCACAATATAATGAAAAAATTTTGCTTTTGCCAGTTTTTTTATAAATTAAGAGATAACCAAGTTTCTTGGACTTGATATAAATTATTAAATATCGTTATAATTAACTTAATGTTCTTGTATTACATTTCTGTATTTTCATTCCATTTATATATACAACAGACTTTACTGTAGCTTAGTATTTTTGATATAAAGATTGTTAAAAATACTAACAAAACTGATCCTCCAAATACCAGACAGCACTGGAGGAGGGACTTGGTCTTTGAATCACTCTAACAAATAATTATATCTATTCCATAGGGTTATAAAGAGCCTCTATAATAATACATTAAAAAAGTTTATCACTTTTCATCAAACAGTGTTCTGTTACTGATAACTATTCAGATCTCTATATTTCAGTGGCATCAAGTAAGATTGGCTGAATAATATAAATTGTATCATAAGCATCACACACAAAACTGACAAACAAATCCATTGAAAAACATTTATGCTAACCAAGGATTTGTGAAAATGATTTAAACAGGTAATGTTCCTGAAGGAAATTTTAATAATGTCTAATATTTAGCACTTTAAATACAAGTAAGATTACAACTGGATCTCTGAGTAACAATTGTGAAACAACATACAAAGGAAATGGGTGCCTCTAGGACGTCATCCAACCAGTAGCCATGTACAGAATGGGTTCCTTGTTCCAATATAATCAGAATTTGGGTTATTTCTTAATATGCAAGAACACTTACCCTGACAAAATTTCAAAGAGCCTCACAAACTTGGCCAGCACGACAGTGTACACTGGCTGCACGTGGACGCACAATCGGTCTTGCCAGATCTTTCCTTTGACTGCTGCTCCCTGAGCCAAGGCCCTCCCAACTGTACAAATGGAATATCATGAATGCCACAGAGCTTTAATATATCAAATCAATAAAAATTTGAGCACATTAACTACATACAAAAATAAGGGGCCTTAAATATAGCATGATAGTTCCCTGCCCCACATGCTTTGAAGTCACAGCCCCAGCCTGCCACTCCTTAGCTATTTGGCTTTGTGTAAGGTACATACACTGAATGTTAGTTTCCTCTGTAACAGTTAATACCCATCCATAATACTGAGATGATAACAGGACCTATTTGAGAAAATCCTTAGGGTTGTATGTAGCATAACATATGGTACATGCTGGTATTTTCATTATTAAGCACACTAAAAGAGTGAAATGTAACAATTCCAAACATTAGGCAGCCATTATAGCAACTAAATTTAAATAGAATTATAAAATATAGAAATATTTTACAGGAATATAAAGGAAGGCAATAAGTCACTTACAAAAGGAGATGGTAAGTGAAAACTTCTTGAAGGGTAAGGCACTTTCACACACTCACAAAAATAAGCACTCCCCATGGCCCAGTACACGTAAAAGGTATTTGAAGAATGACAGGAACCATGCCGAAGTAACCAAGATATCTGATTCATTTTCTGCCACAAAGAGATTAAAACAGCATTATTTTATTTTTCACTACAAGACTATTTATCCAGAATACCTGAGACCTGACCTGTTCCAGATTAATGTTTTGGAAAGTTAACATCAAAGAAGCAAACTGACTGAATAAATTTTACTATAGCACTTTAAAATAATACCTGACTGCCGGTCAAGATAGTGGTGTTGGCAAACGTGGCTTGCCTCTTCACTCAACATCAAAACTGCAACTAAAATATAGAAAAACCATCACTCAGAACCATTAGAAATCAAGCTGAGTGAAAGTCTGACAGCTACGGAATTAAAGGAACCACATCCATCAAGACTGGCGGGGGGTGGGGGGGGGCAGACTCGAAGGCCCTTGCCCCACTTTCTCTTGTGGTGGGTAAATTTTCGGGAAGGATATCTGGGGAGCAAGGAGTCCCAGCCCCACACCAGACCTCCCAGCCCAGGCTTCCAGTGCTAAGAAGATAAGTCCTCGCAACTTCTGGCTGCAAAAACCAGTGGGGACTGAGTCAGTGGAAGCAACTTCTGGAGTCCCAAGCAGTTCCTCTTACAGAACCCACACACAGACTCAGCTATTCAGACTCTCTCCCTCTGAGCTCGAGCACCAGGAGAGCAGCTTGAAAGGTACCAGTGGCATACTGGGAGAAACTGCAGTGTCTAGCATCAAGGTGAACAGATGCTATTGTCCCTTTCTTAAGCCCTCCCCTCACCCCAGGGAGCCAGAGAGATAACAAGCTGGTGCCATACCTGAGACTCTGTCAACCTGGCTAACACTGCTGAACTGGCCTTGGGGATCCCAGGAGACTCTACCCCACTCAACTAACAGACCCACTTAAAATGCTTTTCCATATGAATTGCTGGTCTTGGCTCATGGTTCACAACTTCCTCAATCTTCTCAAACAAGCAAAAGCTGGCCTCAGTGAACCCCAGGCTAGGCACTACCAGCAGCCAACCTAGATTCACAGCTTGGCTTTGCCTGAGAATCTCCAAACCCACCATAGGACACAGCCATCTCAGATTGCTTTATAGCTCAGGCAGGGTGGCCCCAAGGCAAAACACAGGTGGGAACTGACCTTGGCCTGCACCACCAGGGAAACCCCAGGGCCAGTGTACCCAGGGGACAGCTACAGACCACATCAGAGCACCACCACTGTGCCTCTGCACAGCTGATATTCCAGAGGGTGGAAGTTGGTGGTCAGTGGTCACAACCAATCCTTGCAGCTAACTGGTCTGGTCTGGGTACTGATGATAAGGATGCTCAAGGAACTTGGTAAGGACCTCAGCAGCACACACACACACACAAATCTAGTCAGAAGTGAATAAAGAACAATTTACAGGGCAACAATGGTAGAGTGGACATACGCAAGAATCAGATCAATGGTTTGGAACATAAGGAAGCAAAAAACAAACAACCAGAACAACAAGAAAAAAAGGAATCCAAAACAAATGAGGATAGTATAAGCAGCCTCTGTGACAACTTCCAGAGGTCCAACATACACATCATAGGAGTAACAGAAGAAGAGAAAGAACAAGGAATTGGAAATTTATTTGAAAAAATAATGAAAGGAAACTCCCTAATTTGGTGAAGGAAACACACATGCAAGTCCAGGAAGCACAGAGTCTCAAACAAGATGGATACAAAAAGGCCCACCCCAAGACACACCATAATTAACATGCCAAATGTTAAACATAAGGAGAGAATCTTAAAAGCAGCAAGAGAAAAGAAGTTAGTTACCTACTTCTTTTAGAACTTCCCATAAGACTGTCAGCTGATTTCTCAAAAGAAACTCTGCAACCTACAAGGGATTGGCAAGAAATATTCAAAGTCATGAAAAGCCATGACCTACAACCAAGACTCTTCTACCCAGTGAAGCTATCATTTAGAATCAAAGGGCAGATAAAGAGCTTCCCAGATAAGAAAAGACTAAAGGAGTTAACTCATCATCACCAAACCATTATTATATGGAATGTTAAAGGAACTTATTTTTAAAAAAAGATCAAAACTATGAAAATAAAATGACAAAAATACATATCTATCAACAATTGAATCTAAAAAATAAACTAAGCAAACAAAAACAGAGACAGAATCATGGATACAGAGAGTGTTTTATGGTTGCCAGATGAGAAGAGGGGAATGGGGGAATGAGGGGTATGGGGCAATGGGTGAAGAGGTGAGGGGATTAAGAAATACAAATGGGTAGTTACAGAATAACCAGGAGGATGTAAAGTACAGTATAAGAAGTGGAGTAGCCAAAGAACTTATACACATGACTCCCTCAGGCAGTTCACTCACCATTGTCAATTCTGTAGATTCAATGCATTCCCAATCAAGATTTTAGCAGTTATTTGCAGAAATTGATATTAATTCTAAGTGTCACAAAAAACCTCAAGTATATATAACATCCAAAACAACAATTAAAAAAACAAAGTTGAAAGACTTATTATCTGATTTCAAGATTTATTATATATCTAAGTAATTGAAACAGTTTAGGGTTTTGCACAAAATAAATATCGATCAATAGAGCAGAACAAAGTCTAGACATAGATTTATATATGTATATAGACATATCTAGTCAAGTGATTTTCAACAAAGCACAAGAAAATTCAAGGCAGAATTCAACAAATAGTGCTAGAAAAACTGAAACATCCATACATAAAAATTTAACTTCAATCTATACCTCACACTATATACAAAAATTAAGTCAAAAACAATCATAAGCTCTAAATGTAAAAGTAAAAAGCTCATATATGAGCGCTTAGAAGAAAATAAATTTATTATATATTACACTAAAAGTATGGTCCTTAAAAGAAAAAAAAATGACTTCTTCAAAATTAATTTCTCTTCTTCTTCCACAAACAGAAATAAGGTATTTCTAAATCACATATCTATTAAACAACTAGCATGCTGAATACACAAAGAACTCCATAAAGATTTAAAGGTTTTTTAAAAACATATCCATGAAAGATTTATACATAAATGTACACAGCTGTTTTATTCACAGTAGCCCACACCTGGGAACCACCCACATATCTATCTAACAGTGAACACAGTATATCCGTATAATGCAATACTACTCAGCAATCAGAAGGAAAGAATTGCTGCTACACAAGGCAACAATGATCCTCAAAAACATTACACTCTGTAAAGTTACACACAGGAGTGTGGTTCCAGTTACAAGAAATTTTAAAACGGGTCATCTATAGTGACAACCCAGTGGTTGCTCGAGGCCTGGAAGGTGAGCAGGGTCAGGAGATGGACGGAGGTAATCGGGGAGTGACTGCAGAGGTATGAAGGAATTACCTATGGTGATAAAACTACATTTAACATAGGTACATTTTATTCTATGTACATTACACTTAAACAAAAATAATTTTAAAAAAAGATTTTGGATTCGTAAGACAAAGGCCTGGATTCCACCCTACATAACTGCCTTCCTTAGGAACTCCCTCCCTTATGCTTCCAGCACCCGTGTCCTCACGTATTTAGACTGACATAACCGAGACCACACAATGAAGTGAAAGTAGATGTTAAGAGATTAACTGAAAAGCAACAAGCAGAGATTAATATTATTAACACACAAAAGCCTTTTATAGCATAGTTTTTATATGCTACCTTCTACTTTTTATTATAAGTTGTTTCTTTCCTGAACAATCCCAGAGTAATTGAAAAAATTAAAATATAATGACTTTGAGATGTTTCTTTTTTCAAGCTTTTATAAAGGTTTTTATTAGATGTAAATTAAATTTCCCCAAACATTTTTGTTTGTCTTTTTTCTCTTTTTTTTACTATATTTTTAACATTTTAAATCAGAGTAAAACAAAGAAATAAGTTATCAAAGACAAAATCATATAACAATTAATTTTTAAGGCAATAATTCTAGAGTCTCTTCTATAAACTAGAAAATACATACTTTGCATAGGATTTCTGCACCACTTACATTACTTGTAAGTAAAAGTTTCACATTCCAAAAAGGTCAGGAAATTATAAACTGTTTAATATAAAAATGGCAGATGTATACAAATACATTTACCATAGAAATAAAGAATAGTACAGTTTCTTTTTCAGGCATGCAAACAACACAAATTCAATCCATACTCCCACAAACCTGAAAGTCATTACTATTTTTGAAAAAGTATTTGGCAGAGAACCATAATAAATGCTCCAATTCTGATATTTCATCTGGAAATAGCCATTTAAAGTCCCCTAAACCACAGGGACACATGGCTTAATACAGAATTTTGGACTGCTGTTTTAAAAAACAACTTTGGCTGCTTTTGGCTAATTTATTTTACCTGATTTTTATATATCTAAGAAATGTAAGTTTAATAATTGTAGGGAGAATGTTCTAACTTGAATTCATTTTCCACTTAAGAAAAAATCACAACATACTGTGGGATATAGTTAGTCTTTACTTCACCATATGTTCAAAGAATTTTAATTAAAATATGACTAAACCATGTATTTGTAATAAAAGTATCAGGGGAATAAATACCCTCATAATAATTAAAGTGAGCCTTTCTGAACGACATTTCAATCTTTCCTGAATGTTAACATGCAGACACTGTTAGCTGCCCCTCAATATCCACTGTCCACTCTCTACAGAGTAATGGGAATTTCTGGGCATGCAACAAAACCAAAATCACATTTCACAAACTGGCTTGTAGCTAGATAAAGCCATGTGACTTAGTTCTGGACAATGGGATGTGTGTGAGCAAAAGCAATGCATACAATTTCAGGGTGATGGCCTAAAAGAAAAGGTCCAGGACTCTTTATTTTCTCTTTAACTCAGTCCTGTTGCCTGAAAGGCAAACATAACAAGGAAGCTAGAGCAGCCATCTGGACCAGTAGATAAAAACTACCTGTGAAAAATGACAAAGCAACAGGATTAAAGAAACCTGAGCCTCCAACATCATAAAGGCGTCGTATTAATCCAGGACTGCCAATTTGGATTTTTACATCAGAGAAAAACAAACTTCCATGCTATTCAAGTCACAATATTTTCAGCCTAAACTGTATCCCAAGCCAACATCTGATGGTGGGGGCAGAGAGACAAAAGGAAAGGAAATACAAAAAGACTCTACTAGAAACCTAATTAAAGACCTGTAATCAGTTTTTGTGTGTGTTTGTGTGTCTCTTTACTTATCATATTTAATTTTCCTTCAAACCTCTTTGCTTTCCTTCTTTAGGACTACTTTTAGAAATAAAAAACTACACTATTTTAGATGACCTAAAATAAACCGAAGAAATCACTTTAAAATTTTATAGATGAGAAAAGAGAAATGTGAGCAAACTAAATGATGAGCCCAAGGCTATTCTTATCAAAAATAATTAGGTCTTTTTTTTAATCCTTACCTGACGATATGTTTATCGACTTTGGAGAAAGAAAGGAAGGAGGAAAGGAGAGAGAAAGAGAGAGGAAACACGGAAGTGAGAGTGCAACATTGATCAGTTCCCTCCAGTAAACATCCAGACCTAGGACTGAAGCCACAGTCTAGCTGTGTGCCCTGACTAGGAATCAAACCCAAAACCTTTTGGTGTAAAAGACAATGCTGTGACTGAGCTGAGCCACCTGACCAGAGCTATTAGGGTTTTGTGGGGCGTTGTTTATAGGTCATGAATAAATTGTTTCTAAAGAAACAGAGCAAGTTATGAAAGCAAAGAAAGAAAGAGGAAGACATTAATTAAGATGTAGTATTGGCATGACAAAGCATATACTACTGTAGAGTCAGTATGAATTGTGAAAGGCAGAGGGAAAACAATGAGAGAGTCCAAAGCAGTCTTCAGAGTAGACCATAGTACTTAACAAAAGAGACGAGTTCCAACTGCTGGCACTAGAGTATGCTTTTATCCACTACATCTACTGCCAAGTAAAGAGCAATGGTGAAGGTCCCAAAGGTTTGTACTGTACAGAGAAAAAGAGTTAGTATTTAGTAGGACATTAACATTTATTCCAATGGGAATTAAGCTAAAATAAAAGCATTTATATTATCTACAAAGAAAAGCCAATTAGAGCATAAATAAAATTCTGGGTGTTTTGAAAAAGCAATCTCATGAAAACCATGCACCCACTCCCCACTTCCCAAAATGTATATAAACATTGACATACACATTATACATTTAAAATATTTCATTGCTTTGGAAATCGACAATTCTCTCACTGATAAAACGCAAGATAATATTTCCAAAAAAAGTTTTTAAATACACAAATTAATAGCTCTCCTTTAAAAAAA